>NW_026294391.1:24367867-25567867 GCF_007827085.1 Peromyscus californicus insignis | reverse complement strand
GACCTTGAACTACAGATTTTCCTGTCTATACCTCCCCAGTGCTGGGGTAACAGGCATGCACCACTATACCTGGCTCTCATAGTGACAATTTAAAGCCTTTCTTCTGGAAGGAATTAATAGACACCCCCTTGTGTCTTACTTAGGGTTTTATAACTGTGAAGAGACACCATGGCCATGACAACTCTTATAAAGGAAAATATTTAATAGGGACTTGCTTACAGTTCAGAGGTTCAGTCCATCATGGTGAGACATGGCGGTGTGCAGGCAGACATGGTGCTGGAGAAGGAGCTGAGAGCTCTACATCTTGATCAGCAGGCAACAGAATGAGACTGCCACACTAGGCCTAGCTTGAGCAAATGAGACCTCAAAGCCCATCTCCACAGTGACACACTTCCTCCAATAAGGTATCACCTACTCCAACAAGGACATACCTCCTCTTAATAGCACCACCCTCTGTGGGCCAAACATTCAAACACATGAATCTATGGGGGTTATTCCTATTCAAGCCACCACACCCTTTTATATTTTGTTGGTTCAAACAAGGATCACGGCCACCCTGAGTTCAAAAGAGTGAGGAATTTCAAGTAGACCATATGCACAGAGGGAGGAGAATTGGGAAAAAAATCTATAATGTTTATCATATTTGTATATATACCCAAATTTAAATTAGGAATGACCAGAAAAGCCAGTGAGAAAACCAGAGCTTAGACTACTACTGTCACTTTAATAAACACACAAAGCACATCAGTCACCCATCTTCTTCCTTATTTGTCTGAAACACAGTCATCTTGATTTATGAAACTAGAAAGCCAGGCTCTGCTGAAAAAGTAGGTTGCTGCTTTGAGAGCTATTTTGGTGGACTACCTGGGGAAATAGTTCAATAGGGTTTAATATTTCTTATCTGGCACTCTGGCCGACACTGAAAAAGTATCTATTTTTTCCAAATAAGTTATTTAAAGAAAACACACCAATTACCGATAACATGATGATGAGTCATATTTCTTCAGTGGTGTGCATGTGCTTTTTAGTAACATGACAGAGTATGACTTTGATAGACTCTAGAAAATGGTAGAGGTGAGGATTTACTCCCCATTCACATTTTTCAGTGACACAAATGAATATACTGCCACACAAAATAACCTCACACAATACTAATTGGAAAACATGTGAAGGCAAATGAAGGAGGGATTTGGACCATATTGATTCTTAGGAATGCATCTCTAGGCCCCCAAAAGAACTGGTATTGGTTGCACTATGCAGGATTGAGTCTGATAAGGAGATACTCTTGGGAGGGTGCTTATGCCATCATTATATCTTGCTTTCTCTTCTTTGGAAGTCTGATATCCTTCAATGATCTTTTATGCTGCAGAGCTATGTTTTAATTCTGTGTATTTTGAATCAGGCCTATGTTAGAGAACTTTTTTTGAGACAGAGTTTCTCTGTGTAACTGCCCTGGCTGTTCTGGAACTCACTCTGTAGACCAGGCTGGCCTCAAACTAACAGAGATCCACCTATCTCTGCCTCCCGAATGCTGGGATGAAAGGTGTGTGCCACTGCTGCCCGGCTCAGAGCACTTCTAATATGAGTGATTTGAATCCCCTGATTGAAGGTCCCTATGAATATATCTGTGTTCAAACAAACAGTTAGTTATTAAGTTTGTTGCCACCAGACATACCATTTTTCTAGAAGAACTGTGGAGTGCTTTCCTAGTAAGAGAGGGCTCTTTGAGAAGGCTTAGGCTTGTGCTCAGTCCCTTAACAAGGGTTGAAGGAGGGAGCACTTTGTTTAGATTGTCTGGAACCAAGGAGCTGAGACAATCTGATGAGTGGTTATCAGAATAACGTCCCTCTGGGAGTGGGGATGAATAAGGATTGAATCAAGGTTTGAGTGGCCAGTGTTAATGAAGCAGCAATTGCCCATGCTGATTGGAAGAAAGGGATGTTTGGTCATTTTTATGGTTATACACTGGTCTTGCTCCACACTTGTTACAATGTGGTCTTATCTAAATATAGTTCATATTTTTGTGAACTTTCCTTATGGGCCATTTAGAGTATCAGGATTGTACTTACAATGATGTCTTTCACTTTCTCAGGCACACAGCTGCCTTCTTGTTCAGAAAGGCAGTAGGACCTGCTCCTCATTAGATTGACTTTTAGTGGTATTTCAGGGAAAGAATAAGCTACTGGAGAGTTTAGTAAAAAGAGAAACTTTAATAGATCTTACTAGATTGCTGTGAGGTTGATCGTGCTTCAGGCAGAGGACGTGTTTAGACAAGGGATCTGAAAGAGACACAGTCAATGGCATAAGTGAATTGAGTATGATGACATGGAAACTATCATATACCTGTCACCACTTGTATATATGGAACAGGAATGTGGTGATAGCCACCTTGGATCCAGTTTCTTCCCTGCCCCCACATTCATACTCCTATAAATCAGAAAAGACTTCTTTGAGAAAATGCAGTAAAACCAAGATATGAAAGATGAAAAGGAATTCATTTAGCAAAGGAAGGAGGCAAGAGTGGGGAGGAAGTGCTTTCCAGAAAGAAGGCAGTGGACTTAAAGAGAGTCCGAGGAGAAGTGAGGGCAGAGAACTCAACGGAGAAGAGTACAGGAGTACTGTTGAAGAGCTGGGGACTAGAAGACAGATCCTGTGTGGTAGGCAGAGCTGGCAATCTGTCTAACAGAAATGGAAAGCAGAGTGGAGGAGGCTGACCTTGGAGGACCGTGATCTCACTCAGGGTCTCCGAAAGACTTCTTTGGTTGCAGAGCTGTTGTCTTAATTAGGGGTAGAATTGGGGACAAATGAATCTGAGCCTTTTTCCATTTTTGTCAGGATGCCACACACTACAAATTGGCTCTCTCATTTGTCCCATTAAAATCAATGACTTTGTTTAGGCAAAGTGGGTCCTGGATATTGTCCCAGAGAGCAGTTGTAGGGTTCTTTATAATATTCTAAATGTACCAAATGAAAACAAGAGAGAATCCGAGAGGATTGATTTCGGGGTGAGCCAATGGTTCCTGGTGGCACTGAGCCAAACAGAGAATGATCATCAGGCTGGGTTGAGTAAAGGGTGATTGTCAGTAACTGATGGGGGCACTATTTTCTTCCAAGGGCAACTCATTGTGGAAATGAGGCTGATAAGAACAAACAACCATTTTTGTATGGTAACTGAAAAAACAAAGCCCTTTTCAGCACAGCTTATCTCCTCTATTCAGATTTGGATCTCATCTGGAGGTGCAACCTTACTGTGTCATATGTCAGAACATGCTCTCTCATTTAGAAACTTAAGAGGGCTGATATGACATATCCTTTCAAAGAACTACAAATCAAGCCAAAAGTGAGGTCAGATCATACTGCCTCTTAGAAACTTGAAATTCTGAGAACAGGAAATTAAATCACAAGAAGAAATTTGGCTTGCTTTATCGAGTTAGACTATTTGTTTTGAAAATTGAAGAATTTTAGAAATAGTTAAAAAGACTGCGGGTGGCTGATTTCACTGGCTGCAAAATGTTTGGCCTCATCTGTTTTTATATTCTGATAGTATGCATGCTTTTGTTTTCAGAATAAATAAAATATGAGTGAACTCTAGGTACACAAAAGTTGTCTGCAAGCTCAAATGTTATGCAATTGTTAGATCACATTTTAGGACTTTGAGTTATGCAAACACAGACTGAGGTAAATACTGACAAAGGTTTGAAGAGGCCCCTGAGTTTGGAACTGTTGACACTCTAGGCTTAGAATTCTTTCCTGCATATATGTAGCAGTGCTATGTAGAGGTGTGAGAAATGTTCTGTGCACTGTGATTATTTAGTAGCATGTCTGGCTTCTACCCACTAGATTCCAGGTGAAAAGGAATTAGAGCAGTGGTTCTCAGCCTTCTTAGTGCTGTGACCTTTTAGTAGCTCCTCATGTTGTGGTGACCGTCAACCACAAAATTATTTTTTGTTGCTACTTCATAATTGTAATTTTGCTACTGTTATGAATCGTAATGTAAACATCTGATATGTGAGCCAAAGGGTTGCGACCCACAGGTTGAGAATCATTGAGTTAGAGAGCCTTAGAGAGCAAAAGCAGGCTCTCTGAGATGGGACCTTCTTGTTCCCAGAAGACATTGTGAGGAGGACTATCAAGAAGGCATGGGACTTAATGGGATTAAAAGGGGACTAAGAGGGGAAAGGGAGTACCCGATGAAATATTCCAGCCGGCATCCATTTAACTGACTTTTGTATTTAGGTCTCTCCCCTCCGGCAGGGATAAATCTGTTCCTTTCCTGTTTTCTTTGGCTAGGTTTTCTATCTTTCCTGACTGTACAGTTCTTTGTCTGTGCCAGGCAATGAACTCAGCAATCTCCTACATAACTCCGAGCACTCTGTTATACAGTAACACCCTTCTCTACAGTAATGACAACTAAAAATCTCTGCAAATGCTGCTAATGTCCCCTTGTCCACCAGATCACCCCACATTAAAGAAATACTGGGTTAAATGTGTTTAATTACTATTTGTGAAACAACTGAAATAAATTTGAACTGTTTCTTACTTTCTTGATCTTGCTCAATTGGAAGGGCTTTGTGAGTGAACACTATTGTGAGTCATTGGGGGTGCTTATTTAGTTTTAGAAAAGATTTCTTTTCATTGGTTCTTGATCCTTGATGGGAAAATAATATCAAAGATGAGAGAGGAAGACAGAGGGGAGAGAGAGAGAGTGGGGAGCACTAAAGTGTTTGGAAAAGACTGAATTTAAAGTGTTTTCATTTTATGTATGCCAGAATAAAACTGTTCATTGAGTGAAACACTCATTAGGTGGAAATTTACTTTTTCAACGTACCATTAGCTATTAGAGCAGGGACTGCGAAATGTGGATTGCCAAGATGAAGGGCTGCTGGCTGAAGTGACATATGACTGTATTTAAAAACGTGTAGGAAGGGCCAAATAAACCCAATGGGCACCAATAATTACTGAAGGACATTGAGAGAATGAACTTCGAAATGACTTTCATTCAAAGAATCACTGGGATCTGAAATGGGGAACGAGGCTCCCTAGAGAAATGTTTGAAGTCACTAAGCAGTAAGAAATTTGAAAATAGGAAAGGATGACTCACTGCATGTCTTTGTAGTGTTTGCCCAACTCTGAAATATTGATAAGGAGATTATTCCAAGGAAATTAATTAGATGAATATAAATGCGGTCAAATTATCAAACAGAGCTGAAGATGAAAACAGAGAATACAAACAATCCACCCTTTTAAAATTTCAATTGAATTTAAAAATCACATGTGTGTTGTGTGTGTGTGTGTGTGTGTGTGTGTGTGTGTGTGTGTGTGTGTGTATATGAGTGTGTGCTGCATGCATGTCAGTGTGCCTATGGAGGCCAGAGCAGAGTGTCTTCCTTTATCACCCTCCACCCTTTTGCACCAAGCTGTCCAGTGAACTCTAAGATCCATCTATTGCCACAGTGCTGGGGTTTCAAGCACAGGAATCCATGTGTAGATTTTTTTTTGTGAGTGGCCTGGATCTTTGAACTCCTATCCTTGTGCTTGTAGAGCAAGTCCCTTTACTCCACAGCCTCCAACCACACAAGGATACAATGCTCATGAGAAAATAATGCTAAGAGAGGCCTAAAGAGTTAAAGGTGTGAGCTCCAGAAACAGAGCTCCTAGAGTGGAACTCCAGCTCCCCTGCTCCTTTACTGTGAAGGTTTAAGCATGCTACTCACTTTCTTTGTGTCTTTATCCTGTCGTGCTGGGTCACCATGTAGATCAAATAAGTTAAGACATGCAAAGCAGTTAAAACTGTGTGACTCCTAACAAGAGCGAACCCGTAGCCTGAATTGGTCATCTCCTGTGACCAGATTGGTGCCCAGTCCAATTGACATCAGAGAGTCTTCATACAGCAGCTGATGGAGACAGATGCAGACCCTCAGGCAAACACATTAGGCTAAGCTTGAGAAATCCTGAAGAAAATGGAGAGAAACGATTGTAGGAGCCAGGGGACTCAAGGATACCACAAAAAAATCAAACCAAAACAACAACAACAACAAACCAAAACACACACACACACACACACACACACACACACACACACACACACACACACACACACACACAGAGTCAACTAACCTTGGCTTATAAGGGGCTCACAGAGACTGAACCAACAACCAGGGAGCCTGCATGGGACTAACCTAGGTACTCGGCATATATGTGACAGTTGTGTAGCTTGGTCCTCTTGTGGGACTCCTAACAGGGATAACAGGGGCTGTCTCTGACTCTTTTATTGGCTTTTGGGACAGTAGTCCCCATACTGGGTCACCTTGGTCAGCCTTAATACATGCGGAGATGCTTAGTCTTACTGCAAATTGATAGGCCATGTTTTGTTGATACTCATGGGAGGCCTGCCTTTCCTAAATAGAAATGGAGGAGGAGTGGATTGTGGGTTGGAAACAGAGGGGATGGGATTGGAGTGAGGGACTGGAAGGAGAAGAGGGAGAGAAACTGAGGCTGGGATGTAAAATAAATAAATTTATTAAAAAACCAAAAATTATGTGATTCTACTTAGAAAATGTCAGCTTTAATTATTTATAAGAAATGCTTATTAATTCAAGGCCTAAGGAGTCTGTGACTTGTCCATGGTCACAGATCTAGTTAGGTAGAACATGAGGAGTTTTGGGGTATTGGAAGGTGGCAGATTAGAGATACACAGCACATTCATGTGTCCCCACGAATCTGAATCAAAACATCAGGTCTGTTGCTGCTGTGACCAAGGTGGGTCATCTGGAAAGTCAAAGGAGGACAGCTGTGAACAAGACACAGAGGCCAGATGAAATCTAGAGGTTTTGAATGTTAAATTTATAAACAAAAAATAGGCTCAAACAAGCATGGATCACTAAGCAAAATGTTGGAGAGTGGGTCGAATTGCCTCCAAAGATAGACTGTAAAGAAGAGAATGAGAAGATACAGAGGCCCACCTGCTGGTACTTTGCAAAACTTAAGAGGTGTAGTGAGTGGCGGGCAGACACTGGAGCAGGGAACACCTGTAGTTTCCTAGCTCCATTACTGGTGTGATAAAGAGAGGCCATACTAGGAGAAAGGTTTCAATCCCCAGCAAAGTTCCTGAGCAGAGAAAGCAGAAGACCCTGCATGTTTATACCCCCAAACTTTAATTCCCCCTTTCCTTCTACTGGTTAGGTGAGTGACCACTCAGAACCACTGTAGACCCAGGTCACTGGTGGTGATCTGGTCTCATTTGGAAGACACTGTAGGACATGGACCGTGCAATAAAGGAAAGCTGGTGGGTGGACATCTTCGGGGAGCTGCAGGTGAGAGACCAGTCTAGGGATAGAAGGATCTCAGATTCATGGACACATTCCTTGGGTGGGAAGCACAAGCTGCCAACAGAACTGAAGAAAGAAACCAGCAGATGGACACAGGCACAGAGGCACAGCCTGAACGCTGAGCGCTGGAGAGATTCCTGCTCAGCTGGTGAACAGTTTGAGGGCAGCTCCTGCAAAGGAATTCAGCCCAGTGTGGAAGACTGGACTGAGTCCAGACTGCAAACAGCCATTTCTGGTCTGACTTGTTTAGGAATCAGAGAAATAAGTAGATATCCTAGGCAAAGGATAATCTGCAAAAGATAAGCCTGGGGCAGGGGGAAATCCATACTCTTCTCAGCAAGAAAAAAATATTGTTTGGTATGTGTGTGTGTGTGAGGGGGGGTGTTGTTTGGTTGTATTATTTTTGTTTTTCTATGCTTATTTTATTTTTCTTTACTAATATTTCTTATATATTCATTTTATATCTGTTTCCTTTCATCTTGCTTGCTTCTTCATTTATTTTTCTTTCCCCACTAACTCGTTTTTTTTTTACTATTAAAATGTTTAGCTTCAGTAATTTTTTTAGCTTTTTGAGTTTTATTGGAAATTGTTTTTATCTTTTTTATTAATTAAAATTTTTCACTTATTTTACATCCTCGATCTCAAGTTTCCTTCCTACTCTCCTCCCCTCCTCCTCCCGTCCCCTGTCTTTCTCTCTACTCCCCCCCCATTCACTCCTCCTCTGTCTCCATTCAGAAAGGGGCAGGCCTCCCATGGGAGTCACCTCAGTCTGGCACATCAAGTTGAGGCAGGAGCAGTCCCCTCCTCCTGCAACAAGGCTGGGTGAGGCAACCCAGCATGGGGAATAGGTTTCCAAAAGCCAACTTATAGCTTCAGTAATTTAAAAAATTCTTATTACTATCCTTTCTCCTTTCTTGTTTAACTTTATTGATGGTTTAATAGATGTTTCTGAATTGTTCCCATAACTACTGTCCTGTCTCCAGGCAATTTGCTATCTTTGTTATTCCTGTCTGCTTAATTTTTTTCTAAATGGTAGTGCAGAATCAGAAAACCCAAGACAAAGCTGTCCACTAAGAAGGCCTCCATAAAATAAAAAAAATGAGAAAAAATATTAGCATTTCTGTGCCAATAGATGAGCAAATCACGATGTAGAAACACAAGACATCTGCAAACACGGTTCATAGACACAATAGAATGTATCCAGTTGTAATGAAAAATGAAATTATAAATTTTGCAGGTGAGTGGATGGAACCAGGAAAAAAATCATACTGGGTAAGGGAATCTGGGCCCAGAGAGAAAAATGCCACGTGTTCTTATTTATATGTAGAACTTAACTTTAAATATTTAGAATATGTACAGCAGTTGAGTTATAAAATCAGCATATGTGTCCTTAACTATGACTGGATAAGAAAATGTGCTGTGTGCACAGAACAAGTATTGTTGAGCCCTACATGAGAATGAAAATTGTAGGAAAATGAATAGAACTGGAGATTATTATGTTGAGCAAAATAAACCAGACTTTGAACTAATTCCAGGTTTTTTTCTCACATGCAGAAAGTAGATTAACAAAAAGACTGCTTATGAGGAGAGGACTAGTGTCTCTCTGTGTGTGAAACAGAGATGATAAGAAGGTTGGACATGTGTGAAGTAAATTTTGTTCAAACTTGCATTCAAAACATATTTTTGCACAAGTTATATATGCTAATAAAAATAAGGAAAAACCCAAGATTTTTTGTTCACAGCATTTTCTTTGATATTGTCTTCTATGTGATGCATTAGAGTATGTGTGTGTATACTAGGGGAACTGGTTTGTGGTAAAGGATACACATGGAAGCAATATTAACAAAATACAATTGTTGAATTTTATGTCACTTTAAAAGCATGGTCATGTTTGAGTCTTAAAGCTAAATCTTCATAGAGTAAGATAAACAACAGTTCTCATTTTATAGATATAGGATGTGGTAGTGTAAATGTAATTGCCCACATAAGCTCATAGGGAGTGGCACTTTAGGAGGTGTGGCTTTGGTGGAGTGGATGTGGGCTTGTTGGAGGAAGTGTGTCACTGTGGAGTTGGGCTTTGAGGTCTCCTATGCTCTAGCTACAATTAGTTTGGTAAACAGACCACTTCCTGTTGTCTTTGGATTTATATGTAGGACTCTCAGCTTTTTCTCCAGCACTGGGTTTGCCTGCATGCCCCCATGTTTCCCAGCATGATGATAATGGGCTAAACCTCTGAACTGTAAGCAAGCCACCACAACTAAATGTTTGTTTTCCTTTATAAGAGTTGCTGTGGTCATGGTGTCTCTTCATAGTGATAGAAACCCTAACTAAGACACAGGGATGGAGATTCAATAGAAAAGTTAGGCAATTGGCCTAAGATTCCATAGCTTTTGAATAATAGAGTTGGGTTAAAAAAAACCCAGCTGTTCCAACTTCCATTCTGCACACCTCATTCATGCCATAGTCACTCAACATCCCTGGTTTAATCTAAGTATAGGCATGACGGCAGAGAAGAAAGTAAGCTCTAGGAAGCACAGTGACAGAAGGCCTGGCATTTAGCAGGCAGGAACCATCACAGATAGCATGGTTGGAATCAACATCAGTCTAAGTCTGGTCCTCTACTGAGAGCTCAGGAATCCATTCATTCCATTCCAGCCCTCCTTCCATATCCTCTCTCATCTCTCACCTTCTGCCTGGTCAATTCAGGCTGTGATTGGAGCCATAATGACTGTTATAGAGAACCAATCTGACCACCTCTTCTCCATCCCACCACTCCCCTCATTCCTTTAGTGGGACTCTCCATCTTTTTCTGCATCAAGCCAACCTTGTCCATATGCAGTTGCAGTCTCAGTTATAATTCTGGCTGACGTTTCCTTATCAAAACTCACTTTCCCTCTGCTTCTATGTTTTCTCTATTCTGGATCATATCTCAACTTCTTTTCTTCCTGCTGTCTCCAACTAACTCTCTTGTAGCATTCAGCATACTGTTTTTGAACTGTTTCTGTCCACTTGAAAATTGCCTGGTTCCATCAGGCAATTAAACTTGGGCAGAAGACCGTGGAAAAAAAGGCGTTATTGATATTTATCATGCATTAACACTATTTCTGTGAGTAGATGTAATAAATTATCCTTTGCAGGGTTATCATTTCTTCAGTGGAATATGATTACATTATAAGCCTGGGGACATTTACCAAAAGGTTCTCTCACTATTTGTGAATTAGGAAACCAAGCAGATTTCCACTGAGCTGTCTTGTTCTACCCCATTCCCTCACCGCTCCTCAATATGAGGGAGGCCCTCTCTGATATTCAGAGAAGGCACATCTGAGTGGGTTTTCAGTATGGGCTCCTGTTTTCCTACAGATATGTAGATAAACTAAGTCTAGAATCCATGCTTCCCCACAGGCTTTTTCTTTCATTTCTTAGGAGTAGAAGCCTGGAGGGACTAGGCGTTTTGGGATCACCCATAAGCCAATTCCCATGATTTCCTCCTAATCTTTCTTATCTACCACTCCATCCCTCCTAGGCATATTTTCAATGTCTTCTGCTGCTCCTCCCACTTAGTCCCCGCCTTCCCATTTCCATAGGGGAAAGGTTATTTGTCTCTTTGAAATCTATTGGAATGATAAGTTTATGGCTAGTGCATGTAATTATACTGGTAATAGCTTAGCTAGACACACTTTTAAACATTTATAAAATATTAAATCAGTTTGGTTAAGAAAATATTTACCCGGGAGATGCAAGCTAGGTCATTTGTATCTATTCAAGTACTGAGGAAATCCTGACAAAAATTCTTATGGCATGAGTCCCAGATCTTAGTAATATATATCAAATGGAACATTTGCATAATTTTGTAGAAAAATGTGGAGATTATTAAAAAGATCCTATAGTTATATGGAAATCGCTGGCCAAATTCTAATTATTTTCTCAGTTGATTTTTCAGATTCATGGTAATGGTTGAAAGATCCCAGTTAAGTCCAGTACACAGCACATGTGATTAAGGTTTCATTTCAATATAAAGTTAGAGTAGATTCAAACAGAAAAGGAGTTTTCTTTCCAATTGCATATATAGCATATTGAGACAACTTAGAAAATAATGGCAGAAAATAACTATGATGAAAAATATTTAAGTTCATGTTCTTAAAAGGAAATCATCTTTATATACACCGCATTTTCTGTCAAAAGACACAAAGGAATGTGATTTAGAGTATAAAGCTCCATGAAAGGTGACTTTGACCCTGTAATTTCTAAAGATAAGCTTCAGAACTCGGGGGTGGGGTTGCTACTGGTCTAGTGAGTAAAAGCCACAATATATAGGCCAACAAGAACTGTTTCTGAGCAATGGCCTCTAGAAGTGCGTTCCTGCTGATACTTTGACTTTTAACCTACTCTGGATATTTGATCTTCACAACTGTAAGGCATTAAATTTGTGTCATTTTAAAGGTATTTATGTTCTTGATGTTTCATCCAGCAGCACTTAGGAAATAATTCAGATAAGAACTGGTAATTTGCAAAACTGAAAACATTAAAACATTTGCAAAAAGAAACTTACATTGAGATATAAAGTTCTTTCAAGCCTATTAAAATGATAGTCATAAAAACACCTGCCAATGCCAAAGGTTGAAAAGATATGACATGAAAGAGCCCTCCCTCATTGCTATACTTTGAACAAAAATTTGACAATACTTATTATTATTAAAAACTCTGTATGGTCTGGAACACCGGGAAAAGTATAGCTCAGGAGCTACAGCAAGAGGGTGCTAGAAGGGGGTACCATAGCATCCTTTGTAATTACAAAATAACTGTGAAACACACTGACTATTGTCCAACAGAGAAATTTATAAATACATGTTATTCCGTGTACAGATTGAATACATTGGTTAGAATGAATAAACATAAACCATGTTTTACCGTACATAGACCTTTAAAATATATTAGTGATGAAACAGAGCAACTTACAGCAAAATGTGCATGTTATAATAATGTTCATATAATTTTAAGTTAGTAAAGCACTATTATATGTTGTTCACAAATGTCTGTCTACATTTGTTTTGTTGAAAGCAAAACCAGGGGAGCGAAGACACATGGCTCTCTGTACCGGCAGTTGATCCTGGACAGGGTGGCAGACAGGACTAGAAAGGAGGAAGTGGAGGATGTTAGATTCATCTATAATATTATTTTCCATACACATAAAACATAGCATAAAATAAAATACCAGCTTTATGTGTTTTTTATTTTCTCTTTTTGCCTTAGATCCTATTTGAAAAATAAGCATAAAACCCAAAGCAATAAGCATAAAAAGGAGACTGATTATATTGAACTTGGTTTAGAATAAACAAAATTCTGGATTAAATAAACTAAAATGTATACTCATTACTCATCAACTCTAATTGTCTGCCTGAATTCAGGAATGATTTTAAAGATGCTTATATACTCACTTTTTTCTTTCTTTCTTTCTTTCTTTCTTTCTTTCTTTCTTTCTTTCTTTCTTTCTTTCTTCTTCTTCCTTCCTTCCTTCCTTCCTTCCTTCCTTCCTTCCTTCCTTCTCCTTCTTTCTTATGTGTGCCCTGAGTATATGTATGTATACCATATGCACACAGGTGCCTGTAGAGGTCAGAAAAGGGCATTGAATTCTCCTAGTACTGGAGTTACAGTAGCTTGTGAATCACCTCATGCTGGTGCTGGGAACTGGAACCCAGTTCTTCTGCAAGGGCAGCAAGTGCTCTGAATGGCTGAACCTTCTTGCCAGCCCTTCAGGAAATATTTTCATGAATTACCATAGGTTTAGTATCTTCAGAAATTAGGTCAATTCTAGATTACACAAGTGATAAATGATAACTAGGCATTACCAAAATTTATGTCTTGGTTTTTTGAACAAGAAATGTCTATGGTGATATTTTATTTGTGCTGAAATGTGATTTTATTTGTATGTTAATAAATAAAGTTGCCTGGGGGTCAGAGCTAATAGCAAGCCATAGCAGAAGTCTGGCAGTGGTAGCACACACCCTTAATCTGATCACATGGCAGGCAGAGTCTGTGTTTTTATGGACATAGCCAGTTTGGAGATACACGCCTTTAATCTCAATACAAACCATAGAGACCTAGAGGTCTGTATAGACAGGCAGTGACGAGGAGGTCATATGGTTGGGTTTACAACCAATGAGAAGGCAGAACAGAAAGTCAATAGAAAGACACATAGGAAGTAGATCTCTTTCTGAGGGGAAGGACAGCAATGGCAGAGGGTGATAAGGCAGTTTTTTTTTTTTTTTTTTTTTTTTTTTTTTGGTTTTTCGAGACAGGGTTTCTCTGTGTAGCTTTGCGCCTTTCCTGGATCTCGCGCTGTAGACCAGGCTGGCCTCGAACTCACAGAGATCCGCCTGGCTCTGCCTCCCGAGTGCTGGGATTAAAGGCGTGCGCCACCACCGCCCGGCTTGATAAGGCAGTTTTAGTCTCAGCTCTTAGCCACTGTTCTGACCTCCTGGGCTTTTAACTCTGCATTTGGCTCTGTGTTTCTTATTTAGTAAGACTGTTACATCTACAAACGTCTTTGAGGACTGGTAACATTGAGCAGAGGCTAAAGATACTTGCTACCAAGACTGATGGCCTAAGCTAGATGGCCAGAAGTCACATGGTGGGAGGACAGAACTGACTGCTCTAAGTTGTTCTCTGATCATCCCATGCTCTGCTTCCATCTCGAAATGAATGAGTAAATAAATAAACAATAGAAAAAGAGAAGTCTCCAACTTAAATTGTTGTCATTGACTGTCCAAATTTCCCATCAGCTAGGCAGGGCATACATATATTTTTGAACAATCTCATTTTGACAATGAAAAATTAGGAACTCTGAAAGGATTGTGGCTAGTCTAGGGCTAGTCCAAATGTCAAAGCCTGAATGAAGGCTTTCCGAGTCTAAGCACCATGTTTCTTTGTACTGGATCAACCCCCTTTTGAGATGAGGAATGGTTACTTTAATAGCTGTTTCTGAAAAAAAGGAGAAAATTTGCCTTGGATTACTTAACTGAAATGCCACCATAGTCTGTGCTCTGAGTCGGGCTGGTGAAAGAAGTAAGATACCCAGAAAACAACTGAGTGTTTTTTATCATCTTCTCCAGGATTACTATTAATATGGTGTTCCTGTAATATCGTGTGTGGCTGTTTAAACATTGTTAGGAAATGTTCAGGACAAGGGATTTCAAGAAGGATATTGACAATTGGGAAACAAGAGAGGATAAGAACATAGTACGTTGTGGGAATTTTGTTGAATGTGGAATCACTGAAAGAATATTAAGGGATGTGATGGCTATCATTCAGCTTTTTGAAGAATTTCCAAATGGAAGAAGAATGTAAAAATCAGAGCTAGGATCGAAGTAAGAAAGTAACAGTGATGTTGATCCCCAGCTAAGAAAATAGAACTTCTTAAACTCTTGCTGTTGCCTCCAAAATGGCATGAAGCCCAAGCAGAAACTGGATAAATGATTTGCAGCAATGCTTAAAAGGAATGCTTATTTTGGAAGAGGTACTGAAGCTAACGAGAGAAATGGAATCATTAGTCATTCTCCACAACACTGCTCTAGAAGAGAAAAGCAGGAATTTACTGGAATGGTTCTGCAGACTTCTCCAGCAAGATACTTTGAAGGAATAACATCTCTGTAGACAGTGTGTCAAAGGGAAAGTAGAAAAGATACGCTTGAGAAGATGGAGAGAGCTGTGAGCTGTGCTTTCTGTCATTTTTGTCCAAGCCTGTGTTATAGAATCCTTCAGGCTAAGGTTAGGCAAGTAACTGAAAATATCATATGAGTAGAGGAGGTTATGGGGTGTTTTCTACAAGCAGAATTCAAGGGCTTGGAAGGAATATACACAAGCAGGTTGCCCACTGATGTGAATTGGAGCCAAGTGTCCGGCTGGAAAACTGGTCACAGGACCTATTATGTAGCTGCTCTCTTGCAATATTCTGGGTCAGCACACTGCTAAATACGAGGTCTTGGAATGGAAAGCTAAAAAAAAGGAATAAACCAAAGCAACTTGAAAACCTGAGGTCACCTGTAACCTGTTAAGGTTCCCACAGGAGGAACTGCAGAATCTTGTGAACCAAGGAGTGCAGATTCAGTATCTCCATTTCTTGCCTTCATTTCCTGTAGAACATTGCAGTACAACTCCCTTTGCAGGCTTATTTTCCTTTCCCATTCTTGTCGTATTGTATTTTCTTGAAGGGTCCCTTGCTCTGCTGACATTAGCAAAGCTACAATCCTTTAATATTTACTATATGACAAAAATGCATATTAGTAAGATTATGGTTATTTGTATGCACATTAAACCTGAAGGTGCTGTGTCTTAAAGATTTGTTACCTTGGCATACATCAGGATTTTATAACACAACTAACTAATGAGCAGTTATTTTTAACCTGAATGTTTTCAAGTTATCAGGAACCTTGCTGTGTATCTGAGCTCAATGAATACTGGACCATGGTGGTAAAAGTGAAACATGGAAGTGTTGCTAGATCCTACTGTGAAAAAGAAGATTTCAAATACTAGAGACTAGTGTTAAGAAGGCAGAAAGGTAAGTCCCTATTGCTGAAGACATCATGTACTTCAAAAACAGAGTCCAGAGACACCTGAGCTGGATCTGACCTGAAAACCCTCCCCCTGGATTTACCATGCAAGCTTTTAAAAGATGGAAAAAACCAAAGGTCCTATGTAGTGGGTAGCCATTCAGCTTTGATCTGGAAGTTCCAACCCCCATTGAGGCTTAGGTAACTGTCACGCCTACAAGGCGGGGCCAAGGGAGGACCCAGAAGACCCAAGATCTGGATGCACCAGTCCTCTTGGTTCCTAGACCCTGGACGCTGGAGGTAGACCGAGCAGAGTTCTCCAGAGAACACCGCCGGACTGTGCCACACCTTTCCCAGACCCTGTAAACTATCCCTTCACTTGTAAGTTACCCCAACATAAACCTCCCTTTTAACTATGTGGAGTGGCCTTAATAATTTCACCAATAGTCCTACCCAGCTATTATGCCTATGAACCATGTCAATGACCAGCATGGCTCAATAACCATAAAGGTACAGCAGTGGCACATATACCTTAGCGGTAACCAACTGCTTTCTAATTGGACTTAAGACCCACTTAACAAGAGGGAGAACATGCTTGGTAGTGGAAACCTAGCAACTACCCAAGACTAGTGAAGTCATGGATCTTGGAAGAGAAACTATAACCACTACTTTATGAAACCATCATAATCCCTAAGTACATTCTAAATATTTGTCCTTATACCCACAGATATGTAGGTAGAGTTTTCCTGTGCCTGTAGCCACTCCCAAATAATCACTCAGAAACTTAATATTAACTGTAAATGCTCAGTCGATAGCTCAGGCTTGTTATTAGCTAATTCTTACATTTAAATTAACCCATATTTCTTATCTATGCTTTGCCACATGGCTTGGTACCTTCTCTCAGCATGGCATCCCCATCTTGTTTCTCCCTGTGTTTGCTGGCAACTCATCTCACTCTGCCCTTTTTTATCCCAGCATGCTTAGTTTGGTTGCCCGCCTATACTTCCTGCCTGGCTACCAGCCTGTCAGCTTTTTATTAAACCATTTTAAGTGACAAATCCTTACAATGTACAAAAGGATTATTCCACAGCACAGATAAGTGTAGTCTTCACCCCTTATTAAGGAAACGTCTCTTTGCAAAAGATGCAGAGCAGTACAGAAATCCATGGCCAATTAAAATGCAGTGTTGTGGAGCCCAGTCCCAGTGGAAACATCTACAAACACTCCTTCACCTAAGGCTCAGGAAACGTTGCAGAAGAGGGGCAGAAAGAATGTAAAAGCCAGAAGATCAGAGTTATCTGTGAGATTGTGTCTCCTAAAAATGTCAGAAGCTACACCTATAAAGTTTCACCAATATTACTTCTTAAACATGAGTTGAACAAGGATGACACCAATGGACATACCAGACTGGATAGAGAAAAGCCCATGAGGCCTCAACCCTACATAAAGAACTATAGGCACCAAAGAAAGTTGGGAATGGGAGAGGAAACCCTCTCAGGGAAGAGTTTAATAATTGGTTGTCTGGTGCAAAAAAATCAACTCTGAAAACATACATATAGGTAGCATTTAATGGACTGAACAGGTTATATTTAGTAATATATATATATACATATATACATATATATATATACACATATATACATACAATAACAATTAGTTTTTAAAAGGCCATGAATTAAAGGAGAGTAGAGATGGGTATATCTATGGGAGGGTCTAGTGGGAGGAAAGGGAAGGGAGAAATATTGTAATTAAATTATAATTTCAATAAAAGGAGGAAGGGGGATGATGAGATGGCACAGTGGGTAAAATGTGCTTGCTGCCAAGTTTGATGACCTGAGCTTGTCTCCCAGGACCCAAATGGTGGAAAGAGAGAACTGACTCCTGAAAATTATTCTCTAACCTTGACTTCTAAGTGCACACTATTGCATATATGAGCTCTCTCGTTCTTTTTCTCTTACACACACACACACATATGCACACACCATAGATAAATAAATGTCACCAAATATTTTCTAAAGAATAACACAGACATCTCTGCTTTTGCTAATTTTAGAAGGAGGGGCAGGGAGGGAAATGGAGAAGAGTGGGAAGGGTACGAGAAAAGAGGGGAGGGGAGATGGGGTAGGGAAAGAGGCCTGGGGCAGGAGGCAAAGAGGTGAAGGAATCAGAGAGCTTTTTTTCTTAGTGGGCTGCTTCTCAGTGTGCCATATTTTGTCTCAATAACCTTTGGGACTACAAAAAAATGCTGGAGTGATACGTAGTCCTCCCGGTGGTGATGGCTGTGATGCATTGGAGGCTGTCTGTCTGTCTGTGAAATTAAATCATATTTCCTGGGGTTACTTCCAATTTTCAATTTGACTTTCTTAATGTCCTAATATGGCTTAATATTGAGCTAAAATAAGAGAATTGTGGCTAATTCTCCAGAGTCTATTAGGGTCCAGCCCCTTAGCCTCCAGACTAATTATGGAATTTCCATTTTCTTTGTCAATCATTAGTTAAAGACTGAGAACTCTTAAGTCAGTTTAGATCAAAGAGAAATACCAGAAGGGACTCACCAAGAACATCTGGAAAGGGAGCTTCCTCAGCTTAGAGACCCATGAGAAGTCTCTGTCTCACTTGAAAGGCAGAAATGGGGATATTGCTAACTGCTATCCTGCATATAAACCAAACATGTTTTTGGGTGAAGCCAATCCTACAGGCCTGGGAAACAGGCATTAATTCTTCTTGTAAACTAAATCTCTCATGGAAGGAACACGGAAAGTGTCAAATGACAGTGTTCAATCCCTGAATCTCATTTACTTTAGGATTCTTTGTAACATGACCTAACTAACATTACCTCCCGGCCTGTGTCACCATTGAACAAAAGTTCATGACCATCTATTGCTGTGAACAACCAGGGTGAGAAAAGCCATTGGTAAGAATTGTCTCTTTTCCGCCAACACAGCGCAGTCACATCATTACCATGAATTCCCAACTGTCAGTTCTGAGTTGATGCTATTTAAAATCGCAGGCACTTATTCCAGGTGAAAAAAATACAATTTTTACCAACTGTAATGAGATTCAACAATTATAGCCAAGTAATTTTGAAAACAGATGTCATGATACTCCCAGCTTGTGCAAAGCTTATTTTAGTATTTTTATTGGCAATCCTTCACAAAGTGCTCAGGGCTACTGTAGCTGTAATTGATAAGACTGATTGCATGAAGAAGGACAGGAACCTGATAAATTCATTTCAGTTTCCAAATTGTCTTTATTGCAGATAGATTTCTATGGAAATGCTGTCATTGTTTGGACTTCAGAAGTGCAAGACAGGGTTTGGTTTTTTGTTTTATTTTCTTTATCTTTATACACAGCAACCTGTGTCCTAAGTTGTCTGGAATTTATATCTGAGGGAAGTTGGTGATTTTGTTGGTTTATTGGCAAACTGATAGCTGCTGAGATTTTGGGGGATTGAAAGTGAAACTTTGGGGTCTTTACTTCTTAAAATAAATGAGTAGTGTCACCTTATATTAATACTCACAATTCCCAACATGCTAGTTGTTTTCTTTTGGACGAGCTTTCCTTCTTTTTCCCGATAATTGAAATCTTACCCACCCACTGATTTTTAAGACTTATCAACAGAGCTTTTGGCTCTAACTGACTCCAACTATAGATCAGAGGAAAAGCTGGTGCCATATTGCCAAAGTCCTGATTCTAAGTTCTAGATCCACTCTGACTACTGAGTGTAGTAGTTACATCTGTAAATGGAGGCAATGGATAGCATGCAATCCAAAAGGTTGTGATAAAGATGAAATAAGATAAGCCAATAAGACTGAAATTTAGCCTCCAGTATAGAAAGAAAATAATACAAGTTATTACAAAGGAAGTTTACACATAAGACTTCACTATGTGGGGTAGGGTAGGAGCTGGAGGGATGGCTTAGTGGTTAAGCAAACTTGCAATTGTAGCAGAGGACTGTGTTTAGTTCTCAGCACCCACATCAGGCAGCTTCTAATTTCCTGTAAGTCCAGTTGCAGGGGATATAATGCCCTCTTCTGGCCTCCATGGGCAATGCACACACATGTGCATGTAAATTCACATAGGCACATACACATAAACACAATAAACGTACTTAGAGAATGAGAACTTGAGTTTAGTTTCCCAGCACCCATGCAACATGTCACGCACAGTGTGTGCATTTCTGTGACCCCACAACTGAGGGGAGGCAGAGACAAGTGGATTTCTGGAGACCATTGGTTAGCCAGTCAGGCAGAATCTATAGCTTCAGACTCAGTGAGAGATCCTGCCTCAAAACTACAACCAACGCCGGGCGGTGGTGGTGCACGCCTTTAATCCCAGCACTTGGGAGGCAGAGCCAGGTGGATCTTTGTGAGTTCAAGGCCAGCCTGGTCTACAGAGCGAGATCCAGGACAGGCACAAAGCTACACAGAGAAACCCTGTCTTGAAAAACCAAAAAAAAAAAAAAAAAAAAAAAAAACCTACAACCATCCATAACTTCAGTTCCAGGGTATCTGGAACTCTCTTCTGGTTTCCACAGGCACACACACACACACACACACACACACACACACACACACACACACACACACTACATAAAAGTGAAATGTCTTTAAAAATAAATAAAAACTAATTAAAATATTTCACTGAGGTATAGATATTTTTGGGTAAAAGAATTCTATTTTTATTTATTTGTGGCCTAATATTGCTTATTAAAAAAGAAAATCTGAGTTATACTTCCTTGATTCAATTCAGGCCCTGGGGTTCACATTTAATAAAGGAAACAGCTCCTTAATCAAATGATTTGATATCCTTGCAGTAAAAGAAGAGGCAATTTTATCAATGTAGGCATCTTACATATCAGTGTAGGTGTACATATAAAATCAGGATTCTTAAATAACAACCGTCACTGAATTTCTTTTGAGTTTGAATAGAATGAGTTCACTTAACAAATATCAAGCATCTCATCTATTCCATAAAGGCAGAGTGTTGCAACCTGACAACTGTGAGGAAATGGTATGTGCAAACTTTTGCAATTTTTTTTTGTTTTTTTTGAGACAGGGTTTCTCTGTGGTGTTTTGGTGCTTGTCCTGGATCTTGCTTTATAGACGAGGCTGGCCTCGAACTCACAGTGATCTGCCTGGCTCTGTCTCCTGAGTGCTGGGATTAAAGGTATGCTCCACCACTGCCTGGCCTGCAAGTTTTTATAACATAATTGCCCCACAGTTTTATAAGCAAACCAGCTTTACTAGCAGAAACCGCTGTCTTGCAAGATAAATGAGGGCCAGTAACATCCACAATTTACTTTCAAAATATAGTTGCCTTACATTGATATTCTCTCTTTTTTGGATTATGCTCCTGAGAAATCATGGCATTGTGGCTTAAGTCCAATTATGGCATGAGAATCTGGCCTCCCCTCCCAACTTATTCCTGCACTGTAATTTTGGCCAGTTCATTTAACTTCTTAACTAAATTGTCATTTTTTCTTAGTATCAACAAAAGGTTAGAAATGAACTTTCCATTACCCAGTATCATGCATTAAAGTAAATCCGTGTTTTAGCTCCTGCCCTTAAAACCTGTTTTTGTTGTTGTTTGTTTCAGGAGGACATTTTTAGATAACCATTAGTTCCATTGCATATCTTACTCAATTTGAAAATTCTGCTAATACTCATTAATGTCCATTGCATTATTAAAGCCAATAAGGAGGAAATAAAGGCCATCCAACATTTCTAATTTTTTTAGTGTTTATTTCTGATGGAATGTGTTTGAGATAAAATTACGGAAAAATACATGCTTGCATACTTATCAATGTTTACCATTCATTCACAATGAACATGAAAGATGTGCATGGAATCACTTTGCCCAGTTTGCCATTGAAAACTTTAATGCTCAATCTGTATTAACACATGGGAGAAATTTTATCATGGAGTGGATAAATGAAAGCATGCGGTTTAAAAAGTATCTGGTATATTGTATTAGTAAACACCACAAATAAATGAAAAGAAAACCAAAAAAATTGTAACACATATAAGAAATATCTAATTTCCCTTCTCTACATATTGACCAAACAAGTATGCAAAAAAAGCTAGCAATCAACTGTAGGTACAATGTGGCCAGCTGACTTATACCCCAGGCATCATAGCTAAAGCCTTTATTGTCACCACCCTTTTCCCATGGTGATGGACTATATCCTTCAACCCTGAGCCAAAAATAAACCCTTCCTTCTACAGCTTGCTTTTGTCAGATATTTTGTTATGGCAATTAACCAAGTGATTAACACATCTAGAGTTTTTAACATCAAAGATTAATCCTGGCCTAGATGATGGAATATAGAAGAGGCTAGTTGGCAGTCTTTGGTTCTATATGTAAAACATGTCATTCTACATTGAGAAAAACTTTCTCACTACGTACATCTAGTTGGTTCCTCTGAAGTATAATTTCTATTGCAAGCCAGGATAAATGTTTGCTTTTTTAAAAACAGCAATTCTAGGGAAATCAGTGGGTAAAACGATCTGCTGAGATGATGGCAAAGAAATATTTTTTTCTTATTTACTTCTTAGACTTATGAATTTTAATATACACAATGCATTTCAATAAATGATAGTCATCATTTTGGTATGCAATTTTCATTTATTGCAGCTAAGTTTTATAAGCACAATAGGTAATTTTAGTGTGAATATTATGAAGTTAGCTTTCATTCTCCAAATATGCAGCTTCATCATATTTTTAGATTCTTAAATGGCCCCTCTATTTTGTTCACTTAATCCCATTAATCTTTGTGTGCTTCTTAGATTTCCAGCTTCACAAAAAGTCCTAGGTTCACCCTGCACTTCTGATATCCTACATCTAGAAATAGCAGTTTCTTGAGAGCTCTATTTTTCCTTCCAGTAATTAATGGTATATGGGGATAGGTTTTGGCATGGCATTGTTTTCAGGTGTTCTCAACAGACAGCCTTAGAACACACACACACACACACACACACACACACACATGCACGCACGCACGCACACACGCACACATGCACACACACGCAAACACACACACACACACCCGCACACACTGTGGATGTTTTATATTAATTGCTTCAGTTGAAATCTAAGTTCTTTGATTTTATACATATGGCTCTTTTATACTAAACAAGCTTGGATTATGTAATTTATTTTCTTTACCCTTTAATAAACAAAAATAGGTTTAAGAGAACTATAGTATTAATATTAATCATAAAACAACTGAACAGAATTTCTTTATATTCCCACCTTTTATAATGTATATTTGTATATATTTTATTTATTCTGTGAAAATTTCATACTTGTAGACATTGCATTTTAATCATACCCATCTCCTACTCTCCCCCCTGACTCCCCTTCAGACATTTCTTAATGCACCCTACTCCCAACTTCATGTCCTATTCTTCTCTTTTTATAATTCACTGAGTCAAATTAGGACTGTCCATAAATATGCTCATGGTTATAGGACCATTCATTGGAACATGAACAACCTTAGAATATATATCTTAACAATGGACAGTCAAACTACTGGGATTTAAATAGATTATGAGTATGGCTGTTTTGTTTGTATGTATGTTTGTGCATCACATACATATCTGGTGCCCTTGGCGGCCAGAATATGGTGTTGGATATCCTAGGACTAGAGTTACAGATGGTTTGAACTACCATGTAGGTGCTAGGAATTGAATACAGCTCCTCTGGAAGAATAGCCAGTGCTCTTAACCTCCAAGCTATCTCTCCAGCCCCAAACTACTATGTTTTAAAGAGACGTGAAATAATTATTTTCTCTGGTTATATTAGCAATTAGATCATTATTAAAACAATTTATTTGCAACTTTAGGATTGTTTTTTTCTTACTTGCCATTCTGAAATTCTATTGTTGCTTTTAATTATTGAGAAAATTGTTGATTTTACAAACCTGAGTTCTTAGTTAAACCATAAACTGCTGTGGGATGGTCTGTATGTCAAATGTGTTGCCAATTGGTCAATAAATAAATCACTGATTGGCCAGTGGCCAGGCAGGAAGTATAGGCAGGACTAACAGAGAGGAGAATTGAGAGAACAGGAAGCTGGGTGAGAGAGACACTGCCAGCTGCCATGATGACAAGCAGCATGTGAAGATGCCGGTAAGCCACGAGCCATGTGGCAAGGTATAGATTAATGGAAATGGATTAATTTAAGCTGTAAGAACAGTTAGCAAGAAGCCTGCCACAGCCATACAGTTTGTAACCAATATAAGTCTCTGTGTTTACTTGGTCGGGTTTGTGGGACTGGCAGGTGAGAGAGATTTGTCCTGACTGTGGGCCAGGCAGGAAAACTCTAGCTACAATAAACAATAAAACTTCCCAGTGGACCTGTGCAAAGAACCTCAAATCCTGGAATTTTCTAGTGCTATTCCTGTGTTTAGATAATGACCTCTGAATAAACTGTTAGGACAATTATGTGCTTATAGAAAGTTGTTTAACTCAGATACTAGTCTGAAGTTGTCCCCTCTAGTTCTACCCTTTCCAATTTCTTTCCTATATATAATGGCTCATTTTCTTTACACATGCTTAGAAGATTTTAACCTGATAATAGAATACCAATTGGAAGAAAAAGCACAGACTTGGAGAAAGGGAAAGGAACTGGAGGCAACAGGATGTATCTCATCCTGTGAGAAAATTGCTTCTCATAGGTAGGACTTCTTTACAGCTACTTCCCACTCAATTGACTGGACACATTATTTCTAACATCTATTCTGATTGGTACATTCCTATGACTGACTAACATGAAGTATTTTTAACATCATTCCTATTTGGAGATACATGATTTCATCTCCTAAGTCAATCCTTGTCTATATTGGGGACCTTTTCCACTGAAGATTAACCACCACAAACTTCTTATGAAACAAAAACTTCAAAAGAACCCACTGAGGAAATCTGAACTGATTGAGTTTAGTTCACATAATTTTATCCAAGAAGATTAAATATAGCTGTTTTCTGGTGCAAGCTAATTAGCTTCTCCCTTGTGCCCATTGATGGAATACACATTTTGTTTTCATAAAGACAACACAGTTTTCATGGTAATATGCCTCTGGCTCTGGCAGAGAATGAGAAAAGATGTTGTTGAAAATTGATTTCCTTGTTTTCCCTCTTTAGATTATAGAGTAAAATACTGAAGGTTTTCTTGTATGACGCAATTTGGGTGGACATTACCTTTGAAGAGGGAAGGTGGACAAGAGCAAAGAAAGAAATCAATAAAACATTCAAATCACTACCAGGGCACTTTCCCACAAAGTAGAGGATAATGAGTAGGTACAATGAATTAGCAAAAGTTGAAAAGCAATTTAGGAGCTAATGACAACTTTTCTGCAGATGAAATCAACACAAGGTTATTGGAGGTGAAGCCTGGAGGTTTTGAGGGCCAGACCACTGTAGGGAAAAGGAGCCAGCAGGCTGTGGTGAGAATGATGGATTTTATTTGTTTGAGTCATTTGAGAGGTTCTAGCTTGGAGGTAAATTTAAACTTACCTGATGCAGTAATGTAAAGAAACAATATGAGCAGTTGGATCAAAACTCACAGAACAACGACTATAAAAACAAAATAAATTTGGGAAGTGATAGCAGTGAGAATATTCTTACATTAATACATGAATATATCTCATATGACATTGTTAGCAGCTTTTGTTCCATTATAGATTTATAAAATTAAGTATACCTCAAAGAGAAAAATGTGTGCATTTATCCACATTATATTTTAAAATAAAATATAAATTTATCAGAAAGAATTTAAAAGATTACACAGACAAAAAATAATTATGCAAAAAGAAAAAAATATAGGAAATATCAAGAAAAATAAAATAAAATAAAAATAAAACCTATGAAAGGCTATGCATGATTAAATGTATTTGTTTTATCATTAAATGTGAGAGGACAAAATTATCTATTAAGAATGAAACTCCAAATTAAGTCTTAAATGGGATGTCTCCATCAATCCCTCCCCTCAGGGCTCAAGATCTTAGTGGAAGAGGAGGTAGAAAGATTGCAAGAGCCAGAGGTGGATGATTCCAAGGAAGCAGTGTCTTCAAGACACAACTAACATGGATGCACATACGAACTCAAAGAGACTGTGACAGCCTGTGCAGGGCCAGCACAGGTTCTAGACAGATGGAGTCTCAGCAGTGAGAGTGGGGAGCAGACATGGGGTCCCACCTCTAATCAAAAATCTATTTTCAAGTGATACCCACTAGTCAAGGGAAAATTAGTTTTCTCCAAAGGAGTGTCACTGAAATATCAACCACATTCCTGGATAGGACCCATACCCAGGAATAGTTGGTCAACACAAAATTAAATCCATTTTTTTTGGGGGGGAGAGGTTGTTTCATTTTGGCCTTTTTTTGTTTGTTCTGATTTTCACTCTTTGAGGCAGGAGGGACAGGGAAAAAGAGATGGGTAGGGAGGTGGGGAGGATCTGGGAAGAGTTGGGGGAGGGGAAACATGATCAAAATACATTGTATGAAAAAATTAAATAAAAAAGCTCCAAGGATAGTCACTTTATTATTTATTTATTTTCTTTTAAATTAGCACAAAAAGCAGTAGATTTAATTTGTGGCATTTTTATGAATATATACTTTAATTTTTGGTCCTGTACCTCACACTTTCCCGCTCCTCTATTCCTCATCTTCCATTGTCTCCTTCCTTTACCTGTAGCTAGAGTTTTCCTGCCTGGCCCCGTCAGGATAAATCTTTGTCACCCACCAGTCCCACAGCTGCTCAGACCCAACCAAGTAAACACAGAGACTTATATTGCTTACAAACTGTATAGCAGTGGCAGGCTTCTTGCTAACTGTTCTTATATATTAAACTAATCAATTTCTATAAATCTATACCTTGCCACGTGGCTCGTGGCTTACCGGCATCTTCACATGCTGCTTGTCATGGTGGCGACTGGCAGTGTCTCTCTGACTCAGCCTTCCATTTCCCAGAATTCTCTTCTCTGCTTGTCCCGCCTATCCTTCCTGCCTGGCTACTGGCCAATCAGTGTTTTATTTACTAACCAAAAGGAGCAACATATTTGACATACAGAACATCCCACAGCACTTACCTGTGGTTCTTTTTCTGTTTTCATATCACAGGTATTCTTATCTTTTTGGTGAGCCTAACAATTAACAACTGAGTCATCATCTCTCCAACCCATATCGTAGGTTTTTATTCTCCTATATTTTCCCATTTCACGGTCCCCATTCTAGATGCATAAGTTAACATGTGCAACACACACACACACACACACACACACACACACACACACACACACACATACACACATATGAGAGAGAGAGAGAGAGAGAGAGAGAGAGAGAGAGAGAGAGAGAGAATGTGGTATTTGTCTTTTTAAGTCTAGGTGGCTGCTGGGTGTATAATTTCGACCTCCATCCATTTTCCTCCAAATGCCATAATTTTATTTTCTTTATAGATGAATAAAAATTCCATTGCATAAATGTGTCGCATTTTCTTTATTCATTCATCTGTTGGTGCACATCTAAGCTGGTCCTATTTTCTTGCTATTGTGGGGAATGTGGTAATAAACATGGATGTGTTCGTATCTCTATAGTAGGACTTGGGGCACTTTGGGTGTACAGCTAGGAGTGGTAGTTATATTTTTAGTTTGTTGAGAAACATCCAGATTGATTTCTGGTGCCTCCAGTAGTAGACACTCCTGCCAACAGTAAATAGGATTCTTCTATCTCCACAATCTCACCAGCACTTGTTGTCATTTCTTGATATTAGCCACATTTTGACCAAGATGAGATGAAATCTCAAGGTAGTTTTAATTTGTGTCTCCTTTATGGCTAAGGATATTGAGCACCTTAAAAGATATTTGCTGACTCTTTTTGCTTCTTTTGATAACTGTCTGTTCACTTCATTAGCCTATTTATTGGGTTTTCAGTTTGGGGTTTTGAGTGTTTAATTTTACAATTCTTTGTAGCTCTTCTATTAACTCTCTGTCTCAAGTAGAGATTTTATCTCACCCTATAGGCTGTTTCTTCACTCTGCCAACAGTTTCCCTTGCTGTGCATAGTTTTCATTTCACACAATTCCTTTTGTCAACACTTGGGGCTTATTTTCTGTGCTATTAGAGTCCCTTTCAGAAGGTCCTTGCCTAGGTCTGTCTTGGAGTGTTTGCCCCGTTTCCTTTTATTGGCTGCACAGTTTCAGGTTTTATAAAAAAAAAAAAAAGTGAATCCACTTGAATTGATGTAAGCACAGTGAGTTTTATACCTTCTAATGTTTTCTCTCTGATGTATTCATTAACAGCTCTGTAGCGGGAGATTTCTCCAGTCCTTCCTGGCCCATGGTCAGGACAAATATCTCTCACCCGCCAGTCCTGCAGCTGCTCAGACCCAACCAAGTAAACACACACTTACATTGCTTACAAACTGTATGGCCGTGGCAGGCTTCTTGTGATCTAGTTGTTCTATCTTAAATTAACCCATTTCTATATATCTATACCTTGCCACATGGCTCGTGGCTTACCAGTATCTTACATGTTGGTACTCATGGCGGCGGCGGCTGGCATTGTCTCTTGACTCAGCCTTCTTGTTCCCAGAATTCTCTTCTCTGCTTGTCCCGCCTATACTTTCTGCCTGGCTACTGCCCAATCAGCATTTTATTTATACAGAGCTATATCCACCACACAGCTCTTTCAGTTTGAAGAGCTCAAGTTAGAATTTCTTGTAGGCCAAGTCTGGTGGAGACATACATCTCAGCTTGTTTGTCTGAGAAGGCCTTTATCTCTCCATTTCTAAAGATCAGCTTTCTTGGAGCCAATGTTCTCAGTTCACAGGGTTTTTGCTTCATTATCACAAAATCCCCATGCTGCTCTCTCCTCTCAGGTGACTCTTCTCTTTATCCTTTATCTTTGGGTACTTGACTACAAGAAACTTTGGGATAGGGTTAGTTGAGTTAAATTGGACTTTTAACCTTTGGCTTTTCTATACCAGAATTCTTTTGTGTGTCTGAAGTTTTTGCTCTATCTTGTGAATAATCTTTCTCTTCAACATTCTCAGGATACCATTGGATCACAGTAAACTAAGGATGTGCTATGGTAGTGCTGTTGAAGTTTCTGTAGGTTTTCTTCCAACTTTTTTCTATAAACTGTTTATTTTCAAATAACTTGTCTTCGAGCTCATTGATACCATCTTAACTGAGACAGGATCTCACTATGTTCCCTATGCTAGCTTCCTGCCCTAGTCTCTTGAGTGGAGGGATTGCAGGAAACAGCATTGTGCCCTGCACTGATTTTTCTCTTTTATCTGTCCTGCTATCTGAGTCTGTCGCACCATTAATTTTGCATGGTACATTTTTAGCCCAAATATGAACATTTTGTTTTTAAATTTGCTTCTATCTTTCTGTCAAGTTTCTCATTTAGAGTATTTCTCTGTATTCTCTTGAAGTTTGTTGAGTTTCTTTAAGGTCGATGCTTTACATTCTCAATTTATAGTTCATCCATACTTATTACTAGTTGGTCAGTATCAGGGGTCTGATTTACACTGTCAGGTGAGATTTTAGTATCCTGAGAGTTCTTGATGCTTCTGTGGGATATGATGTGGTGAATGATCATTCAGTTTTATTCCTTTCTTCACAGTTTAACACTGTGTCTGTCTTTCTAGAAATTCTAGGCAGGCTGCTTATGTTTTCTAAGTCTATACTCATTTTAGCTATTTTAGCACCTGATTCCTGAAGCTGGAGTAAGGGAGGCAGTTTTCTGACTGATTTATATGCAGTTCCACTGGCTCAGTCTGCACTCAGTCTGTCAGAGGGGTAGGTGTTGGGTGAGTTTCTAACTGTCATCTGATTTCGCCATGACAGTCTTGGTACTTGGTTTCAAGTCTAAGGCCTGGGGTGAATTTCTTTACCCCTTTTAAAATGGGAGGCATCTCTTCCCACACTAGTTAGAATTGAAGAACTCTTTCATAAATCTTTTCCTTTTATTATGCTAAAACATGGGACTATGTTCTCTTATCTGGCTTCTTTAAGTCTTGTCAAGTTAGGTTAGTGTCTTAGTGTCTGTTGCTGTGAAGAGACACCGTGACCAAGGAAACTCTTCTAAAAGGAAGTATTTAATTGAGGCTTGCTTACACTTTCATAGGTCGAGTCCATTATCATCATGGTGGGAAGCATGGTGTCATGTAGGCAGACATGGTGCTGGAGAAGTAGCTGAGAGTTCTATATCCTGATCCACAGGCAGCATGAAGAGAGAGAGAGAGAGAGAGAGAGAGAGAGAGAGAGAGAGAGAGAGAGAGAGAGAGAGAGAGAGAGAGAGAGACTGGGTCTGGTTTGAGCTTTTGAAACCTTAAAGCCCACCCCCAGTGACATACTTCCTCCAACAAGGCCACACCTACTCCAACAAGGTAATATCTCTTAATCCTTTTCAAGTAGTGCTTGTCACTCTGATGACTAAGTATTCAAATATATATGCCTATGGGGGGCATTCTTATTTAAACCACCACAGTTGGTGTATAAATAAATGTTCAAACTGATATATACATAGAAGATAAGACAATCAATGCCTGGAGGGTCTTACCTGCCATCTTGCCTCACTCCTTCCTTAGATGAGTTGCTTTACTTCTTTAAACTATTTTCTTACCAGTGAAACACAAAAGTGTAATTTCTACCCCAGTGAAACAGTCGCTAAGTATAATTGAATTGTATGCACATGCTATGAATTATTATGAAAAGTTAATGCTTTCTTTAGTGTTATTATTATTGTTACTTGTATTGGAATTATGATGACATCAAGTTTCTGGGAAATAATTTCATTTCCCCATTTGTTATCTAGCCACTAAAAATGATGAAAGGGCTTAATGCAAGCTTTCAAAAAGAAAGCAAACAAAACTTAGGGCAAAAAAAACTGAATTGAATTTGTGAACTGGAATTTAATATGTAATGCCTTACAGAGATGACTTAAAGTACTCAATAAAGGCTTGTTGACTGGTTGATTTGATTTAGAAGAGGCAAAACCATGAAAATAAACACTGACCCATCTACTCAGGAAGGGCTTTGCAAATCAAATAGTTTTTGACCAACAGGCTTGATAGCAGTATAAGAAATTCATTTGCTCCACTTGTATATTCATATATTATATTGAAATATTGGGGATTTTGAAGAAAGCAGTGGCAGAAATCATGTGACTCTGCTATGAGTTGAAAATACATGCCAATTCAGTGAGCAAAAAGTAAGTGCTTTAGAGTATGGTGAAAGACATAAACAATATATATGTGTGTGAAATATTGTAACCAAAATATGTTTATTCTGGTAAAATGTTCTTACAGATATTTACAAAACTCTTTTTAAAATATGACACACTACAAAATTCTAGAACCCCTATAGCCCAATTAAAAAAATAAAAGAGTTCAAAAAGAATTGAGCAAAAGACTTGAAAAGACTCTTCAATGACAATGCTGTATGAAGGGTCAGCAAACACATAAAATCTTTTTTAAACATCACTAGTTATCAGGAAAATGAAAATTAAAGGCACAATAAAACGCTACTACAGACCTAATAGAATGTTTAAAAATAAAGCACCAAACAGACCATGGTTGAATCTGTCAAGAAACTCTCATACGTTACTGGTGAAACTTGAAATGGTTCAACCACTCAGAAAAAGTTTAATTTTCAGGCCGGGCGGTGGTGGTGCACGCCTTTAATCCTAGCACTCGGGAGGCAGAGGCAGGCGGATCTCTGTGAGTTCGAGGCCAGCCTGGGCTACAGAGTGAGTTCCAGGAAAGGCTCCAAAGCTACACAGGGAAACCCTGTCTCGAAAAAAAAAGTTTAATTTTCTTACAAAGTTAAATGCACATCTACTTTGGGCCAAGAACTTCCCTTTCTAGATATTTGTCTCCAAAGAATGAAATGTATATTTAATCAAGTGTGGTGAATGAGCTCCAGCTCAGAGCCATTGTGTCCCAGTCTTGGCTTTAAGGGGGATTTTAGCTTGAGCTCCACTTCCTTATTTTACAAGTACTGGGGTATTAGGTGGTCTCCTTATAATTCTACTTGCATAGATTTTATGAACAATTCCCTTATGATAAGAGTCTTTTTTTTTTTTTTTTTTTTTTTTTTTTTTTTTTTTTTTTTTTTTTTAGGTTTTTCGAGACAGAGTTTCTCTGTGTAGCTTTGCGCCTTTCCTGGAACTCACTCTGTAGACCAGGCTGGCCTCGAACTCGCAGAGATCCGCCTGCCTCTGCCTCCCGAGTGCTGGGATTAAAGGCGTGCACCACCACCGCCCGGCCGAGTCTTTTTTTTTAGAAGGTGTAAAAGCTGTGTGTCCATTGCTCTGAATGTAAATAAGGGCTAAGATTACAAGTAACAAGATGTTTGGAAGCTCTTTAGGAGTGATCTACTATTCAGAGAAAGTTTCTTCCCTCCTGCTTTCCCACCAGGTCTATAGAGGAACAAGATGAAGTTGTGCTACTGGGTATATCAGAAATCTCCAAATATGTGTCTAGGTATATTAATAAAATCACTAATTCACAAATATTTATTGAATACCTGCTATACTATATTAAGAATTGATTTGGAGGAAATACATAACTGTTGAGATGCATTTTCTGCACTCATAGAGATCGTTTCATTAGAATAGAATGCAGGCAAAAATCAATGATGAGACAGGACATTGACATATGCATATTGTTGAGAGATTAAAAAATGATTTTGAGCTAGATGGATTTGAAACATTGTTTGATGTTCAAAAAGTGTACTGAGGACTTCCATGAGAATGTGGCTCCAGAGTTATACTTAGGAAGCTTTTGCACTGTAGAAACGGCAGGAGAAAGGAGAGGAAATTGAATAACGATCATGATGTTGTGATAGTCTCAGAAGCCCTGAAACATGTGGACATGAGGCTAAGGATGGCTGAAGCAATAGGAGGAACCATTCAAGCTAGACAACAAGTGTCTTGGCATACTGTCTGTTTGGGTCTTATTTTATAGATGTCCGTGACATCTGCTGGTACTGCTGACATTTCAAAGGGTAATAAACATAGATCAGGTGTCAGCAAAATACGCCCTAAAGGTCAAGTCTGGTCTGTAGTCTATATTTGTACAGCCTGATGGCTTAAAAATAACAATTACATTTTAAATGATTTAAAAGGTCAAAATAAGACTATTTAATGATAATTAAAATGTATATGAAATTTTCATTTTGGTATCCATACAACTTTGTTGGAATACAAGTAATCTGCCAATACAACTTCACTAATTTATTCATTTGTCGTCTATGGCTGCCTTATGATTCAGTGGCAAAGCTGAAGAGTCATGGTGACAGAGACCGTGTTGCCTACACACCTAAATATTTACTATCTGTTTTTTTTTTTTTTGTAGGAACATTTATCTAGCTCCTGGCCTGAATAATCAAAACCTGAAACTGGCTTGAAAATTTTGTTTCTATTATAGATCACTTAAGGTCAATACAGAAGTTGCTGTTAAAATTATCTTACATTTTATATTCACTCATGTTTGCTAATAACTTAACATGCTATATTAAAAATTGACCATCGAAATCATGATACTTCATGATAGGTTTTTCTTAAAATGAATATTACAATGGGAAAGCATGAACATATTCCCACTGAAGACAATGTTGAAGTAACTAGAATGGACAACATTATAATCTGTGACTATATGCCATAGAATATACATAAATGAGCACGAAGATGCATCTATCCAAGTACAGAATTGGAATAGAGAGGCTTAGACAGCTTCCACCTTATGTTTGAACACGAACTGTTTCTTTGCTAGCCAGTGCCCACAAAACTCATTGGTGTCCAGGCTCATGTCATGATTTGAACAGGTTCTTTTACTCCTGAGAAGATATTTGACATAGTGGAGAGGATGAGGGTTCATCACCTAAAATGACCCCATTGTAGAATAGGGTAACGTTTGTTGCTGGTTTCCCCGCAGTCTCTTAAGCAAAACTGGAGGTAATGTCCTTAGAGTTGGGCATTTCATTCTTTTTCTTTCCTGTAGCAGCTCACAATAAGTTGTCCTCATTTTGTCATCGTCATGATGATTACAATCATGGTCATTGTAGTATTTTTCATTGCTGTAGCTGTTGTTTTTGGACAAACTAGAAGCTTCAGATTGATGAGTAATTTCAGTCAGGTCAACATCCTTACAAAATGAGTATATTGTGGATTAGGGAGCCAAAGTTTAGAGAAACTCTTTAGCTTGCCTGATGCAGTAGAGCTGCCCAATGACGTAACTGGAATTGAATCATTGTCACTTGAGGCTGCCAGGATGTGCAGGGCTTTGGAATTAATCTGACTGGGGTGGTATGGAATGAAGAAACGACAGGCACTCCTATAAAAAACCTAGGATGAAGTGGGCTGGGTGTTCTGATGGAGATGCACCAGCGACTGGGAAACTCAGCACATTTATTATATGTGGCTGAATGAGAAAGGGAGCTAGCTAATCTGTTTAGGTCCTGGACCTAAAGTTGGAGGTCTCTGAAGGGGAGCAGTCTCAGGCTGTAGTCATCTCAGAGGAGGAAGCTGTGGCTGATGCTTTCTTTACATATTGTGAACACCATACTCAGACCAGGGCAAGGCTTTGCCATTGCCCCGAGTCTGACTTGGAGAAGTTCTTTTAATTCCAGGGGCTCGAGTCCTTGAGATCCCTGACATGGCTGTACTCATGTCCTGAAGGCTCATCCATGTAGGGGGCACACTCACTTCCCACACCGGGCTGTAGTCTATGCTGTCTTAATAGTATATCCCCCATTTGGTCTCTAGGTATATGGGAAAGATTAGTGTGTACTTTTTAAATTTAATACATTCTTAAAATTATGGTAGAAAATACAAAATGTACTATTTTAGCCATTTATAATTCTACAGTTCAGTAGCATTAATTATACTTACATTATTATGCAATAGATCTCTAGAATTTCTCTTCTTGCAAAATATCTTTGAGAATTGGAATTGTGCAGTATTTTTATTTTTGTTATTAGTTTATCTCACTTAGCATAATGTCCTCAAATTTCATCCACGTGGTGCTGTGTGACAGGATTTCTTTGTATTTGGAGGTTAAATAGTATGTTATTATACATATTCACCACATTTTCTTAACCAATTAATCAATCAGTGGATATTTGGGTTGCATCTACCTCTTGGCTTTTGTGACTAATACTTAATGAATGTGAGTGTGCAAAATATATCTTTGAAGTCCCATTTATTATTATTTTGGATATATTCTCATAAGTAGGACTGCTAAATCATATGATAATTTTATTCTTAATTTTGGGAGTAGTGTTTTCCACAGTAGATGCACTTTTTTAATTCCTTCATGGTGAATATTTTAAGTAAGTATAAATATACATATTTTCAATGCTCTGAATATAAACAAAAGAGTGATTTCAAAAATCCTTGTCATTAATGTACTGGGAGTCCCTTGGAAATTCCTGACCAACACTCCAAAGAGGGCCTTTCATGCCTCATGTTGGGAGTTTTGTTAAACAGTCTTTGGATCTTGGAGGGAGAGTTGCTGGCCAGATGAGAAAATTTCATTTAAATTATATATGTATGTTTATACACAGACTTCCATGTATTATGTGTTAGTTAGTTATGATAATTTCAGACATCTTTACTGTCATTTTGCTCTCCTTCATCTGTAATTATCTGCCCCAACTCCCAAATTAGAGTCCACCCATTTTTTCCCATTTCCCCCATCAAATCACTTGTACACACTATTACTTTCTATTGCTCCATCACTCGTCCTGTAATGGTCCCTTTTTACTTTTCTGGTTTCTACAGTTACTCACATCTGAAGACTTAGAGCTAGGAGCCTCAGATGACAGAGAAAATGGGATGTTTTTCTTTCTGGGTCTGAGTTACCTCATTGAATATGATCTTTTTTAGTTCTATCCATTTATTTATTGGCAAAGTTCATATGTTGCAGAATATTTGTTTACACTGTGTGAACATGTGTCACTGTGATTGGTTTAATAAGGAGATGAATGGCCAATAGCTAGGCAGGAAAGAATAGGTGGGACTTCTGGGGAGAGAGAGAGAACTCTGGGAAGAAGAGAAGTGGGAAGGCCAGCGAGACATGAAACAAATTACACATACAGTTCAGAGGAGAGGTAACCAAGCCACATGATAGAACCTAGATTAATAAAAACAGGTTAATTTAAGATATAAGAGCTAGGTGGGAAAAAAGCCTAAGCTAAGGCCAAGATTTCATAACTAATAATGAATAATTAGTAATAAGCCTTCATGTCATTATTGTGGGCTGGTGGTCCAAGGTAGTCCAACAAAAAAGCTTTCATTCATGATTTCATTTTTTTGCATTTGAATAGTATTTCATTGTGTATGTTAGTTGTAGGACTTTTAGGCTGTTTCCATTTCCTGGCTATTGTGAATAAAGCAGCAATGAACAAGCCTGAGCAAGTGTCTGTGGAGCAGGATGTTGAGTCCTTTGAGTGCATGCCAAAACTGGTATAGTTGGATCATATAGTAGATTTATTTTTGGCTGTTTGAGAATTCTCCACACTGATTTTCAGAGTGATGGTACCAGTTTACAATCCTACCAACAGTGAACGAGGTTTTTTCTTTTTCCCACATCCCTTCCAGCATTTGTTGTTGGTTATATTATCTATGCTATTCTGATTGGGTTATGATGAAATATCAAATTTGTTTTGATTTACATTTCTCTAATTTCTATGGATGATGAACATTTTTTGAAGTGTTTTTTATCTTTTTTTTTTCTTTTTTTGAGAACTCTCTGTTCAGGTCCCAGGTCCTCCATTTCTTGATGAGTCATTTTTTTTTTTTTAAAAAAAACTCTTTGATCTTAAAGTTCTTTATTTTTTATTTTTTTAAGTTTAATTTAGTTTTTTAATTTTCATTTTATTTGCATCAGTGTTTTACCTGCATGTATATCTTGTGTGAGGGTATCAGACCCCAGAGTTACAGACAGTTGTGAGCTACCATGAGGGTGCTGGGAATTGAACCTGGGTCCTCTGGAAGAGCAATCAGTGCTCTTAACCACTGAGCCATCTCTCCAGCCCCATATATTCTAGATACTAATCCACATTATAGCCTATTGATATTGCCCTTGGTTGTCTTCCAGAAATGGAAGGAAAGTCCCTACTGATGAAGACACCATGTATTTCAGACACAGGGCTCACAGATCCCTGAGGCACAAATGATTTGAAACCCTCCTCCTCATGACTAGCTTTCATGGTACCAGAAGGCATCATGCAAGCTTCTAAAGGAGAGAAACAACCAACAGTCCTACCCAGCCATGACACTTATGAACCAGGTCAATGACCACCATGACTTGATAACTCTAAAGGTGCAGGAGTGGCATACATACCTTGGTGGTAACCAGCTGCTCTCTAATTGGACCTAAGACCCACTCCACATGATGGAAATCATGCTTGATCCTGGAAACCCAGCCAATCACCAGGGCGAGTGAAGTCATGGATCTTGGAGGAGAACCTACAATTGCCACTTTATTAAAGCAGCATGATCGCTAAATACATTCTACACACTCGTCATTATACCCACAGATAAGTATAGTCCTCACCTCTACAAGGAAACTTCTCTTTGCAACAGAGTTGAAACTGTTACAGAAAACCACAACCAATCAAAATGCAGAGTTGTGGAGTTCAGCTTTACTGAATACATCTATAAAACAAATCTCACACCAAAGGCTCTGGAATCATTGCAGAAGAGAGGGCAGAAAGATTGTAAGAGCTAGAGGATCAGGGAGTTCACTGTGAAATTTTGTCTCTTAAGACTGTTAGAAGCCATATCCATAAAGTCTCAACAACATGACTTCTTAAGCATGAGCTGAACAAGGACAACAATAGACACATGAAAGTGGAAAGGAAAAACCAAGGAGGCATGAACCCTACATAATGAACTACAGGCAACTTAGAAACATTAACAGTGGGAGAAATATCCTTTCTGGGGAACAGCACATCAATTGTTATCCAATGGTTATCTAATACCAAATGGTCAGCCCTGAAAACATACATACAAATAATATTACACAGGCTGAGCAGGTTGTATTTATGTATTTAGGAATATATATGTATATACATATACATAATGTATGTAATGACAATGAATTAAAAAGGAGGCCATAGTTATGGAAGAGAGCAAGGGGGTGCATATAGGAAGGTTTGGAAGAAGGAAAGTGTTATTATATTATAATTTCTCAAAGGATAATTAATTAAAAATCCTAGTCAGTATTAATTTGGACTAATTAAATGAAATGGCTCACCAGAACCCATAAGATATCCAAATTATGGGAAACTTCTTAACAAGTATTATTTGTTTCATACAGATATTTAGAAACAAAATAAAACACATAAGTTTACCATGTCACTTCACAAAGATTCTTCTGGACTCTACTTAAGGAAAAAAACCCATAAAATTAAAAATAAGTCTATGGATATGAGTCAAAGTCCACACTAAATATGTAACATTAATTATCTCCACTATATGTAGAGTTTATTCAGAACAAACATTGGTCCAAGGTACACAAATCATTCACCAATGCCACTGAATTAGTGAAATCTAAAATTGAAACTGTTAAGCATCTAAATGTCCTCAAAATGAAATTCAAGCAATTGTGTCTAAAACTGATCCTTGGCTTACTGTTCTGTGGTCATACAGCTCAATTGTATTAGCCAGGGTTTTCTTTTTCATTTACGAATTGATATTTTTCATTCATTAACCATTCTTTAAACTGATTTTGCTGACACAGTCAATGAATCTTTGGCATCATTTAGAGTCGTAGGCCTCTAAGAGCCCTCTGCAAATTATGTTAGCAGCTCTATCTTCTGCTGACATTATGTTTGCCCTCATTACTCACTGGAGTTTTAAATACCTACCTGGAATGTGTGTGTGTGTGTGTGTGTGTGTGTGTGTGTGTGTGTGTGTGTGTGTGTGTCCTATGAAACTTAAAAATTTCAGGGTGTATAGTAAGAACCAGAAGGGGAGATACAGTACTTGGAATAATGTTTTTTGTTTCATTGAGAGACATAGGTTATTCTTATGAAACAGCAACTTTGCCATGGTGTGAAGATAAAAAGAAATAACTGGCATTGATTTTGGTTTCTAGGTTTTTTTCGCATCTATTTAACTTATAGGCTGCAAGATTCTAAACAAATAGGTGAGAAAGGGCAGACTGGCATGTAACAACATCCTGGATCCTAATAAGCCCAGACATATAAGCAGAGTTTAGAGACTGAAGTAATCTATTCTGTCCCCTGACAGAAAATCACTTAGCATGCCATCATCTAACTCTGTGAAAAGACTCAAGGACTCGAGGCCACAGCTGGGAACCTATGCTTCAAGGCTAAAAAGCATGAAACCATTCCTGTAGACTGTGAAATCCATGTATTATAGGGAGGTATCATTGGAGCAGGAATTGAGAAACTTGCTGTTCTCATATGCTTTTATGTTGCTGTGATAAAGACCTTTTAATGTTTACTATCAGTTTCTGTACTGTTTCATTGTAGACGATGACAAATTCTTGTTTTGGACAGGTGCCATCCTTCACATCATATTTTAAGGATCATTGGGCTGAAGCAGGGGATGGCAGACAGCCTGAAAGTTGAATCTAGTACAGTGCCTATTTTATTCAAATAATGTATTTTTTGGTGCACAGCCATACCCATTCTGTTAAGATACCTTCTATGGCTGCTTTCATTTATGTAATGACAGAGTTGAATTGTGGTGCGAACCCTGTAGTGCTCTAAATATTTACAGTCTGACCCTTTATGAAAACCTTTGTCTACTCTGGTTGCAGGGGACAGAAAAATAAGGGAGCTGGATTAATTTCCTAAGGCCCTTTCAAGCACAAACAGATAATTCTGCCAAGATGCTTGGTAACAGAGAAAATTGGTTGTCTGGCCCTGAAAGAGAAATAGCCAGAAAATGCTGTCCCTTTTGGTGAATTTGATGTCCTAAAAAAGGCATTCTTTTCAAAAATGAAATATTTTGTTTTCCCCATCCTTTTATATTTCCAGTATTCAAATGTATTCTGCCTATGTACTCTGATTAAACATATTATTGAGTGTTGGTTGCTTAAGGTCATTTTCCAGAAATGTGACTCTTTTTTGTTAAGTTCCTAGAAATGTGCACTCTCTAATCTCTCAATTTCCCAAACATATCATATGCCTAAGAAATTACCAAGACTCTCTGTTTACTACCAAGGCCTTTCTAAAATGAACTGTACTTTATCTTCTGACTTTGTTAGCTCTTTCTAGTTGGTCTTCATTTTGTGAGAGGTTCAGAAGTAATAGCAGCATCTCTATTTAGACCTGGGTCTAAATGTACATGGAATGCCAACATTTAGGATATTCAAGAATGTGGCTTATATTTTAGGATAAGTGGATTTCTTTTTTAAGTTTTAAAATTATTATTATTGTTGTTTTTGATGGTGGTGGTGGTGCTGGTGTTGGTGTGTGTGTGTGTGTGTGTGTGTGTGTATGTGTGTGTTTGGCATATGCATGTCACTGCCTACATGTGGAGGCCAAAAAATAACTTTCACTTTGCTCCTTCCTCCCACCATGGGTTTTGGGGGATTGAGCTCAGGTCATTAGACCTGTACAGCAAGCACTTTTATCTATGCAGCCATCTTGATATCTTGATGGTCCACAAATGGAGTTCTTTTTTATTTTTTGATTTTTTTAAAGATAGAATTTCTCTATGTAACAGTCCTGGCTATCCTGGAACTCACATTGTTGACCAGGTTGGTCTTGAACTCTTATTCTCGTGCCTCTGCCTTCCAAGTGACAAATGGAGTTCTTAACATTGATTGGCATAATAAATCAGACTGAAGGAAGCAATCAACTTGTATTGCAAGAAACCACAAACTTCTTATCCAAGAATAGGGATGAAGGCAACCAAACTTCAATACTCTTATAGGCAGCTAACCAAGTTTAATTTCCAGTTGTTGTGATAAAATATCCTGTCTAAAAGGGTTGATTTGTCTTACTGTTTCATTATTTTGAGGAAGTTAAGGCAGGAACTTGTAGGTAGTTCCATCTCATCCGCAGTCAAGAGCAGAAAGAAATAAATGTGTGTATGTTTATTACTTAGCTCACCTTTTCTGCTCACATAGTTCAGAATCCAATTCCAGACAATGTTGTCACGCACAGTAGGCTGGGTCTTCCTAATTCAATTGACATAATCAAACAAACCTCCAGAGACCTTCCCACAGGCCAATCTATGGTGATATTTTATTTGTATTAAAATGTTATTTGTATGTTAATAAATAAAGTTGCCCCGGGGGTCAGAGCTATTAGCAAGCCATAGGAAAGCAGGGCAGTGGTGGCGTACGCTTGTAATCCCAGCACTTGGTAGGCAGAGCTAGGTAAGTCTCTGTGTGTTCAGGGATACAACCAGTATTGGATACACATGCCTTTAATTTCAATACCAATCATAGAAAACCTGGAGGCCTATACAGACAGGCCGTAGCCGGGCGGTGGTGGCACACGCCTTTAATCCCAGCACTCGGGAGGCAGAGGCAGGCGGATCTCTGTGAGTTCGAGGCCAGTCTGGGCTACCAAGTGAGTTCCAGGAAAAGGCGCAAAGCTACACAGAGAAACCCTGTCTCGAAAAACCAAAAAAAAATAAAATAAAAAAAAAAATACAGACAGGCCGTGACGTGGCGGTCATGTGGTTGGGTTTACAACCAATGAGAAGGCAGAACAGGAACTCTATATAAAGACTTTAACACAGGGGTAGCTCTAGTTTGGAGAGGTAGGACCACCACAGGAGGAAGGGTAAGGTTTTAGCTCTTAGCTCTGACCTCTTGGCTTTCTTCTTTGCATTGGTTCTGTGTTTATTATTTAATAAGAAGGTTGGTTACATCTACACCAATCCAATTAAGATAACCCTTCATTAAGACTCTTACCATGTGACTCTAGATTGTGTCCAGTTGATAAAGAAAATGAACCAACACAACAGGTTAATATAGTAAAGGGCGATGAGGGAAGGACAAGGTTGTGCAAGCGCATTTTATTATCTCATGGCATTCTCAGATGAAGAGGACTGAAAGACCATACTCATGGATACTCTTCTATGCAGAAAACGTAAGACACACAGAGAAAGAGATGCTCCTAATGCCAATATAACTCTGCATGAAACTTCCTTATTGACTCATATTACTATGACCTATTCCGCTATGAAAAATGAAACTACCTTTATTGCCCATTTACTAGAACTATAAAGCTTAATCCATATTTTTCTTTCCTTTTTGGTAGTCGTAAGCTTTGCTGCTGTGATCTCAGATGTCGTTTGAAACCTTTCTCTACCACATCCATCTTAGTTTGGGCCCTAAACAAACCCATTTAAAGTATATTTTTTGCAACATAAACGTTGCCCCATATCACATTCAGCACCTCTGTGATGGACAGTTTTCTGCGCCCTAAAGGTAATCTCAAAGACATGAAACATTCATTTTTTTTGCTCTCAGGGTTCCAGAGGATCCTTCCAACATCTGTATAAGCACGCCTGGAAAAGGAAGTGCTAGAGAGTTAACATTAGGTAGCAATCTTCAACAAGTGGAAAGCACCTGAATAAATGCTTTGGTCAATGACCAACCCCCTGGCTTCAGAACAGTTATGAGAAACATTCTTTATTTTCAACTATGAAATTGTTTTCATACAATATATTGTGATCACGGTTTCATCTGTCCCTACTCTTCTCAGGTCTTCCCCACCTCCTTACCCACCTAATTTTAAGTTCTATCTCTCTCACAAAACAAAACAAAACAAAACAAGAGAACTCTAAAAAAATTATCAAAAACAAACAGAAACCAAAAAGAAAAAAACTCCACAAAAACAAAAATCAAAACAAACAGGCAAAAGACAAATAAGACAAAAAATGCCAAAACAAATCCGCATATCAAGGATATCAAGGCTGGGCAAGGCAACCCAGTAGGAGGAAAAGTGTCCCAAAAGCAGGCAAAAAAGTCAAAGACACTCCCTATTTGCAGTGTTTGGAGTCCCAAAAGAACATCAAACTATACAACTGTAACACACATATACAGAGGACCTAGCTCACACCCATACAGGTCCGTGTTTGTCATTTTCATCTCTGTGAGCCCCTATGAGCCCTGCTTAGTTGATTTTGTGGTCCACATTCTCCTGGTGTCCTCTGCAGCTCTGGCTCCTACAATCCTTCCTTCTTCTATGGGGTTCCCCTGGCTTCACCTAGTGTTTGGCTGTGGGTCTCTGCATCTGCTCCCATCAGGTCCCACTTCTAGGAGTCTTGCCTGGTTATAGAAGATGGCCAGGGTTTGTGCCCAGTCTTATTGTATCTTGTTAGATCATGTTCAGTGGATATCCCTGAGAGGTCTGCCTTTTTTTAAAAAAGGGAAACGGAGGAGGAGTTGATCTAGGGGAGAAGGGAAGTGGGGAAAGGAACTGGGAGGCATGGAGGGAGGGGAAATTGTGGTCAGAATGTAATGCATGAGAGAAGAATAAAAGTTAAAAAAAATGCCGGAACAAAGCAAAACAATAACAAAAAAGACCACAAAAGTAACACTGAGGTCATTTTGTGCTTGCCAACTACTCTTGGGCATGAGGCCTGCTCTAGAATGGAGTTGATATATTCAATGAGTTATACCCAATACACTGGAGAAAACGGATTTTCTCTTGTAGGGGTGCAACTTTGTGTATGCTTCCCATTCTCCTCGCTGACATTTTGTCTGATTTGAACTTGTGCAGGTCTGGTATGTGCTGTCACAGTCTCTGTGAGTTCACATGTACACCAGTCTTGTATCTGGAACATGGCATTTCCTTGGAGCTGCTCATCTTCTCTGGCTCTTACAGTCTTTCACCTTCTCTTCTCTTTCCCCTGAGCCTGGAGAGGATAGGTTTGATGGAGACAATCCAATTAGGTTGGACTGCTCCAAAGTCTCTCATTTGCTGCACACTGTCCAATTCTTGAGTTTATATGTTGATTCCCATCTACTGCAAGAAGAAACATCTCTGGTGTTGGTGGAGCAAAGCACGGATCCTAAGGTGAGGAACATTCTTTCTGGATGCTGAGAGAATTTCTGATGTGTTTCAATTCAAATTACCCATGGTGGTAACAAGCTCACTCACATAGTGTTTTGTAGTATTTTTCTCTTTCCCAGTCTCACTTTGCTAATTCTTGCTTCCTGGGATTGTGTCCTAAGTGAACCATCTGTTCTCTAGTTCTTGTCTCTAGATCTGCTTTACAAGAATTGTAAGTGCTTATGAAGTCAGAAGGTTTCATTGCTTTTGCTTTAAATATGAGAAACCGGAAGCATGATCAGGTGAATTAGCTTGCTGGAATTTTTATTTCTAGAATGTGTTACAGCTATGGCTATGTTAGTGTTTCCAATTCATTGATGTCTTTTACTAAAAAGCCAAAGATTTCCCATGTATAAGTCCTCATTTATTCCTATAAAATTCTAGTATAAAAGTTGAGTCGCATCGATGGGCATAAGAGATTTTACAACCCATTTGTTGGAAGCAGACTCTTTACAATTATGTAAAATGATACATGCTTATCTGGAAGAGCTTTGTTCAAGAACTAGGGTCCATTTATACCGTTTCAAAGAATGGAGGCTCTATCAGCTCTTTGTTTGTTTTCTGAACCATTCATATTACAAGCATTGTTTGCCATGCTGCATTTCTTGAAATATAGCCAAATGAAGCACTTTATAAACAAAATAGGCCACTCAAATGATTTATTATCATTCAAAAATAAATGAAAATGCTCCAAAGCTGAACAATTAAGCATTCAAAAGTAAGTACTCAAGCTAAGATTTCTCATTTAAAGAAATTCAAATTAGCTTCAAGCTCTTAGGTCTAATTTCTTAGTAGAAAAGAAAATCTCTGTCCAATTGTAAACTATAAAAATAGTTTACCATCTTCAATCTTTTAAAACACCACAAGTAAGAAGATAGAAAAAAAAGACCCATGGAAGACATTTGCCTGCCATCCTGGGTGCTCAAAAACAGCTGTTGGGAGACAATATTCCAGGAAATCATCCCCCGATCCAGCTTCTCTAGCCTCACAATTGCCCATGTAAAATGGGATTGGGATAAGAAAAATAAATATGGGTCAGAATCCAAGCATAAAATAGTCCACTCACTTGGGAGTTTTGAATGCATCTTTTTACTGAGGGGGTGAATTTAAGGTATGGATGAAGTTGAGGAAACTATTGAGGAATGTTGGGGTACCGGTGCGTGATGGTTAATATTAGCTGTCAACTTGAGAGAATCTAGAATTACCTAGAGGATGAGCCATCTGTTCACCTGTGATAATAATCTAGATTAGTTAACTTCTGGATATGCCTGTGAGGGTTTTTCTAGATGATATCAATTGAGAGGGGAAGAGTCAGTTTAGCTGTGAGTTTAAAGATGAGAAATCAGAAGCATGAGAAGGTGTATTAGTTTGTTGGGATTTTTATTTCTAGGGTGTGTCATAGCTAAGGCTGTGTTTGTGTTTTCACTTTACTGGTTTCTTTTCCACTAAAGAGTCAAGGAATTTCTCATGTAAATCCTCATGAATTCCTGTAAAATTCTAGTAAGAAAATTGAGACACATCAATAGGCATAAGGAGTTAAAAAAATCCGTTTGTGGAAAGCAGACTCTTTGCAATTAGGTAAAATGATACATGCTCATGAGCTTTGTTTAAGTACCAGTGTCCATCCCAAGGGCTGGAGTGCCACACTGAATAAAAAGAAGGGGTGCTGAGCACTATTATTCATCTCTCTCTGCTTTCAGACTGTGTATGCAAAAGTGACCAACTGCTTCAATGTTCAGCTCTCATAGTCATGTCACAGCCCCTTCCTGGAAGAACTGTACCCTGGAGCTGAGAGTAAATACCCACTTCCTTCTTTAGTTATTGTGTCACAGTAACAAGATGAGTAACTAATACACAGTGTATGGCAACATCAGGATGCTTTTAGCATCCACTGAGGCAAAACAGGAAATGCAGCTACCACAAGCAGTGAAGAGGGGTCCCTAACAGAGACTTTTATTTTTTTATTAATTTATTATTATTGTGTGTGGGTATTTGACGTATAGGGGGAGGTATGTATGGGTCACATCATGTGTGTGGACATCAGAGGACAACTCTGAGGAGTTGGTTCTCTCCTTCCACATTTATGTGAGTTTTGAGTATAGAACTCAGGTCACCACGGTTCTGCAGCTAGCCCCTCTGCCCTCTGAACCATCTCACTGGCCCTCCTAACAAGGGATGAGACTTTGGAGAGAAGAGTCCTAGGAAATGAACGAATGATACCATGACAAAAGTTGGGGAAATACTGTCCATACTGATATTAGAAGAGTGGTATGGAAGAGAGCCAGTGGAATACTTCCTTTGCTATGTTAAAATCTTTTTTCCCCTAATCACTCTCCAAGCATTTTCTGCTAGGTGGAATGAACCAAAAGCTAGTGACATGGAAAGTTGAATGATGTAGCCCATAATGTTAGCCTTTGGGCACATAGAAGACAGAGAAAGATAGAAAAGACTTCTAGGACCAGTGAAGGAAGAAGAAAGAACACCCTTTGCTCACCTTCATGAATCAATTCTATATCATACGTGAGCAAAATCGTTTTAATGGAAGCATCAGCTGGCAAATTGGTAGGACTTATACTCAGCACCTGAAATAACCAAGAGATAAGCATCTGATGTTTTTAGCCCACAGTTTAGATTACTCACTGATTCTATACGTATTTGCATTCTTACTTAAGCAAAAAACAGTGACAACCAGCCACCATATGGATAAATAGCTAGTGAATTCAATAATTCAATAAATGCCAGTGAAACAAAATGTTCTAGTTTTCTTTAATATTTGAAATATTAGCATTGCACAAATTTGACTATTGGATTGGCATATCAAAAGTTTATTCATTCAAATTGGACAAAGATTTTTCCCCCTCATATTCTTATTGGGAAAAGAGAGGAATCAACAAATGGGCTCCTAGGTAGTGTTTCTGCTCTCATGGACTTTGGCTGATTTCAGCGTGGGGATTGACACTCATGAGTCATTGCTATTTGTTCATTCATTCACTCATTTATTCAGTGATCACTTCTTGTAAAGTTCACTAGACATGAGACAAATACAAAGTGTACTTGTCTTGTTCAATATATTCTAGTTTTGGAGGTAGATAAGAAAGAAGTATATATTTTAATAAAACATGTGCAGATTATGATCGACTGTGCAGGAAATGAAAACAGTGAGGGGATGAAATATAATTAGGGAGAGGACAATCTTGAGTAGATAAGACAGTCAGAGAAAGTTCTTCTTGCGTGAAAAGAACACAAAAGATCCTGAAGGATTGGGAGGAGCTAAAACTGAAATAGCATGAGGAACTGTAACCCAGGCAGAGGGGACAGCAGACACAAAGACTTACTGGCAGGGCACAATCTGGGTCTTATGAAAATGTACGCTCTGTTCCCTCAGGGTAAGATGATCTGAAGTTTGTCAAGAAATACGAATTCCTGGGGACCACATCCCAGATGGAATACATGGGATGAGACTCGGAGAGGAGAGTCCTGGGAAATGGGTGAATGGTATCAGGACAAAAGTCGAGAAATACTTCCCATAAAGAACAATCTATGGTATTTGTTTTATGGAGGAGTGTATCTCAAGAAGATGGGGCAATCAGCGTCAAATGTTATGTCATTTGTTGGATTTTCTCTAGTGCTCCTCTCTAAGGTGTCAAGTTCTTAGAAGTAGTGACCACAGCCTGGGCTACCAAGTGAGTCCCAGGAAAGACGCAAAGCTACACAGAGAAACCCTGTCTCGAAAAACCAAAAAAAAAAAGTAGTGACCAAAGTTACCAATACTCAATGTGTTGGACATACCCTGCTTCATAGGTCCTTGGGACTGCCATCACCTTAACATACAAGCCTTTAGATGAATTCTAGAGCTGCCTCTCCTACGTTCCCATTTCCAGATTATTCAACCGAACAATAATGTAGGTATTGCCACAAAGAGACTTTGCCAGTGAAATTCTGAAAATGGGACCCGACCATGGTAGTCAGGATTACTCAGGCAAGTCCATCATAATCACATGAACCCTTATGAACAAGGAAAGAAGATGCCACAGAAGAGGAAGGCCAAAGGAGTACCCAAAGAGACAGAAGTAAAGTGCAAGAAATGAGAACATAGAAAATATGAGAAGGAATAAAGGCAGCCCCTCAGTACAAGGCCAGCCCCTGACTGACAACAAAGAAAGGAATGAGCTTCCTCCCAACACCCACAAAGAACTAAATTACTTCAATAAGACTGGAAATGGATTTTTCTCAAAGCTTCCTGTTCAGCCAACAGTTTGACTTGTGAAATATGAAGACGAGGAACAAGCTACATTCACCAGGATTTTGACCTACAGAAACATAAGATAATGTATTTGGGTTATTACAAGGTGTGTGGTTATAGTGGCAATGGAAAATTCATACAAAAGGTTATATTTAGACTTAGGACTCCCAACCTGAAGGCTATTCTTTATATCATCATCATTAGGATTCCCAACAGGGGTTTAGTAAAACAATCCACTTTTTAGCCTTGTCACACTTGTAAGACTTATGTTCCACATCTGTAAAACAAATAAAACCATTCGTAACTCAAAGTGGGTCTGAGATTCTAATGATATGCTAGTACTGAGAAAACTTTGACATCTTATGCAGGCATCAGTGTTTCTTCCACAGGTTTGCATGTATCAAGGGTGATTTTGGACAAAGAATTTGAAAGTTAGTTTTCCTCATTTGTTACAAATTGGGTTGCTTGGGAAACAGAATTAGATGGTACCAGGTAGAATTTGGAGTTAAGATAGAAGCATTTGTTATCTGTGTTTGGGATCAAATTGTATGGAAAGAACGAATATTGGTCTAGAAAGGGTTAACTAAAATGCAGTTCTCTCACTAATTCCATGAGAACTTTAGAGCTGAGATGTTCATTCAAGTTGTTTTTTTCTCTTGGAAGATCATCATTAGACAAGGTTACTCGAGGAAGAAAACTTTGCCCTAGTCCACCATGCTAGACTCAGCTGAGGCAGACTGATGAGGGTTAACAGTCCAAAGCACTCCCAGAAGCTGGGGGTGTAAGCTGTTCCTTTCTGAAGGGAAATCTGGGTGATTTGTCTCAGTGTTCAATACAATATCGGTGATCTTTGTGTATCTATAGTATGAGATTTTCCTCCTATTGCACACAGGAAAGCTTATCTTCCTTCGCCAGGTCCAATTTGATTTCTAAATCTTCCTGGTGGCTCAGCAATTCAGTTTCATGGAAGAGAAATGGTATTCTATTATAGTATAAGTATCCCAGTCCTAACTCCCACCAATCTCTGGGATCAGCTTATTCTAAGAACTTCTGATGCCTATAGATTCCAGGGCCTGCTTAAACCTTCTGGTAAAAGTATCTGCCAACACCAGGCCAGGGAGATATCACTAGTAAAGAACTAAGGAGAATCCCTTAGGAATCCTTTAAAATGTTTGAGGCTAAATGCTCAAATGCTCCAAATAACCACTTTCATCTCCCAAAGCTACACTTTGTTGGACTAAAAGGGTACATTTTGTGCACTGGTTGGCACAGAACTCTGGTAGAGTTTCAAGAAAGATATTTTAATATTTCATTTTATTAGATCTCCTCTCTCTTCCAAGTGCTATAATCAACGACAAATGTCCTATGACCTTGGAGTGTTTTTCTACTTTCTCCTGTCCTTTCAAGTTATTTTGGAATGTGAGAGCTGAAATGTTATAATAATTTGTGGAAGAGAAATGGAGGAAGAGACGTGACTTTTAAACACATTGTTCAATCCTAATCCTCACTCCCAGGTATCAGTTTTGTGATTTTTGGAAGCAGCATCAATTCTTCCTTATCTACTAGAAATATTACCATTTTTCATCCTCAGTACTGGAAAATATTAACATGGGCTGAAACTTTTGGCATAATCAAGTAATCATAATTTGATCCATGAGATTTGCCTGTGGGCATACTCCTTTCCAATAATTTCCCAAGTGAGTACTTATTATGTTGACAGAACCATGAAGGAGACATATTCCCATTTATTGGAGACATATAAAGAGACTGTAACAATCATCACAAAAAAGGAAAAAATGCCTCCATATTCTATGGATTTCTTTGGGTAGGGGATAGCAATGATAAAGAGAAAAAATCTAAACATTTTTGAAGACGAAATATGTTGCCAAGACTGAAACAAGAATCAACCCCAATCTTCGTCTTTCAGCAGGTGCTAGTTACTGTGAAGTCCATGTAATTTACTGTCCAAATCAGGACACTTCCTGTCTCCTGGGTAATAGATATAAACCATGCCTAACACAGGTAAACTGAAACACATACTTTATTAAAATTTCTTAGCACAAGAATTTCAAAATTCTGAGGAGGAAAAAACATGTCAACCTAAAACTCCCTGGAGAAAATATTAAACCACTGTGCATACAGAATGATGACTTTTGGATATGCAAGGACATCTGACAATGTTTGGGCAATCAACATTTGGTTCTGGGGCAAACATCATTTAGTTCAAGCAATGTTTGCAAAGCTTATCAGGTTTTACCCCTTAGAATCAATATACAAACCAATAATAATAGCCTTAGCAGTGGTTACAAATTAGAATATAAATGTCATCTTGTTAAAGAAAAGTATAATTGACAATAATTGGGAAATCAAAGGGAAGGAAGAGTCAGTGAGCTGAGAGAGCATCGTCGTTGTTTAACAAATGGGGAGGAAAGAAAAAGAGCATATGATTGATAGTCCCACACAGGAAAGCTGATAATGCTATCTAATGTTACAGAGGTGACCACTCTTGTTTTTTTTTTTTAATCTTAGGTGGAATATATATAGAAGAGAAGTGAAGAGTAGGTGAGTCAACTAAATCTACATATACAAATCAAAAAATAGTTTCACAATCTTAAGGTTGATGCATAAATTAAAATGTGCATATAAGCAATTCACTGAGAAGTATAGTAGTGCCTATCAGTGACACAAAGTCAGGAGTAACAGTTTCTTCCAGAGAAGGCAACTGTAGTTTTTCATCATAAGTTCTTGCATGCTATGCTGTGTTTAAGCATATAACTTTACACATGTTCATTAGCTAAGGCAGGGACAGTGGAGATGCAACATCAGCAGTTTGGCTTCTGGGAAATGGCACCATTCATTACATTAAATGAAATGTGGCTTATTTGGAGTCTACCAGCATTGTAGCTTTGATCATATTTAATTTGTAAATTTTTCTTGCTTTTGTAATAGGATAAAAGCATACCATTTTAATACTTAGTTTTAGGTATGGATGTTTACAAATGCCTTTAGAATGAAAATATACAAGCCAATTTAAAATTGGTCAAACACTTTCCCTCTATTTCATCAACATCACTGGAGTTTGGAGATAGACCACTTGCCTGTAAGGGGAAGAGTTACTTTGGTACTAACTCATTACTCAGGTTCAGGTTCCATTTGTCTTCTCTGAAACGTTCCCTTAATCCTGTAAGCAGAATTGATGATGGCCTCCTTTGGGTCCCACTGTACATTATACATGCATTTATCACAGCTCATGTTTCTCATAATAGAGCTATTTGTTTACACAGATGTTTGTTTATGATTCTGAGATTAAGAGTGCTCATGAGTGGGACTCATAGCGTATTCTTCTGTATCTTTAGCACTCAGCTAACAGTTAGCGACATACAAAGGGCCCAAGCAATGTTTGCTGAATCAATAGCTAGAAGCAGCAATGTTATTCCCCTAGCTTTCTGAGTGTCCTTCAAGTGCTGCCCACCAAATTGAAAAGACTCGGGGTAATTAATCTACCACAAGCAAAAAACTTTTTAGAAACATTATGATGAAGAGGGCTTTCTCTGAGATACAGGGAAGCAAGTCGTTCTAATTGCACACTTCCACTGCCATGGAGCTGATCTGCCATGCCTCCTCCACCATGATGCATTCTACCTCCTCAAACCTTGAACCGAGTCAAACACTCTCTAAAAGAAGATGGACCAGCAAGTTGGTTCAGGGTATAAAGTGCTTACTATGCAAGCCTGATTCCCCGAGTTCAATTCCCAGAGCACATACAAAGGTGGAAGGAAAGAAGTGACTCCATGAAGTCCTCCTCATTTCCACACATGCACTATGACGTGTATATGCCCTGTGCCACTCCCCCTCCCACTACGTTCTTAAAAAGGTGAAGAAAAGTATTCTATTTATAATAGATTAAAGAAATCATGAAAATGGTCGTAACCTCTTTTCCTGACCACCTATACCTTGTAAAGAAAAGATTACGGTGCCTTTATGTTGAGATATAGTACATATTGGTGCAATGGGAGAATATTGTAGTGTAAGATGGCTCATCATAGTTACACACACGCGCCTTTGGTAAGATACCTGACAGCCCAATGTTGCACTATATTACTCTAGAAAGGAAGGTTAACCTTTCCCTTAACTCCATTTTTATCCTGCTAACAGTTTATCCTTTACTCATATAAAAATGAACCTTATTGTTCTCCTTTCTCCTTTAGAGAGATGACAATACTGTGATACAAGAAAATGAAGGAGCATTGCTCTCTCTCTCTCTCTCTCTCTCTCTCTCTCTCTCTCTCTTTTTTTCAAGACAGGGTTTACTCTGTGCAGCTTTGCGCCTTTCCTGGAACTCTCTTTGGAGACAAGGCTGGCCTCGAACTCACAGAGATCTGCCTGTCTCTGCCTCCCGAGTGCTGGGATTAAAGGCGTGTGCCACCACTGCCCGGCTCCTCTCTCTCTTTCTATGGCTAGGTTGAACGGAGGAGACAATAACTGTATTTAGCACCATACTCTGATTGTTCGAAATGGCTAAGACTGTTGGGACTGTTGCTTTCTCCAGGCACTCCGCTTGCCTCTTCAGTTCTTTAGCAAGACTTAGTTAGGAGGAGGATGGTTCTCTGTGCATCATGGATGAGTCACAAGACATGGCCCTGAACAACCAGTATCAGGCAGAGCATCCTGTGACTTATTTCCTGGACAATCTGCCTGTGTTACTTACAGCTTTACAACCTGGCTTTAACAAAAGGAAACATACTGTTTCTACTGATTACAACTTTTAAAATGGACCTACTTAACTCACAGACAGGCTTTTAAACAAAAGTATGAAGGCTCCTTCTGAGTCATTAACACTGCCTTTGTTACTTTATTCCTTAAAATGTCTTTGTTTTCTTGTTACCTAAGTTATAGCACTTTCTCAAATGATGATATCTAAGACTCATTTTGTTTGATGGTAAAGCAGTTTTACCCTACACACCTTCTAAATACCTCACTAATGGTGATACTCACTATAGATTTCTTAAAAAAAAACAGAAATAAAGCCAAAGTTTTAAATTTACATTGTTAGATAGTAATCTACTTATAAACCTTTGAAAAAATATGTTCATTCAGTTCCTTCTGAAGGCATTTTATTTTTCACTGACGTTATTTCAAAACACTCCTAAACATACAGATCAGGAATTTATGGAAACCTTTTATTCTCTTGAGTTATGGAGTTTATAATGAAAAAGACTATAACTTGTCCTCAACTGGGTGTGTAACAAGAATACATAAAGAATATTAAGAATCCCTTTGAACTGATTTGCTTTCATCTGTCATTTCACTTAGCTCAAATTTTCTTTAAACTAGTAAGGCCTTTATAAAAAGGTCCACTTGCAATTGAAACATTAAATATAGACTAATTCCAAATAGTTTTCATTACCCTAAGGCCAGATACTGTGATCTTAAGCTATTTCCCAATTGGTTCTGTAAGATGGAACAGAGGATAAAGGCATTGAATGCCAAGCCTGGTAACCTGAGTTCAATTCCTAGAACTCATGTAAAGGTGAAAGGAGAGTCAGTAATGATTATGAAGCAGTATTTCTTTACCTGGAATGGTAAGAACAAATTCTTCCCTCAAACATCTCTTGCTATTACAAGAAACTCAAAGAATCTCTGTAGTTTCCACGATATGATTGCAAACAGAGCCTTTCTGAGGACTGCTTGCTTGGGTTCCATCACGGACCTTCATTATTCTGTCTCTCAGCTGCTTTTGGGGTGACTTTCAATGGACTTTACAGTGTGATGAAAACCCAGTAATTGTTCACCAACACATCCAACACTAATCAGTTTGGGGCAAGTTATTTAACTGTTCAAAATCTATCCTTTTATGCAGAAAAATAGTGACAATACTACCTTTGCAAGGTTAAACATAGTGATATACAGTTGATTCTCAGTATTTGTGGTTATACACTTGTGAATTTGCCTACTGGCTAGAAATTGTTTGCATCTCCAAAATTACTATGTGTGACTCTTTCATATCCACTGAGATGAGAGGCATGGCAAAACATTTAAGTTACTCCAATGACATGTTCCTGCTATAGTCAAATAGGGCAATGTTCTGTTGGCTTGATTTAGCTGTCATATTATAAACAAATGCGTTTTGGGGGTCAATTTAGTGGCGCCTAATTTTTGCAATTTTGTTCTTCTTGTTGAAGATTTTGCTTCAAATTTCATTCCATGTATAGTACTGAAGTGTTTTCTAGTGTTTCTAAGTGCAACCAGTCTAGTGCTCTGTGTTTAGAGGGATTTGTTCAAGTATGAAAATTGGCTTTACTATAAATACCTTGTATTTAGGAGGCTTTCAGTAAATACTCACTCTATTGTCTTTTCTTATATGCAGAAGGATAAAACAATAAGAATTTTTTTCAGGAGTGACTGGGAGGCGGCTGTCCAAACTGTTCTTAGAGTGTTTTCATGAAAATATAATAGGAACAGTTAAGAAGTCCACCTTTTTCTTTTGCAATGTAAGGTCAGTGTCTCTCTGTTACCTGGCACTCTACACATATACATTTAAGATTAACTCTTGTGAAGTAGACAAAAGATGATCACAGATGAATTCCCCCATCTTTCCAGGAGATAAATTGTGAATCCTGACTCGAATCTTTAGATGTGAGGAAGTTACCTGGAGTAACTGCAGAAACAGGAGAGTAAAAAGGCCCACATCATGATGAGAGAAGAACATCAGTAGAGAGAGGATAGTAGGACCCAGGTGCCATGAAAGGGGAAATGGAAAAAATTTGGGGAGAGGGAGGATTTCAACTGGCATGGAAAGAGAGAGGGCAGTACAGAGATGGAGGGAGGGAGAAGGCTAAATAATACTAAGGATGTTTGCAAAAGATGTAGGTAAACACTCTTTTATGGTTACCTAAAATACATACATACATGTACGTATGCCACATAGAGTTTAAGTGCAGTTATGCCACATGTGATGGATGATATTGCTGTGCTCTAGAACTGTAGACCATCTTAAAAAAAAACCCAAATTTCCAGTATCAGTCATGGAAAACTTTCCCTTACTCTGTTATTCAGGGAAGTCCAAGAGAATCCCCAAACATAGGCTATTGCTATTGTCTATGATTGCCTCTTCGACTTTGAAGGTAAGGCTCTACTTCTGGAGACACCATACATGTCAGACATAGGAGTTGGAGAAATTAGTCTGGAATTGATCTGGACTGTGGGCTAGCTCTCATGGAATCTGAAGGTTCTATGCAAGCTTCCAATGGAGGAAAGCAATCAATACTCCTACCCAGCTGGAAAGCTCCTGGATGACAGTAACAACTAGTACAGCAAGCTGTCCCTAACTATGTAAGAGTGGCACTTTCATCTTGAGGGTAACCAGCATCCGTCTAATTGGACCTAAGTCCCACTCAGTAGGAAGAAATTCATTCTTGATACTATAAACCCGACTAATTACCAGTGACTGGTTAGGTCATGGGCCCTAGAGAACCTGCTACTGCCATTTGCCTAAACCAATATAATTTCTAACTGTATTTGAAATACAAAACGAAGTCAGTAAGTTCTATACACACACACACACACACACACACACACACACACACACACACACACACATACACACGCACACACACACACACTAAACAACAATAGTTAAAGAAGATGAGGTTATAAATTTGAGAGGGAGGGGGAAATGGGAGGAGTTGGAGGGGAAAGGGGAGGCATGGAAATGTTGCAAATATGGTATTCATGTATGAAATCCCCAAAACATCAGAAAATTAAATGAAATAAAGGTTTGAATTAGCCTTCTGTACATCTCAATGTAGAAAGATGCATTCAGTTTTAACCAGGCTTTGTTGGTACCTTTGCACTACCTTGGAAACATTTAAATTGGGTATGGCTTGCTCTTTAAAAACTCGTTTTCCTCTCTTTTTTTATATTGGTATGCTGAGGTCTTTTGTCAGGTAAAATTATTTTATTTCTTTCAACATATGTTTCAGTTTCATTCTGGGCAGCTTGTTCTTTTTACATTGCTTGGGCTTGTTTATATCTGTCAAGGACTGAATGGCTCTTTGGCTTTGCTATTATGCAGTTCAAATTATCCTAATGCACCTGTTAAGTTAAAGTGGTTATGCTTGCGGGCTCTCAGTGAATCAATTTTGCTGCTGAATAATGAAGTACCTCAGGTTTTCCATATTTCTGTGTCTACTTAGAAGCCAGAGAAATGAGTGTCCTGACATTTTTCAAGGTGCCTGATGATCCAAATTGTTGATTGAGGATATAGCACACAGGAGAATAAAAGTTGTTTAGATTCTACATTTCATGGTACAGTTCTCAGTTATCAGTTCCAGCTATGAGCCAGATGTCTGATTTTTCTAGGAGATGTGTAAATCTAATATTTTAAGCTAGAAACCCTTCAGGATGCAATTGAGCCATCTCGTTGACTAAATTTTGAAGAACTTATTTCACTAAAAATTTATACAGCTGATGCCTGGCGTTATATCTACTCTCTCATGCAACTTGCCCCCTCTGTAGATGTCCAGCACTCTCCCTTCTGTAGGCAGAATTTCCCAACCATTTTTTTTCTTGTGGTAACACTACTCACTGCAGGATGTCAGTAGCATCTTTGGCCCCAGCCTACTAAAGTGTAGCACCTTCACTGTCCAATGATGAAAATAAAAAAAAAAAAATCCCGATTTCATTAATTGTTCCTTGTAGTGCAACAGGGCTTCATTGGTGAGCATTGGTTTAGGGAGAGGGGGTGTATTCCACATCAGATGGGCCATTTTAGAGTTTCCTGTCTCTGTCTGTAAAGTAAATGGACTCCAGGTTGGCAACAGAAGTTCATCAGTGCTGGAGGTGTTCACTTGGTTTTCCTAAGAGGAAATGTGGCTACCACACAACTTAATTGTTCTTGGCCATTTTTTAGGTTATTCACTGTCAGGATCATCACCTGCTATGTGCCTTGGTTTTTATGTCTGCATACTGCCACTCACAGTTTTGTTTTTTATTTTTATTTTTGCTTTTACTTTCTATCTTGCCTCACAGAGGACAGCAAACATTGTAGCTACTGAAGGTGAAGAACAGCCTGACCATCTCATTTTCATTTTTTCTCCTGAATTCAATAGCCAGCATTTCTCCCCTTTTAATAATTCCTCTCTCTGGACCTTGTCCAACCAAGCTAATTAGCTTACATAGAGACTGAATATCGCTCTGCTCAAGAGTAAAGATTCTGCTCACTTAGCAAGAGTGGCTGTTGAGTTTCTAGATGCCCTCATTTTCTTCTTTGCAAAATACTGCTAACAACACTATTACTCTTACATCATTATTGACAATCTTAAATGAGCTAGTATCCTCATAGTGCTTGAACAGTGGTGAAAAAAAATATACACCAATGGGAAAGTACATCTTTTTCTTTATCTGCTTTTGAACCCATGGGAGTTAATTGACAACATTAATTTGTAGATAACTGATAGCAATGCAAAACGATTCTCATCTGTGGACATAGAGATGTCCAATCATTGATGCTGCTGTCATGTCACCTACTTTAGTTTAATGTGTTTCTTCATGTAAGGGCCACGGGAAGCTGACATCTTTGGCTCTTCTTCCTTTTAATATCCATTTGCTCAATCTTCTGAATTTCAAAAGGATTCATGTTTCTTTATTGGTCAAATCTGTCAGGCCTTGGCCTTGCTGTATGCTTAACAACCAGAATTTGAAACTAGATTTGCCTGACTTTCCAGAGTCTAAGTCACTTGTCACAGTCTCTCTTTACATCCCAGGATGCTATTTCTCTCAATAGCCTGCCATGTTCTAGCTAGCCCTTTTTGCAGAATAATTTACTAGTCAATGTTAGTGTCTATCTGAAACTGGATGTACAAACACCTGTGGTTTCCATATCAACCCGCATTACTTACCTATTGCTGTGTAGCATATTATCCCGAACTTAACACCTTAAGACCGCAGATGGTTTGCATGGCTCATGCATTCAAACAGTGGCTCCTCTGGCTCTGGGACTCTGCTATAGCGAAACCAAGGCTGTGATCTTGATGAAGTACAAATGGGAAAGAATCTACTTCTCGACTCACTCACCTACTGTTGGGACAGTGTCTGTTTCAATGAAAGGTTAGCTCTCTGCTCTCTGGCTGTTGGCTCAAGGCCACCATCAGCTCCTGTTGTGTGAACATTTCCAACATGGCAACTTGCTTTATAAACATATACAAGCTAAGAAGGCAATAATACCAGTTTGTTGAAGTGAAATTCTATTAGTCTAATAATGTGTAGCAAGACACTAAATCTTATTCAAATTTAGTGGAAGAGGGTATACAGAGATGTGGGATGTGAAGACCAGGAAGTGGGAATCACCCATGTACCATCTAATAAGTTAGCTCATTCCACAATCAAAGGTGAATCACATCTTTGGGTTCCATCTGAACACAAATGGAAACAAATCTGAAGGGATATATATTATAACCATAATACAAACTTCATCAGATCTTGCAAATAAGGGTAGAAAGTAGATAACATTATTATTTATGCCCACATATAATGTGCACCATAGTCTTCACCTGCTGACACCAGATCTCCAGCTCTTCCCTGGATAGTGAGTGACCTTGTTTACTTCTGAGTCTACAAGGAGTACTTCACTTTATTTTTGGTTGTGCTTTTTAAGAAAAAAATGTTTTAATTAATTGTTTTCTTTATAAGAGTGGCCATGGTCATGATGGCTTTTCACAGCAATAGAAACCCTAAGACAGTGTGTTATTATTCACCCCCACTTCATCTAGTAAGATTGCGACATTAATTGCCTTTAATGGTACTCGATCACATGGCTGTGGAGCTCTTGTTCATTCCTTTCCCAGAAGTTTCTGTCACTGTGAAATGAGACTGATTTCCACATCCTCTGAGAAAATTCTGAAGGACTGTGAAACACCTTAAAGGTACAGTCCCTTTAAGATGAACGAGTTTCCTCAAATGGTCCAAGACTGCAGATTATTTCCCCGAGTTGGTTGTTTCTCTCACATTTGTGGTGGTTTGTGTTAGCATTCAGACTTGCCCCTTGAGGACCTGGCCAGTGCACAGGTGGTACTCTGGCCTGCTGAGGATCCTGATAGCATTATGCACTCATTGCTGCATGGTCTCTCTGTACGTGTGCTGCATCTCCTCATAAAGGGCGGGGCGGGACCCTGCTGGTGCTCTATCTGTCTGTCTGTCTGTCTCTCTCTCTTCCTCTCTCTCTCTGTCTCACCACTAGGTCGCATCTGCACCTCCTCTCCCCTCCTTTCCCATCTTCTTTTCTTTTCTTCTCTTCTTCCTCTTCTCTCCTCAGCTCCCTTCTCTCCCCCCGAATCTGCCTCAAATTCTAGCAGCTTTTTCAGGTCACATATTTTCTGGGGAGGATTATGACCCTTCTGTTTCTTTGGAGTCTTTTTCCCAGACAGTTCCCAGTTTGGTCTCAGTTTGTACCCTCTACCCCAGAAACAGTTTCCGACACTACAGTGGCGGCTTTCCCTGCTACTGAAGGTAGGGCCTTTTTGTCTGTTTGTTTTCGGGGTCTGTGTGGTTTGCGTACAGACTGAAAATCTAACAAGGGAGGTTTTTGCCATTTCTAAACTCCCATTAGGACAGGCGTTTTGTTTCATTAGGCCTTCACCTGGCCCAGTCCCCCAGTGGGTTGCATTTGCTTGTCTGGGTGCTCAAGGACAGCTTATGCCAGAGGCTACACTCCCTCATCTCATCGGGAGTCAGTTAAAACAAAGCTTTTTTTTAAAGAGGTGCTTTCTCTGACAGAAAAGAAAGCTTTACTCCTGGATAGTTCTGTTCTGCCCTGCCTGGGCTCCCCAGATATCGTTCTGACTCAGCAGCACAACTGCTTCAGACACAGTTCGGCTTTACTGTTTTCCCAGAAAGGTCCTTTTTCTGATAGGAAAGCTTTTCTCAGATTTCTTTTGCAGCTGTGAACCTATCAACCCGGGACTTGTAGGAAAGTGGACAACTGTGCCGTTCCCATTGGCTTTAGTTTTGTTTGTTCATTAGCAATCTTCCCCTGGGTCCTGCACCTTCCTGCCTCAGCTCTGTGCTCCAGGAAGTTTGCAACTTCAGGAACCCTAGTATCCCCGAAATGCATTTCAGCTCAGAGACACTGGCCAGTTGCCTCTGGGTTTTTGCTCAGAAGCGAGGATACAGTGCTAACAGTTTGCATTGCTTCAGGGGATCTTTGCATTAAGACAATTAGGAACACCTTTTCAAAGACGTTCACTCAGACAAAACCCTTGATGCCTCAGCTCAGCTGTAACTGAAAAGCTTGGCTTTTTTGCTTTTCTCAGGTAAAGTTTCCTGCCCTTTTGGGCTCTCTGTAGCTTTTCACCCACACTCTCCCAAGTGTTTCTGACCCACTGTCTTTTACTAGCTTGAAGAGACAGCTTAGTAGAGGTTTTTAGGAACTTGTCCCTGCCTCCTGCATTGCAGGGAGGATTTTTAAAGCTTGAAAGAGAATTTAGAGGTTTTGCTGTCTTAAGAGGTTTGCTGTTTTTTCCCTTAGAACTAATCACAGGTGGCCCCCATACTATTATCTTCAGGTAATTCTAATTTTTGTCCTTCTGAGAAAGTTAAAGGCTTTAGTTTTTAAGTTTTTTAAGAGAGCTTTTGAGAAAGACGAAGGCTTTTTAGAGTTTTTTTCCCCCCAAATTTTCCAAGAAAAGCTTTATAGTTTAAGAGAAAGATTTTTTTCCCCAGGAGAAAGACCAACTTTTCCCAAAACTTCCTAACTTTAAACTTTTTGGCTTCTTACACCCCCATTTTTGCCTCAGGGAGAAATTACTTTCTCCTGCTGCTTGGATTTAGCATTTCAGCTGTCCCCAGGTCAAAAGCTTCCATAGGAAACTTTTTCTTCCCCATAAGCTCAAAGGAGAGCTTTTTTACTACCCGTAAAGCCCAAAGAAAGATTTTCCCCCAGTTTGCATTCATAGCCCCCAAAGTTAGAAAATTGAAGAGTTTTTCTATCTAGTTGCCTTACTTATTTTTTCCTACACAATCTTACACTTCTAAGTTTTTTCCTATACTATTTTACTACCCTATGCCTTATACTTATTTTTCAGATAGAAATTGAGAAAGGGATACAAGATAGAAAATTTTGACAGAAGAGAATTTCGCTGCAGCATTGGACATCCTTCCAGTCTGCTTTCCTTTTCTCTTGAGGATAAAACCCCTGCCTCTCAATATATATAAATATATATATATATTTTCCATAACACCGGCATGCCTTTCCACTGGCAGGGCTGACTCAGCACTTTCGCCAAAAACTCTGTAATAAAACTATTATTTTCCTTTATCTTTAGTCCCTATTACTTTGTCTTTAGTCCCCCCTTTTTTTTAGTCCCCCTTTTTTTCTTTAGTCCCCTTTTTTTCTTTTTTCTTTAGTCCCTGTTCATGGCGCCATTCTGTGGGGTGTTTACCCAACCACCCCCACAGTTCCCTAGAGTTTTCTTGAGTGCGAGCAGCAGGAAATATTAGATAGAAGGATTTATTGCGGAGAATATCATGGAGATAAACAGATAGAAAATAAAGGATAGCCTCGAGAGGGCCTGGAACCTATTCCAACGGCCCCGACTGTCTCTGCCCCAGGGTTTTTATAGAGACGCCAAGAGGTGGAGCAAAAGACCTCCTCCCCCAGCACAGCCAAGTGCAGACCATCTCAGACACCTGCACTCAGGCCCGTGGTCTAATCATCCTCTATGCGGACCTGCTGGGTAAAGCCATGAGGAACCCGAGAACGGGCTCCCACAGACAAGCAGCAGGACTTTGGAGAATTGATTGCACCCCTTTTGTCTTGAGAAAATAAGATCAGTCTTCCCCATGTTCTTCTTTTACTGGAAGAACTCTCACCTATGGACCTGGCAGCTGACGATTGATACTGTTCTGATACTTCTGATACCTATGGAGACCTGGGTATGGCTAACTGGGAATGGACTGGTCCCTGTCATTTTTAATAGATTTGGAAGTTGCTTGGTCTGCACTCAGGTATAATTTATTGTTCTTGGATCTCTGATAGTCTTGATGACTAGGCTAGTTGTAACTTTTTTCAGCTTGGCAGCAACTAACAACCAGATCCTTCTACAAGGCTATAGCCAGATTGTTATTTCCTCTGGTTATAGACTTAAAGGTGTGTTTCATCAGGCTGAAACCAGGCTCTAGGAAAAATACTTATACCCTTTAACCCAAAGCCATAGCCTTTTGCTATGACACCAAGATATAAATCTGTTCCAGTTGTTTTACAGACACTTGTAGATTCCTGCACAGGTCCACCCCTCCTGTCAGACTTGTGCCAAGGCCAGACCTTCAGAGGCCCTCCACATACACCATCAGCCACTGCACCAACAGAGGATACAAAACAGGCAAATACTGGCAGGTTAATGTCACCCACATGCCCACTCATATTATCTTACAATTTGTTGACACTTTAACAGGATGAATAGAGGCATTTCCTACCTGCAGAGAAACAGCAGATGTGATGGCTAAGGTACTCCTAAAGAACACATCATCCCTCAGTTTGGTGTGCCAGCTCATTAAACTCCTGGGACTTCACTGCTGGTACCACCTCTCCAGACTCAAGTGGGCACATACCCAGCAACTGGACAGCAAATGTGATAGCTCAGCAACTTGCCTTCTCAGCTCCCTCAAGGGGTCTCTAGGATGACAGCTAACTGAATGCTTCTTCACTCACACCTCCTGCTGTGCATGACCCCAACTCCCAACTTCCCCCTCCCCACTTTGTCTTAAGTCACCAGGAAGCAGTCTTGAGAATTCAGTGCCCCTCATTCCCACCCCACTTGCCATCCATAATTCACCCTTTTTATAGTGATCAAAAGGGAGGAATGTTAGCATTCAGACTCACCCCCTGGGGACCTGGCCAGTGCAACTTGGCCTGCTCAGGGTCCTGACAGCATCATGTGCTCATTGCTGTATGGTCTCTCTATGCATGTGCTGTATCCCCTCATAATGGGCAGGGCCCTGACAGCTCTCTCTCTCTCTTCTCTCTCTCTCTCTCTCTCTCTCTCTCTCTCTCTCTCTCTCTCTCTCCACAAGGTCACGTCTGCACCTCCTCTCTCCTCCCTTTCCCACCTCTTTTTTCTCCTTCCTCTTCTCTCCTCAGCTCCCTACTCTCCCTCTCCCCCCATTAAAACTCTCAATGTGAGTGGGGTCTGCATGGTATATCTCTCTCTGTGGCTCCCATCTGCTGCGACCACTGCTTGCTGTGCCCCTTGTCTCCACCTACCAAGGCTGCCATGGCACCACTATTAAAATACAACAGTTTGAATGAGAATGGCCCCATAGACTGATATGTTTCAATACTTGGTCTCGAATTAGTGCAACTGTTTGGGAAGGATTAAGATGTGTGGCCTTGTTGGAGGAGTTGTGTCACTGGGGGTGGGGTTTTTGGTTTCAAAAGCCCATTCATTCCCATTTAGCTCTTTCTCTTTCTCTGTCAGTCTGTCTGACACTTGTGGATCAGTTGTAAGCTCTCAGCTACTGCTCTAGCACTTTCCCTGCCTTTCTGCTGCCATATTCCCTGCCATAATGAATCATAGACTTCAACTCTCTGTAACTGTTTCCCATTAAATGCTTTATTTTATAAGTTGCCTTGGTAATAGTGTATCTTCACAACAATATAGAAGCAGCTAAGATAGCATTTTGTATTGGTAGTTTGTAATTCTCCATGTTGTCCTAGTATGAATGGACTGGAGTTCTATCAGGATTCTTCTATCTGGGTTCTGGTTAGGACTATATCTTATTGTTAAGAGGAACTACTATCCAATATCATTCTATCAGTTTTTTTCCTGGAAAATTGTTTTTTTGTCCCCCTACTTTGAACATCATCACAAACTCCAAGGTGTTTGATTTATAAAGTTTGTTGAGATTTTGGAAAGAACTAAGTAGATAAGCCCTTGCATCCATGTGATTTTTAGTGGGTTATTTAACTTCTCTGAGTCTGAGAATCTATGGATGTTTCATAGAGAAAGGGATACCTACCTCCTAGGTTTATTCTGAGAGTATAAAATAGATGTGTTTGCCAAAAATTTTCCAGTTAAAAATAAAATATAATATTTAAAAATTAAATAAACTTGAATGGCCACAGTCTTTTCCACATTGATTACATATACAGAGTTTGAAAATTTTCAGCATCAAAGGATCTTTCTAGAACTCATGAGAAAATATAGTAAATATAACACATACCAGTGTAAAGCATGAGAGATTGCTACAATATTAATAGGTCAATTCACAGGTATGAAAAAAGCCTGGGAAAAACTTCAACTTAAAGATATGCAAAACTATTCATGTGTCACACATGCTGAAATTAAACCTGCCATTGTTCTAGGCCAGAACTTCAGAGATGAAAGCAAGACTGTCATAAGTTTGTGGTATCCTCCTTCCTTTTGTGAAGACCTAGACTTGACTTTACAGGCTCCATCTTAGGGTAGGGCCACCATCTCAGACCACCTGCTGTACTCAGTTCTAGGAAGGACCTCAGGAATGTGCCATGACAACTAGAACAGATACAGAGCAGTATGCTCCTGTAGACATTCTGTTTGCGGTTTATGGCCCTTGAAGACATCTAAATAATCCTGCTGAGCAGTCCAGATAATCCTGTTCAGTGGGTTGTGGTTCCCCACCAAAAGTCTAACCCAATGCTTTCAAATGTGGTTTCATGCCCAAAGTCTAGACCAATAGTTTCAAAAAAATCACCTTGCCCCATATCCCTTCTACCCAAACCCAAGTTGCCAATTCCCAGCTTGTGGTTTTTCTCTATAGAAACTCTCTACACCTGGGCTCGTGGTCACTGCCATATTTCCTTCCACTTGCTGTGCAGTGACCCAGGTTGAACCTGAATAAAAGGACCTTTATGTGCTTGCATCAGAAACTGGCTCCTTGGTGGTCTCTGGAGGTTTCTTGAAATGGGTACAACACTTTAGATATACAGAAAATTTGAGGGCACCCTATGCTATACAGTAAGACCATGTTTCAGGGAACAAAAACAGTCATTGTGAAAAATAATACTTAAATATTATAACAAGTAGTATCAAAAGTCTGTGAATTTGTCTTAAGCATTTGAATTCTAAAAAGTTATATATTATTAAAACCCTTATGTCAATTAATTTTTGGAGAATGTTGCAGAACATATAGCCGGAGACCTGCTTTGGTGGGGGTTCAGGTCCCAAAGAGAATGTGTAGAGTCTGTGTGTGTGTGTGTGTGTGTGTGTGTGTGTGTGTGTGTGTGTGCAGCACACACACAAACCACACACATGATGACTCAGATACTATCTGAGGGTGAATTGGGATGGCTGCCAGAGCTGTTTATTGAAAAAAAAAAGAACACACCTTTTGTACTCAATAGTTTAGCCTCAGGCAAGATTGAAAGCAGACTCAATGATTCAGGGATGGAAAATGGCCATTAATTTCATTATAGCATTTTTCCTGAGACAAAGTGTTGTGCCCAGATCGTGACCCCCAGAGAGACCACCAAAGACAAGCATGCCAGAATGCAAAAGCAAGGTTTAATTCTGGATATCTAAAAGCAATACAAGCCTAGGCAGGGACTTCGTCCAATACATCCAACACAGTGGAGGCTGGAGGAAGCGCCCGCCTGTCCACAAGCTCAGTTTTTAAAGGGAAAAATCACAAGGTTACATCATTTAGGGGTGCTAGTATGGGTACAATTCTGATTGGCTCGCTTCTAGGGGCTTCTAGAAATTACTTCTAAGGGAGTGGTTGCCCACCACCATTTCTCATTGGCTGCCCTCAGGTGGGGGAATTTTTATGGTCAGTTACCCTGGAAACCAGGGAGAGGACATTCCATAGTCTGGCAGGCATTACCTCGTGACTACCTTGTGACTCTGTACTTTTACACTTCCTGGTTTCTGGAATCTGAACTGACTTGTTTCAGTAACTAATGGCCTATTCCCAATGTTTCAGTAACTAATGGCCTATTCCCAAAAGGAGAAATCTTAGGCCTTAATTTTAGGGTGAAAGCATTTTGGTCTTATTTCTAAGATGGCTCATTTTGGTCTCACAAAAGGTGATAAGTTCAGCAAGTATGTAAATGCCTATTGTTCTCAAAGATTCAGTAACTCCACCAGGTGCCCTCTTACATCAGTGGAAGGGCCACAGGTTCCTCCGGCCAGAGATAAGGAGAATGACTGCTTTTAGCAAGTGGGAACTTTCCTCAAGCCCCCGAGGGAATGGAGGCCCTTATCCAAATGCCTGACCTTGGAAAAGGACTTCTCAGGATCAGACACTCCACTACAATTTAAGAGCCATTTTCATCCCTAAAAGGGCATTATGCAGCATAAACACTGAGCTGTTCCCTAAATGCATTCCTTTGTGCCTTAGTCTTACTATATGGGCCTCTCCCCTCATAAGCTCCAAAAGGGAAGATCTTGATGATGTACTCTTTTTCACTTATACCATATCATTCGGATTCCTCTCTACATTTTAACCAACTCTTGCCCTTAACGGCCTCAGGCTCTGGATCTGGATTGTAGGTGGTTCATCCTTGGGGTCAGGTGTGTCCAGTTAGTGAATCTCTAACTTGCCTGTTTTGTTGTAATCAGGAGGACACAATGAGATTCCTGTGTGCAGTCATCATGGTATATGATTCCACAGTGGCAAGTACGGGTACTTGGATTTTTTGGATTTTTTCCAAATAATTGTTTGGTTTAAAGAGGCTGCCGTTTGATACATTTTCCATCCTTCAAAGTCCATACAAAATTTCCCAAAGGAAAAGGCATAAGGGAACTCCTATAACACACAGTGAGAATCATTAAGAAAATAAAGTAAAAAGGTACTGGAGAATTGTGGTCTGCAATGTCAAAATGCTGGAACTTTGTCAAGCAGCGATGGTCACCATGTGGTCCACACTAAAATATACAATCTGAAAGAAATACAATAAAGGCATGAATTTTTTTTGTTTTTTCTTTTCTTTTTATTAAGAGATTTTCTATTTGTTTTACATATCAACCACGGATTCCTCTGTCCTCCCTCCTCCCAACCCCTAGCCTTCCTCTCCAGACCCACCCCCCATTCCCACCTCCTCCAAGGGAAGTTCTCCATGGGGAGTCAGCAGAGCCTGGTACATTCAGATGAGACAGGTCCAAGTCCCACCCCCACTGCACCAAGACTGCACAAAGTGTCTCAGCATAGGCCCTAGGTTCCAAAAAGCCAGCTCATGCACTAGGGGCAGGTCCCAATCCCACTTCCTGGGGACCCTGAAACTGTTCAAGTTAAACAACTGTCTTGCCTATCCAGAGGGCCTGATCCAGTTCCATAAGGGTTCCTCAGCTATTGGTTTCCACATGATTTTTTTTTTTAATCAGTGGTCATTAAAGAAAAACTCTGAACTATGTATTTCTTACTTTTACTGTTGAAAATAAGTTTTCAGTTTGTCATGGAGCTTTTCTGAATTCCCCGGTACATGGAACATTGAAACACGTAAGTCCACAAAATTTGGAGACCAACAAGACAGTTTTTGATTTAATAGTAATAATAGAAACAGCATAATGAAATTATGTATTAAGATTAAGTTTGTAAGTTTGTTAAAGCAATTGTGTTAGCATTTAATAGGTAATGTGTTTTTAAATCAAATCATGTATTAAGCTGTTTCTCCTTTTGTTTAGAAAAGTGCCAGCTTCAAGGATGAATTGAGATGTATTTGTAATATTCCAGTAGGTCTAATTTTGATGTAACTTTCAGGTACTATAGTTAGTGTGCAATTGAAAGTGACATTGTTGTTAGTATCTTCCTAATGAGTTACAATGACAAGTTCTTAACGTTTATATAAATTCATTCCTTTAAGAACAATTGGCAAAAAAAATCTAAAAAGTCTAAGTAACTTATAATTGCTTATGTTCTCATTTCTCTTTCTTTTTCCATTTAAGTATGGATAAGCCTTCTATCCACAGATACAGGGTTGAGTTGGAATGGATGAGAGTCAGAACGAACCCTCGTTGCAGGCCAGAGGCCAGAGAAGAATTAAGCTGCTGAGCTTGTAAGGAGGCTCACGACCTAGACACATTTTTTTAGTTTTTTTTTTTTACATATTTCATTTATTTTTATTTTATTTTATACATATGTGGGTTTTGCCTGCAAGTATGTTTGTATACCATTTGCATGCCTGAGGTCCTTGGAGGCCAGAAGAGGGCATCAGATTCCTTGGAACTAGAGTTACAAATGGCTGTGAGCTGCCATTGTGTGGGAGCCCGTTCTCGGGTTCCTCGTGGCTTTACCCAGCATGTCCGCATAGAGGATGATTAGGACCACGGGCCTGAGTGCAGGTGTCTGAGATGGCCTGCACTTGGCTGTGCTGGGGGAGGAGGTCTTTTGCTCTACTCCTTGGTGTCTCTATAAAAACCCTGGGGCAGAGATAGTCAGGGCCCGTTGGAATAGGTTCCAGGCCCTCTCGAGGCTATCCTTTATTTTCTATCTGTTTATCTCCGAGATATTCTCCGCAATAAATCCTTCTATCTAATATTTCCTGCTGCTCGCACTCAAGAAAACTCTGGGGAACTGTGGGGGTGGTTGGGTAAACGCCCCACAAAATGGCGCCACGAACAGGGACTAAAGAAAAAAAAGGGGGGACTAAAGACAAATGAACAGGGACTAAAGACAAAGTAATAGGGACTAAAGATAAAGGAAAATAATAGTTTTATTACAGAGTTTTTGGTGAAAGTGCTGAGTTCAGCCCTGCCAGTGGATAAGGCATGCCGGTGTTATGGAAAATATATATTTTTATATGTATATCATTGAGAGGCAGGGGTTTTATCCTCGAGAGAAAAGGAAAGCAGACTGGAAGGATGTCCGATGCTGCAGTGAAATTCTCTTCTGTCAAAATTTTCTATCTTGTATCCCTTTCTCAATTTCTATCTGTGAAAAATAAGTATAAGGTATAGGGTAGTAATATAGTGTAGGAAAAACTTAGCAGTGTAAGATTGTGTAGGAAAACATAAGGCAACTAGACAGAAAAACTCTTCAGTTTTCTAACTTTGGGGGCTCTGAATGCAAACTGGGGGGAAAATCTTTCTTTGGGCTTTATGGGTAGTAAAAAAGCTCTTCTTTGAGCTTATGGGGAAGAAAAAGTTTCCTATGGAAGCTTTTGACCTGGGGACAGCTGAAATGCTAAGTCCAAGCAGCAGGAGAAAGTGATTTCTCCCTGGGACAAAAATGGGGGTGTAAAAAGCCAAAAAGTTTAAAGTTGGGAAGTTTTGGGAAAACTTGGTCTTTCTCCTGGGGAAAAAAACTTTCTCTTAAACTATAAAGCTTTTCTTGGAAAATTTGGGGAAAAAATCTCTCTAAAAAGCCTTAATCTTTCTCAAACTAAAAGCTCTCAAACTTAAAAACTAAAGCCTTTAACTTTCTCTCTCAGAAGGACAAATTAGAATCACCTGAAGATATTAGTATGGGGACCACATGTGATTAGCTCTAAGGGAAAACAACAAACCTCTTAAGACGGCAAAACCTCTCCAAGTTCTTTCAAGCTTTAAAAATCCTCCCTGCAATGCAGGAGGCAGGGACAAGTTCCTAAAAACCTCTTCTAAGCTCTGTCTCTTCAAGCTAATAAAAGACAGTGGGTCAGAGTACCCTGAGGGAAACGCTTGGGAGAGTGTGGGTGAAAAGCTACAGAGAGCCCAAAAGAGTGGGAAACTTTACCCGAGAAAGACAAAAAAAAGCCAAGCTTTTCAGTTACAGCTGAGCTGAGGCATCAAGGGTTTTGTTTCTGAGTGAGTGTCTTTGAAAAGGTGCTCCTAATCTTCCTAATGCAAAGATCCCCTGAAGCATTGTATCCTCGCTTCTGAGCAAAAACCCAGAGGCAACTGGCCAGCGTCTCTGAGCTGGGGTGCATTTCGGGGATACTAGGGTTCCTGCAGTTGCAAACTTCCTGGAACACAGAGCTGAGGCAGGAAGGTGCAGGACCCAGGGGAAGATTGCCAATGAACAATGCTAAAGCCAGTGGGAACGGCACAGTTGTCCACTTTCCTACAAGTCCTGGGTTGATAGGTCCACAGCTGCAAAAAGAAATCTGAGAAAAGCTTTCCTTTCAGAGTAAGGACCTTTCTGGGAAAACAGTAAAGCTGAACTATGTCTGAAGCAGTTGTGCTGCTGAGTCAGAATGCTGTCTGGGGAAAGAGCCCAGCCAGGGCAGAACAGAGCTATCCATGAGTAAAGCTTTCTTTTCTGTCAGAGAAAGCACCTCTTTGAGAAAAGCTTTGTTTCAACTGACTCCCTGAGATGAGGGAGTGTGGCCCTAAGGGGTGATTGCCTCTGGCATAAGCTCTGTCCTTGAGCACCCAGACAAACACAACCCACTGGGGGACTGGGCCAGGTGAAGGCCTAATGAGACAAAGCACCTGTCCTAATGGGAGTTAAGAAATGGCAAAAACCTCCCTTGTTAGATTTTCAGTCTGTACGCAAACCACACAGACGCCGAAAACAAACAGACAAAAAGGCCCTACCTTCAGTAGCAGGGAAAGCCGCCACTGTAGTGTCGGAAACTGTTTCTGGGGTAGAGGGTACAAACTGAGACCAAACTGGGAACTGTCTGGGAAAAAGACTCCAAAGAAACAGAAGGGTCATAATCCTCCCCAGAAAATATGTGACCTGAAAAAGCTGCTAGAATTTGAGGCAGATTCGGGGGGAGAAAAAAAAAGCCCCTACCTCCAAAAGCAGCTAGCAGAGGAACAGAGCCGCAGACAGATACCTGAAGATACCTTGTTCCATCTGGGGAAGGAACAAGCAAAATGAGAATAAAATCAGTGGGAGAAAAATCTCTCTGAAGGAGCTATGGAAAAGCTCTGTTGTAAATGATCTTGTTTTTCACTGACTGGCTAAAACAGAAGCCCCGAGGAAAGTTGCTATCAGAAATTGCCCACCTCAATGCGCACTAATGAGGCAGGTGCGCTTCTGATTTGGGGGTCAGTGTCAAATGAAGGAGAGACACCTGTTAAAGCCAGCTGAGGAGAGACCAGAAACCTCCCAATGTCCCATAATTGAAAATGTAAAATGCTTGTTCAAATCTCCCGTTGCAAAAGCAAAAACTTCGTTCAAACCTCCCGGGCAAGAATTTGTAAACAAGTCTGGTAAAAGAGAACAAGTTGACTCTCAGACCCAAAAAAAACTATGGGAAATGACTGATATAAGGGAAATGATATAAAGGACTGATATAAGGGACTGATATTATGGACTGATATAAGGGAAATGCATTCTGGGAAAGGTAGTTTTTCCACTAAAGATGGCGACATTGCCCTGAAACACTTTTGTCAGCTCGAAAATACGTTCCTGGTAAACTTAAAATACAGCTTTTAAAAGAATAAGGAGGAAAATCATCTAAGAGTTTAAGTGTCAGTTCCATTGGAAAAATTGAAAGGATATGGAACTAGGTGCGTAAAATGCCTTATTTACCCTAATAGCTGTGCAAAGTTTTTTTTACAGTAGTTGGAAGACAAAAAGCTACCTTTAAGAGCAAACAAGCCACTTAAAAATCCTTAAAACAAGAGAAAGCAGTTTATACACTGAACGTTGTCTTAGATATGAAGAAACTTATGTTGAAATTTAAAAAGTTCTTTGCCTTTTGAACAAACTGCCTGCAATGAGTAGTTCCTTTGCAAATCTAATAAGGAGACAAGGAAACAGGCATTCAAAAAAGAAATGACTGCTTTATAGATGGGGAACAAACTTCAGAAAAGCTGTCTTACAAAAGAGTTGCTTCACCTGAAAGTTCCTTGTAAAAAATCAATGCTAAATATCACAGCTGCTAATAACATCAGGAGTTAAAGCTAATGAAGTAAAAATACTAAATACAGTTCAGAGCTGTGCCACTTTTGGCTTTACTAGCTCCTTTAGAAAAATACTTTATATCACCTAATAGCTATGCAGTATTTGGCGAAGAGCTTTACAGCAGCTAAATACGGTAATTTCACCCTCAACTTGAAGTGACGTTTTTCGGTAGAGCAAACCAAAAGTACTGCTGTAATAGAAACGTTTGTCTGAATTGAAGCACTTAGGGGGAGCTATTATGAATTTGGGTGAAGGGACAGCCTCTAGTTGAAAACCGTCTACCGTTGACAGTGCATCTCTGCCGGTTCCGGAACGGCCGAGAGAACTGGCAACTTTGGAGTGTGGCTTCGTCCGAAGATGTTACAGTCCCCTAGCAACAACTATCACAATTCTATAACAACAACACTCACTAAATCCCAGTGCTTTATAACGAAGCTGACTATAAACTCTAAACTTTAGAAATGATGTACGTACTTCCTGTCTAGTTAAGAGAATCTTTCTAATAGAGATAGTGATAATAATTAAGAGTAAGAAATAGAAAAAGATGAAAATAAGATGTGTGAGTTTGTAAAAATTCTCTTGTTAGATCTGTGTTAAGAAATCTTTAGGTGTTTGCTAAGTTAAATATATGCTAATGGTAGCCCTGTATAAGTTTGTGAAATAGATCTATAGAGTTCCTTTAAGAATATAAGCTTGCAAGAAGTATCTAATGTAGTCTTAAGACATGTAGTAATAAGCTTGTAATAAGTAAAGATGCTAGTTGTAAATGTAAGTTTAAATAAGTACATAAGAAGTAATAAGAAATATATTTGCTAAAGTAGTTCTATAGTTTCCTTAAGAGTATAAATAAGTAGATGTTAATACGTTATATGTGAGTTTGTAAAATGTAAATGTTGAATGTGAGTCTAAATGCTTTGCAAGGCAAAAAATGTTATATGTGAGTTTAAAAAGTGTAAATGTTAAGTGTGAATCTATGCTTAATGTATATGGTGAAAAAACCTGAGATACAGAAGTTAGTGTCCTAGAAGACTGCAAAGCAGGCAGTCTGAGCAGTTTTCCAAAGCTCCAGAAGCCGCTAAGAAGCTAAGAATGGCGGACGCCAGAACCAGCACAACAAGACATCCGCAGCTGAGATCCGTGGAAAATCAACACAACACAAAAAACCTGAGTTAACAGCAAAAATGGTGCAGTTTAAAATATTACTATAACTAAAAAGGTCTCTGGCTTGAGAATAAAAGTTGCAGAGACGCTTGTTTGAATGAAAATTGTCAAAAGTTTTGGTTGTAAAACGTCTCTTCATATTTTGAAGTGAAAGCCTGATACCAGAATTTATTTCTTGTTTGAACTTTTTGAACTTAAAATGAGATAAAATTACAAAAAGATTTTGGTTATGGATTTCTTCATATTTGGAAGGCTAGTACCAGAATTTATCATTTGAATTTTGGGACTTGAGAAATGACATGAACAATAGAGATTTCATTGCAATGGGACAATTTTGAGTTTACTTATAGTAATGACCTAGGAACTGTTTTCTGGAATTGGGTTAAAAATGGAACTGTTTAAATGAAGAAATTTATTTCTACTTAGAATCAAGATGCAGTTTTGTATATGCATATATGCTTTATTAACTGGTGATTCACGAATTGTTTTGTGGAACTGTTTATGTAAAAATGGAATTACTTATGGAACTGTTTAAACAGAAGTTTGGGTTTTATAACTAGACTTGAGATTTTGCTTAAAAAATTATAAAAGGGACAGTTAATATTCCTTAGTGTATTTAATTTAAAAAATATTTTCTTTGAGTGGATTAATGACATGTTTTGTTAGTAAGAACTGCAAATGGTGTATACTAAGAGTACTTTTAAAGTGTGTAAAGAATTTTATTAAGAAACTGCTTTTGGATGTTTTGCTAAAAGTTTTCAAAGTGTTAATGGTTAGATTGAGAAGATTGCTTTTCAATATGGGTTTGTAGGAATTGTATAAGTTGGGTTCCTCTAACTAGGTTTGAGATTTTGTTTAAAAAATTATAAAGAAAAGGAGGAGTTATGAGATTGAATTATGGTTGCAGAAACCTATTGATATTAATGCACCCTGGATTTGTGGAGTTAAGGAAATATTTAAGTTTGATGTGAATACATTGAAGTTTTTCCCTATGTTCTGTTAGCAAGAAAATTCAAATGATTGAGTTAAAGTTGTAAGACGGAGAAAGTTGTTAACTATATATAGCACCATATATGCTAATTCAAATGGTTCTGTTAAGAGTTTGCTTTGAGTTATAAGATTGAGAATTGTGACTATGTATAGCAATATTTATGTTAACCTGTTAATGGTAATAATGAAGCTAAGGGATTCTTTAAGTTTGTAGTCGCCTTAAGAGTTTTTGGTTTAGAAAGGGCTTGAGGCAGCTAAGACTGCTGTAGTCACCTTGGACCTAATTCAAAAGAGAAATGCCATCTTTATCATCCTCTACTCCCATATTGGGAGGTGTAACAGCTACGGAGATTGCTGTAAGCCATTAATAGTTATTTTTTATATATTAAGAAAGGGGGACCTGTGGGAGCCCGTTCTCGGGTTCCTCGTGGCTTTACCCAGCATGTCCGCATAGAGGATGATTAGGACCATGGGCCTGAGTGCAGGTGTCTAAGATGGCCTGCACTTGGCTGTGCTGGGGGAGGAGGTCTTTTGCTCTACTCCTTGGCGTCTCTATAAAAACCCTGGGGCAGAGACAGTCAGGGCCCATTGGAATAAGTTCCAGGCCCTCTCGAGGCTATCCTTTATTTTCTATCTGTTTATCTCCGAGATATTCTCCGCAATAAATCCTTCTATCTAATATTTCCTGCTGCTCACACTCAAGAAAACTCTGGGGAACTGTGGGGGTGGTTGGGTAAACGCCCCACACCATTGTATGCTCGGAATCAAACCCAGATCCTCTGGAAGAGCAGCCTGTGCTCTACTGCTTGGCCAACCCTCCATTAGCCATATTTCATATTTTTAAATATGAAGGTATAAATTGTTTATCTTAAGAGTATAAAAATGCCAAGAGATTATTCTAAAAAGTTCATAGTTCATTTTCTCCCCTGATCTTTACTCTTTTAAAAGTAATGAGTATAAATTGTAATGCTCACACAGACATAAATACGTTTATAGGTACTTATTTGAGGTTTATTTTTATAAAAAAATATGTTCCTAAGATATATGTTATTCTGTGAATTAGTTTTCTAAGTAATCCACGATATGGATGGTGTTTGCTTTTTGGTAGGTACCCAGTAAATAGCTACTGAAATATTTGTTTGTAAAATAGGGTAGCAACTTTATTGAAATAGAATTTATAAACCATGCAATTTACCCATTTGACATAAAGAATTCAATGATCTTTAACAGCATCACAGAATTATGCAATCATTATTACAGTGTTAGAACATTTAATCAATCCCTAAAGAAACTTCATACACCTTAGCATTTGCAGTTAATTTCCCTTAGATCCACACCACTCCACTATCACTAGGAAAATGATAATCTTCATTTGGAATCATGTAATAGGTACCCAGTGTGGTTGATGCTCTTTGCTTAGCATATTTTTTCAAGTTTCATCCATGTTGTAGCATGTTTCCATATTTTCACATTTCCTTCCTTTGCATTGATGAATTGTATTCTATTGTATCAATGTATCTCATTCTATTTGTCCAGTCGTCACTTGATGGACATTTGGACTATTATAATTTTGAGCTATTATAAATAATGTTGCTATGAACAGTCATTCATACCACTTGTTTTAAAAGCACAAGTGACCTCATCATTTGATTAACTTTTTCTCAGCACTGATCTTCTCCAGTCATACCACCCACAAGCTTCTTCTTCCCACTCCTCAGTAAACTCCTGGAGACTCAAATTTACGGATGTGTCCTGGATAAATCTCCAATTTATCACAGGGGCTGCATCTTTTATGGCAGGTGTTGATACCATAAACTAATTAAAAAATGAGTTGTTCCTCAAAAATGAATTTATATGCATCCTAACAATTTTGTTTTATGGATACAGTAAGGAAATACCCTTTCAGGATTAAAATACTAACTATCTAAACTGTATATTTTCAGTTTAGTTCCTATTCTTTGCTTTATATCCAGTACCTGGCTTTCTTATAAATACCTAAAAAAGTATGTCAAAGATGGCACTAATTACAATCCACAAAAAACATTTTTGCTACTATGTTATCTACAAAGAAAGATGGTGCTCTATAACACATATTATTGCTCAAGTCATAAATCTAGTAAATGCCATAAACCTTCCCAACAGTGTATATTAATCTATCTGGAATACCTCTTTATTTTGTCTTCTCATAATTCTCACTGTCATTATTTTAATTCCTCTTCAGACATGGTACTCCATGCTGCCTTATTTTCCTTAGCTTGTTGTTATTCCCCTTTAATGATCTAGGTTAATACTCAGCCAAATTTTAAGCCTTCAAATCAAATGTCACCATCTCTGGAATGCCTTTTGCCTCTTTTCTATACAAGTTAGGTAAGAATCTTTTCCCTCTGGCCCTTGGTAGCATATTTTCACTTTTCTCTCTTTTCTTTTTATCATATGCAACATTATAATATATTCATTTGTTTAAATGTTGTTTCACTTTTTAAAATGTTATTCTTAAACTGTTTTTTAATGCAATAGCTCATACATTATTATAACCAAACAAATGTCTAGTTGATAAATGAATAAATAGATGCAAACAATCAAACTTTTATTAACTAATATGTTTGACAAACTAATTTCCTTATTGTGTCTAACTTATTTATTTCTACCATCAGTCTTAAATTCAAGGATGCTTACCTAAATATGAACTGTTTTCATCTTTGACCCTTCTATCTGATTTGATCAGTTTTAATGACTAAGTTCTGAATAATCGAGGGAATTCTTGAAATGTGTGTAAAAAGTCCATAAAGTTTCCATTAAATCTCTCTATGAAAATGAACTTTGTGTTTTTGTCCAGGGGTATGTAATGAAAACCATAAACTCCAATGGCTTAGAAAATTACATAGCACATTTTACACATAATAAGTCTTATGGAAGTACATTATGTAGCTCTAAGACCATATCTCATCAATACTGTAAGTTTATTATGGTGAAGAGACTAAATTTTATGCTTTGCTATAGATTAATGAAAAATATGACTAGAGTTGTACACATTGTTTATTAATCAAAGAGATGAATACTCCTAGCAAAGAGCTTGAGAAATTAACATGTTCTAGAGGATTCTGAACTTTTCATATAGGACAAAAAATATGAGAACATAAATGAGCAAAAAGGGGGAATGTTTTAAATGTTTATGAGACATCTTTTTCACAGTTCTCTGTAACAGGTCTTTCTTTGGACTGCTAGCTCCAGAATAATGACAGAGAGACTTATTATTAATTATTAAAGCTTGGCCTTATCTTAGGATTGTTCCCAACTTGCTCTTATAATGTAAATTAACCAATTTATGTTAATCTACATTCTGCCACGTGGCTCATTACCTCTCCTCCATATTGTACATACCACGTCCTCCCTGTCTGGCAGGCAAATCTCTCACCTCTCAGATTCTTCCCAGAGTTCCTATCTCTGCCTAATAGTCCCACCTATCCTCTCCTGTCTAGCTATTAACATTCAGTTCTTTATTGAACCAATCAGAAGGTGCTTTAGGCAGGTGAGGTAAAACAGTGATATGTCTTCACACGGTGTGATCAAATATCCCGCAACAGTTTTCTAGGTTTATAAGGACTAGAAAAGAGTAGGTTATTTTATTCTGTGAATGAGGACACTAATCAAAATATCAATTTGCTATTTCTGAGTTGTGATAGCAAATGTCATTTTTTTGCACTGAAAAGTCCATTGGTTTATTAAAGAACTATAAGAACCATAGTTCCAACAAACACAGGAGTGCTCCAGAAAATGCCTTGGGAGCCACCATCAAATCAATAATTTTGAGTAGTATCTACAAGTATAAAAATGGAATTGACCGAAGCAAATAGGAAATGCTACAGAGGGACTGAGCCTGGGAGGAGATGGTTGGGCCTCTGGTACAGTAACTGAGTGGCTACAGAGTATTTACAACTGTGAAGGTCTGTTGGAGATGCCTAGTTTGGCCACTGGTTGCAGGGAGAAAAGAAGGTCTAGAGAACTCCTTGTAGACATAATACACATGGAATAGAAATCAGAAGTCTCTTTTGATGGTATTGGAAACTCTTTTTTTAATTATTGCTTTCATTTTTGAAATTAATCATATATCATTTCTGCTTTCCCTTTCCTCCCTACAAACCCTCCAATATAACCCTACTTTCTCTCTTTCAAATTTATGGTCTCTTTTTTCATTAACTGTTATTTCATATGTGTATGTGTACACACACATGAATATATATAAATAATATATATAAATATGTGTATTTGTGTGTACATGTGTGCGTGTGTGTGCGTGTGCGTGTGTGTGCGCGCGCGCGCGCGCGCGTGCATGTGTGTCTTACCAACAGGACTGCCTAAAATGAGCTGACCAAGGATAATAACAATAGAAAATTCTTTAAGACCTAAACTCTGAAGAAAATGTCTTCCTTCTTCCATAGTTGAGGGTCATCTCCAGACTGCACTCTGTCCTACAGCAGCAAATTATTCATAGAGGTTGCTTCGCATTTACTCTTCACATGCAATACCCAGGGTAGAACCAAGGTAAAATCAAGCATCCTGCTTTCTAATCTATATGTAGGCTTTGAGAGAAAGTAGGAAGTGGAGAGAAATGTAGAAGAGCAATTCTCTTTTACTCAGGAAGGCTTCACTAGATACCAAAATCAATCAGTCTATGTCATCATTTATAGACAGGGATGAACATCCAAGAATCACAAGGTCATGGAAGAAGGGATCAAAATAAAACAGCAGAGTAATACACTGACAGAAATCAGAACTGAGGTATGTATATATGAAATAAAGAGAACCTTCACTTTTTTTTTTTTTTCGAGACAGGGTTTCTCTGTGTAGCTTTGCGCCTTTCCTGGAACTCACTTGGTAGCCCAGGCTGGCCTCGAACTCACAGAGATCCGCTTGGCTCTGCCTCCCGAGTGTTGGGATTAAAGGCCTGCGCCATCACCACCCGGCAAGTACCTTCACTTTTACACTCATCAAAAATGCATACAACCCAAAAGAAGATCAAGAAGAAAAATTTTAGAAATTAAAAATAATTGTAACCCAACTTCTGAATATAGATTCCAACACACTAAAATGAAAGCAGGATCTCAAAGACATAACCATATTCCCTTATTGATTGCAGTGTTTTTCACAACCCAAATATAGAATCAGCCTAACTTTTCATCAGTGAAGAAAATGTGTCAAAAAGAAAATGTTGTAAAAAGATAACAACTGAGAGATGAAAACACAGGACTAGAAGAAATCACTTGACCACAAGGACAGATAAGAGAGAGGGAGAAAGAAATGAATGACAATGAAATAAGAAAACAATAGAAGGATAGTATGACCAGTGACAACCTTATTTATTTATCTATTTATTTATGTATTTATTTGATTTGTACGTGTGTGTCTGTGTCTGAGTGTGGGTTTGTGTATATGAGCACAGTGCCACATTTTAAAAAAGAATTAAAATTTAAAAGACACAATAATTGAATGAATAAAAACAAGATCCAACTAGTTGCTGCTTGGGAGAAACTAACTTCCTTTAAAGGACAATAACTCATGCAAATAGAATCCTAAAGAAAGTCAGAGCAACCATACTTATATACAATCACTTTAAATTAAAATCAGCAAAAAGAGGCAAGTGAAGTTAGTATATAATGATAAGGGGATCAATTCAATAGCAAGAAATAAAAATAATATATACACATATTCAATATGATAGACCTAATAGGAGAGAGAGAGAGGGAAGTGGAGAGAGAGAGAGAGAGAGAGAGAGAGAGAGAGAGAGAGAGAGAGAGAGAGAGAGAGAGAGAGAGAGGAAGTGAACCTAATACAAAAATAGAGTTATAAAACTTCACTTTTAGTAAAGGACAAATCATATAGGCAGAATATCAACATAAAAATTTAGAAAAAGGCTGATAGAGTAATAAACAAATAGATATATGATGACAACTATGTTAAATAATGTGACAAACACTAAAACAAAGAAGGGTAAGCACAGGTGGGCCATTTTTAGAGATGGTAGACAGCAACAGACGCTCTGACAACATGAGACTGCACAAGCATTTGAATGAAATGAGACTATGAGAACCAGCCAGTGGGAGCGCATTCAGGCAGGAATGGGATTGGTAGGTTAGAGGAACAGCAAGGCAGTATTGAGACTGGAGTGCTACCAAAGAGGGAGAGAGGTGAAGACCTTAAGGAGATAGCCACAGCCAAATCAATTAGAGTCTTGTGGACTGTCAGAAACTGGAGATTTTATTTTATGTGTGTGGTATGAAGTCATTGGAAAGCTTGAAAAGGGAAATGTGGACATGACACATTTGTTTCTGCTTCACTTTAGAGGGAAAACATCTCAGAAATGTGTAGATCCAAAGATACCATGAGAAACCCAGTACATAAGATAAAGTGAGAAAAAATTGATGGTGGTAGTGGAGAGAGTGAAGGTGGGATGGATTCAAGTATGTTTTGAAACTGGAGTTGACAGGATTTGGCTGATTAAGTGTATGGGGACATGGGGGGTGAAGTCAAGGTTGATTTCAAGTTCTGATGGGCAGATGGAGCCTTTTACTGAGATGGAAACAGGTGAAGAGTCAAAGGGCTGGCTTTATGCAGATCCGGGGTCATACAGGACATTTAAGTGGAGACACTGAGGACTTATTGACATGAGAGAGGCTATGTTGCAGGTAAATATTTGGACTCTTTCAATATCTAGAAGTTTTTTTTTCAGCCATTGTCCCAGGTAAGCTACTCATTTAAAAAAATCTACTGTGTGATTTTTATTTTATAACTCATTTTTGAATTAGAGTTGCTGTTATTTCATACCAGAACCCACTGAAGAAGGAAATTGAAACTAATTCCTAATTGCTGATACAAAAGCATATGTAAATCAGCAGAAGTATAGTTCTCTGTTTGCATATAATTAGCGGTTTTCATCTAATCTTCTTTCCAATAATCTGATTTTCATCATTTCCAGAAAGGATTTTCCTATAGACACCATTTCTAGAATTTTTATTGTGACATCTGTTGAACAATTTCTCCTTCACATATGATCTAATTTGTGTAAAAATCCCAAATTCAATTTGCCCTTTACCTTATTTCTTTTTACAGGAGCTCTGGCCTGTGAGAAAAAGCGATTGCTTTCTTCTCTCCTCAGAGACACTTGGCAAAGCTGCATTAAGAATAAAAATGAAATCTGTTTGATCTGAGAGACGTGCTGGTTTGTAGATAATGAAAACAAATGAAGCATAACCAGATGGGGACTTGTTAAAGAAATCTCTCAATCAAATAAATTCTTTGATTTGACATTGAAGACCCAGAGAATTATGCAGGCAATGTTGTCACCCTCTCTGTTTTCATTTCAAGACAGATAAGCAAGGACATGTCATAGTTGCTGCCCATCTTCCATCATTTTCTGAGCTCTGGACATTTTAAATTTCAAGACCTCTGATCACCATCGCCTATTTTTAAACAACAAAAAGCTGGAAAATTATTTTTTTCTTTATTGTCTGTAAGATAGATACCAGCACTGGACATAAAAATACTGGAGACCTTCATGTTTTAAATGTTTTTTCTCTCCAAAGTTTCAAGGTCATTTCTTCATTTTTTTTAAGGCTGTTATAAAAATAAACGAAGAGAAATACCAAGTAAGTACAGCAGAAGGGAAGCCTATGGCATTAAGAAAACATCAGGGAAGAAAGGTGGACTAAATAGCAGCTGGTGGGTTTTGAAGTGGGAATTTTATCTACAGTTTTCTAGAAAGCATTATTAACTCATTTTTGGAATAATGGACTCAAAGCCAGGTATGTATTTTTGAGTATTTTCACATGGTGATTTTCTGTCATATTTTAAACATCTTTCCTATGAGTCTGCGACCATTGTGCAGAGATGAGAGGCTGGGAATCAGAGTGGACAGGGAACTTGCTGATACTAAACACAATTCATACTAAATCCTTGCCAGGACAACAGGCTCGTTGCTGACCACTAAGTTATCCAAATTCCTTAGTAGCATTTTTTCCTAGGGACACATTGGCAATTATTCACAGATGACAATTCAAAGTTATTTTATTTATGTAAATCAGATCATGTATAGTACATAATATTCATCACTTATTTAATTTTCAATATAACATGCTTGTCTTTCCGTGTCCATATGTGTGACTCCGATATATTATTAAAGTCTGCATCATATTCACTTAAATCAGAGATTCACAGCTGAGGATGGAAGGATAACTTTTGTCTGTTCATCAGAGGACAGCAATGTCTGGAGACATTTCTGACTTCACACCTTGGAAGAGGATGCTATCTAGTGGGTGCTAAGGATCCTACAATGTGCTGGGCCACACTGACAACCAAGAATGACTGACGGCCCAAATGTTTGGAGTACCAATGCTGAGAAACTCTGAAAATAAACCTACTGTAGCACAATTTGCTCCCCGAATGCCTCATTGCTATACATTTGGTGATCGATGGAGTTAGTGCTGTGATTTGAGACTCCCCATCTCAAGGAGGTGTGTGGGAAAGGGGACATGAATGCAGGTGGGCTGGTATACATTTGGAGTATCCAAAATTTGAACGACTACATTAGCAGTGGCTTCACAAGCAGTTACACGCCTCTGTATTATTCCAAATATGACTTCAGATAACACATATCATCAATGTGATCTATAAAAAGACTTCACATATCTCCCAAGAGTATGTGAAGATGTATGGCTCTCAAACACTCTTTAGCCTCCACTGAGGAATTTTTTTCAAATTTGAATTTTGGCTTCTTTGTTGTCTGAAATTTATTATTTTTTAGTGAGCTTAATTATATTTTCAAACCTTGACCTTTAGGCCTTTTTTTCCTTGAAACTGTTCACACATTGCTTTTCTATTGAGCTGCTCATATTTTTATTTATTTTATTTATCATTTGTGTCTTAATGTTTGTCACTTTTGGTCATGTGGAACCATTTTGTCTTTATAGTAGAAAATTCACCCTTATTTAAATATTTCCTCTTGGAGATTTTATCATGGTTAGAAGCCCTTTCCCTATCAGGAGCTTATGAAACTATACTCTAGTGTTTTTTAGTCATTTCCCAGTTCCTTTTGAGTCTGTTTGTCAGCTCATTTTACATCTAATCCTTCACCTCTAGCTCAATTTACTTCACTATAAATAGCATTAACCCATTGACCTCTCCTAATATAGCTATCACGGCCTTACAGGAAGTGTGGACTTCCATTACTGAAAATAAACTGCTCACCTCACCAACTGTAATCCACCCTGGATCAGTAGCCAAGGTTCACCAAAGGATTACTCATGTGTGGAAATGTTGTCAAGAGTGAAACTTGTGAAGCTTAAGCGTTTACAAGATTTTACATTATTTGTACATTTCATTTTCTATATTTATATTATTTTGTTTAGACCAATCCTATATTGTCTTATTCTATCTCCATGCCACACTTTAAAGCATGTTGAATTAGACTTACTTTAAAACTTGGGCACAAGCTTGGCTGCTTCTAAAATTCTTTTTAGTATGTATACAATGTATCTTGATTATATATACCCCAACTCTGCCAACTCCTTCTGACCCCCACAACACATCTGCCTCCCAGCTTCATGTCCTCTCTCTTTTTAAAAACAACCTACCTAGTTCCATTCATGGTAACCATACACACACATGGGTACAGGGATATCCACTAGGTCATAAGAAACCAACTAGTGGCCACACTACCTAGGAATAGTGACTCTCCTCCCAGAAGCTACAATGGCTCCTCAAGTACCTCTTGCTCCATGCTCCATGCTCCATGCTGAAGTTTGAACTGTTGATCTTGTACAGGTCTTGTTCAGGTCACCACAGCTGCCAAAAGTTTGTGTGTTCAACAGTCATGCCATGTCCAATTCCTCTTCTGAGATGTTCTCTGAGCCCCATCCCCCCACCCCCACCCCCGCTCTCTCTCTCTCTCTCTGTGTGTGTATTAGTTGTATGCTTTTTGAGAATAATGTCGTTTTTGGTTACTTTTCTCATTGCTGTGACAAAATACCTTATGGAAACAAATTAAGGGAGAGATTCTTTATTTGGTTTATGATTACAGAGATGTAAGTCCATCTTGATGTGGAGGTTATGGTAGAATATAGCCTTCACTTCCTTGTAGGACAGGAAGTAGAGAAGAGGAGAATACAGGCAGGAACCAGGAAAAGATGTTTCCTCATGGATATTTCCTCCAACTAGGTCCTACCTCACAATGTTTCCAGGATTTCACAAAACATATAAAATAATCATCTTAAAAGAAAGATTCTGCCGGGCGGTGGTGGCGCACGCCTTTAATCCCAGCACTCGGGAGGCAGAGCCAGGCGGATCTCTGTGAGTTTGAGGCCAGCCTGGGCTACCAAGTGAGTTCCAGGAAAGGCGCAAAGCTACACAGAGAAACCCTGTCTCGAAAAACCAAAGAAAAAAAAAAAGAAAGATTCTTTTGGGACCAGAGTTCCAGAAGCTTCAGCCAATGGTTGTTTGACTCCTTTATTACGTGATTGTGTGATATGGAACATTATGGCAGCACATCGTGGAAAAGGAAAGAAACTTCACAGTGAGAAAGGAAGACAGAGAGGTCAGAGAGGGGATGGAGGGAAGGAGGAAGGGAAAAGAGAAAAAGAAGAGAAGGAAGAAGAGAAGAGAAGGAGGGAGCTATGGACAGGAAATACTTTTCCCAGGAATGTTTTCAACGACCTGCTTTCTTTCAATTATACCCTACGTCCTACTTTTCATCAACTCTTGATAATGCCACCATATTATGAATCTGTCAGAGGATTAATCCATTGATCAGACCAAGGCCTTATGATTTAATGTTTTTGGAAATTTTCTCACTGAAATCCAAGTGGGTTTTTTTTATTATTGTCCTAAGTGTTTCTTGAGTCAATATATTTGACAATGAAGACTCACCATCAAAACCTATACCTTTCCCTCTTTCTGATATAGGGCATATATGGTTTATTGAATGAATGTTTAATTGACTTAAGCTCGCACTTTGCTATGTAAAAAAAATTTCTACTTGATTCAGCATGGTATAGCCACAGTTATCACCCTGAAGAGAAAATACAGAATATTGGATGATTTTACTCTTTTTCATTTGATCTTTGTACTGCCTTTTTATATTTTTTCTGTATGCAATATGGATAACTTGATGATAAACAAATTGAAATCAAATTTAGCAAGTGATGAGAGTATTTAAGGGTCAGTAAGTTAACATTTTGAAATATTAGCATTTATCAGCACATGTGTCAAGGGTTTATATGCCAAAAATTATCACTCCAACTCTAAACAGGATATCTTGGTTAGAGAGAAAAGAAGTTAAATTTTTATTGAAATGTTGCATAATAATATTTTAAATCTGAAAACACTTCTACTGATCTTCAAGAATTCTAGGCTATTAAATTCCCTTGTAAGTAACTTGTAATTGTCCCCTGTTAAAAAACATTAAATCTTGCAGCTGGGATGACTCAGTGCTCCTGCAGAGGATCATATTTTGATTCCCAGACTCACATAAGGCAGCTGACAACAGCCTGTAACTCCAGTTATGTGGGAGATCCAATACCTCTGGCCTCTACAAGCACACATGTACATAATTAAAAAATGTTCAAAAAGCAAAAATAAAAGGATTAACTCTTTACTGTTACATTCCCAGTTGATAATTCAGCTACCAAACTACTAGGGCATGTGAAGGGAAGTTTCTAGCCAATTTAAAAATGCTTATAACTGAATTACCTTGGAAGAATACAAGTTTCTATATGTGGCTATAGAAACAGACAGTGGTGCTAGTGTCCTTAAAAATAATTCTGTCCACTTGGCCCACAGTATCATGTAGTAAACCAACAAGCATCATTGCACAAGTGATCATTGCAAAAGAAATTCTCAGATGCGTGCTGCTTTGACTTGAGGTTAAATAGTCTGTTAGTCAGTTTTCAGCTGCTGCGACAAAGTACTTGAGATAATCAACTTATGGGAGCTGTGGTGGTTTGAATAGAACGGCCCTCATAGGTGCATATGTTTGAATGCTTGGTCCTCTGTTAGTAGGACTTTTTGGGAAGAATTAGGAGGTATGGCCTTATTAGAGTAGATGTGGCCTTGCTGGAGGAGGTGTGTCACTGAGGATGGGCTTTGAGGTTTCCAAAGCCCATGCCATGTTCTCTGTCTGTCTGTCTGTCTGTCTCTCTCTCTCTGTATGTAGATCAAGATGTAAAGTTCTCAGCTACTGCTTTAGGACCATGCCCGTCTGCTTCTGGCCATGATGATGATGGACTAAACTGTAATCAAGCCCCCAATTAAATGCTTTCTTTTATAAGAGTTGCCTTGGTCATGACGTCTTTTCACAGCAATAGAACCATAACTAAGACAGAAGGATAGATTTATGTGTTCTGGAGATCATTCTGTGGTCAGCTGGCTCCCTTGTGATAGATCTGTGGTGGGTAGAACATCACAGAAGAACTGTGGTAGAAAAGGCTATTAACTTCACAGTATCTGGAAGCAAAGATAGAAAAGAAAGACCAGAGACAAAATGTCCCTCCTCAAAGGCACACTCCCAGTGACTTGCATCCTTCAACTAGGCCCACCTGCTGAGGTTTCCACACACCCCAGCAGTGCTACTAGCTGTGGATAAAGCCTTCTGCACATGAGAATTGAGAGAACATTCTACATTCACATTAAAATAAATGACTATGACCAGTAGTGAATGGATTCTAACTTTGTGTTGGTCAGTGTGCTATTGCCATTGCTTTATTTTAGAAAGAAAATTGTCTTATAAGAAAATGCCAGAAGCACCTCCAAGCAGAAGTCTTTTTAGTATTCGTGGCTAGTTGCATCCATAACCAACAGACAAGAGATAAAAATTGATAAAACTACAGCCTTGGGGATATAATTTTATCCCTGAGGTCTCCACAGAGTCCCAGCTTTATATAAATTTTCCATCACACAGCCAGCTGTTCAAAGTATAAGAATCTATGTCTCCGATGGGTAAAGAATCTCAGGGTAGAAAACAGATTCAGAACACAATTACAGAACTGCATTTCTTTCTCAGAAAATTCATTTCTTTTCATGCTTTTCTAGAGCATCCACAGCTGAGTCTAAATAAGTTTGTCATCAGATGTCTTTAAGGAAATGAGGTCTTTACAAAGGAAGTGTTTGAGACTGGTTATGGGTGTCCCTTGTCTCCAATGGGAATTTTGTTTTCCTGGATGAGCCAACCTTGAGTCCTTTAATGATATCATTTTGGTGCTACCAGATGGTCCTACCCAGGTCCTAATGTTGGTACCATATAGGGATTTACCTCTTTCCCTGCATCTAAGTACTGGGGAAACTGTGGTTGACAGAAGGTGAAAAGAATGAATGGAAGTGGCTGAAAAGTAGAAAACCATCAGTTAGAAGGTGCATTTGAAGAGCTTACATATTCAAGTAAATTAAAATCACTATTCAAATTAGCAATGAAAAGGGACTTGCTAATACTAAAACTTCCAATTTGTATTCAGAGATTTTGAAAACAATCCCACATGTATTTTTCACTTTATCCTCAAATAATCCCTTTGGTAAAATTGGTTATCCCAACACTTCCACTGAAAAACTGCAATTCTAAAAGTGAGTAGCCACAGGTTATATGGCCACTAGGTGTTGAAGTCAGATTCTGACTGAGGCTTGCACTTGATATCCTAAGACACCTTGCCTCTCCAGGGGTACTTTAAGTGAGGATGGGAAGTGAAAATAAGAACAAGCAGAAGATACAGAAGGGGAAGATACTTGGGGAGAAAAATGCTGGTGCATTTCACAAAAGGACAAATTTTATGGATTTGATAAATCCATAGGATTTATAATATATAAATCCATAGGAGAGATAAATTCCTGAGAGCTGGAGTTGGAAGAGGGTAGGAACAGTCTTAATAGAGAGGAATGGGCAATGGGGCCCGGAGTGGGGATGGAGCAGGACAGATGCTACCAAAGACACAGTTCCTCCTCTTTCAGGGTATGATTCTTCAATACTCTAAGACCCTGAGTATGCAAATGTGCTCTTAATATTATAGGCTCACTTTCCTGATGTTCTGACACAGGAGCTGGTGTCTATAGATGTCGATATTATATTGGCAACAATGCAAATCTCAGGATCACACAAACCATTTAAACCCAAGGGACTGGCCACACCTGTCATCCTAGGGATGCTTTAACTCTGAAGCAAGGAAGCTAGGTGAGAAAGAGCAGAAACGAGCTACCCTTCATATTCAATTGGGCAAAATGAATTAGGCTCTACTCATCCACCCCATGCTACCTTCACCACTAAAAATACTCATGTCTAAAACAACAAGAACAACAACAACAATGCCCAGCGGAAATCCTATTCTCTATGAATTTCAGTCAGTTCTGCCTCTATTTTTCTGTCTGTGGCAAGGCATGTGGTCACCTACTGGATTCAAGGGCAAAGCATCATCCTGAAGGTCTCGATAGCAGTCATAAAGAGATTGTTGGAAGAAGGAGGAGGAAAAGCAGTGAAGAAGAGGTTTTGTAATCCACCCACATGAAACAGCTTGTCTCCAAGTGAATGGCATGGCATAAAGTTAAGTAAATCACTTTCCCAAAGGATTTTCTGCCTATCTATGTGTTCTATGCCTCCCTTAAAACCTCAACTTGGGAGCTTTGTGAGGTAGGGAGAGACTTGCTATGACTTTTGGAGGATGATTCGCTTAGTACACATGCAGATCTTGGTCTATTGTTAAGAAGACACAGAGGAAGACAGAAAAATCACAGCCAAAGAAGCCTCGGGGCTCACTTGGCTGAGCTTTTTCAACATTCTCTTTTGACCTCTTGCCTAATTCTTTATGGATTCCAGGATGCAGGTAGGGGTAGAGCACATGTAACAAAAACTAGTAAAAGCTGAGCATTCCTAATCTGAAAACCTGAAATCCAAAATTGCTCAGAACTTTACAGTATTTGGATGTTGATACTAGACCACAAGTGGTAAAATCTGTTCTTGACTCCATGGGATAGGTCACAGTCAAAATATAGGTGCATTAAACACACTGTATAAAACTATCCCTAGGTTGTACATATGTGATGTAAATGAATTTAGTGTTTAAACTTGTATTTCATCCCCAAGATACTTCACTATATATATGTAAATGTTTGAACATTTGAAAAATTAGGAAACACTAAGCCTTTGTGGTTTCTAGTATTTCAGACAAAGGATAGCTTAATCTGAATTCAGAGATATCACACATACACACAAATGAAAATTGTGGCCTAAAGCCTTGATTCTTAGGAAATTAAGAGCATAGCTTAGGGATCCTACCACATAGAATTAGTTCACTATATATGCATTCTCCTGTCTTCAGATTTACATGCAGACCTTAGCATGGAGATCCTTCCTTATTTTTTCATGTTTTCACAATGTGACTTAACAAATATAGTATTTCAACAGTGTTCCTCTGGGAAGAACTTTGATATACTTGTGTCTTGAAACTCAGAAATGTAAACAGTAGTAAACTGCTTTACATAATGCTGAGATAGATACATGTTTTTCTTTAAGGGGCCATTGGAAGACATTTCAGTTAAAAAATTACATGTTGCCTTTAGCCTAGGACAGTTTCTCTTAAATGGGCTCATCCTTAGTTACTGCATTTGACAATAAGGCCACCAAGCACCACAAAGCCTGAGAAGCTTTTATTGCAGCAAAACTTCTGTATATGAACCTTTCCACACATTGTTAGTGCAAATCATTTTCCTCATTTAGAGTTGGGTTTTCTTTCTTACACTTTTTTTCTTCTGTAAGGAGACTACTACAAACTGATACTAAGGGATAAAAAACCCAGAAGTTCTGACCTTTGACTCCCTTTAAGTATAGATTTTTAGGTTGTGAATCCTTTTTAATTCACTCTGATAAAAGACCTTTGAGACCTAAAGCGATGGTGGAGGGGAGGAGATCTTCAAGAGGTAATATGTGGAAAAGGGCATGACTGCATCTCATCTTTCATGCTTTAGTCCCCAAGATGACCTGGCAGTCAGAAGTCTTCTTCACTTGGCTCCCTGTTTAATTAAACAAGGGAGAATATTGCATTTGAATTTTTTAAAAAATATTTTATTCCATTTTTGCTTTCTTTTTGTTTCTCTGCTACCTCCTTGACTCTCTAAGCATTGCATATTAGTTTCCACTTCTTTGGAGTCTCCATTCTCACCTTTGATAAAAGTTTATCTTCAGTTAGTTATTTCCATGCTAATAGTTCATGAAACTACCCCAACCTCCAGGGTTTTAAGCAGTGATCATGTATTCAAGCACGTAAAGGTCTGTAGTTGGATGAGTTATGGCTTGAATGGGAAATATCTTTCACAGTGTCATGTATTCAGGACTTGGTCTCTAGCTGTTGGTGCTATTTGGTATCTGTCAAAACAATAATAAGTTAGTCATATGCTAACACAAGATGCCATGGGATTGGGCTAGGCTGGTCTCCATGCTCTAGATTCTAGACTTTAGGTTCTGGCCCCTAGTATTCAGACTTCAGGTTGAATCTGTTTCTGTATGGCTGTCATCTAATCTTTCAGGGCAGGTGGTGAAGTCTTGATGTCTCGGTCAAGGACCCAGGAGCACAAGGAGAGAGGAAAGAAAAGATAAGGGACAGGCCTTTTTTTCTTGATGGCTGTTGTAGTTTTCTATTTTCCTGATTTACTCACCTTATTCTTTTTCCTTTTATCATTATTTAATTATAATTTTGATAATATTTTATTTATTCTTTGAAAACATATGTGCATGCTTTATCCTTTATTATCATGGCATTGCACCAGACTTTCAAATAGCAAGTTCTATAGGGCAAACAGGTCTCACATTCAGAATCATATCATGTTCACTAGATTCTATTATCTGAAGCCAGCTACATATCCTAACTCAAAGTCAATGATCAGGAATGTAACCTAGCCTTTCAGGTGGATTTGGTTAGGGGAGGGGAGATGCAGAGAATGTGGCTTCAGTTGGTTAAAGAATTGGGGACAAAGAATTCCATTCTACACAAATAGAGGAGATACCAGTGTACTGAAACTGTTTACCAGGATCAGTTCAAAGTGGCCAGATCAGCTTGAGGCTAGATCCCAATTTTTGCTCACATCTGAGTGTTCACACTCAGCACAAGAACGACCTTTATAGGAGGCACTGGCAAAGTTGTTCTAGGAATAATTACCATGTAAATTATTGTGGCAAAATATTTCACTCAAGGATGTATCTAGAGGAGGTGGCTGAGAGGGGAGGAGAAGGCAGAAAGAGAAGTTGAGAGACTGGAGGGGAGGGGAGAAGGAAGAGGGACGCAGAACAAGAGAGGAAGGGTGTGGGAGCCCATTTTCAGGTTCCTGGTGGCTTTACTCAGCAGATCTGCATAGAGAGGATGATTAGGACCACGGGCCTGAGTGCATGTGTCTGAGATGGTCTGCACTTGGCTGTGCTGGGGGAGGAGGTCTTTTGCTCCACCCCTTGGCGTCTCTATAAATACCCTGGGGCAGAGCCAGTCAGGGCCTGTTGGAAAAGGTTCCAGGCCCTGTTGAGGCTATCCTTTATTTTCTGTCTGTTTATCTCCGAAATATAAATCCTTCTATCTAATATTTCCTGCTGCTCGCACTCAAGAAAACTCTGGGGAGCTGTGGGGTTGGTGGGTAAACGCCCTGCAGAAGGGGCAGCCTGATTCCTTTACTTGGTGGATGTTGCAGTCACCACCCTCACCCCTGATTTATTTCATCTCTATTCTTTTTGGCAAGTGTTAAGGTTTCCAGCTTTGGTTGCTGCCAGTTCATCTCATACAAGTTCATTATGACAGACAAAATCTTTATCCAGCCTTTCATCTCTCTGTGTTTCCCAACACCTGTGTGGATGCTTGCTGTCTTTATTTTCATAAGCATAACAGTAATGTTTTTCCAGAAAAATGCAGTTTATGTTTTTGATGAAACATCCTGAAATTTGATAGACCCCCTAAAATAAGATGTGATTGTCTTGAGGTTCTTTTGTTTCCCCTATGAAGCCGACAAGAAATTGAAATTCCAGCATTCTGTCTTCCTCTGTGATTCTCGGCCTCCAAACATGTTAACTCTAATGCTAAAATAACACCTGAATATCTCACTTGATGTTGTATATATTAGGCTTTTGAAATATTATGGGAGACCTGGAGGATGTCAATTCGATTAGCTGAATAAAAGTAACAGTTATTTATGCAGCCTGTACTTTTTCATTCCATAAAGTATTCAGACTAGTTGCCTGTATTTATCCTGCAATTGTTTATTTTTGGAAGGAAATACTATTGGTATCCAAAATGCTTCCTGGGAAGTCAAGATTCTTGTGTCCCCTGTGACAGGTACAGAAGAATTGCCCTGCAAAGAAGTTGATGCTCTCAGCTTGCCATGGTAGCACACACCTACTGTCCCAAAAGTGGGAGGCTCATTTGTACTTGAGTATAGTAATTTCAGACCAGTCTGGGCAATAGAGTGAGACACCCCCCTCCCATCTCAAAATCACTGTTCAAATCCTAATCCCTGGAATGTGCAGCTATGTGCCTTTACATATGCAAAGAGGATTTGAAGATAGGAATAAGTTAATGATTTTTGAGATGAAGAGATTGTTCTGGGTGATCTCAGAGGCAGCATGTAACCACAAGGGTCCTTAGCAGAGGAAAGCAGTGGATTTAGAATCCAAGAACTATGGTGACAGAAGTAAAGGTGGGAGACCTTATGCAGTTGGTTCTAAAGATGGAAGAAGAAACTTACTATAAGTCAAGAATTCTACACAACTTCTGGAAGCTGAGAAGATCTTGGGAATGTATTGTCCCTAGAGTTTCCAGAAGTCTTAGCAACAAAATTTAAACTTCTGACCTCCAATATTAAAAGATATTAAATTTGTGTCATTTTAAACTTTGAAGTTTATGGCTATAAGAAACTCATACACCTCTCAAAAGCTTTCTGCTGCAAGTGTTGGCCTCTCTATGGAAACAAATTTGTTCGTATACTGGGTAGGGCACATGTGCCAAGTAGTTGAGCCTGAAGGAACACTCCCAGTCACTAACTACCCCGTGTTGGCTTCCTCCTTTTCCTATTCTATTTCTCCATTCTCTTGAAGGTGTGTCCAGGGATTGCTTGTCCAATATGCTACTGATCCAAGCCTCAATCACTGAGGAGTAGAGCCTAAGACACCTCTATGTAGCATGAATCTTAGAGGGTCTTATTAATAAAAACAAATCTGAGGCTAGGTATTGGGGTGAATGCTGGAAGATCAGAGAAGCAGAACAAGTCACAGCTACCTCACCTTGCCAGTTCCTCAGTTGATCCTGTTTCCTCAGACTGGAAGCCTCTGTGTCCTCATCCAAATGGGACTCAGCTGAACTGCTGCTCAAAAGCCTAAAAGCTTAACCAGCTAAAAGCTTCTAGTTTCTGGTCTTCACGCCTTATATATCTTTCTGCTTTCTGCCATCACTCCCTGGGATTAAAGGCTTACTTCTTGGAATTAAAGGCGTGAGTCACCATGCTTGACTGTGTCCTTGAACACACAGAGATCCAGATGGATCTCTGGCTCTGGAATGCTAGGATGAAAGGCATGTGCTACCACTGCCTATCCTCTATGTTTAATATTGTGGCTGTTCTGTTCTGTGACTCCAGACAAGTTTATTAGCATGCACAGTATTTCGGGGAACACAATACCACCACACCTCTATTCTCAGTGTGTGCACATACATTCCTAAAGAACCTCTGAGGTATGAAGCAAAGCTTGATATGACAGCCCTTAGAACCCAGATAGACATATGTTGAATGTCTTCTCTGCGTTATAGGCAATTATAAGCCACCTGATGTAGGTACTGGGAACTGAATTCAGTCCCTTTGCAAAAACAGTAAGTGTTCTTTCTTAATCACTTATCTACAGCCCTCTGGTCTTCATTCTAAATTTTTCCAACTGAGCTGTCTTTCTACCTCTTCTTTCTGTGATCTTTGAAGGGAAACAGAGCAAGTTTTTATCTATAAAAGTTCTGGTAAATAGGAAGCTGTAGAATGCTAATGAAGGATTAACTGGAGCTTTAGAAAAGGAAATAATTAACTGTAAAAATTGCTCATTAATTTAATGATTCTTATCCCATAAGGTTGTCTATGGGCCTTTAAAATCAGAAACACAATGCTGGGGTACTCTTCATAGATCAACAGCTGAACAAAATGTAATTTCAATCTAAATGAATTAAATGTGCAAAACAAATGTAATCTGATTTTCCTGAAAAATCATTTTGCAAGTGAATAAAATAGAGAGGTTCACATGCACATCCTGAAGTTGGCCTGTTAATATTATTAGGAGAGTTTATAGGCATTCACAATTGCATCCGGTCTATTATCTCAGGCAATCCAAAAGCTGCATTCAAAGCACAGTTCCTATTGTGTGAGTCTTTTGACATCAATGACAAGGGACTGATAATGCTAAAGAGAAAAGGATGCAGGGCATCATTCAGGGAAAAGCAAGCTGAACTCTGCCTCATTTAACTACTTCATCTTATCTGCAAAAGCAGTTGCCAACAAGAGTATGGATTTTACTTTTAGCAATAGAATGGATGTCTTTGTAAGGGATTTTTAAAATAGCTCCCCCCATTTCAGAATGAGGCCCATCACTTATTTCAGGGATAAAGTACTTTAGTTGCAAAATGTCGTGTCACAAACCTGGAATTCAGTATTCATATTTCCTTTCCCCCATTATGTATCCAATTGATCCTCATGCCATGTTGTCTCTACTTCGTAAGTCCACTCATTTTCCTGCACATTTATAGTAACCATGCTCATCCAATGTGCCTATTGGTTTCTATTTCCATCACTGTAGTATTTCTCTTCTATTTTCCCATGGTTACTTTTTGTTCTAAGTCTGTCTTTAAAAAAAATAATAATTGTGCTATGTTTAATAGATAAAAGCAAAAGACCTTTGAATTATTTGGAAAGCTGTGAATCATCACTCCTTTACAGAGATGACTGTTATATTTTTATAGAGATGTTTCCAAGTTTTGCAACAGGTATTGTGCTGGCTTGTTTTATGTCAACTTGACACAAGCTAGAGCCATTTGGGAAGAGGAAACTCAATTGATAAAATGCTCCCACCAAATTGGCCTGTGGAACATTTTCTTGATTAGTGACTGGTATGGGAGAACCAAGTTCACTGTGGGTGGTGGCAGTGAGCCAAGCTCCTGGGTTGGAGGTCTTGGGTGCTATAATAAATAAGTCTGTGCAAGTCAAAGAGAGCAAGCCATAGAGAGCAAGCAAGTAAGCAGCACTCCTCCATGGCCTCAGCTTATTCCTCCAGGTTCCTGTCCTACTTTTCTTGCCCTGACTTCCCTCAGTGATGGACTGTAATGTGGAGCTGTAAGAGGAAATGAACTCTTTCTGTTCCAAGTTGCTTTTGGTCATGTTTTATCACAGCAATAGAAACCCTAACTAAGACATCATGTTTTAAATGAAAGAATACAGTATAAATAGAAATGATTCTCCTTTTCTCTCCAATTGAATGTAATTTTTTATTTTATGTATAAAAAATAAATACAGAGTGGAGGCCCTTTGTAGGTTTTTATAGTTGGAACCGACTGTGGTTTGAAACTGAGAAAATGTTTTCACATTCCTTTTAAAAAATGTTCACAGTCTTTGGCATGGTATATGTTGACTTTTCTTGTTTTTTAGCCTCTTGAAATGTACTCTGCCTCCCAGTCAGCAAGTTTCATCTGTTTTATGGATTCTCCAGGACTTCAGCTCTTTCTTCCCTTGCCTGAAATGTGTCATGGTTGAATACTTAGTTCCAATGTGCTGTCTATGGTAGCATCTTCAAACTTGCAGGGTTCTCTGTAGTCAGAAGTTTTCCTGTGTCCCGCCCAGTCCTGCAGCCACTCAGACTCAAATAAACACACAGAGGCTTATATTAATTACAAACTGTATGGCCATGGCCTACGGCTCAAGCTTCTTGTTAGCTAGCTCTTATAACTAAACTCAGCCCATTTCTATTAATCTATATGTTGCCATGTGTTCTGTGGCTTTACCTGTTTGCCATTACATGCTGCTCCTTAGGCAGCTGGCTCGCGTCTCTTCCCTTCTGCTGTTTTTCTTCTTGTCTATCTGCTCGTATTTCATGCTTGCCTCTAAGCTGCCTTGCCATAGGCAAATACAGCTTTATTTATCAACCAATCAGAGCAACATATATTTACAGCATATAGAAAGACATCCCACAGCAGTTCTCCACCTTCAAAGTTTAAGGAAGTCTTCCTTCCAGACAGAATTCTTTTTTGCATAATTGTCTTATAGAAATTCTGTGATGATGGAAATGTTCTAGGTATGTACCAGCCCCTGTAAAATATGTGGTGAGTAAGCCCTTCCAATGTGACTAGTGATACTGAAGAATTGAGTTTTAAAATCTTTTTTTCTTACTAATGAATTTTTAAAATTAATTTTACATACCAATCACAGATCCCCCTCTCCTCCCTCCTCCCACACTTCCTACCTTTCCCTCCAACCCCCCTCCACATTCCCTCCTTCAACAAGGCAAGATCTCCCATGGGGAGTCAGCAGAACCTGGTACATTTAGTAGAGGCAGATCCAAGCCTCTCCTCCTGCATCAAGGCTGTGCAAGGTGTCCCACCATAGGTAGTAGACTCCAAAAAGCCAGCTCATGCACCAGGGATGGATCCTTATCCTATTGCCAGGGGGCCCCTTAAAAGCAGACCAGCTACACAACTGTCTCACTTATGCAGAGGCCTTCTCAGTCCCATGGAGGCTGTACAAGTGTTGGTCTAAAGTTCATGAGTTCCCACTAGTTTGGTTTGGTTGTCTCTGTAAGTTTCCCCATTATGATCTTGATGTCCCATGCTCTTAGAATCTCTCTTCTCTCTCTTCAACTGGACTCCTGGAGCTCCCTATATCTTGCAACCAAGGTATTATATGGTATTTTCAACAATAGGGCTTGGCTGTGGATCTCTGCATCTGCTTCCATCAGTTACTGGATGAAGACTCTATGATGACAGTTAGGGTATTCAACAGTCTGATAACTGGGGTAAGCCAGTTCAGGTACCCTCACCACTGTTGCTAGTAGTCTAACCTGGGGTCATCCTTATGGATTCATGGGAACCTCCCCAGAACCTGTCCTATCCCCATCCCCATGATGTCTCAGTCCTCGTGCTATCTCCCTCACTGCTCCCCAACTCTGTCCCTGCTCCTTTGAGTATCCACATTAGGTATCTGAGGTTCAATTGAACTACTCCAGTATCAGAACTCAGATGAAGTGAGATGCAAATGCTTAAGGAGGGCAGTTGACAGCCAACTAGGCTGGCAGATGCCACTCAAGCTACATCCCTCAGCAAAATGGAACAGGGCATCAGCTGACTCTGTTACATATGATTCTAGAGTCACCTTGTATTAGTTACTTTTCTATTGTTGTGATGTAACATGACCAAGACAACTTATAGAAGGAAGAGTTGATTTGGCCTAACAGCTCCAGAGGGATAAGAGTCTGTTATCATCCCATCAGGGAGTATGTCAGCAGGCTGGTATGACAACAGAAACAATTGAGAAGTCACATTTCTAATTGTAAGTAGAAAGGTGAGAAAGAGTGATATGGGAATGACCTATAGCTTTGAAAGCTCACAGGCCACCTCCAGTGACATACTTCCTCCAGCTAGGCCACACTTTCTAAACCTACCCAAACAGCATTAGCAACTATGTATTCAAACATCTGAGTCTATTGGGAACATTTTTATTCAAATCACCACATACTCTTAAGTTTTTGATCATATAAAATGAATGGAACCGTGCTTTAATTTTAAGAGAGAACTGATATTATAGTGGATGGGGATAATTTAAGTGTGGTTGGTTGCCTTAATTCATTTGCATTTTTATCAGCTTCTCTTGCTTCACAATGGACATGACAGGGCCAAATGAGTTCTGTCACAATCATTCTAGAAACAAACACCATCTTGGCCTCTGCATTCTCATAACCCATAATCCCCCCTATGTGAGGTGAGCAGCCCTCATAAATCAGCATCAAATATTCTGCTAACAACTTTCTTAATATCCAACATACCACAATGTGGTACAAGCAATGCTGAAATGGCCTCAAGATTCCTGGACTCTGCTGTATATGCCCTATATATTTCACTTTATGTAAAGAGGACCTGTAACATGTTTGTATATAACTACCATAATTAATTTCCACAACAAGGAGATTATCCTGAATTGTTATAAATTATTTGGGTGAGCCCTTTAAAGACATGCTAGAAGTCACATATGGTTTTATGCTATCATTGAAGAAGTATGCTGTTATACAAAGGGAAGTTCTGAGGAAGCAGCCATGTGACAAGAACCTGAGGGCAGGATTGCAGGGCTAAGAATTGTCTCTAGTTGCCAACTAGCAAGAAAATGGAATTTCATCCTAAAACTGCAAAGAAATTAATTCTAATAATGTAATGATATTTGGAAGAGGTCCTCCCTTATTCAGGCACTGGATAGCAATTTAGCTAGACCCAAATATTGATTACATTCCTTTTAGACCCAGTGAAGTCATGCCTATATTTGTTTAAAAAAGAGAAATGACTTATTTTACATCCAAACCAGACAAAAGTTTCCCTTCCCTCCTCACCTCCCAGTGCCTCTGACCCCACTACCTACCCTTTACCTCCTCCATACACTGTTCTTCCATTTCTATTCAGAAAAAGGCAGGCTTCCCATGGATATGGACAAAAAATTAGATATCAGGTTGCAATAAGATTAAGCACCTCACCTTGTATTAAGGCTGGGCAAGACAACTCAGTATGAGGAGTAGGGTCTCAAAAGCCAGCAAGAGATTCAGAGACTTCTTCTGCTCCCAAGATTAGGAATTCCACAAGAAGACCAAGCTACACAACTATCACATATAAGCAGAGGGTTAGTCCCATTCAGGCTCCCTGGTTGTCAGTTCAGACTCTGTGAGCCCCATTGAGCCCAGGTTAGTTGATTCTGTGGGTTCTCTTGTGATGTCCTTGACTCCACTGGCTCATACAATCCTTCCTCTGGAATATCCTCCTAGTCTCTCTGAGTCATAGGTTGTAGCATGGTTATCCTTTACTTTACAGCTAATAAACACCTGTAAGTTAGTATATACCATGTTTGTCTTTCTGTGTCTGGGTTACCTCACTCAGGATGATTCTTCTCTAGCTCTATCCATTTGCCTTCAAATTTCATGATGTCATTTTTTTTTTTATCACTGAGTAATACTCCACTGTGTAAATGTACCACATTTGCTTTATCCATTATTCAGTTGAAGGACATCTAGGTTGTTTTCAGGTTCTGGTTATTATGAATAATGTTGCTATGAGCATAGTTAAGCAAGTATCCTTCTGGTATGTTTAAGCATTCCTTGGGTATATGCGCAAGTGCTGAATAGCTGGGTCTTGAGATAGATCAATTTCCAATTTTCTAAGAAACTGCCATATTGATTTCCAAAGTGGCTGTACAAGTTTGCACCACACCTGCAGTGGAGGAGTGTTCCCCTTGCTCCATATCCTCTCCAGCATGAACTGTCATTAGTGTTTTTGATCTTAGTCATTCTGACAGGTATAAGGTTGTTTCAGGGTTGTTTTGATTTACATTTCACTGATGGCTAAGGGTGTTGAACATTTTTAAAGTGTTTCTCAGCCATTTTTGAGATTCTTCTGTAGAATCTTCTGTTTAGATCTATACCCCATTTTTAATCAGAGTATTTTGTTTTTTGACGTCTAGTTGCTTGAGTTCTTTCTATATTTTGGAAATTAGTCTTCTGTCAGATGTGGAGCAGGTGAAAATCTTTTCCCATGCTGTAGGCTACCATTTTGTCCTATTGACAGTGTCTTTTGCCTTATAGAAGCTTTTCAATTTTACAAGGTCCCATTTATTGATTGTTGATCTTAGTGTCAGCGCTATTGGTGTTCTGTTCAGAAAATCTTTTCCTATGTCAATGCATTTAAGGCTATTTCCCACTTTCTCTTCTATCAGGTTCAGTATATCTGGTTTTATGTTGAGGTCTTTGATACACTTGGACTTGAGTATTGTGCAGCATTATAAGTATGGATCTATGTGTATTCTTCTACATTAGGACCTCCAGTTATACCAACACTGCCTTTTTAAAATTGTATATTTCTGGCTTCTTTATCAAAATCAGGTATCCAAAGTTTTGTGGATTTATGTCTGGGTCTTTGATTTGGATGCATTGATCAACTGCCTATTTTTATGCCAATACCATGAAGATTTTATTACTATAGCTCTGTAGTAGAGCTTGAAATCAGGAATGGTGATACATCTGAAAGTTCTTTTGTTGTACAGGATTGTTTCAGCTATCCTGGATTTTTGTTTTTCCATATGAAGTTGAATATTATTCTTTTATGGTATGTAAAGAATTGTGTTGGAATTTTATTGGGGTTTGAATTGAATCTGTAGATTACTTTTGGTAAGATGGCCATTTTTACTACATTAATCCTACTGATCCATGAGCATATGAGATCTTTCCATCTTCTGATATCTTCTCAAATTTCTTCAATGACTTGAAGTTCTTGTCATACAGGTCTTTGACTTGCTTTGTTACAGTTACCCCAAGATATTTTATTTGTGGCTATTGTGAAGGGTGTTGTTTTCCTGACTTCTTTCTTAGTTTATTTATCATTTGTATATAAGAGGGATACTGATTGTTTTTTAGTTAATCTTGTATCTAGCCACTTGGCTAAAGGTGTTTATCAGCTTTAGGTGTTCCCTGGTAAAATTTTTGGCGTCATTTATGTATACTATCATATCATCTGTGAATAGAGATACTTTGACTTCTTCCTTTCCAATTTGTATCTACCACGATCTCCTCCAGTTTTCTTACAGCTCTAGCTAGAACTTCAAGTACTATATTGAACAGATATGGGTAAAGAACTATATTGAATAGATATGGATAAAGTAGACAGCCTTGTCTTGCTCCTGATTTTATTGGAATTGCTTTAAAGGATTTTTTTCATTTAATTTGATGTTAGCTGTTGGTTTTTTGTATATTGCTTTTATTATGTTTAGGTATATCCCTTGTATCCCTGATCTCTTCAAGACTTTCATCATGAAGGGGTGTTGAATTTGTCAGAGGCTTTTTCAGCATCTAATTTCTTTCAGTTTGTTTACATGGCAGTTTATACTGACAAGTTTTTGTATGTTAAACCATCCTTGCATCTCTAGGATGAAGCCCACTTGATCATTGTGGATGATCTTTTTGATGTGTTTATTTATTTTAAGTACTTTATTATTTTAGCATTAAGTTTTCACAAGGGAAATTGGTCTATAATTCTCTCTCTTTGTTCAATCTTTGTATCTTTGTGTGGCTTGGGTGTCAGGATGACTGTGGCCTCATAAAATGAATTGGCCTATGATCTTTCTGTTTTATTTTATGTTATAATTTGAGGTGTATTATAAGTGTTAACTCTTCTTTGAAAGTTTGGTAGAATTCTGCACTAAAATCACCTGGTTCTGGGCTTTTTGTTTGTTTGTTTTTGTTTAGAAGACTTTTAATGACTGCTTCTATTTCACTAGGACAACATTCACACAGCTCATTGAATGTAGAGAGGTTGAGCTGGTGCCTTCATGGAGCCTTCATCCCTACATTCTAGTCTCTTTGGTACAGGAAGGTGCTCTCCAGTCTACCAAAAGAGAAACATGGACAACAATCCAGACACAAGACCTTCAACCTACAATCTGTCCTATCTGCAAGATGTGCAGGGGAAATGGTGGCACAGAACTTGTAGGAGTAGCCAACCGATGCCTGGTTTAACTTCAGGTCCAGGTCATGAGAGAGAGCCCATGCTGGGTACTGCCTGGATAGCCAGGAAACTGAGACTGGATAGCCCAGAGACCTACGGTGGAACCAAACATGATAACCCTCCTAATCTCTGAAAAAAAATTAGTGAAATGATTCCTAATCCTATACTCAGATTGGTGCCTTGTCCAGTCATTATCAGATAGGCTTTTGCTGGCAGCAAATGAGAGTAAGGGCAAAAATCAGATATTATGGAGAGAGAGAGAGAGAGAGAGAGAGAGAGAGAGAGAGAGAGAGAGAGAGAGAGAAGGGTCTAAATTGGGGGTCTCCATTGGGTCCCTTTCCTAGGAGATTGGGGAAACCTACAGAAGAGAGGGAGGAAAGAATATAGGAGTAAGGGATGGAGGACACCAGGAGAACATGGCCCTCTGAATCAACTAAGCAGAGCTCACATGGACTCACAGAGACTGAAAAGGCAAGCATGGGGCCTGTAGGGGTCTGCACTCTGCCCTCTGTGTATATGTTATGATAATTAGCTTGGTGTTTTTGTGGCAGTCCTAACAGTGGGAGCAGGTGTATCTCTGACCTGTTTGCCTGCTTTGGGGACTCTTCTCCTCTTATTGTGTTGCCTTGTCCAGCATCGATTGAAGGCGTTTGCCTTGTCTTATTGTTTCTTGTTTTGTCTTGTTTGGTTGTTGTCTTTTGGAAGCCTGCTCCTTTCTGAATGGAAATGGAAGGGGAATGGATCTTGGGGATACGGGAGGTGGAAGGGAGCTGGGAGGAGTGGAGGGAGGGAAACTGTGGTTGTGATGTATTATATGAGAGAAGAATCTATTTTCAATAAAAAACCAAAAGATTCAAATAAAAATTCTGGGAGCAGAGACTAGAATGCATGAAAAAGGGTAGTTGTTCAATATTGCTTATATTCATTCCCTTGAGAAAAAAATCAATGTTTTATGGCTTTGTCTGTTGCTAATGGTGACTCATTTTTACAAATGTAGTAAATATTTATGTTTATATTCATAATTGCACTTTGTGCAAATTTTGTCATTGGTACATTAGAATAACAAATTTTAGAAGAAAAATAAGTGCTTCTATTGGCAATTTCATGAAGTAATTCTGGGTACTGCTGTTGTTCTTATTATGAAACCTGAATGTCACGTTATTCAAATAATATCCAATAATGTTCATTGGCATTTCCAGTATTTGAACATTTATTACAGGCAACTGTCCTTTGCAAACACTGCTATGTATTGCATTTATTATTCATTACAAATTTTTTCAGATGTTCTTAGTAATGAGTAAAGAATGTTAAGAGGTGACAGCAGACTGGGGACACCTAGCATTCATTGCATCTGAATCAAAGCCTTAAGTGTGTAACTGCAGGGAGCAATGCATGGCATGGAAAGACACGGGACTGCAAGAGTAAGAACTGGCAGTGATGGAGCAGATGGAATCTAGAAATATTCAACTTGATATTTGTGTAACAAAGGGCCCTGACATTGAGTGCTCAACAACACAGCAGGGAACAGAGAGAACTCCCATCAGTGGGTCTATAAGAAATACGGAAAATCTAATGCTCCATGAGCACTGCAGACACGCAGCCTGGAAGCCTACCTAATACATTGTAAGATGGGATATCTGTGAAATACACAGCAAGAAGACAATACAGAAGTCCATGCTCCTGTGGTTGCTAACTTACTTGTGCCATTGTGGGGAATCATATAAAGAATGTGCTTATAGTGAACCCTTAGTGCTGAAGGAGCAGCTGGTCTTGCATTTTTTTTTATCTCTAAGTGCCATTTTTTTATCTCTAGTCCTCACTAGCCTGAGGAACTTCTTCTGATGTGGATGTAGATATGGGGACAAAGGATAGCATGGTGGGAAGTATGGACTGCATTGCAAGTGAAAGTAGAGAGCATGTTTTCATTGGGATTTGGTCTGATTTCCTTGAAAAGGAAAACAGTCAGATAGATTTTTTTTTACTGTATTTAAATATCTGGCTTACTTTAAAAATCTTATAATTGCTACAGTATGCTTTCTGTCCTATAAGTGTCACTGGGTATGTAAAACTCAAAAAAGCCAGGTCATTAAGAAGTTTCCAATATAAAACCAGAAAATAAATTCATCTCAATGAATTAATAAATTGTAATGTAGAATCAAAAGAAATATGAACACAAAAAAGCTCACAACTTCATTTACTAATTCTAAAGATACTGAAAGAGTTAAAATGTCAGACTAAGAATTCAAAAGTCCAATACTGAAATATTAGCAATTTCAAAGACTAAACAAAAGAATGAAGTGGAGACAAATAAAAAAAAAAAGGTCAGGACTCTATTATATCTACCACAGAAGTCCTTGCCCACCAATGTTCATTGCTGTTCTTTTCACAATAGTTAGGGAATAAGCTAGATGGTAGTCAAATGGTGGTTAGATAATGAAAATGCTGTACATATACACAATGGAATTTTATTCAGGTATAAAGAAAATGGCATTATGAATTTTGCAATTATGTGAATGGAACTGGAAAAAATTACTTTTAGTGAAGTAACCCAGGCCCAGAAATACAACTTCTGCATGTTCTCTCTCATATGTGGGTCCTGCCTTCAAATCTCCACATATGTGTATAGCTTGAAGAATCCAGGAAGCTAGAAATGGGTCACTGAGAGTGAGGAGTGCCTTAATGGAGGGACGGAGGGAGGCTAGCAGAACATGAATAATGTGAAACCAGGGAGGTGAAATGACAAGGGTAGAATGGTTTAAATAAGGATCAGGGTGGGGGACAGAGGGGATAAGTAGTCTAGGAAGAAGAGTTAACCAAAGGAATGATGTATGAAAAGCCATATGTAAACCAATTAAAAATAGTTAAAAGAAAGATACCTTGTATTTCTGGATAATGTTGCCATTAAAATCATTGTTTATTAAGCAAAAATCCCCATGCCAGAAGTGATATTCCTCCTTATGCTGTTGGTGTATAGGCTTCCCAAACAATATAGTCTCTTGCCACTCCTCCTGGTTGCTCTCCAAAACTAGATGAAAAGGCCCTATTGTTGAAAATACCATATACCTTGGTTGCAAGATATAGGGAAACCAAGCTGTAACTTGACACGTGCAACACAGCTTCAGGAATTGACATAAATGAGGATGGGAGAATGAAGAAAGGATAGATACACAGAAAAAAATGACAGATACATGTTGTAGGCAGATATTTCTTTCCCAATCCTAGCTGCCAGTCCCAAATAACTGACATAGAGGTTTAATATTACTTGTAAATGCTCAGCCAATAGCTCAGGCTTGTTACTAGCCAACTCTTACACTTGAATTAACTCATATTTCTACCTATGCTTTGCCACATGGCTTGGTACCATTTTTCATTACAGTGTGCCCATTTTGCTCTCTTTGTGTCTCCAGGCGACTCTCTCACTCCATGCCTCTTCATTCCAGTATCCTTAGTCTGATTGTCCCACCTAGCTTTATCCTGTCTTGTTATAGGTCAATCAGCTTCTTTATTAAACAATGAGAGTAATACATATTCACAATGTACAGAAGCATTATTCCACAGCAACATGTACAGAAAAGTTGGGAGTAGGTGGAATGTGCCCACTCTGATGGAGAGCACCAACTACAACCCAGGACCTCAGCATGCTTATTTTGTACATTTTGAACCAATAAGGTGGGCTTATTGTATATAGCTGAACAAGGAGGCAAGTTTATAGTATATAGCTGAACAAGGTGGTAAATTTAGATAATCTCAATAGGAGGTCTCCGTAGGGAAGTAATGTCAGGTTGTAGTCATCCTGGAGGAAGAGGGAACTGTGTTTGATAGTTTTATGCATTGTTAACATTTGCACTGGCAGCAGAGGAAGGACTTGCCACCTTATGAGCCTCACTAAAGAAAAGCATTGCCACTTCTATGAGTCTAAAGCATTGGGGTTCTCATGCCTATGTCAACAACACATATTCACTCAGGACTTCCTCTTCTTCTCGCAGGAACTTAGCTGGAGGCTTCTTCTTTGTTGGCTAGCTTTCATAGTGCTGTAAGGTACTATAAAGGCTGCTGTGGGAATAACACCAACAGTCTTACCTAGTTGTAAAATCTATAATGTACATTGCCAACCTGCCAGGCAAGATATGCCCACTGGTACAATAGTGGCAGGGCTGTAATGGGTATAATCAAGTGCTCTCTGATTAGATTTGAGGCCCACTCCATAGGAAGAAATACATACCTGGTATTGTAAAGACCGTCTCATTTCCATGGCTGGGGCTGGAGTGGGACACAGGAACTGGAGTGAGAAATTTATTACTACTGTTTTTGCTAAATTGGCACGACATCAAACTCCTTTATAAATATTTATGTTTTAACCTATAGACAAATGCTACTCGGCCTTGATCAGAGAAGCTTATCTTTGTACTGAGTCAGTGGTAAAAGACTCAGAAAAAAATATAACAGCTTGGGTGAGAATGAAGCAAAAAAAAAAAAAAGCCTATTTGAAAACCTAAACATGGGGCTGGGGAGATGGCTCAGCTGTTGAGAGCACTTATTCTTGCAAAGGACCCATGTTCGATTTCCAGTACCCACATGGCAGTTCTCAGTCATCCATAATGTCAGTTGCATGGGATCTGATAACTTCTTCTGACTTCCTTGGGCACTAAGCACATATGTGGTGTACAGAAATACATGTAAGCAAAATATTCACACACATAAAATAAAATAAAATAAATAAATCTAGAAAAAACTTCAAAATATCCTGGAAAGGAAAAAAATAATCTCCCCCCAAACCAAACAACAACAAAACAAGCAAAAATGTCAGCAAAATTTATCACCAATATCCTAAATCAAACTGAAGAAAGGATATAGCAGATTGAAAATAAGGCTGATGAATTATTACACTCAGATAAAAATGAAAAAAAACTCCAAACATTTCTACAACTTTCAGGAACTCTGGAACATGATCTAGATATTAAACCTGGGGATGGAGGGGCAGCTCAGTGGTTAAGAGCACTGACGGATCTTCTAGAGGACCAGGTTCTGTTTCCAGACAGCGCATGGTAACATAACTGTAACTCCAGTCCCAGGGGATCCAACATCTTCTGGCCCCTTAGGCACCAAGCACACAAGTGGTGCACAGACATACATGTAGGCAAAATACCTATACACACAAAATACATTTTAAAAGTTTTTTAAGAATTGATAGATGGGTGGGCTGGAGGGGGAGGGGCTTACAGGAGGAAATATGGAGAGAGACAGCTACAATTAAGAGACATGTGAGGAGTAGCATGGAAACCTAATATAGTAGAAATTTCCTAAATATATACATATATGAAGGTGATCTAAGTGAAATTGCCACATAATGGGGGGCAGAGACAGAGTCCCAACTGGCCACCTCTTATCACCAAATGAAGCTTTCAGTACTGGGATTGGGTTACATCTAACTGAGTTGTTGGCCAAGGAGGTTCCATGGGAATCCCCAAACAATCCAGACTGTTACCAAGAGAGTAGATTGCTCTACACAAACTGTTAACAAGGCCCCAGTGCTGAAGACGATGCCTAAACAACTCACTGAACATGGAGATATCCAGCTGGTGCCTTTATAGAGCCTTCACCCTTATGTTCTAGAGCCTTTGGTACAGGAAGGAACTCGGCACGCTACCAAAGGAGAAACATAAACATCAAGCCAATCACAGAAGCTTTGATTTGCAATGGTGTCCTGCCTGCAAGATATGCTAGCCACTAGCAGCTAGTGCAATTGGTGGCACAAAGCTTGTGGGGGTAGCTATCCAACAACTGACTTAAGTCCCACTCCATAACATGGAACCCATACCCAACACTGCTTGGGTGACCTGTCTAACTCTGATATTATAGCTTTTATTTTTATCATATTTTGTTTAAGAAAAAAAATGATGAATGAAAATCTAGCCATTAGGAAAGGTTAACAACTGAACTGTCATTTATACCTGCTGGGAGAGGGAAACTCAGTTTTTTCCAATGGAGTGACACTGGGTATATAAACCACTCTTGGATAGGAGTCATGTTCAGGGGTAGTTGACCAACTTTTAATGGACTCCACAGTGTGGGTTTTGTGTGTGTGTGTGTGTGTGTGTGTGTGTGTGTGTGTGTGTGTGTGTGTGTATGCTTTTATTTGGTTATAGTTTGGTGTATTGTTTTTAATTTTTAATTTTTACTTTTGGGTGTTGTTTTATTTTTTTCTTCATTTGGGGAGATTTGTTGTTACATTGGGTTTTCGTTGTTTTGAGAAAGAACTCAAAGTTGGGTGTATGCAGAGGTGTAGAGGACTTGGGGGAAGGAAAATTATGATCAAATTCTGTTTACATTCAAAAATTACTGCCACTGGAAACCATGTTGATGTCCATGATTTGTGCTGCTGCTGGCTGCTATGGGCAGGGAGGTATCTCTTGCAGTATTATTAATGACTGCAGACTCATAACTGAGAAGGAGAGACATTGAAGGCTTCTGTGCCAACACCCTATCCCATATACAAAAGAAACAGTCCAGACAGGAAGCCATTGGAAAGAATCCTTAAAAATGTGATACAAATGCTAAAGTGTAGATCTTCACAGTTGATGGCTTCTGGAGGGGGATGGGTGGTTGGGTGAAGAAGGACCAGTTTTCTTTAAGAAGCTGGCCACTGGGACTCTGACCAGGCTCCAGTGAGTATATGGGCAACACAAATTGGTCTTGGTGGTTCTTTTTATCTTTTCTTATTTTTATTGGGGGGGGGAATGCACAAGATTGGGAGGGTGGAGCTGGGAGGAATGGTAAGCAATTATGATCGGAGCACATGGTGCGGAATTCCTAAATAATTAATAACTAATAATTAATAAAAACATTATGTTGGGGAAAAACAAAACAACCCCCAAAATGCATATATCTATATCTATATATCTATATCTATATCTATATATATATATGTGTGTGTGTGTGTGTGTGTGTGTGTGTGTGTGTGTATACACATTTTTTTTCAGATGACAATTAGGAAAGAAGTATTTCACATATATATTTAAAAGAAATAAAATGTAAGAATTGTTGTAGAAGACATAGCAGAAATATAAACTAATTTTGAGGAAAACCTAATCAGTGAAATTACAGCAGAAATTTCCCCAAATCTCAGAAAAGACATGGTCATGCAATGCATTTCGAATCTGAAATATACATGACCAGAAAATAATCTCTTTATGTCATGTTACACTTAAGATGCCAAGAATATTGAATATTTAAAGACAAAAGAGAAAAATAAGAAGTCACAGTCATAAACTCATCAGAGTTACATGAGACCTCTCACAGAAACCTTAAAATCCATGCAAGTATAGAATGACATATTTCAAACTTCAGGAGTAAATAACTGCAAAGAAATTTAATATACCCAGAAAAGTTATCCTTTAAAATGTTTGGAAAAATAACATTTCAAGAGAAGCATGCACTGAAATAATTTATGACCATGAAGGCAGCATTATACATTATAGAGGTGCTCAAAGGAATTCGACAAAGAAAGAAAGAAAGAAAACAGAAGCTGTAATCATGAGAGTTCAAGAAAGATGAGGTTACAGAGAAGAATAGATAATCAGATGACAATTAGGAAAGAATGAAACATTTCTAATGCAGTAAACCTCAAAGTGTGGGAGTAAGAAAAGAATAAAGAACATTTGAGCCAGCCATAAAAAGAGACTAACAAAATTACAGGAATTATCACATCTCCCTCAATAACAACCCTAAATGTAAATCATCGTAACTCTTCAATTAAAAGAAACAGACTGGCTAATTGGATTAAAAACAAGATTCTGTTATTTTCTATCTGTAAGAAACATGCCCCACAGTCAGCAGCTGAGGATGACATATTTTTTTTTCAGTAGCCCATGCAAGTTAAATATAGCACATTTTAGGTTATAAAATAAGTCTTTTGTTTCATTTTGTTTTGTTTGATTTTCTAGACAGGGTTTCTCTGTGTAGCTCTGGCTGTCCTGGAACTCACTCTGTACACTAGGCTCTCTCGAACTCAGAGAGCCACCTGCCTCTGCCTCCCAAGTGCTGGGATTAAAGGTGTGCACTACCACCACCCTAAAATAAGTTTTAAAAAATACAAGAGATTATAGAAATAATTTCTCCTATTGTATAAAATTACAATAGATTAAAACTAGAAATCATCAGCAAGAGCAACCAAAGAAAATATACATACAAATACATGGTGGCTAGTGCCTGTAATCCCAGTGTCTGTGAGGCTGGGACAGATTGCCATGAAGGTGAGATTTCTAAATATTATATGGAATATTTTAATTATTTTATCCTATTAAGGGGTTAACACTTCTCCCTGAAGCCGTACATTGCCAAATAAAATAGCGAGTGTCGCCGGGCGGTGGTGGCACACGCCTTTAATCCCAGCACTCAGGAGGCAGAGCCAGGCGGATCTCTATGAGTTCGAGGCCAGCCTGGGCTACCAAGTGAGTCCCAGGAAAGGCACAAAGCTACACAGAGAAACCCTGTCTTGAAAAACCAAAAAAAAAAAAAAATAGCGAGTGTCAGGGGTGGGACACCTTCCCTTGAATTGTCTGTTAGTGTCCTTCTGGAGACACCCAAACCAATACAGGGTATTCCCATGGCTGTTGGTTACCCACTAGAACTCGATGGTAAAACTCTACTATTGAAGAAAGTACATACTTTGGTCACAGGGCATGGACTCTGTGGTTGACACTGATCAGAAAAATTCCTGACTCTCTTGGCTAGCTTTCATAGTACTGGAACGTGTTATGAAGGCTGCTAAGGAAAGAAAAATCATGAACCCTGCGAGCTGTAATAATGACCAGTATGGATGCAATAATGGCAGGACTGCCAGGAAGTTAAGCAACCACTTTCTCACAGGAGTAAAGATCTGTTCCACAGGAGAAAAGCACATGCTTGCCGCTGTAAATCTGGCCAAAATGGTGAATTTTAAAATTAGTTTCATTTAATGTTTTTTATTCCATGCATATATCAAAACATACATTGTATCCCATAAATATATATAATTATTATCTATCATTTAAAATAAAATTTAAATATTTTAAAGGTGATATTTACTCCTTAAAATAGCTTGATTGAAATATAACTCAGATATTTTAAAATGTAGCCATTTAATGTGATCTAACAATTCAGATTAAAACACTTGTATCACTCAAAAGATCCCTTATTCCTACTGACATGTCCTGCTACCTCCTTCCCACTGCTTACACCACTTTTAAGAGATTTTTGTCAGTCAGATGATTTTATAAAGCACAAAATGTAAACTCACTGCAGGGAACTCCAAAAGCCTTTGGTTTTCTTCAAATACAAGCCCCCTCGTAATTGCTATTTTGACTCTTAGCCACTTTCCTCATTAACACAACTTTTCACACTGAGCAACTTCACAGACACCTGGTGCTTGTATGGCTGTTAACTGAGACCTCAGTGTGCAGGAAATACTGAGGGCATAGGAACTCTGTTGCATGTCACAAATACCAGCTTCTCTGCTAATGTAAGCACTTTGCTTCCAGTTAGTTCTTTATAGATAAAATCAACAGAGCACAGGTTTTGAATACTCTGAAGTACTGCATGTTTTCTTCTGAGTTGTCTCTAGAATGTTGTCATGTCCTGTCTTCAGGAAAGGAACGTATGTGTATCCTGTTTTCTCCAACTTAGTGGAATAAATTGATTTCACAATTACAGATACCTGGAGGCTTGCTTCCCATCCTTAAGAATATGCATTCATGTCAGTTACTCATATAAGCTTTCTGGCAATGGGTAATTTTATCATTGAGGCCTCATTGTTCTCACAGAAGTCTGGTTCTGAAAGACAACTTTGCACTCAAGAAACCTGACCACTAGCTGAGGAAATATTAATAATTGATAGCTTCTTGGAGAGGGAAGGTCATTTTCTTCAGGAATGTGGCCTCTGATAGGTTGCCTATGCTCCAGTGATGGCCCTACACCCTTGCACAAACAGGTAGCACTAACTGAAGGGAGAGAGGGAGACCTGGTAGGAGGTTCTGGGATGAGTAAGAGGAGGAGGGAGTAGTGGGTATGATCAAAATACATTGCAGACATATATAATTTTTTCAAAGAACAATTATTTTAAAAGAAGCAAAGATGTTGTGGCAGAGTTGGTGTTTACATTTCTCTTTTGGTAGTCTGTAGAGTACTTTCCCATACCGAACACACTAGGACATGGCAGGTGAAGGTTCTATGTAGGCACCAGCTCCAAGTTCAATGAGTTGTTTTCAGCAGTGAGGCCTTGTGGAGAGCAACCCACTATCTTTTTTTTAAATTTAATTTAATTTTATTTTACAATACAATTCAGTTCTACATATCAGCCATCGATTCCTTTGTTCTCCCCCCTCCTGCACCCTCCCCTTCCCCCCAGCCTACCCCCTATTCCCACCTCCTCCAGGGCAAAGCCTTCCCCAAGGACTGAGATCAACCTGGTAGACTCAGTGCAGGCAGGTCCAGTCCCATCCTCCCAGGCTGAGCCAAGCAATCCTGCATAGGCCCCAGGTTTCAAACAGCCGACTCATGCAATGAGCACAGGACCCGGTCCCACTGCCTGGATGCCAACAGATCAAGCCAATCAACTGTCTCACCCATTCAGAGGGCCTGATCCAGTTGGGGGCCCCTCAGCCACTGGTTCATAGTTCATGTGTTTCCATTCGTTTGGCTATTTGTCCCTGTGCTTTATCCAACCTTGGTCTCAACAATTCTCGCTCATATAAACCCTCCTCTTTCTCGCTAATTGGACTCCCAGAGATCCACCCAGGGCCTAGTCATGGATCTCTGCATCCAGATCCCTCAGCAGTTGGATGAGGTTTCTAGCACGACAATTAGGGTGTTTGGCCATCCCATCACCAGAGTAGGTTAGTTCGGGCTGTCTCTCGACCATTGCCAGCAGTCTATTGTGGGGGTATCTTTGTGGATTTCTGTGGGCCTCTCTAGCACTTTGCTTCTTCCTATTCTCATGTGGTCTTCATTTACCATGGTCTCCTATTCCTTGTTCTCCCTCTCTGTTCTTGATCCAGCTGGGATCTCCTGCTCCCCCAAGCTCTCTTTCCCTCTACCTTCGTCCTTCATTACTCCCACTCATGTCCAGATTGTTCATGTAGATCTCATCCATTTCTCCGTCAATGGGTGATCCCCGTGTCTTTCTTGAGGTCCTGTTTTCCAGGTAGCCTCGCTGGTGATGTGAGTAGCAGTCCAGTCATCCTTGTTCCACATCTAGTATCCTCCTATGAGTGAGTACATACCATGTTTGTCTTTCTGAGGCTGGGTTACCTCACTCAGGATGATTTTTTCTAGATCCATCCATTTGCCTGCAAACCTCATGATGTCTTTGTTTTTCTCTGCTGAGTAGTATTCCATTGTGTATATGTACCACATTTTATTTATCCATTCTTCAGTTGAAGGGCATCTAGGTTGTTTCCAGGTTCTGGCTATTACAAACAATGCTGATATGAACATAGCTGAGCAAGTGTTCTTGTGGTATGATTGAGCATTCCTTGGGTATATGCCCAAGAGTGGTATAGCTGGATCTTGGGGGAGATGGATTCCCAATTTTCTAAGAAAGTGCCATATTGATTTCCAAAGTGGCAACCCACTATCTTGGCAATCTCCTAGGTTGTTTGGGGATTTCCATGGAACCTTTCTGGCCAACAACTCAATTGGATGTAACCCAGACCTGGCATTGGAAGCTTTGTTTGGTGATAAGAGATGGCCAGTTGGGATTCTGTCTACCTCATTGCTTGGAGATTTCAATAGGGTTGCCTTCATGTATTTTAGGAAGTTTCCACTACACTAGGTTTCCATACTACCCCTCAAACGCTCCTCAATTCTAGCTCTCTCCCTGCATTCCCACTCTAAACCTCATATCTCCTCCTGATCTTCCCATTCCAGTCTCCCCCATTTTCAGTCCACCCATAAAGTCTATTCTATATCCTCCTCCCAGGGAGACCTATGCCCTACTTCTCTACCTGACCTCTCTAAGACTATGGATTATAGCTTGGTTATCATTTCTTAATGGTTAACATCTGCAGATAAGCCAATACATACCATATTTATCTTTCTGGGTCTGGATTACTTCACTAGAGATAATTTTTTTCTGATTCCACCCATTTGTCTGCAAATTTCATGATGTAACTTTTTATAAACAACTGAGTAATACTCCATTGTGCAAATGTACCACACTTTATCTGTTCTTCTGTTGAGGGACATCTAGATTGTTTCTAGTTTCTGGCTATTATGAATGGAGCAAGAATGAATATGGTTGAGCAAGTGAACTTATAGTAGGATGAAGCATCTTTTGGATATATGCCCAAGAGTGGTTTAGCTGGATCTTGAGATAGATCAATTTCCAACTTTCGGAGGAACTGACATACTGATTTCCATAGTGACTGTACAATTTTGCACTTCTACCAGCAATGGATGACTGTTCCTCTTGCTCCACATACTTGCCAGCGTAAGCAGTTGTGTTACTGATGCCACAAAACCTTTGATCTACAATCTGTCCTGCCTGCAAAATATACTAGGGCAATGGTGGCCCAAAACTTTTGGGAGTAACCATCCAATGACTGATTTGAATTAAGGCCCACTCCATGAGATGGTACCTATTCCTGATACTGTTTGGGTAACAAGAACCAGAGACCAGATAGGCCAGAGACTTAGAGTAAAACCAAATAATATTGGTCTAAAAAGAAAGTAACAATGAAATAACTCCTAATGATATTCTGTTATACTCATAAATTAGTGCCTTATTCAGTCATTATCAGAGAGGCTTCCTCCTGTAGCAGATGTGAACAAATACAGAGACCCACAGTCAGACATTACTTACACACACACACACACACACACACACACAGAGAGAGAGAGAGAGAGAGAGAGAGAGAGAGAGAGAGAGAGAGAGAGAGAGAGAGAATACGCTTTGAACACACAGTTCTAAGTGGAATGTCTCCATTAAATCCTTCCCTTCAGAACTCAGGGAATCCCATGGAAGAGGAGGTGGAAAGAGTGTAGGAGCCAGAGGGGATGGAGGACACCAGGAGAACAAGGCTCTCTAAATCAACATGAGCAAGGCACATATGAGCTCCCAGAGATTGAAGCAGCAAGCACCGGTCCAACAAGGATCTGCACACACAAGGTCCTCTGAGCACATAGTAAGTATAGCTTTCAGTTTTGCATTTTTATGGGACTCCTGAGTGTGTGAACGATTGGGTTTCTGATTCTAATGCCTTCTCCTAGGGCTGTTTTCCTTCTGTTGGTTTTCCTTGTCCAACCTCCATGTGATAGTTTTTTTTTTTTTTTTTTTGGTTTTTTCAAGACAGGGTTTCTCTGTGTAGTTTTGTGTCTTTCCTGGATCTCGCTCTGTAGACCAGGCTGGCCTCAAACTCACAGAGATCCACCTGGCTATGCCTCCCGAGTGCTAGGATTAAAGGCGTGCGCCACCACCGCCCGGCAATAGTTTATGTTTTAATTTGTTATGTTTTGCTTTAACTCTTAGAAGCTTGTTCATTTCTAATGAGAGACAGAAAGGGAGTGGATCCAGATGGGAGAGGAGATGGAGAGGAACTGGGAGGAGTAAAGGAAGGGTAAACTGCAATCAGGATATATTGTATGAGAAAAGAATCTATTTTTAATAAAATGAGGAGAAAAGGGAAAAAATAACTGTTATGGTTAAATCCTTGACACACATAATCAAACCAATATGATTGTCTGGGCTAGTTTTATGTCAACTTGACATAAGCTAGAGTCATTTGGGAAGAGGAGACTCAGCTGAGAAAAAGCCCACATAAAGTCTGCCTGTAGGCAAGTCTGTGGTATATTTTCATCGTTGATGATTGATCTGGGAGGGCTGAGCTCACCATGGACAGTGCCACCTCTGGGCAGGTGGTCCTGGGTGCTATACAAAGTCAGGCTGAGCAAGCCAATAAGTAGCACTCCTCCATGGCCTCTGCATTAGCTCCTGATCCCAGTTTCCTCTCTTAAGTTCTTGTCATGATCTCTCTCATTGATGGAGAGTGACCTGAAAGTTGTAAGTTAAGAACCATTTCCTCCCTAAGTTGCTTTTGGTCATGGTGTTTTATCACAGAAATAGAAACCTCAAGATATGACTCAAAATGTGTCATCAAAATTCAAAGCACTTAAACTTGCAAGACACAGTAAAACAGTAAATTTATTTCTAGATCTATAAAATAGCATCCTTTCCTCAATCCTCAGTTTTCTTACCTAAAAATAGGTATATGTTAGGGTAAGAGATAAATTTATTAATGTATAATAAATAGAATTGTACACAACATTAAAAATAAAATGAAATGCTTTTTGGTTTCCCTTCTTTAAGATGCCTCCCCTGACTGAGTGAGAAGCTCCACTATGCTGTTCTGTTCAACACAAGGCATAAGAAGTTCTGATAAAAATGAAAGAAGCTGTAGCTTGATGGTTCAAAACTTGAGACCCTGGGTTCAATTCCTAGCACAGCAAGTCAAATCTTAAGCAGAAAAGACGTTCACAATTTAGATGGACCTGAATGGAGTGATGAGAATTAAAAAGCCAATCTCAAAATGATATTACAATATTCTACAGATGCATGTATTATTCTTGAAATAACAAAATATAGAAATGGAGAGCAGATTAGTGGTACTGGGGTTGAAAGGAAGGGACTAAATATGTTTTGTGAGAGAGTGACAGAAAAGAGAATAGTGGGAATGGAATAATTTATGCATTATAGTGCCGTAGGTGTTGCATGAAGCAACATGTGATAAACTTGCATGGAGATAACACTTATAAATAAGTGCATGAGAAAACTAATATCTGAACACATTTACTGTTGTGCCAATGTCAGTTTCATGCTTTCAGTCTTTTACCATAGTTATTAAAGATGTTATAACTGGGAGACTCTAGATGCCACATTGTACAAGTGTTGATAAGGGGACAACTCTGCGGAGTGAATTCCCTCCTTCCACCTTTGTGTGGCTTCCCAGGGTCCACCTCAGCTCATCAGGCTTGTGTGCAAAGGAATTTTACTCATCCAGTTCCTAACTGTGTTTTACTTCATATAACTTAGCATACACATAACTCTTGGAATGTGGCTAATTTTTAGGTTTAACCATTTCTGTGGTTTTGATAGAACACGGACTCAAAGTTGTATGTGTTGAACATTTGATCTGTAGTTGCTGATTTAGTTAGAGGCAGATAGACCAATCATGAGGGCTCTGACCCAGTTAATGGATTAATGTATTGAAAATGAGAATTTGATGGTACCACTAGAAGATGCTAGAAACTAGTAGGTGAAGCCCACCAGCTTAAAGTAGGTTACTGGGAGCTTGCTATAGATGGGTATACCATACCATGTACCCTGGCAACCCTGGTTTCCTTCCTGGCTGCCATGAAATGGGAAGCTTTGCTTTAACACATGTTCCATCCCAGGCCCAGATCAATGGAGTAGAATGAGTTCCTGTTTCTTTGCCATATTAGTAAAAAGTGCGGAAGTAGAAGGGGTTCAGATGGCTATTTCGTATGAGCTTCCCTCTACCTTGCTTCTTTCCTCTTCTGAATAATCATTTCAGGGATGTGCAATCCCAATATTAGCCTCTCCTAACACTTTTTCTGATTCCCAAACAAACTATGGAGTAGAGGATGAGCACATTTATTAGTGGTGAGTCTTGGTAGCCTTAGGTCAACTTTCCCATCACTTCAAGATTTTATTTTTCACTCTTTTGTTTAATTTTTTATTCCAGGATTTACAGTATAACTATAACAATGAAGAAACTATGCAATCATTTGAATAACTGAAAAAAGATAAGAAAACAACCCAGAGCTTTAATTAAAAAATTAGTACTGACCTTCTTAAAATATACAATCAGATTGAAAATTTACTGACACTCTCCCCCTGGGATACACTTAAACTATACAGAGCTTCCCAAATAACAAACAGTGAATAGAAAAAAATCAGTTTTGTCTAGCAATGCATACACCTATAAACAAAAGCTTTTAGCGTGATTCTCCTTAATACAACTGAAATCTATTTCCATTGACTTGTACAAAGACGATTGATTTTCTCATTTCTTTTTTAAATAAACGTTGATAACTACACTCAGAGAAAACATCATTTATATGCAGTGCCTTCTTCCCAGGTGTCCCATCAAATTAAAATTACTCAACTCTCCAAATTCAGACACAAATTTCTCTTGTTAGAACACATAAATTCAGGGCAAAATTATAACCTGCAAGTTAGAGTGAATAAGGATAAAAGCTCTGAACTAAATGCCAAGAGACCAATATTTAAAAATTGCTAAGTTTCTCTAAAAATGTATTTAGCCATGCATTATGAAGCAAAATTAAAAAGCCAAAGGAACAAAAGGAAGTTTTACTTAATTTTATTTTATTTGGGAATTTAGTGCATAGTACATTTTGATTTTCTATGTCTTATTTTTATAGCAAAAAGAAATGAGTGCCTGGTTCTTAAGTTTATCTTCTCAATACATCCATATATAGGAAAATCCATCATCTTTTCAATGAGACCATAAGTTGTAAAGTTAATGTGCAGAAAGATAAGAATTAAAAAAAAAACAGAGAAATTGGAATAAGGTTTTTAGATTGTGTCATGGCCAATATCTCAATTATCATATATATGTATATATAAATTTTATAAAGACAGTGCTATTAAAGGAAATAGGTACCATGTATAAGAATATTCCTTTATTGTTTCTTTGAGCTTCAAATAAATTCACAGTTGCCAAAACTATAGGAAAGACTATGTAATAATTCTAGAAGTAGAGTATATGGTGTCTAGACTCACAAAATTAATATTAGAGTTGCAAAACTCCTTAAAACATTATTTCTCTCATTCTATCTCCTAGAATAGAAGCCCCATAACATTCTCTTCGCAAAAAAAGACATGGAATGGGGTGCTTTGTAGTCAAATAAGTTTGGAGAATACAGCCCATTTCCAATTCCCTCCTGGACATTCATGATGTCTGTGAAATAATAAAATTCTGAAAATGTTTAACACATTACTCACACATAGTCATAAAAATATGGGGTTTCACACATCCACAGAATCAGTGTGGCATAAAATCAACTACTTAGCTGGTTGGTAGGTGGTTGGCTTATCTAACGTGGGCTGATTTCCTTCTTCATGTGACTTGCATCTATTGTCTAGATACTCTAGCTTTGAGGTAAGGGGACTGGCTTTTAAATTTTCTTTTGCAAATTATTTTATTGTACTAGGTTCTGGGAATGACGGCCAGAAAATGGATAGAATATCATCTGTCTGAGGATAGAGACAGAGTGAAAATACTAATACAGAAACAAAAATGTAATGATACACCACAGTAAGTACTATATAAAAGAAAGATACATAGGACCTGTGCTGGTTAGATTTTGTTGTCAAGTTGACATAACCTGGTAAGAAAGAACATCAGTGGCTAGTGGCCATGCTTATGAGAGATTGTCTGGAGTTATGATTGAGGACAGAGCCCATTGCAGGCAGCACTATCCCTCAGCAGGTAGGCCTGAGCTGTATAAGACAGCTGGCTGAGCATGAGTAAGTAAGTGAAAGCAGCCTTCCTGCATGGTTCCTGCCACAAAGTTCCTGACTTGAGGTCTTGAAGTGACTTCCCTCAATGATGGATAGTGACCTAGTAGTGGAAGCTGAAATAAACCCTTTCCTTCCCTAAAATGCTTTTTAGTCATGTTTATCAGTCCAACAGAAATCAAATTAGAACAAGGCCACGGGAACATATAAAATGGGGAGTTGGACTTGTCTAAGACCAAAACTGGTGTGGGGATGTTTTCCCATAGAAAGTGACATTTGAGCTGATGTCTGAAGGATAAGTGGGCATTGATCCAGAGAAGACCTGAAAGTATTCTTGATAAAAGGATAAATAGAAGAGTGGGCATCCATAAAAGGCTTTGTATAAAACCCGACAAACCCCAGAAGATTGTGGCTGCATAGAATTCTCAGGAAAGATCCAAGGTAACTCTAGATGCCTAGCAACAGCCTCAACAGGAGGCTAAGTAAATGGCACCATTTAAAGTTTGCTTGCAGGTAAGTGACACAGAAAACAGCATTCCCTCCCTTTGCTTTTTGAGGCACCTATTCAGAAGAGAAACTTGTTCTAACAGCAGCTCTTGGGCATGTAGGAAAAAAGAACACTTTCAAGCAACTCAAACTTCCCGGGAGGCTCAAGATGACCTGCAGAAGGCAAGTCACCAGAATGGGAAAGCTACATGTGGTTTGCAAAGCTACAAGCCACTGCTTTCAAGATTCTGGCTGTCTGGCAGAAGTCAGATGAACTGTGCTTCCTCATTATCTTGACCAGATCTCCTTGTTTGGGTTAGACCTCTCCCTCCAGTTGCTCTGAATGTTGGACTTGACAGACACCTCACAGTTGGCTCTTTCCATGACAGATATCTTCTCTGCTGAACGACATCTGCTTCCGCACAAAAGGCCAGTAGTCTCAGGCCTCTGAGACCAACACAATGGTTTTGTTTATGTGTGCATCAGCTTCCCCTGTTGTCAGGCTGATGTGGGTCACTAGCCTAGTCCACACTCTTGCTGTCACCTTACTCCTGTTCTCGCGAGTCTTCCCTCACCTCAATCCACCTGCAACCAAAACTTTATCTCAAGTTCCCTCAAAACTGATCTCAGACAGGAGCTTGGCAGTAGGCAAGCAGTTAATTAACTTTTTTTTTTACATAGAAGAATAATTATCTGATAATGCAAGTCTGACACACATTACACACACACACACACACACACACACACACACACACACACACACACACACACCACCCCAAAAGCCCAAAAAACCAAACCCTGCTCTGTCTTTCAGATGCTTAAAATGGCACACAAAAGGTAATTGCAAGAAAATGATGCTGGCCAGTGAGTGAGTGCACCTGCACAGGCTGTACCAGGCACAGATGTTAAAAGACAGATTCTGGGACCCTCGGAATGTTATGCTAAATCTGCAGACTCTAGTTTCACAAGGTATTTTCCGCCAATTAGACACCATCAAATTATAGCCCATAGGTGTTCATCCTATGAGCAAAGAATTGTTTTTTTAATTGCTGAGAGAAAAAGTAAATTAAAATTTAAAAGGAAAATAAACAACATGTGAAAAGCACATGAGATTTAAATTTCTGCATCTATAAATGCAGGTTTTTCTTTGATTGATTGATTTTCTGCAGTGTTAGGGATCAAACTCGAGTCTTGGGCATGCTAGATAAGTGCTCTACCCCCAGGGTACATACTTAGCCTTAAATACAGATTTTTGGAAAAACCACCTTTGCCTGTTTGTTGACATTTTATCTGAAGCTGCTTTTGAGCTTCAACAGCAGAGTGGGTAGTTGCCATGGAGACCGTGGAGCTTGAACAGCCAAATCTATGCACATGACTTGCCATTGTAGGGAACGTTTACTGATTCCTGATGTAGAGAAATGAGGGGCATGAGCCCTGTACTCTGATGGGGCTCATTCTATTTGGTATTTCCAAGTATGGCCAAGCTTTCCTATTTGGGTGAGATGAAGTTTGAACTGAGTAGATCACAGAGTAGTTATAGATTTGGCTAATGGGGTAGAGGCCATTGAGTCAGAAGTAAAATCCTATAGTAAGGAAGGGGAGCATTGCAGTCTGAAAAGATCCACAGATACTTTTTTGTCACTAAGAGGAAGAAAGAGGCTGACTTGAAGAAGGGACTTGGAGGGGGGAGGTAATGGAGTGGGCCAGTGAGGAACTCATAAAGCTAAGATAAGTGAAAATCAGTAAAATTGCCTTTTGATACTGTCTAAGCCCCAGGAGCCCCATTGAAGCAGCCAAAATGGATTGAATTCCTGCTGGGGCAAGGCTTGCTATTGATCATGCAGACTGATCCAGCAACCTTGCATCTTAGCAGGAATGATTGCTCCCCAAGAAGTCCTGCCTGGAAGTAGGCTTCTATCACTTTCCTGATGACTCAAGAGCACATCCTAGACAGGGTGCCATCAGTGGGACAGGTTCCTGCAGCCCAAACTTGCAAGAGAAAAGTGTGCCATGGTGAGAAAGAACACATTATTCAACTCAACTCACTTGTGTTTGATAAAGAGCAAAGATTTGCTTATGTGTCCCTACTTAACGATGAGCCCCAATTTTTGAAGGGGGAAAATAAGATGTTGAAGATGTGGTAGTTAATCACTTAATAAAAGTGACAGGATTAAGAATAACTATGGAGCTGGGCAGTGGTGGCACATGCCTTTAATCCCAGCACTCGGAAGGCAGAGGCAGGTGGATCTCTGAGTTTGAGGCTTCTGGTCTACAGAGAGAGGTCCAGGACAGCCAGGGCTACAAAGAGAAACCCTGTCTCTAAACCTGCCTCTCTCCACTCCCCCCCAAAAAAAGAATGACTGTGGAAACAAATTTCATGCACGTGTGCATGAGGGCATTTCATAGGCTACCGTTCTGGACCGAGTAAAAGGAGACAGAGAAAAGAGTGAGTTGACCATCAACATTCATTTTTTCCCTCTTCTTCCTGATTCTGGATGCTGAGTAACCAGCTGCCTCATACTTCTGCTACTATGCTTTCCTTGACATAATGGACCATACCCTCCAACTACAAGCTAAAATAAGCCCTTCATTCCTTAAGTTGCTTCTGTCAGGTATTTTGTATAGCAAGGAGAAAAAGAACTGATACAATTTCAAATGTGTATGCAGGGTCAGGTGCTAGTAAGTATAGGTAGTCTGAAAGTAACTAGTCAGCAAACTTGACAGGTATCATGGTGTGAGGGAAAAGGGGAAGCGGTAGGAAGGGAGTGTAGTCCTGAGTGAATTGTGTTGTTAACCCTAGCATGGCATGTAAAGGACGAATGCCTTATCCCCATGGCCTTGGTAAGGCTTAGAGTGGCAAATTCTTTCTTGGGTCCATGTGTGGATGTTAAATGTACAGAAAATGTTCACCACAGTTTTTTTGCAGCCCCCACCCCCACAATGTTTATGGCTTGAAGACTGTTACCCTATAGAGACTGCTGGTCTTAATTAGTGTTTCTATTGCTCTCACAAAACAGCGTGACCCCAAAAAAACATGTGGAGGAATAGGTTTATTTCACCTTACCGCTTTTTGAATGTGTCACTAAAGGAAGCCAAGTCAGGAAATCAGGGCAGGAATCTGGAGGCAGGAACTGGTATAGAAGCCATGAAGGAGTGCTAATTAGTTGCTTTCTCCTAATGACTTGCTCAGCCTGCTTTCTTATAGCACCCAGGACCAACAGCTCACAGTAGGTGGGCCTCTTACATTATCAATCAAGAAAAAATTCCATAAGTTCTCCCACCAACAAATCTGGTGGGAAAATTTTCTCAGTTGGGGTTTCCTCTTCAACTCCAGCTTGTGTCTTGTTGACATAAAACTGGCCAGCTCCTACCAAGATTAGCTGAACTGGCCACCTTGTTTGGTTGAATGTAATAACCCTGTCTGTATGCAATTTCCCTGTCTCTCTGTTCAACTGTACAAATAAAGACATTTTAATTCTGGGGTGCTGAGACTTCTCCATCAGAGAGCCCAGTTCCCCTGATCTCAGCTTTTCTATATGTGTGCCTGTGTCTGCCATTTCTTTATTCCCTTTCTACTCCAGTTTGGGCAGTCCCTTGAGCCAGGCAAGGATATGGCAGGAGACAAGGAGCTTGGAGATATGGAAGAGATCTCATTGCACATACAAACTCAAATCACCATCCCTGGTTCTGGGCCTTAGATTTTGTTGAATCAAACTAGCTACTAGACTGTCTACCTGAGACTGTGAGATCACTTAAACTTTTTGCGCCTTAGCTAAAGGGGCTAACAATGCTGCATTGTTATGAAAGCCACTATGGTTAATAGTATCAAAACATTTCATGGCACCCTATGAACATATAAAATACTTCTGTTTCAGTTACAAGTTAGTTTAATCAAGTCTATAAAAGTTTCAATATCTGTAAAAATGTGAATCCATCTTTACTAAAGCAATGGACATTGTGACTCATGTGTTTGAATGCTTGGCCCATAGGAATTGGCACTATTAGGAGGTGTGGCCTTGTTGGAGGAAGTGGGTTGGGGCGAGTTTGGAGTTCTCATATGCTCACACTACACCAGTGTGGCACACAGTCTCCTTCTGTTGCTTTCAGATCAAGACGTAGAACTCTCAGCTACCTCTCCAGCACTATGTCTGCCTGCATGCTGCAATGTTTTCTGCAATGAGAGTAATGGACTAAACCTCTGAAACTGTAAGCCAACACCAATTAAATGTTTTTCTTTATAAGAGTTGCCATGTCATGGTGTCTCTTCATAGCAATAAAACCCTAACTAAGACAGATATCTTTAATAATATATTTGTGAACACTGAAATATCAGTTCTTCTAGAAAAAAGTATTTTAATGCATAGCTGTTGTTGACACCTGTGATATAAATACTTCCACATGGCAGGTTGGAACCCACTGATGTAGGATAACTGGATGCTAACTCGAAAAGAGGTATGTGCAGTGGCATACCTTTATATGTTTCCCCCATGTGGATATAACATATGTAATGTATCTCAAGGGCATAATCATACAGTAGAGCAAAAGAAGTAGTGATTTTAGTAATAATTTTCTTTCTAAAATAATTCATTTGCTTGCAAGTTTATGGTATTTATTTTAATAACTGAGTTGCCATTCCTGAAGTTCTGGCAATTGTCTGTCACATGTTGGTATAAAGCAGATTTGGCACATCAATGGCATATAATTTGGAGACATTAACTTGTCTTAGTGTCAAACAAAAACTCTGTGTGAATAGTCCAATATAGTCAATTTTATGTATCAACTTGACTGGGCCCTAGGGTTCCAAGACAGTTGGTTAAACATTATTCTGGGGAGTTCTGTAAGTATGCTTTTGAAGGATCTGTCTTTTAATCAGTGCCCTAAGTAAAGTAGATTGTACTCCCTGGTGTGCATGGTCGTTATCCAACCAATTCAAAATATGAGGGAGAATTACTCCTTCTTGATTTCTTTCAAATAGACACATCAGGTTCTTTTTCTCCTGCCTTTGAATTTGAACTGAAATGTTGTGTCTTCCTTGGTCTCAGGCTTGGTGGATTTTGGTTTGAAACTACTACCAGTGTGATTTCATTCTCACTGTCTGTGCTGATGCTGCTTTCCATTGTTGAAGTAGGACCCAACTTTGACCCTCCAATGGGGACTGAAGACCAGGAGCTCTGCAGGAATCTTCTGGAACTTCAGCACCAGATTGATACTACTAAGCCATTCCACCGTGTGGAATAAGCAATTTCTAGGTTCTTGGTCTCTCTGATAAGAGACAGACATTGTTGGACTACCCAGATCATATCCTATAAATAAGTCTAATATATTCCCTTTTGATACATATTCATTCTATCAGTTCTGTTTCTCTGAGGAACCCTGACATGTATATCCATATATAAGGTATATTGTATCTTACCAGTTCTGATGCTCTAAAGAATTCTAATATAAATTCCTAAGTGCAAAAACAAAAACTCCCGTGTTCCGGTAGATGTGAGAGCATTGGTTAAAATATGGAAGCACAAGCTACTGCATTTGTGTAGGCTGACATCTCCTGTCTCTTGTTGGCAGCAGGAATTGCTCCTGCTCAACATCTGGAAACCATCCCAGATTGTGCATATGTTCTTTCTGTTTCCCCTGGAAATAGAGTGACTATGAGGAACCCTTTCTCCATTGTGAAACAAAAGGGAGCCACATGGATTGTGCTGACAGTATAACTGAATGTAATAAGGGCTTAGCCTGATAATTTAGGTACTGCTTTATCAACACTAAGATAATTGATAATACAATGATGAACAAATCATCTTGTCATCCTAACCATGTTTCCCTTATATTCTTGTTTGAGGGTCAACAGGATACTGAGTCCTTGTCTGTGAGAACATGATGCAGGATGAGTGCCAGTTTTGAGTGAAAGCAAGTTTAAGACCAGAAACAACCTCTGAATCAGAGATTTATTCTGAGACGCTCCCCAGCCCTGCCATTTGTCTCCTACACCCCTTTCCCATCAGGCTTTAGTAGATACACAGTGAATTGTTTTCTAATAAAGTACTGAATAAGTAAATGAATGAAGTGGATTTAGGTGTCAAAGGTTTGGCTTGGTTTTGCAAGAGAAGTTATCAGTTTTGTGAAGCCAAGATGGCTAGCTAAACTGTGGGAAACACCTGCTCATCACATTTTCCCCCTTTTCCTCTTTTCTACTGGAGGAACCTGGTCCCTTGTGCTATTGGTATTAGGTTTGGCAATGTGACTTATTTGCTACTCTGAATATGAAATGTTTCCTACAGGCTCATGCATTGGTCTCAGCTGATGGTAATATTTTGAGAGGCTGCAGGAATGTTATAAGGGGGTTCCTAGCTAGAGGAAGTAAGTCACTGGGGTCTTGTCTTTGAAGCTTATACCAGGTCTGTGTCTCCCCCTCTTTTCTCTATGCTTCCTGTGTGCCATGATGTAAACTGCTCTGTTGTACCCCTCCCCCTGAGGTGATGGCCTGACCCCTCAGAAACCATGAGCTAAAATAAACCCTTTGTCACCTTAAGTAGTTGATTTCAGACATTCTATCATGATGACAAGACATACTTAGCTAATGAGGTATTAGCAGACATGAAACATACCAAGTTGTATTTTGAAACACACTCCAGTTTGGACATGCATTGTCTCCTCTCTCTCTGTCTCTCTGTCTCTGTCTCTCTCTGTCTCTGTCTCTCTCTCTCTCTCATCATCACAACAACAGCTTTTGCTGGGCAATTGTTAGTTATCTCTTCAGCCTGCACTGAATGATAAGTCACACTGCTCAGAGAAGAACCAAGTCCACAGCAAGGTAAGCCAGGCTGGGCTCGCAGTTTGAAGCTGAGACTAGCCTATTAGAAGGCAGTCTAGTACTCAAAGTCAGCCAACTCACATTTACATAATATTATTGTTTTTCATGTAGCAACAACTCTCACGCCCTTCCTCAGTGTGTGTCAACTACTAAGTTCAGTTGGGGCTGCACTCATGAACATGGAATGGACTGGCATCATTCACTGGAGTGTAGGCAACCCATCAGTAGCTACATCACTGAAGTAAGTGACACTCCCACCCCCAGTCACCATTAACAGTTAAATCCCTCAGTGACGAGTGGGGCTCACAAGCTCCACTTTCCCATGATGAAATGTTGATGTGCCCTACCTTGTGCAGGTCTTGTGCAGGCAACCATAGCTAAAGTGAGTTCATGAGTGCATTGTGTAATATCCAAATAAAAAGCTAGATTAAATTAGGTTTAACTAAAATTAACATTTCTTATTTCTTTCCATTTTTAATGATTAAATTTGTCCTTTCACAATTAATATAGGCATGCACTATATTCTGATTACTATAAGCCTTTACTCTCTTTTTTATCCCTCTCAGTCTTTTCACTCTCCCATTACAAATCCCTTTCCCACGTTCACGTCTGTTTTGTCTTACTTTGTGACCTGATTTTAACCAGGATCGCCTGTGTGACCACAGGTTTAGAACTATCCACTGGACTTTGGTGTGCACATCAGTAGGTACACAACTGAATACAATGACTGTCCCTTCTCTGGAATCCTTCAGTAGTCAGCATTTCATCAGAGAGGGGGAGAGCTTCATGAGCCCCTCTCCAATTCATGATTGACTATTAACAGATGCACTCTTGTGCTGGCCCAGTGCAGGCAACTGTAGTTGCCATGAGATCATCTTTGTAATGCCCGAAGACAGTATTCCACAGCTCTTCCCACTAAGTTCTAGCCCTTACATTCTTTCAATTCTCTCTTCTGTTATACTCCTTGAACCTTAGAAAGGGCATTATAAACGTCTTTTGGGGGCTGAAACTTATCATCATGCCACTGTTCTCAGCACTTATAGCAGGCATGGGCATCTGCACTCACCGTAATTCACCACAAAGAAGCTTTTCTGATTCAGGATGATAGTAGCATTTGTCTGTCTATCCAGGGTGGGTGGTGGCAGGTTGTTGGAAGTACACAAGGTCCAGGAACTAACCTGTCCAGGCTGAGTTTTTCAAAATTACAAAGACACTGATAAGGAAGTTAAAAATACAACTCACCAAATGGGAAAGTATTTCTTAATTACTTATCTGATAAAGGACTTGTATGTAGGATGTATTAAGAATGCTTAGAATTCAGTACCATGAAGACAATTTAATTTAAAAATGGGGTGACAATCTGAGTAGATATTTTAAAAAAGAAGATATGTAAATGGACAGTGAGTATAGGAAAAGAAGCTTAGCATCATCAAAGAAATGGAAACTAAAATCACAATTATTTTGCTGCTGGGGTTTCTACCCAAGTCTTCATGCATGTTTCTCACATTTTCTGCCCCTGAGTTATAGCCCTATGTTTCAAAAACCACCATTTGATACATTTTATACTGAGTACAATGGATGTAACGAAACCATTTCAGATAAATAACAAGTGTTGGTGAGAGTATGGGAAATTAAATTAAGCTCTAACACTGGTGGTGGGGTTTAAAACAATAAAACCTCTTCACAAAACAAAATAGTAAAACATAGATGACCATAAACTACCACAGATTGCCATTCTTAGGTATATATCCAAGGAAAATGGAAATACATGTCCATATGAAAACTAATGCATGAAAGTTCATAATAGTACTATTCCAAGTGTCTATCAACCAATGAGTTGATAAATAAAAGGTGACATGACTATGACAGAGCATTCATTTAAAAAAGTAAGGAGGTACTAGTACAGGCTACCAAGTGGATAAACTTTGGAAACATTATGACATGGAAAAGAAACAAGACACCAAAGATGACATAAATGATTCTATCATATGAAACATCCATAGTAAGAAAATCTATAGAGTGAGAAGTGATTTAGCGGCAGTCTGAAGCTGAGGGGCAGGTTATAGTTGGGAAATGATCAGTGAAGGGAAGAGAATTCAGGGTAGGAGTGATTAAAAATATTTTAAAATTTATTGCTGTGATACTTGCACAGTTCTGTGAACACATTAAAACCTATGAAAACATTTAAAGATTCATTGCAGGAGGCCGTGGGAGTATATAGCAGGTGACAACTAGTGTTTAACAGGTCAATCTACCAGATGAATAACTCTGTGATGGGGAGCCCCACCTGGCAAAGCTGTGGAGTTACTGACTGTTAATGACAGGTTACTACTGTCTGTAATTTTTCTCATGTTTCATTTCATTTCTTCCCTAAAAAGAACTGCTGTGGGCTTCTTTCCATAGCCCACTGGCAGTGTTTTACATCTTTGGGCACACTTATAGCTGTGGATGGTCAGGAAGATGATTTCTGTTTAAGTTGTACAATTCTGATGAATAGAAAATATACTAGAATATTTTTCTTAATTGACATAGGAAGGTAACAATATTCTCAGTCTCAAGTACTGCTAATTTTAGATTTCCGAACAAATTCAAAATAGACTGAACTGCCCCTGCAGAAAACACACAAAGACTAGTTCCCAGGTGTTTATTGCTAAATCAAGGTCAAGCTGTTTACATTGAGACATAACTCTTTACAGTAATTGACTGCACGTACTCCAACCACTCAAGGTTTAGCCAACTACTGTTATTGCTAAGTCCTGAATTTCAGTGTCATTCTCTGTCTGAGAATGCTAACCACTCAGACTATGTGCTTGACTAAGTGTTACTCACTGGCCAGTCAGTGTGACCTTCCAAGCCTGAGAAAAACTTTGTGACTTACCATGTGTTATGAGAATGGGTTGGACCCTGAAAATGTAACAGAATTATCCAGAGTTTGGCTATGGGAGAGTAAGAGCGTGAATGTGTGTGAGTGAGAGTGTCTGGGTATGTGCTGAGTGAGGAATGCAGCTGAATGGGCGGAGAGAAAAGTGAAAAGCTCTGGAGAGAACTGCTGTGAAAAGAGTTGTGTAGAAGGTAAGAATGAATGTGTGTTGGTATTTGCTGAGTGAGGGATGTAGCTAAATGAGCAGAGAGAAAAGTATAAAAGAATGAGAAGATGAAGAAGTGTGAGAGATAAAAGAAGCATGAGAGTAAAGTGAGAGAGTAAACGAATAAGAGAACGAGTGAGTATAGAGTGAATAAATGACGTAATAATATATGTGAAGGAATGTAACAGAGTAGAGAGAAGAACTGTGTACAGAAGAGAGATATGGAGCTATATAAAAAAGAAGATGTAACTGTGCAAAAGAGGTACATGGCTGTGTGGAGAATTTATGGAGAATGTAACTGTGGAATGTAACTTGGCTGTATGGAGAATGTAACGATGTGGAATGTATCTTGTGGAGAGAGAGATTATCAGAGAAAGAGATTTTTCAAGATGTAGTGAAAGAGAACGTTACCATTAGAAAGTGTGTGTGTTTCCTTATTTTACCCCTCAGATAGACAGAAACTTATTTATAAATACCTTCAGATAGAAAGAGTCTAGCCTCTAGATAGAAAAGCATTTTTTCCTAATCCCTTGCTACTCTGGGGTCTTCTACTCACAACCCTAGTACAGTTCCCGGGAGCTGACCTTCCCATGGTGTGTGACAATGTTTTTATTTATTTTTTTAAAAAGAGATGAGATGTTTTAAAGGTACATTGTTTTTTATGTGTATGAGTGTTTTGCCTGCATGTATGTTTGTGCACCACGAGCATGTCTGGTGCCTGCAGAAGTCAGAAGAGAGCACTGGATTCTCTGGAACTAGAGTTATGGAGAGTTGTAAGCTGCCATGTGGGTGCTGGTAATTGAACCCAGATTACCTGAAAGAACAAGTACTCTTAAATGCTGAGCCATACGTCAAGCCTCAATGTTTTTTTTGTTTTATGCATAGGAATGCTTTATGCATGTATATATGTGCAACCTGTGCATGTTTTGTGCCTATAGAGGTCAGAAGAGGGTGCCATATCACCTGCAACTGTAGTTACAGATAGTTATGAGCTACCATGGGGATGCTGGGAACTGATCCCAGGTTTTCTGCAAGAGCAGCCAGTTCTCTTAACTGCTGAACCATCTCTCCAGCCCCTGAAGTTAACGCAGTTTAAAGAAGTTTTATGATATGCAAGTTTTAGATGAATTAAGTCACTTGAGAGGGTTAATATCTGCTAATATCAAACAGTTCAATTTTCCCAATAAACCAATAGCCTACTATCAAGTAGAGAGTGTTGTTATGTATTTAAAGTAGTTCATATGACATATTCTCTCATGGAAACTTGAATATTATAATTTGTTTCTAGTTAAAGTATGTTACTCTCTACCATGTAAGCCTTTCCTTATGTGAAATTTAACAAATAATGATTTAAATAATATTTGGTTGATAAATAGATTAGCTTAATTAGGAAGTATTTTCCATATATATATATATATATATATATATATATATATAAAATTAGAATTTTCAGATTATATAGGAATGTCACTAATTGATAAAATAATCTGTGAAATAAAATGTATTAGTGGCTTCCTCAGACTTGCTGTGTAATGCTTTTGTGAGTTAATTAGAATAAACTGATTTTATTTAAAATGTAAAATGTATTAAGTCAGTAACTCTTCACAAACACGTATAATTTGCATTTGACATTTACATTTTTAAACACTTACTGTGTATGTCATGGGGGAGCAGGACACATGCATGAAGGTCAGAAGGCTACTTTCAGGACTTGATTCTCTCCTTTGAGCAAGTGGGTCACCAAGCTTGGTGGCAAGCGCCTTTACCTGCTGAGGCATTTTACCAGCCCTAAATTTCTTCATTAAAAATAGACTCTAGAATTGTGAAGACTGCATTAATTTGTAACACATGATGGCACAAAGTATAAGGAAAGTTTAAGTCTGTCATTAATGGCTTGAAAAAGAGAATAAAGAACAGACTCATTAAATTCTCCATTGATAACCAATTAGAATGTTTTCTCACCCTAGGAAGACCAGTGAAATTATAGTAACAGACCTAGACAACATAAGTTGATTTAGCTAGTTCAATAACAAGATAATATATTTACAGGAAATAAAATAACCTTGGCAATAATGTATTTGGAAGGTAGTATGAATAAAGAGAACTACAGATTTCATTGTAAATATAAGTAGAAATAAACATTTACTGTGATATAGATGGCTTATAGACCATACTATGTACAATATAGCTATTTAAGTGACAAAATGAACTATATTTATTCAAAACTATATTCATAAAGTGATTAAAAACTCAGGGACCAGTGGGCAGATAACACAGTAGTTAGCATTTCTATATCCTTAAATTTAAAAAGGGTTTGGTTAACATATCATAACTGCACATATGGATGGGACATAATATAGTATTTCCATATGTGTATACAATGCATATAGATCAAATCAGGATAACTAACATCTGCATTTCCCTGTTGTACTTTTTGTTTGAAGTCTTCTAATTATTCATAAAGGTCCAGAAAATTTGCTAGGGTTGACCTATTTCCACTAGGTGAACTCTGGAATGTTTCAAGCCTTTGTAATGAAAAGAAATGATATCATAAACATTTTCAACCTACTAATGGTGAAACAGATGCAGAGGACACATTGTACACATGGAAATTAAAGTCTGCATAATTCCAAAATTGATACAGATTATCGGGATGCTTCCAAAAAACCAACAAGGTATGAAAACACGTTTCTGCACATTCCTGAAATACCTTCTGTTAACAAACATCAAATGTTTGTTGACAATGCATGAAAAATATTATTTTGATTTGTATTTATTGAATTACAAATGGATTTAAGAATGCTTACTCATTTATTGCCTGTATTTTCTAGAAATTGTCTGTTCATATCACTTTTCCTATTGATTATGCTGTTTTATCTTATTAATCAGAAAAGTCTCCTTGAAGACACTGCATATATATTATATATATGTTATATAATATATATATATATATATGTATATATATATATATATATATATATATATATATATATATATATATATATATATTAGAGAGGGTCTCTTTATGTAGCCCTGGATGCTCTGAAACACTATGTAGACCAGACTATCCTTGAATTTACATAGATCTGCCTGCCTCTGCCTCCTGAGTGCTGGAATCAATGGCATGTGCCAACAGGCCTGGTTTTTAAAAATTTTTATAGATTTATTTATTTTATGTTATACATATGAGTGTTTTGCCTATATGAATATATGTGCACCACATGTATGCCTGGTGTCTGCTGAAGTCAAAAGTAGTCATTGGATCCCCTTGAACTGGAGTTATAGATGGTTTTGAACCATCATGTGGGTACTGGGAACTGAACCTGTGTCCTCTGCAAGAGCTATGAGTGCTCTTAACTGCTGAGCTGTCTCTCTAATCCCAAGAAATAGTCTCTTTGAAATTAGTGTCATAATGTGAATATACATATATTATTCCCATCTATTTATTTATGTTTTCTTTTTAAATTTTACTTACTTATTTGTTTGTTTTGTTTATTTGTTTATTTATTTATTCTTTTCTCATACAATACAATATATCCCGGCTGCAGTCTCCCCACCCTCCACTCCTCACAGTCCCTCTCCCCACCTCCCTTCTCCCCCAGATCCACTCCTCCTCCATTTCCCTTCAGAAAAGAGCAGGTCCCTCAGGGATATCCACTGATCATGGCCTAACAAGATGAAAGAAGACTAAGCACAAACCTTCATATCAAGGTTGGATGAGGCAACCTAGTAGGAGGAAAAGGTCCCATGAGCAGGCAAAAGAGTCAGAGGCACGCCCCCCAGCTGTTAGGAGTTCCATGAGAATAAGCTACATAACCATAAGATATATGTCAGAGGACCCAGCTCAAACCCATACAGGCTCTGTGATTGCCCCTTCAGTCTTTGTGATCTCCTACGAGCCCTGCTTAGTTGTTTCTGTGGGCCATGTTCTGGTGTCGTGAACCCATCTGGGTCCTACAATCCTTCCTCCCTCTTCCACAGGATTCCCTGAACTCTGCCTAATGCTTTACTGTGGGTCGGTCTCTGTATCTGTTCCTATCTGCTGCCAGAGGAAGCTTCTCATTTCATTGAGTTTCTTTTTCCAGTTGTATTTGTTTATTTTTTGAAGAACTTCACGTATGGAGGAGTCCACACAAATTTAATAATCTTTTATGGAGTCTACAAATTTTTCTAAAAAAATCTTTTTTTTAAGATTTAATAACAAATCTTTAGGTGAAGCTAATATATTATTTTTACCCTCAAGCAATTAATTTTAGTTATTTATTTATTTTACATTTAATTAAAATACAATTACATCACTTTCCCCCTTCCCCTTACTCCCTCTGCCCCTCTTTCATCCCCTTCCACTAACCCCTCCCATGATCCTCCACTGTCAAATTGATAGCCTCCTTTTTTTTGATTATTATTGTTATATATGTACATGTACGTGCAAATATATATAATTCAAAAACAGGTTTATAAAATTAAATGTTAAATTAATACTACCCTTCTCATTTCTGCTCCCCATTTTCAAGAAAATTAGCTGTCCCCTAGACATAAATTTGGAGTTCATATACTTAGCAGGAGGCCTGTATATGTAGAATATAAATGCATTCAAAAGGTAACGTGTAACACATAAAACACGTATTACTGTTACATTTAGTAGATTATATATGGCCAAATACACATACACATAGACACATTATGTATATATGATATACATTATATATATATATGGTTCCTTAAATTATTCCTTTTTTGGAGAAGAGACTTTTTTGTCTAGAACTATGCAAGGTCCATAATTTCCACTTTATTAGGAACCTAACAAGTTACTAGCCATCATAACTATTCAATTCTGACTAATTTTCTTTTTCTTTTTTCTTAGGAAAAATGTTTCATCTTTTGATCAAGAGATTCCTCATCATTTGATGCTATCCAAAGACTCCTCAGAGTCTACGATTTTACAACAATATTTTTTTGCAATCCCAGCTTTATTTAAGTAGCTTGTAATATTTCTTGTTGTTTGGCTTTGGAAATTGACACAAGTTTTAGGCAATCTCATTACTTGTGACTGACATTGAGTTATGGCTATTTCTACTCAATTTTCTGTGTGCCAAGTCCTTTAATCAAAGGTGTCTCCTGTAATCTGCTCATTGCTCAGTGGAGTGTAATAAATCAGATGGTTAACTTGCACTTTGTCTTCCAAAAGGACCCTCTTCATATTCTCACAGACCTTTTTTTTCAGAGGAACACTGGAATTGGAGAGCTCCTTCTGCACTATATATATATATATATATATATATATATATATATATATATATATATATATATATATATATATATATATTAAATATGTTTTTTCTGAAATCTGATGTGCTTTGGCTTATATTTCATTACTATTGTATTATTTCATCCTTTGGAACAAAAAAATCATTTTACTGTTCATGTTGGTTTTGATTGGCAAATCACAATTCTATCCACTTATAGGTACAGTGCAATGTTTTGATCAATTATGAACATACAACATAGGATGATTAAATCAAGATAATTATCATATTCATTTCTTTGTTTACCTATCATTTTGTGAGTTATGTGAAATTTACTATCATATTTTGAAATACACGTATTTACTGGCTATATTCATGCTGGTATGCAAAATCTCAAAACTCAGTTTTCCTTTCTATCTGGAATTGTTATACCCTTTGATCAATTTCTATCTATTGTCTCCCTCCCATGTCTTCATTAAACTCTTAACATTCTACTTTCTACTTCTATGATTTCAATTTTTTAAGGTTTTATATAGAAATGAGATTATGCAGTACTTACCTTTCTAATCCTGGTTTATTTCACTTACCACAATTTCTTCCAGGATGATCCATGTCATTTCAAATGACAAGATTCCATCCTTTTAAAGGCTAAATTTCGTTGTGTATACATATTACATTTTCTTTATCCATCTGTTGATGGACACTTGGTTTGTTTATATATTTTGGGTATTGTGAATAATGGAAATATAAATATTGCTTTAGTATAGTGATCTAATTTTCTTTCTATATATACCCCCAAATGATAAAACCAGATGATACAATATTTCTATTCCTTTAAAAAAGTTTTTAATATCCCTCTATATGGTTTTGTATGACTATGCCAATTTACATGCCATCAACAATGTGCAATGGGTCTCTTTTCACCATATCTTCACCCACACTTGTCTCATATATTTGATAAAAGCTACTCTAACAGGTGTAATGTTTCATTATGGCTTATTCTTATTGCAGTTTTCATTTACATTTCCTCAAAAAATAGCAATAATGAACATCGTTATCACATATCCATTGACCATTTGTATGTCTTCTTTGCATAAATTTTTTCATGTACCTGCCCCATTTTTTAAAACATGAGTTATTGCTATTGAGTTTTTAAATTCCTTGTCTACTGTGGATAGTAATCTCTTGTCAGATTTATACTTTACAAATATTTTATCCAGTCCTGTGGGTTCTTTTTCCACCTCTATTCCTCTGCTGTGCAGAAGCTTTATCATTTAATATAATATCATTTGTTACATTTTGCTTTAAGCTCTTTGGGGTCATATTGAAAGAGATCATTGCCCAGAAAAATGTCATGGAGCTTTACCTGTATACAACTGCTATGGTTTGAATGTAAAGTATCCCCCATGGGCTCATGTGTTGAATGCTTGATTCTCAGTTGATGGTACTATTTTGGGAGCTTTGGAACCTTTAGGAAGTGAAGGCTATTGGAGAACATAGGTTGGTGAGGGCACAAAGGGTATTATTAGTCTCCTATCGTTGCTTTGTGTTATTTTTTGTCTATCATGAGGTGAGTAGCTTCTGCTGCATCCTGTCACCATAACTTTCTGCCTTATCACAGGTCCAGATTCAGTAGAACCAAGCCTTATGAACATAAACCCTGGAATATATGAACAGTAATAATTATTTTCTTCTTTAAGTTGTGAATCCAGACATTCTGTTAGAGTGAGGAATAAAGCTAATGAATGTTACAGCTCTTATTTCTTAGTACCTATTGAACAGCCACTCTTCAATAGTGTGAGCCAGCTGAAGCCTACAGCTCCTCTACATTTCTTTACTTTTCTCTGGGTTGGGTTTTGTCTTCATTTATTGGTATATTGTCACTATATTTTGAGGTAACCAATGTCCATGTAGAGAAATATGTATTTATTTATTCTTCTATCATCTATTACATCTCTACTTCAGTCTCCTCCCCCCCATTCCCCTCCTCTCCCGTAGATCTGCTCCTCCTCCATTTCCCTTCAGAAAAGAGCAGGTCTCCCAGGGTTATTAACCAAACACAGCATAACAAATTACAATAAGACTAGGCACAAACCCTCATATCAAGGCTGGATGAGGCAACTCCATAGGAGGAGAAGGGTCCAAGAGTAGTCAAAAGTCAGAGACATTCCTCATTCTCACTGTTAGGACTGCCACAAGATCTACCAGCTACACAACCATAATATATATGCGGAGTACCTAGCTCAGACCCATAAAAGATTCACGATTGTCACTTTAGTTTCTGTGAGCTCCTGTAAACCCTGCTTAGTTGGTTCTGTGGGTCATGTTCTTATGGTTTCCTCTACCCCTCTGTCTCCTGAAATTCATAGTGAGGAGGTTTTGGTGACAATTTGCTGAATGCCATCCTAAGGACAAATTTTGTCCTCTCAACCGTAATGTAAATCACTCCATTCATGCGCATGGGCAGGTGGAAGCAGCATGAAATAGAATGTGTGGAATTGCACAGGACAGTGGACCATTTCTTCTGTTCTCCCTCTCTCCTTCATACATTCATTTACAGAGGCCTCAAAAGCTTCAGGCAAGAGAGTAGAATAAGGCTTATGAAAAATCTTTATACCATGACCATGACTCAAAACCAAAGCTGATTTGGGGGAAATTTTTCAATAGGTATAAGTTGGCCAGTCTCATGTATAAACATCCACTTAATTGAAGGTTGAATGACACATGTTGACAAATGAATATTAAAGAATATTTAATTCATTCCTTTATTACCTATGTACTTCCAGAGGGAATATATGAATGAGAGCAGAAACAACTAATTAAATGCCTTGATGAACTGGCAAGTGGCAGAATCTTGTTTACAGGCTTGGTGTATTACATGATTAGATTGCAAATTTGAAGGGCATGATTCCCAGTGTTTAACATTCTAAGTTTTCAACGTGGGGCTAAACCTATAGATGTGTACACTGACAGAAAATAAACAGGGCTCCCTTTCTAAGAAGATATATGTATAACATTTCTGCCTAGCTTTTATTCAATCCATTTCTGCATAGTTTTAAAAATATTTTCTTTTGGTAATTCCATAATGAATTTCAAGATTCAGGTTTGTAATGAGATTTGGCTTATTGACTCCAAAGTGTATCCAGACATCTTAAAAAATAGCCATTTAGTGTCTGTAACTGTAAGCAGATTCCTGGCATATGGCTCCGAAGTTCATAGCAGGTTTATTCATAATAGCCTTAACTTGGACCTGCCTAAGTTTCCTTTACTATTAGAACAAAAAATAAATCATTTCATACTTATTTAATGAAATGGTACACAGTGATGAAAAAGAAAGAATTACTGCTATATGAAGCAGCAGTATCAATTGTCCCACATATTAGGACAAATGAAAGAAACCAGGCACAGATGAATTATACTGTGGATGTTGTTCAAGATGATAGAAGTTAGAATTTTTTTTGCTGTCAAGTAGGGATAGGAATGGGAGCTGTTAATGGAGGGATGGCATAAAGGAATCTCTTGGCATAAAACATGGGTTCTTGATCTTGGTCTGGGTGATTATATAGGTATACACTTTTCTAAAATGTCTTAAATGATTCATTTTCATACAATGTACACAGCCCACTTCTTTCATGTTAAACTGAAGTCAAAAGAAATAAATACCTAGATAAAGCATAAATAAGCTTTAGCATGAGGAGTCTCTTTTCTCATTACCTGCTGTATTCCTGCAGAGACTCCTTGATGTCCGGTGATACTCATGGGTATATTATGGGAGCAGAGATGTCCATGGGGAGGAATGAGCAGCGACCATGTGCTCAGGCCCTAGCCTTTTCTTTTTCTTTCCTCATGTCTAGTCTATAACCCCTTTATTTCTTCTTGGTCATTTGGGAAGCTAGAGTGTAGAGGGAGCCGGTGTTACCATGGAAGGGAGGAGGAGGGCTACAGAAGGAACAAAAGGAGTTTCACAGGCTTAGGTCCTTAGGGGACTCGGAGCAGAGATGAAGAATAAATTGTGCTGACAGAGCCAGGCTTCCTGCCAAGCAGTTTCAATAAAGACTTGGCAGAAAAGAGAGTGGACACAGGGTGAAGAGAAAGCCAGGAGTGAGAAAATGGGAGGTATTGAGAGATGGGCCTTGTCTTCTCCACAGAATCCCTGAGGAGGGCAATGGGCTCCAGAGGTGTCTGTTCCTTCCTCCTGACACCATCTTTTCCTGAATGCCTTGCTGATTCCACTCCTTTTTGATGATGAGTGTCTCTAATGATCAAATTTATGTGTTCTGTCTTCCTCTCTGTAGAATCAGTTGGGCCCAAAATGTTAAGTTTATCTACTGAAAGAGAATGTCAGATGGCTTTGGGTCGGACTACCTGAGACAGCTGAGAGGACGATTTATTAATTTCTGTTATCATAAATGTTCTTTGTCTTACAATTGTGCTGGGAGAAATGAAAGTGCTTGTTCCTGAATTTTGGCCTTTTGATTTCGCCACTCTGAACTATAAAATCAAATCAAGAACCCAAAATGTGTTGATTACTATGACTGAAAATTTTCAGATTTTAGAATATATGCAGACTCAGTGGGCACATGTCAATTAATCTATCATGGGGATTTTCTGATGAACAAATTAATGGTGAAATGAGACACATTGTTCTATTCTCACTCTGAAGTTACTGTTTGCCATATTACGATACCACTTTTTTAAAACATTGCATTTCTAGCTTCATTGAGAGAATGGTTATGTCACAGCAATGAAGCTTTGTATTTGTCTTCTCTCTGAAACACAGCTTTATTAAATTACATACACAAATCAAGTTATTGTGCAGCTCTCACCATATATTCCTTTGAAAGTGGGCCAAATTGAGTGCACCACTGCATTTGCGAAAACCACCATGCATTTCAGATTGGATACTTCACACATCATCAAAAAGCTGTCAGCAAGTCAGAAGACACAGAAATTTAGAGACAGAATGAAACATTTCTGAGTTCCTGTCAGACCTGTCAAGTCTTTGTTTCTAAGATATTACAGAAGGAAAAATCTTAGCGATGTGAATGGGAAGAAATCTTTGTATCTAAAAGGTGTAGCAATGGCTTCTGGTGTTACAGTTAATAGCCAGGCCTGTTTTGTACTGATCGAAGTATCTTTGTTTGTATATCACAATATGAAAGTCCACATACCAAAGGCAATATGCTTCCATTGTTGCTTGCCTTCCTAAAGCAGAATGAATGGTAGCTGGATATTTTTAACTGACAGAAGAAACTTGGGATATGTATTTTTTACTAATACCATTCTACTCAAGTCCTATTTATTAAGAGCTCACCCTGTTGTTAGGACCACAAGTGAGCCAGCCCTGAGGGCATGAGAGCAGGAGAGCTGATCCTGCCCCCCTCCCCATATTCCCCCTACAGCAATCAGGAAAGAGGATCTTGCACCTTGCCTGGGCAAACCAGTAGAGCTAGACCTGGTGATAATAGTGTGGGGGACACAGTACTGAGGACCCGAGAGTGAGAGAACTGGTCCCATTCTTGCTGCAGGCTGTGTTGGGCTAGCTAGTCACTGCTGGAAAGCTTTCCCAGGTAGTGATGATGAAGGAAAGCTGGCAGGCTGACTAACCCAGCTACCACCCAGGCCCAGAACCAGGGCTAAGAGCTGGCCCACCCTAACTTCCACTGAATCTATGAACTGTTGGAGCATGTGAAGGGGACGAATCTACAGATCCAAAACAGCAGGATCTCCATGACACAGGACAGCAACAGGATATCCAAGGGGAGCCCCAGTGAGAGCTCATAATCAATGGTGTAGCATAAACCAGAGACCTTGAGACAGACCAATGATTCATGGCAATGAACACTTGCAAGTAAAGATGAATGGACTAAAGGGTAAATTATGTGACTCAATAGGCCATACTACAGTTTCCACAATGATCTTCTTCCTTCTTTTAATTTGTTTTGCTTTTCTTTTAAATTTCATTTTGTTTTTGGAAGAGGTTGCAAGGACAGAGGGCAGATGCAAGGAAACAGGGGGATAAATAGGATCAGAATGCATGATGTGAAATCCACAAAGGATCAATAAAAGTTTAAAAAAATAAACATCACACTGTAGACATGATATGGAAGAGGTTAATTCCAAGAATGACAGGAACCTTCTTTTGAGTTGTGTGTGTGTAGACTAGGAGCTTTTTTCTAGAATTGCAAGAGTAGGAGGCATAATTGTTATTTCCAGTTTGATATTTTGATATTTAGAGATGGTGACTTCCTGTTTATTTAGGTCCTCTCTAAAGCCTGTCTACCATTGCCATTTGGCTTTTGGTAGGAAGTGCCTTTGTTTGTGTTATTTCCAATGCATGGGCTTGAAATCACACAGTGACTTGCTCTTTCTCTCACTTGCTGGTTCTTGCCAGCATTGGACATGACCCAAAATGCATAAGAGGACTCAGGTTTTTGTGAAGAAGACTCTGTTGTCACACCTTAGTGCTTTGTTTGCACCTTTTGGATTCAGTGATCTCTGGTTTCTGATTTTACAGTCCTTACATGTCATTAATATTCAGTGCACAACCTCTGCTTTTGAGTCTTGTAGAGTCCCATCAATAGGAGTGCCTTGAGGAGCCTCCTGTAAGTTAAAGTCCAACATCTTCATTTCCATGATTCCCTTGAGTGTGCTTTTAAGAGTCTTGGAATGCATACACAAAACTGAATGTTTTTAAGATTCATACAACCCATTTCTTATTTGCGATAGAATGAACGTGCTAAAAGGAATATGATCTTTGGACAGCTCACGTTTTTTAGTTTTGGCTGTCCTCTAAGACCTTAAATAACAGAACTTAATTTTTTGAACATTGGATTTTCCTCTGGGAAAAATACAGTCTCTCTGTATAGCAGCACTTCCTCCTCTGAAAAACCTTAGGGATGCCAACACAGTGTGCCACTTTTAAAAACACCCAGGCCATTCCAGTGTCTATCCAATTGTGGTTCTACTTAGTATTGACATGGCCCCAAGCTCCCTTTTAAATATTCACATTTATAGTAAATTACATTTATAGTCATAGACTGACGCTTTTCTCAGCCTTAGTCAAAGAAGCATGTCTTCGTTATTAATGGGATGAATGCAGAGATTCCTTGCTGATCTAAATGTCGAGAATAAGTGGTGGTTGAGTACTCAGCTCTAAACAGGACATTTGTAGCACCCCCTCTAAGTCTCAGGGAATGGCAGAAGTGGAGATATAAACAATGGAGGGTATACTTAAAAGAGACTCCAGGGAAATCATTAAATATTCAAAATGTTTATATTCTAACACCACAGTAAAGTTTTCTTTTTCTCAAAATAAAGAAACAAATAGAAGAATCCAGGTGCTGGAAGATAGAGTAGAAGAATGTAAAATGCTATCTTCTGGGTATGAAAGTGCCATTGCGCTCATGACCTCACAGCAGCTGCAGTTGCCTGCACTGGGTCTGCCCAACAGTCTATTAGGAATCTTAAAAGGGCTCATAGAGCCCTATACTTCCCCATTTCCCTATTGGTTACTGATGGATTCTAGAGGAGGAACAGCCATTTCCTTAACTTTGCACCAACTGCTAAGACCATCAGGTTCCAAAGAACAGTTCCAAATCCGTGGTCATACTGATGGCTCAGGTTAAACTCAGTGGGTCACAATTAATCAGTTGATCAATCAATCAATCAATCAATCAATCAAACGAACAAAAAGAAAGACATGAATATGAGAAAGGGACTTGTAGGAAAGAAGGAAGGTTGAAACTTGGGAGGACAGGGACATGGTCGGGGAAGATGAAAGCAATCAGAATGCATTATCCACATTTTGATATTGTCAAATAATACATTTATAAAAGTTATATATTTTATACTTTTACAAGTGTAGTGGGTAGCCATTCCAGCTTTGATCTGGAAGTTTTAACCCCCATTGAGACTTCGGCAACTGTCACGCCTACAAGGCGGGGCCAAGGGAGGCGCCGGGGGACCCGAGATCTGGATCGGCGGGCGCTCGCTCTGTTGCGGGACCCTGGACTGGAGAGGTGGACTGAGCAGAGCTCCAGAGAACACCGCTGGACTGTGTTACACCTTCCCCAGACTCCGCGACCTACCTATTCCTTAATTTGTAAGTTACGCCATTAAATAAATCTCCTTTTAACTACGTGGAGTGGCCTTAATAATTTCACCAATATACAAGTGCAAAAGAAAAGTTTCATTATCCTAGAGATCAGTCAGACATAGTTATAAAATCTAATTCTGATTGGTAGGGTGTACAGGATTTAGAGCCAACGAGATGGACAACTAGACCATGAAGTAGCTCACATGCCATCTTAGATAATTTGGTTTTTATCTTAAAGACAGTGGGAAAAACAATAAAAAGTATTATGATTAAGCTTCTAGAATGGTTCTTAGGGCATATAAATAAAGGCATTATATTTGAAGCTTTCACTCCCACACACATATGTATATACAGACACATACTCAAGGTTTTTCAATGCTTCACACAAGGGACAGGGATTTATCCTGACCAGGTTAAAAAATGATCCACACATCTCTTCAGCAAAACATCATTTTCTTCTCTCTCAAATTCATTCTTAAGTCAGAACTTGTCTCAAATAGATTAATGATTTGGATAGCATTTTAGAAAAGCTTTAATGAGATTATGTTATTTTAGCTACCTGATCAGTTAGATAAACTGATGCTTGTAATCATTATTTTTTTAAGTTCTCTGTAAATTTGATGAAAGAGCTGCTAAGTAGCAGCTGTGTTTTACCAGACATGGTAGCTTCCAGGTGTCTACTCTATCCCATTATGCTTTGAACTTTCCACAGTAATTTTCTGTTTGGTAAGAGAGAATTATGAAATAGCAATTTTACTGGCATTAAGGCACATGACACATGGCCTATTTACCTACTTTCCTGTGATTTTTTTTTAGTATAGTTTTTTCAGAACATGGAACAGGTCACAGATGTTTATTTTATCTTCACATTTTTCTATGATATTTGAAATGGACAGTATATGTATATATATGTATATATATGTGTGTGTATATATGTGTGTATATATATATGTGTGTATGTATGTATATATGTATATGTATATATATGAGGTGTTTTGTATTTTCTTTTTATTGCACTGATCTTTGAAAATGTTCACAACCAGCATTCAGTCTTTAAGAAGTATTGAGAATGATATCTTTTTTTTCAATATATATTACATTTTCTAATTTGGGTGTGTCTAATCCCTTTTTGTTTTTATTGCAACTAATATAAGCAGGTGTTATATTCAGTCCCATCATCTATCACATTGATTTGTGGCCTGTGTAGGTCAGAGCTCCACACCCTTTTCTTCCTGGACCTTGTGGGCTGTCTGGTGTCTGTTGCAACTGCTCAGTTCTGTAGTAGTGTAAAGCAGCATAAGCAATACACAAACAAAGGAGCACTTGAAACTCAGTCACAAAAATAGGAGGTGTTCTAAATTTGACCCACAAGGCTAATTTTTTTAATACTTTGCATGAAATTCACATGTTGCGGCAAATTCTGCTCTTCACTTAGTGTACTTCAAAGTTCTCAGACTGCAATTTCCTAATTAAGAATGATTAGGTTGTATAAACCAACACATCGAGGTAAACCTTATCACTTACCCTAGTGACTTTAACCACCTTAATAGCCTTGTTTACTTGGATACCATCTAGTCTAGGAAGATAGGAGATACATGGGTTAGAAATGAACTATGTACCAGCCGGGCGGTGGTGGCGCACGCCTTTAATCCCAGCACTCGGGAGGCAGAGCCAGGCGGATCTCTGTGAGTTCGAGGCCAGCCTGGACTACCAAGTGAGTTCCAGGAAAGGCGCAAAGCTACACAGAGAAACCCTGTCTTGAAAAACCAAAAAAAAAAAAAAAAAAAGAAATGAACTATGTGAAGCTTGGATGTGGCTTGTTGCCCAACAGTATAATCAAAATGGTTAAAATGGAGGGTTTCCACTTCAAACTTTCCACAGTATGTCTAAGATTAGCCACTTGTCCACCACACAAATGGTATCAATGAACAAAAATGTGTCTCTTGAGGTGACCACACTCAGAAAATCTCTAAGTCCTATGCATCACTGATTTAATGCTGCTAAAAGGAATACTCACCTTGCAGAGAGTGAGTGTAATTTGTCTGACTTTCTCAGTGTTACCTTTGAAGTAGAATACTTGTATTTCTTCAAAGTTAAGGCCACTGAGACTTAGTTTCTCCCAAATCACTCAACTATTAAGCAGTGGACTTGGGATTCAGACCATGTATTCTTACTGAAAAGCCTGGTTTTGTTTGTTTGTGTTTTTCATTTGAAAATCTCCCTTCCCATACAATGCTCTGATGGCCATAAGGAGGCCATCATCATACATAACGACAGCTGTATTGATTGTGACAAGGAACCTAGCATGGTTTAGTTTCTTTGTAGGTATGAACTTACTTGCTCCAGGCCTACTATAAATCTACTCGTCATCTTCATATTCTAGATTAGGAGACTGAAGCTCAGATAAATGACCAAAATAACCTTGTTCAAGGCAATTCTGAGGGTCAGAGTGCATCACTCAGCCCAAGTGCACATAGCCTAGGTGATAAATGTTTTCTTGATTTCCCAATGTCTGAAGAGGAGGCTTAACAGCTGAGGTCTAGAGTAGCAGCTAAGTCCCCACGTGGCTTTGTATTCTTAGGGCATCTCTCCTCTCCAAGCTCACCCTTTCATGTCAGTTCATTTTGTGCTGATAAATTCAAACCACCCTGGAGTCTTTACTACACTGTCAGGAGACTCTCACACAAAAGCCACATTTTCTGGAGATGTCTCCTGTAGACAGCCGCAGACAATAGATCTGTCTCTCTGTCAAAACAGTAGATAAGCCAATTACTTCTTTTTGCATCTCCCTTTCCACTGATTGGCTGAAAGCCACAAAACAGGCAATGGTATCAGAGAAGCCATGTGACTCTCTAGAGATTTGGTATTCCAGAAGTACCAGGCAGGTATCACAGAAGGAAAAAGGATAAAGGCTTATACAAACCAACTCCAGGTTAAAAAGTTTTTACTAAGAACATGGAGGTACCTTTTCAAAGTGGTTCTACAATTTTTTTTCCTCTTGATGTTGCTATATGATGATGACAAAAAGTTCAAAGCTATTTTTTTTTGCCATGAAATTCCCTCTCCCACATGGGGAATTATGAGGTGACAGGCACTATCTATCATTTTTTAAGTTCTCAAAGTTTTTTTTCTGCCTACCTTTCTTTCACAAGTTCACAGAGCTTCAAAACTTAGAAATTTCAGACTTACCAAGATCATTTATTATGAACCAACCAATCACTTAATTTCAGTGATAGACATCACTACAAGATTAAAATGACAGTGTCAAATTTCTGACACACAAAATGTTTTCTTTAAACTTTTCTCTAACATTTTACTTTTGAATAATGTTAGATTTAGAGCACACTTACTAAAATAATACAGAGTACTCCACAACACACAGCCTTCCAGAACCTTGACATGGATGCAATATATTAAAAAACCTCAGCACTTTGGTGAGTGTCTTGGTTTCCTCCTTAATGTCCCTTGTCCATTCCCGGATCCCACATTCAATTTTGTTTCCTTAGTCTCTATGTATCTGAGACACAGAAAGATTAAGTAATTTGCCAAGGCTTAAATAGTTTTAAAGTGGAAAATTAAAAGTGTTTTTTTTAAATCCAAATGCTTCTCTATGAAAACTAAAGTGCTTCTTCTAGATTTATTTAATTTGTGTATACGAATGTTTTGCCTGAATGTATATATGTGCACCCTCTGCATGTCTGGTGCTTAAAGAGGTCAGAAAAAGGCATCAAATTCCCTGTAACTGGAGTTACTGAGTCACCATGTGGGAACTGAACCTGGATCCTCTATAAGAGCAACAAGTGTTCTTAACCACTAAGGCACTGCTCTAGGCCCCAAACCTATATTCTTAATCCTTATCCAACTTTCCTGGACTTTCATTTTAGCTATTAAAAGGGCTGTATATAAATAATAAATAAATATCTAATTTCTATACCTCTGATAGTTCAAACATTGACTTGTAACAATTGCAAGCATTATGGTAATACATGAGCCCTCTGTTAGTCCATATTGTAGACTGTAGGTTATATAAGTAGGCTAACGATATGCTAGGAAGTTAGCTCAGTATGATACTGTCATTGACAGAACAAAAGCAATGTGAGTTTATTCCTTAATTCAACTTTAGGTCTTTATTTTATGTACCTTCATTCACCTTTGATTATCTTAAGAATGAAATGAATGTTACAAGCATAACTTTAAATAAATTTCCTTTTCAAAATAAATAGATGTCACAAAGCATCTTCATAAAACACTAGAGAGAAACTGGAGAAATAAGTCAGTAGTCAGGAGTGCAAACTGCTCTTGCAGAAGACCTGAGTTTCGTTCAAATCATCTATATTGGGTGGCCCAGAATTGCATGTAACTCCAGCTACAGTGGACCTCACATTCATTCCTGGTCTCCTGGACACCTGCATTTATACACACACACACACACACACACACACACACACACACACACACACACTCAAACACACACTCACACACAATTTAAAAAATAACTTGGAGCCGGGCGGTGGTGGCGCACGCCTTTAATCCCAGCACTCGGGAGGCAGAGCCAGGCGGATCTCTGTGAGTTCGAGGCCAGCCTGGGCTACCAAGTGAGTCCCAGGAAAGGCGCAAAGCTACACAGAGAAACCCTGTCTCGAAAAACCAAAAAAAAAAAAAATAACTTTTAAACATACTGGAAAGAATGGAGCAGACATTTTAGGAAATCTAACACATTTTTAGTGTTAGGAACTAATATAAAAAGATGGGAATCACTACTGATTGGTGTCAAGAATTTTGAAGACTTTCTTTTGTTTATGTCTTCTAAGTCTAATATCAGCACATTTCATAATTAAATTGAAAGTTGGAATCATTCATCAACAAAATGTAGTTAGAGCTAGAAAATTTGCATGGGAACCAATTAGAACATAGCCTGTGGGATAAAATTTAATAAAAATTCAACTGTGGGATGCAGCACCAAATACAACATTTTCCCAAGAGAAGTGACTTCTTCAACTGTAACAGTGTTTCTTCTGGTTAAGGATTTAGATACTAACATAATATGCTATGAAAGAATATTTACCTGGAATGTAGAAAGTCTACCTAGACACAGGCTTTCATTTTCTGAATGATATTTGCATATAGACCAAACACTTGAACAGAAGAGCATCTGAGGAATTGCTCTTGAGAGAAGTTTTTTGAAGTTGGATTTCCTTTCATTTGTCCCATCTGTACAGGAGAGTAACAAGTGTGATCTTAGCCTTCCTGTTGATAGACTGGGTAGAGGGCAAATATATGTCCATACCCAGTAACTGTGCAGATAGACTAAAGGTGGGTGCCACTGCCTCCTACCTTCCATTTTCCATGATACAAATCAGTGGTTCTTAACAACATTGAAGTTTAATTTTTTAATGTATCTATTTTGTTGTTGTGTGATGGGTTTTTAAAAAGTGTTTAAATTAATTATTTTTTCCAACCTAATCACAGTCCCCCCTTCCTTCCTCTCTTTTCAATCCCTTCCTATAACCACCCCACTTCTCCCATCCACCACTCCTCCTTTCTCTTCAGAAAGTGTCAGGCCTCCCATGGATACCAGTCAGCCACGGCATATCAGGTTGCAGTAGGATTAGGCACTTCCTCTCCTATTAAGGCTGGACAATACAACCCAGTAAGAGGCAAGGGTCCCCAAAGCAGGTAACAGAGTCAGAGACAGCCCCTGGTCCCACTGGTAGGAGTCCCATAAGAAGACCAAGCTACACAACTGTCACATTTGTACAGAGGGCCTAGGTCAGTCCCATGTAAGCTCTCTGGTTGTCAGTTCAGACTCTGTGAGCCACTATAAGCCCAGGTTAGTTGATTCTGTGGGTTTTCTTGTGGTGTCCTTGACCACTCTGGTTTCCACAACCTTTTCCCGCACCCCCTTCAGGATTCCCTGAGCCCTGCCTAATGTTTGGCTGTGGGTCTCTGCATCTGTTTCCTTCAGTTGCTGGGTGAAGCCTCTCTGATGACAGCTGGGATAGGCACCAATCTATGAATTTAGCAGAGTGTTGTTAGGAATCACTTCATTGACTTTTTTTGCCAGTCATGTTTGATTCTATCCTAGGTCTCTGGGCTATCCAGCCTCTGGGTTCTGGCCCTTCAGGCAGTGTCAAGGATGGACTTCTTCTCGTGGTATGGGTCTTGAACTGGACCAGTCATTGATTGGCCACTCACATAATTTCTGCCATTCTTACTATAGCACATCTTGTAGGTAGGGCAAATTGTAGGTCAAAGGTTATGTGGCTGGGTTGGTGTCCCAATCCCTCCATTGGAAGTCTTGTCTGGTTACAGGAGATGGCCAGTTCAGGCTCCCTATCCCCCATTTCCAGGAGTCTTAACCAGGGTCATCTTCATAGATTCCTAGGAATTTCCATTACACTAGGTTTTTAGCTTATCCCAGAGATGTCCCCGATTCCAGTTGTCTTTCTCAATACTCTCTCCCTCCATCCTCCCCTCAACTTGATCCCTCCTGTTCCCCTCCCCACCCCCTCATCCAGAGCATGCCCCCCTCTCTGTCCACCTGTGATGTCTACTCTATTTCTCCTTCACAGTGAGATTCATATGTCCCCCCCTTGGTCTCTCCCTGCTACCTAGCCTCTCTGGGTCTGTGGATTGTAGCATGGTTATCCTTTACTTTACAGTTAATATCCACCAATGAGTGAGTACATACCATGTTTGTTTTCTGGGTCTGGGCTATCTCACTCAAGATGATCTTTTCTAGTTCCATCCATTTGCCAGTAAATTTAATGATATCTTTGTTTTTAGCAGCTGAGTAGTACTCCATTGTGTAAATGTACCACATTTTCTTTATCCATTCTTCAGTTGAAGGACATCTAGGTTGTTTCTGGTTTCTGAAAATTATGAATAAAGCTGTTATGAACATAGTTGAGCAATTGTCTTTGTGGTATGGTAGGGTTAGGGTTAGTATACATAAGCAACCCTAAAAATTCTACCAGGGAACTCCTACAGCTGATAAACATCTTCTGAGAAGTGGTTGAATACAAATAAAATAAAATAAAATAAAATAAAATAAACCAGTAGCCCTCCTATATACAAATGATAAATGGGCTGAGAAATAAATTAGAGAAACAACATAATAGCTGCAAATAATATAAAATATCTCAGAGTAACTCTAACCAAGCAAGTGAAATACCTGTATAGCAAGAACTTCAAGTCTTTGAAGAAAGAAATTGAAGAAAGTTTCAGAAGATGGAAAGATTGCTCATGCTCATGGATTGGTAAGATTAACACTGTAGCTAGAGTTTTCCTGCCTGACCCACAGTCAGGACAAATCTCTCTCACCTGCCAGTCCCACAGCCGCTCAGACCCGACCAAGTAAACACAGAGACTTATATTGGTTACAAACTGTATGGCCGTGGCAGGCTTCTTGCTAACTGTTCTTACAGCTTAAATTAATCCATTTCTATAAATCTATACCTTGCCACGTGGCTCGTGGCTTACCGGCATCTTCACATGCTCTTTGTCATCATGGTGGCTGGCAGTGTCTCTGACTCAGCCTTCCACTTCCCAGCTTTATTCTCCTCCTTGTACTTCCTGCCTATACTTCCTGCCTGGCCACTGGCCAATTAGTGATTTATTTATTGATCAATCAGCAACACACTTGACATACAGACCATCCCACAGCATAACACAGTAAACATGGCCATCTTACCAAAAGCAATCTACAGATTCAGTGCAATTCTATCAAAATCCAACTGAATTCTTTACAGACCTTGAAAGAACAATACTCAACTTCATATGAAAAAACGAAAGAACCCAGGATAGCTAAAACAATCCTGTACAATAAAAGAACTTCCGGAGGTATCACCATCCCTGCTTTCAAGCTGTACTACAGAGCAATAGTAATAAAAAACCACATACATGGTATTGGCATAAAAACAGAAAGGTTGCAAAAAGCCAGCTCATGCACCAGGGATAGATCCTGATCCCACTGCCAGGGACTCCTTAGACATACTAAACTACACAACTGTCTCACTTATGTAGAGGACCTAGTCTGGTCCCATGCAGGTTTTACAGCCGTCGGTCTTAAGTTCATGAGTTCCCACTAGCTTGGTTCTCTGTAAGTTTCCCGATCATGATCCTGATGCCCCTTGCTCATAGAATCCTTCTTCCCTCTCTCTGACTACTCCTGGAGCTCAGCTTGGTGCTTGGCTGTATCTGCTTCCATCAGTTACTGGATGAAAAACACCTTGCACAGCCTTGATGCAGGGGGAGGAGCTTCGACATGCCTCAGCTGAATGTACCAGGCTTTGTTTGTTGACTCCCCCCATGGGAGGCCATACCTTTTTGGAGGAGGGGATGCGGGGATGGGATGAAAGAGAGGTTGTGGGGAGCGGGAGGAGGGATGAGAGGGGTATCTGTGGTTGGTATATAAAATGAAAAAATAATTTCTTAATAAAGAAAAACATACAGAAAAAACCAGGTTGATCAATAGAACCAAATCTAAGACCCAGACATAAATCCACATACCTATGGACACCTGGTTTTTGATAAAGAAGCCAAAAAGTACAATGGGAAAAAGACAGCCTCTTCAACAAATGATGCTGATCTAACTGGATGTTGGTATGTAGAAGAGTGCAAATAGTATATCTATCACCTTGCACAAAACTCAAGTCCAAGTGGATTAAAGACCTCCCCATAAAACCAGGTATGTGTGGTAGATTCTTTTTTCCTTTGAGGCAGAATCTTATGTGTCCCAGGCTGGCCTTAAACTCACCGTGCAGATATCACCATGGATAAATCTGAATTTTTGATCTTCTTACCTCTATCTCCCAAGTACTGGGATTATAAGTATATGCTATTATCCCTAATTGCATAATGCAGGACATTTTTTGGAACATTTATTCAAAAAAGCTCTCTTCATATATATCTCTTTGATAAATTAGTTACTTTTGCATACTTTGCTAAATGTATGGTTTGAAAAGACACATTGGTGCACTCATTTTAAGTTGGCTAAGTAGCCACCTACCGACAGCCACTTGTCATCATTTTAAATTCTGGTCTTTGCCACAAAACTAGAACATTAATCTTAAAAAACAAAAATATTTAAGTCATCTTCAGGTTGGTAAGTCTTTTCAATACTTTCCCAAAAAATAACCAGGTATTTTTGTAGCAAATTGTGCAATATTGTCTATGAGGTTTATAGAAGTTCTGCTGCTTAATGATCTTTTCATATTAAATAACATTTGATAATATTCTATAGCACATAAATTATAATAAATAATACATATAAATTCTGAATGAAAGAATATTGGTCCTACATTTTGATCTCCCAATTTTTCTTCAAGATGTCATATGCATTGATTATAACCATCTGACACATGAATAGTCACACCAGTATCAATATTTATAAAAATGTTAGTGATGCTTAATTCTTTTCTTTTAGGTTCCCTATATCACCTGTATAACTATGTCCCTTATAAAAACATCATAGAATTATAGCTACAATGATAAATAAACACCTGACTGGTTGCTTGGAAAGGTGATTTTCAGGCTTAGATGAAAGTTTGGGAGCTTACCTATTTAGGGAAAGAGTTGATAAGCTCTACCTACTAACATAAGTCAACAAAGAAAATTCTCAGTCCCCGAATGGGCTTTGGTCTCCTTTTAGATTGCATAATTATGGGTCTATGTCTCACATGACTTAGAGATAGAATTTAGACTGTTCTTTTAGCTCAAGAATACCTGAGTTGAAAACTTAGCAAAGAACTTGAGATTGTGCCAGTGACAGCCTTCAAGGAGCAAATATAAAACTGCTCTGTATGGGTATGTATGCCTTCCTCCTAAGTACAAAGTTCTCCAGGAGATAAGGTAGCTGTGAACTTGAGCTAATGACTTCTGTGTATGTTTTCTGGCTGCCACTCTAGAGTGACTCATTACGCTTCTCTATTCTGCTTTGTTCTCCAGTGGACTGGCCTTTATTACATCACCTTGGCTTCTTGGCATCTTATTGGCTTCAGTCAATCAAGGTAGCTGCAGGAAAACAAAGAGTAAAGAAGCAAAGGCATGATATTTGCTTCCCTAGCTATGCCCATGCTGGTCCACTAGGAAGTGGTGTCTGCCCTTTCTACCAAGGCAGTCATCTTCTGGAGCTGCAGGTCTAGTTGCTACCCTCTTTGGCCATGCAGACTAAGGAACAGCAACAGGCAGTTCACAGTTCACCATTCTTGGTCGCATTTTTATAAATGATCCTCTTCAGAAACTGCATGATTGCTGTGTTTGATGTGCCACCTCTTTCCTGCTGTGAATGTACCTGATGTGATATCTGCAGTTGTACTTTGCAGTTCTGGGGATTGTATGCAGGTCTCACCCTCACCACAAAGTGCTGTACTACTGGGCTAAAATCCAGGATTAGGAATGACAACTTTACAACTTAATATACTAGTGATAATAATTGTGAAGCAAATCTCCTCTTTGTTAAGATTCCATAAGCCCAAGGAATAAGGCACTAATAACCCAAAGAACATCAAATCATAAGACTATTTATTGGGGATTATATAATGTATACTTAGCATAATTAAAGATAAAGATGTAATCAGTCAGAACAAGGATGAGATATTATAAAAGCATAGATTTTTTAAAAACAGTCGCATAGAAGTTTCACAAGCTAAAAATACACTGTTACTGAAGATAAAAATCTCATTAGACAAATTAAACAATAACTATAATCAAACAGAAGTAATGTAATAAAATATTAGACCTAAAGCTAGTGCTCATAATGAAACCTGGAAAGATAAAGAGAAAGAAAATATAGGGAGTGAGAGATTGACAAAGTGGCAATATTTTCAGAATAATGGCTGAAAATTTTTCATAATGATTTAAGGACATTATTCCTCAGAATAAAAAAAGCTATAATGCCCCAAATAGGAAAAACAAATATATACTTACATTCAAACATACCTAGCAAAGCTTCAGGCAAAGTAATAACGAGAATATTTTGAAGACAACTAAAAAGAAAACAAATTATTCCCAATACCAACCAACAAGAAGACAGAGTTGGATTTCCAGCATCAATAAATAATATAGACAAGTAACATTGGAATAATAATAAATAATGAAGGAATTGTCACCAAGTTATTATGCAATTTAAAACTCAGGGCAATGGGTTAGTTTTCTTGACACTGGGTAACATTTGTAAAATAGTTAATAAAGGCAAAAATAAAAACATTGACTGGATAATTTCATTTCTAGAAACATTTACAGTGTTCATAGGAAGACAAGTATATGGCAAGCTATTGTAGCATTGAAGATAATCTAATTGTTTCTTAGTAATATAAAGAACAACTATGGAATTAATAAAAGAGATATAAAAACTGAAAAGTTATGACATAGGTTTGCTTACATAAACATGGATAAGCCTCAGTAATAAAATTTTGAATGAAAGGAACAAAGCAAATGATATGTATCACTATATCACCTCTATTAATAAAAAGTAAGAAAATACACTGGATCTCTGCATCTGCTTCCATCAGTCACTGGATAAGAGTTCTATCATGACAGTTAGGGTGTTTGGCCATCCGATCACCAGAGTAGGTCAGCTCGGGCTTTCTCTCGACCATTGCCAGTAGTCTATTGTGGAGGTATCTTTGTGGATTTCTGGGGACCTCTCCAGTACTCTGCTTCTTCCTATTCCCCTGGGGTCTTCATTTATCATGGTATCTCTTTCCTTGTTCTCCCACTCTGTTCCTGATCCAGCTGGGACCTCCTGCTCCTCTAAACTCTCTTTCCCCTGACCCTTGCCCTCCATTACGCACCCCCCATGTCCAGGTTGCTCATGTAGATCTCACCCATTTCTCTGTCGTTAGGTGATCCCTGTGTCTTTTTTAGGGTCCTCTTTACTAGATAGCCTCCCTGGAGTTGTGAGTTGCAGTCTGGTTATCCTTTGCTTTACATCTAGTATCCACTTATGAGTGAGTACATACCATGTTTGTTTTTCTGAGTCTGGGTTACCTCACTCAGGATGATTTTTTCTAGATCCATCCATTTGCCTGCAAACCTCATGATGTCATTGTTTTTCTCTGCTGAGTAGTATTCCATTGTGTATATGTACCACGTTTTGTTTATCCATTCTTCAGTTGAAGGGCATCTAGGTTGTTTCCATGTTCTGGCTATTACAAATAATGCTGCTATGAACATAGTTGAGCATGTGTCCTTGTGGTATGGAAGCAGATGCAGAGATCCATGGCCAAGCCCCCGGTGGAGCTCCAGGAGTCCAATCGGTGAGAGAGAGAAGGGATTATATGAGTAAGAGATATTGAGACCACGATTGGAAAAAGCACAGGGACAAATAGCCAAACTAGTGGAAACACATGAACTATGAACCAATAGCTGAGGAGCCCCCATAGAACTGGATAAGTGAGACAGTTGATTAGCTTGAACAATTTAAGAGGCCCCCAGGCAGTGGGACCAGGACCTGTCCTTAGTGCATGACCTGGCTTTCTGGAACCTAGGACCTATGCTGAGACATTTTGCTCAGCTTTGGTGTAGGGAGGAGGGGACTGGACCTGCCTCAACTGAATCTACCAGGCCGAGCTGAATCCCCAGGGGAGATCTTGCCTTGGAGGAGGTGGGAATGGGGGAAGAATTGGGGGGTAAGGCTGGGGGTGGGAGGAGGGAGGACAGGGGAATCCATGGCTGATATGTAAAATTAAATTAATTATAAAAGAAAAAAAGAAAAAAAACAGCAACAACAAAAAAGAAAATACACTGTAATTTGGTTTTGGATTAAGACTTAATATGTTCCAAGTGAAATGTACAAGGGAACAAAGCATTTCAATAAGAAGGCAGAGGAATGAATTGGTTATACATATATCAGTAATGCTTTATGAAAAAAGTCAGGTATTTTTAATGAGTTTGAGCTTGGTGCGGATGCAAACACACACACACACACACACACACACACACACACACACACACATACACACACACATTTCTTAGTAGTTTAACTGTATTTTTTGGAAATATTTTGTGCCTCAAGACAAAATCAGGGTAGTTTGTTTTTCACCAAAATATTTTCCCTGGTTTATTTGTATTATCTTCTTTACAACTGAACTGAAGGATTAGGAGAACAACCAAATGAATTTCTAAACAGTTTTCTCATGCATAAATTTTATATTCCTTACATTAGTATTCAACGTTGTGCTTTAGACCTGTTTTCTCCTCTCTGGGATGGAAATGATTAGCTTTGAATTTGAGGATGAACATCTGAATAAGGATGTTCCTCGTGGGACTATGCCACCTGCTTGCTGCATAACCTGTTAAGAAGGAAAAAGGAGGCTATGGAGTTCGCATGTTTTTACTTGTCTCCTGAGACTCTGCCATTATTTATTCTGGCTGCTGTGTTTCCAACTCTTTCCTGGGAAAGCACTGGCTGATCACACTGATTTGAAAACAGGAAATAAAGGAGAAACCCCCCTGCAGGCAAAGGAAATGTAGGAGTCTTTATGAACTCCTTTGTGTAAATAAAAGTTAGAAATGTTGATTGATCCAAGCTCATTGCATTTCTGTAACTTTTTCAACATTGAGGGGCCTGCTCGATGTACACACTGGCTGTTTGGAATGGCAGTGAAGACTGGGCTACAGTCCCAAAGAGAACATTGCCAGTTGTTTCTGCAAACCTGTTGAAATTCAAAAATAAGAATGAGTAACAGCTTTGACCATTAGATGAGAATTTTGAACACTCTGTCTCATGGTCTCATGATACAACATAAGGCATTTGTTTAAGGAAAATGAAACTATTCCTCTTTGGGTACAGCTGGGAAAAGTTTAAAACCAGGTAGTCTAAAAGAAAAACCACTGCCACCAGATTTGCATGGAGAAGACACTATGCAATCAGTGGCAAGAAGGAAGAAAATAGTTGAATAATAAAGAAAAGGCTATATATGGGCCCTGCCATCCTGCACTTTTAAATACAGCTGGAGGAAAAGGACATAGGTATGTAAAACAGAACAGCTGAAAACTCTGACGAGGTTCACATGTGTGCACGTTTTCATCGCTGACTTGCCAACAAACTTATTCAGAATAGCGCATACTTATGAAGCATGTATATTATGTGCCAGGCACTCAGTGGGCATATCAGATATGAAATCAAGTCAGCAAAGATCTTTGCCTTAGTCTAGAGTTACAGAGAGAACACTTGCAGGGATCATCCTAATATAACAAGAAACATGCTCCAAGAGGGGATCATTGGAGCACAGAAAAGGGATTCAGACCGTTATCCAGGCAGATAAGTGGTTGGTGTAAGACTATTCCAAACACAATTGAAAGCACGTTTCCAAAGAGCAAAGCATTTGGGAGTTTGAAAGAAAATCAAGTTTTCCCCCTTTCACCTAAATTTTATTAGTGGCTCTTGAGATGAGGGGTAGAAGGTTCTGAAACACTTTTGTAAAATATTGGTGTTTTCATGCAGATTTTACTTTCCACTCCTTATTTCTGGAACCACTAGCAAAGAATGAAGAGGATGACATGAGACGAAGGCAAGCAATTAGCTTGTTTATTGCTGTTTGGTGTTCAGCTTGCTTTCTGGGATGGATGCATGAATGAGAATGCTGACAGAAAGACACAGAAAATATAGAAGCATGCCGTATGCACACAATCTCTAATGTCTGTCTGTCTGTCTGTCTTTTTGTCTATCTATCTATCTATCTATCTACCTATCTATTCTATGTATCATCTATATATCTATGTATCTACCTATTATCTATCTCTCTATTATATACCCATATATATCAAAAGTTTGTTGAGTTTAGTTGACTAGTAATTAATAAGTATAAGCTCAACTATGTTATTTACTTCAGTGCATGGAGGGGCTGTGGAAGTTCTATTTTCTGTTCCCTTTCTTCTCAACACTTCAAAGCTTCATAATATTGAGAAGTAGAAGGTACTGGGTTCACAAACTCAGGTGAACAGAGAGAAAAATTCTCTTTTATCATCAGTTTAAATGTGTTGGACTTCCCTATAGGAATTTAAACTTGTTATATGTATTGACTGCCCTCAATGCGAAGTATTTGTAACTGTTAAGTTTATTACTTTCAAGTTTCATCCCATATCTCTGTGCCTGGGGCATGTTGGAAAGCCCTACCAGGATACTGATGTTTTGCTCTCATCCATCTTAATAGAGATATTTCCAATGACTTATCCGCACTTTTAATCCCATGAGAGGAAAAGACTTTCTTTCTCACACAAAGGTGATTTCCTCAACATATTAATTATTAGCTATATTGACAATGACGTATGTACCTGTCTGATCTCTCATTTCCACAGGGCAAAAGAAATTCACTTTGCACATCTCACCTTCTTCATCTTTAATATAAAGTATTAGGTGTCAAATTTTTGTTTTTCTCTCTCTTCAAATAACATTTTCTGGTAGAAAAAAGTTTAAATACATTGGTGAAATTGGCCTTTGAGTTTCACACTCCAAAAACTTTGATGGTTGTGAACTTCTCAAATCACTTTGTTTTCCCATTGCTAATAAAAGTAGTTGCCTCATAAAATACACTTTTAGTTTCAGATCTTCAAAAAGACAAGTCCTAAAAGAAATGGTAAGAACTTATCATAAACAGAGACAACTCATTAAAAGACACAAAGATATGTATGTATATATCTTAAACATAGGTAATTTATGAACTCCAACTATAGTCTTCTGCTCTTAAAAGTAAGACACTCCTCAAAAAGAGAGGCCATGTCAGGAAAACTGCATTAGCACTAATATTAATCCACAAAAAGCAAATAAGTCTTTGTCTGCAAATATCTTATCAGTCCAGTCAAGAGACAGAAGTCAAATTGGTAATTTAAACTGAAAGAATTTGGTACAAATTGTGCCTAGCCCTGTCATCATCAGAGAGGTTTCCTTCCTCTGACAGCTGATGGGAGCAGATGCAGAGACCCCACCCACCCAAACATTATGTGGAGCTTGGAGAATCTTGCAGAAGAGGGGAAGGAAGGATTGTAGTAGCCCACAGAATCAATTAATCAGGACTCATAGGGGCTCACAGAGACTGAGGTGATAATCATGGAGTCTGCATGGATCTGACCTAGGTCCTCTGCAAACATGCTGTGATTGTTTAGCTTGGAGTTTTTGTGGGACTTCTAACAGTAGAAGTAGGGGTATATTTGACTCTTTTGTCTGCTCATGGGACTCTTTTCCTCCTACTGGGTTACCTGTCTAGCCTTGATATGAGGGTTTGTGCCTAGTCTTACTGCATCTTGTTATGCCATATTTGGTTGATATCTCTGGGAGACCTGCACTTTACTGAAAGGAAACAGAGGAGCAGTGGATCTGGGGGAGAGGGAAAAGGGACTGGGCAGAATGGAGAGAGAGGAAGCTGGATGGGAGGTGGAAGGAGTGGAGGGAGGGGAGGGTTCAGTCTGGATATATTGTATGGGAGAAGTGCTGGGGATGATTTTCTGTATGCTGTGAATGTGTTTCTCTGATTGATTGATAAATAAAACACTGATTGGTCAGTAGCCAGGCAGGAAGTATAGTATAGGCAGGATAAGCAGAGAGGAGAATTCTGGGAAGTAGAAGGCTGAGTCAGGAGACACTGCCAACTGACACTGCCATGAGAAGCAAGATGTAAAGTACCAGTAAGCCACAAGCCATGTGGCAGCTTATAGATTGATAAAAATGGGTTAACTTAAGATATAAGAACTTGATAGCAAGAAGCCTGCCACAGCCATACAGTTTATAAGTAATATAAGTCTCTGTGTGTTTACTTGGGTCTGAGTGGCAGTGGGCCCAATCGGGACTGGAAAAAATTTCAACTACAGAGAAGAATATATAAAGAAAAAAGAATTGTTAAATGCATCTAAGGCAATGATTCTCAACCTGTGGGTCACCTATCATATATTTACATTGTTTCAGAGTAGTAGCAAAATTATAGTTATGAAGAGGCAACAAAAATAATTTTATGGTTGGGGGTTAGCACAATGATAGTATTAAAGGATTGAAGCATTGAGAAAATTGAGAACCATTTTTCTCAAGGGTGAAATAGAAAGCCCTAAGATGTAATAGAGTTAGCAACTGCAGGACAGAGCTGCCACCCCTGGAGAAACAGGGGAAAAAGTTTAAGTTGTAACATTATATAGGCCCATGGCAGTGGAACTCTAAGCCTGGAAAATGGCACCCTGTTTAATGAGTGCTGGTATCTTCGGGGGGATGATGAAGTATAATGACACACCTATTGCATACTTTGATAAGTGAAAATTGAATTCAACTACTCCAGTAGAAAGACCTGGACACCGCTAGAGTAAAGATGCGAGACTGGGGTGAGGATGATAAGAACAGCAATATAACAAGAAGGCCATAGGAAGCAAACAGGAAACAGGAACCAACAAGTCCCCACCACCCCTTCTGGCCTTGCAGCCTGCTGCTGGTATTCCCTAATGACAGAGCCTATCAGGAATCAGCTGAAGAAGGAGAAATGTGTTTGCAGAGTACCAGGCTGAGCATCACCAAGCTGAAAATAGAAAGGCAGTTGGAGGTGGGTGGCAGTAGTTTAATAATGGGTGGTTAAGTTTGCAGAAGTAACTTCATCTACAATATGAGTTTGTTTTGAAATTAAAGTCCTGCCTTACTTAGAATCCAGAAGCTGGCCATTCTAATGGCCATGCAAATTGACTCCACATCACCCCTTGGTCCCCAATAATTTGTTTGAGCCAAAATCCGTATGCCTTACTAGTGATTGGTATATAAATGAATTTTTCATATTTTATCACAATCTAAGAGTTTTATATGCCCTTCAGCAAATTAATTAAATTGGTTCAGTGCCAGAATTCATAATATGCTGCAGTCACTAGCGTCAGGGCTTCAATCCAAAGTCCTGACATGTAATGAATTTCAGTCCTTGGCATTTGCTTTATATCAATAGCAGAATCAGAAGGGGAGAAAGCAGGAGCAGAAATATTATTTTTTGGAAATGTTTATAATCTACTTCCTATAAAAAAAGCAAAACCATATATTTAAAACTAAGGAAAAGTTTAGTTGCTTTTGCTGTTCAGTTGGCATTATGAGTTCCTAGCCAGTGTATTTAAACAAAAAAGTAAATTAAATGTATGAATATCAGAAACTATCAGAATTTGAAGTTGATATCATCATTCACTCAGAAAATCCAATTCATTCAATTTTAACCCTAATCAAACGTTAGAGTTAGATAAGTAGATGTGACTAGCATGTACAAATAAATAATTTTCCTCCCATTTAGCCATAACCAGTTAGAAAATATAGTAATTAACAAGAATAGAATTTAAAAAGCTTATTCATAACATTATTAGAAACTGAAATACTCTACAGAAATAAAGTAAGTTCTTTTAAAAAAATTTATTTCTATTATTTTATTATATCTATGTATGAGTCTGTGGACAGAGTGCAAGTACTGACAGATGCCAGAAGGTAGCATCTGATTCTCTGGATGCTGCCCAATGTGGATGCTGGGAACTGAACCTGAGTCCTCTGGAAGAGCAGGAAGTGCTCTTAACTGCTGAGCCATTTCTGAAGCCCATGAAGTAAGTTCTTTAGAACTTGCAGTGTTCTCTGGAGTCCCTGAACATCTTTAATTTTTTCTTCAATTTTGTCTTCATCTGCAAACATAAGTGGATTCTGAATTACCTATAGCATTGAGTAGTAAATATATGCCATGAGCCAAATCCAAGATACTACTGGTTTTGTAACCAATGTTTTAGTAGACCCCAGATACTCTCACTTATTTATAAATGTATTATATGCAGCTACATTTGTACTAGAGTGTCAGAATTGAGTGACTGCAACAGAAACTGTGGCTCCCATAGTGGAAAAAACTTATTGTATCATCTTGACAGAACATATTTGTTTGACTCTTGGTCTGTACAATCATATTATTAGTGAGCTCAACCTGTTTGCTTTCATATCTCTAATTAAACTGGTGCCTTATATGACTGTATCTGGCTTTCAATATTGCTGGCTGATAACACATTGCTATGTCTGGTTTAGAACAAGATTATCTTGAAGTGGGACTCATTTTTCACCCATATTGCATTCTTTAATGACATGGACAGGATGTATATCTTGCATACCTAATTTCCATTTATAACACATTAATAGAAATGACTTGTTTTTGTAAGTCATTTAGTAGGCTCAAAGTTGTTTAATATAATCAAACCAAATCAACACAGTCGCTGGACATTTACAGAAGTACTTTAGGTAAAAACTGAAATGTTTTGTCCAATTATCTCCCAGTGTATGTCTATAGAAAAGGTTGGCTAGTGTAGCTATTAGATAATCCCTCTGGGAGACGTGGATCATTGGATGCCTTTCTCTAGCATAAGCAGAGAGAACTTTTATTTTCATGGTCGCCACCGGTTATTGCTCTATTATCAGGCAAGATGTGAATATTTTATTTTCTGTACTTTCCAGCAGCCTATTTTGAGTAACTGAAAGTGTAAATATGCAATGAACAATTATTTATTAATTATCATGTTTAAAGCACCATGTTTGGCTTTTCATTAATTAGCTAGGTTAAAATGGTAAAGAACTGAAGAATACAGACAGGATTGTTGTGAGAAAGGAAAATTAACATTGATGATAAAGATAAAGACTCCAGGCATGACCCACAGTCGAAATAAAATGAAATATACAGGAAAATAAGATCATGTTGATCAGCAGCATACCATTAGTACCTCAGTTCACCTTTACACAATAAAACACATGTTCTAGTGACGTTTCATTATGTGTTTACTTAATGCTGTTCAACTATGGTTTTTACAGCAGTTTGAATCGAATTTGTAAGCTTATTCTGCTTTTCTAATTATAGAAAGCCCATCTGCATAAATAAGAAGGTTGCTTTTGTTATAATGTTATTTAAATGTGTTCAAATATAAAACCAAGTACAATTCCTTTACTGGATGTGCATTAACTTCATAACAAAGCATTTGAATTGAAAAAACAAATGAATAAAAGTAAAGATACCATTACCATGCTCCCCAGTGGCAAAACAAAACAATGGTACACAGGGATCATGAAAGTAGAGAAAACTCACAGTTTCATGCCTTTTTGTGAAAGTGAAGCTATGTATCACTTACACAAACAGCATGGACTAAAAGGAATGAAGACGAGAGTGATGATGGTAACACCTTTTATTTGGTTATTTTTCTAATTATCGCATTTTTTTCTGTTCACCCAGGGTTGCCTAATGTAGCAAATAAAAATACAGGATGCCCAGTGAAATCTGAATTTCATATGAATAGGATTCTTTTTTAGTATATGTATATCCCAAGAGATATTTAGAAGATACTTGCAATGAATTATTCACCTTTCAAATTCAACTGGGCATTCTGTATAGACCTGGAAACCTTGCTCAAGAACAATACTGAATTATTAAGACAGGTGCATTCATGAAAGACACGTGAGTCCCAACCCTTGAAAACAATCACTATCAGGACATAGTTTGTGCTTCAAGGACAGATGTGACTGTCTAGATGCATAAAGCCTTAGGATCTATCCCCAGCATGGGAAGGAACAATCAGCTATTATCAATGTAGTCAGGGCTTCTTTTTGTGGTGTGGGGACAGATCCTATGGCCTCATACATGCTAGGCAAGTACTCCTCCATTCATCAATGCCTCAGATATGCATACCTAGTTTTTCAAATAATAATCATTTATGTTAAGTATTCTCTCCATTGCCAGGCAACATTTGCAACAGACTATACAGCTAATGAGCAATAAATAAATAAATAAATAAATGTGAGGAGGTGGGGGGAAATTGGTCGAAATGATATTTGGTTAAGTTTGCAGGTCTTCAACTGAGATTTCTTGTTAGGAACAGTTGACTTCATGTTAGAATTTTTGGATAGGACTAGAATGTTAAGGGCTATGAATTACAGAAAAAGAGTATAAAGGAAAAGAAATTTATTCAACTCCAAACCATGGACTAAATGTAGTTTACCATTTGTTTTTTATCAACAAGAGTTTTATTGAAATATTGACATCTATTACAGGTTTGGGGTACAGGGACAGTTTTCTATAACAGCAGAATCAAATGCCTTCCACAGAGACCATATATAACTCAAAGCCTGAAGTATTTATTATCTGGACTGACATGGGTTAAATGGCATCCCATAAAAAGATATGTCTATGTACCGACATCCAGAACCTCATAATGTGAAATATTTGGAAAAGGATTCTTTGAAAATATAATTAAATCAAGACTCTCAAGATGAAATCATCCTGGAATATCTAGGTGGGCCCTAAATCCAAAGGTAAGTGTCCTATTAGGAATAGAATAGAAATGCCCCTCCCACATACATGTAGGAGGCCATGTAAAGGTGAAAGCAGAGATTAGAATGATGTGGCCAGAAGCCAAAGAACATCAGGCACCACCAGAAGGTAGAAAAAGGAGGGCTATATGTCAGAACTGTAAGAGACAATATGACCATGCCAAGGCCTCAGTTTCAGATTTATCATGTCCAGAATGATGTGAGAATAAATTTCAGGAATTTCTGTTATGACAAGATGTGAAGTTCGGGGTGATTTTATAATGACAACCGTAAGAAACCAATGCACACCTCTTTACACACTCCTCTTTTCTGACTCCTCATTTAGTTGTTTTTTTTTTGTAGAATAAAGTTTATAGTGTATTAATCACCATTTTCCAATTAATCTTAAAGTCTTTCGAGGTTTATAGTTATCATTCTCTCAACACACCATCATTGATAACATGCACACGCAAACACAGTCATACCTATACATATACTGATAGGTTAGCAATTATCTCCACTGAGTCATTTCTGTAGCCATCAGACCCAAGACAGCTTCTATTATGAAGTTTGACATCATACACATCACCCCTAAAGTCCATTACACACATTTTGAAGGCAAAAAAGAAATAGAAGCTAAGTAAGGGTTCCCGGAAATATTTAAAAACAGTAGTATAAGTATAGTGATCACAATATGATGTAATTTTTATGTGTACAGTTTTTTAAAAGTCTATTTTGCAAAAATCAATGAGGTACATTAAGACAAATCACCTACTATCAGTTAAAGCAATGGCCCAAGAAAACTTTCAGAACTTTAACTGGGTTACTGCATTTGTTAATTTTCTTTTAATGACTTCTTAACAGGTAAAGAAGGAATAGAGATACTGATGCTTCTAGAATAGTATTCTTAAGGATTCCCTTTAATAGTTGACAATTACAAATAAAGCTCTAGGCAGCTTTAGTCAACATGAAACTGTAATGTTAGCAGATAAAATTAGTTACCATAGTTACCTTTCTCTCACCGGAGAGAAGACATCAGCTGCCTACAGCAGTTCCTTGTAGGGGTTTGGTAATAATGCACATAGACATGGTTTCATCTGTTAACTTCAGGATACTGTGGCTTCGGTGAAAATTAGGTTGGAGTTGTTAAGATACACTGTGATGTTGCTGTTGCTGATACACCTATCGCCATAATTTTTTTCTTAAAAAATGAAAATCTCCCTTTTAAGGTCTGTAAATATCTGATAACAAATGAGAGGGGGAAATGATAACACAGCCTTCTAATTTCTGATCCCAGCAAGGCTGTGTTTTATAAAAATGTGGAGAAATAAAGTTTCCCTTTGGTTTAATCAACTTCTTGGAAGTGAAAAGTGATGAGGTTAACCTTGTTTTAGAACTGTGTTTTTGTCTATTTTCATATCCATCAGTAATTTTAGTAGGTAGTGGTAACTGGAAGATCATGGACGTCTGCCAAGTGTTTCCTTCAAGGTTTCTGTAATGGGGAACTACTGACATCTAGCTACACATTCATTATTTCAAATTGGTAAGGGCATGCCACTGTGAGGTTGCTCAGGGTGTACTCACTGGCTTAGAGTGCTTCAATTCACCCATTAGACATTAATCTGATGTACTTACATGAGGTCACAACAGTGGTGTGATTTGTTTCTGTTGAAAAACCACCTGCATATTCATATTGTTAGAAGCCTACTCACTTGAATAACCAGAAAGCGTTTTAATGATTTTTTTTGTTGTGGAAACACGTGAAAAATATTTAGGAGCCCAAAGAAACCAATAAAGTTATCTATATTTAATGTGTAATTGAACACACTTCCAGTGTTTTGGCCATATTTTAAATGAACATTTGTGATACGTTCATATATATTTTATGTATGTGTACTTGATATATATGTCCAGACTATTAAAATTAATATAGATTTTTATTTCACATGCTCACCACTTTTCCCTTAACTTGGTATTAATAGCATTTTTCATAACAGTGAATATTCTTCATAACCTCATCTATTACTTTTCTTTATTTTTGAGATAGGCTTCATTATATAGCCCAATCTGGACTCAAATTCATCATTCTTCTGCATCAACCTCATAAGTGATGGAATTTCAGAAATATGACACTATGTTTGGGCTACAACTTAATCTTTACTTCTACTTAGTGGCTCATGATTTGACTATATCACAATTTCCTGGACCAAGTCCCTATTTTCAGAACATTTAGGTTGTTTTAATTTTTTTTCCAGTTATAAACTAAGTTCTACACATGACTGGGAGCTAAATCTCAGTTTATATTCATGGTTGCTTCTTCATGACAAATATATTGAAATGGATTGATGGTCAGTAGGCACACACATTTTGATTTTTACTCAAAAATCTTTTAGGTATTCATTTTGTGGTGGTAATTTTTTAATATGTTTTTTTTTCAATGATGTTTCCAGATTAGGTTATAGAACATTCTCTGTCTACAAGGAGACTTCCTTTGTGCTTTCAACCAATGTGTACACATTACATAGTTAATCCAAGGCTAATTAGTATTCTGATTTCTATCACCATAGATGAGTTTGCCTGTGCTTTGATTGAACACAAACAGAACTGTACAGCATGTGCTGCGTGTACAACTATTTACATTCCTTATGTCTAAGAGATTCACTCATATTGTGACTGTTCCAGTACTTTGTTTTGTGTAATTGCTATAAAGTGGTTACTTTAACAAATGAGTCTGAATATAGCAGCATTTATACCTCCACTCTCTTTTTTTTTTTTTTTTATTTTTTTTTTTTTTTTTTTTCTATTTTTTTTAATTTATTTTAATTTATTTTGCAATACAATTCAGTTCTACATATCAGTCACGGATTCCCTTGTTCTCCCCCCTCCCGTCCCCCTCACCTTCCCCCCAACGCCCCCCCCCCCATTCCCATCTCCTCCAGGGTAAAGCCTTCCCCACAGACTGAGGTCAACCTGGTAGACTCAGTCCAGGTAGGTCTAGTACCCTCCTCCCAGGCCAAGCCAAACAATCCTGCATAGGCCCCAGGTTTCAAACAGCCAACTCATGCAATGAGCACAAGATCTGGTCCCACTGCCTGGATGCCTCCCAAACAGATCAAGCCAATCAACTGTCTCACCCATTCGGAGGGCCTGATCCAGTGTGGACCCCTCAGCCATTGGTTCATAGTTCATGTGTTTCCATTCATTTGGCTATTTGTCCCTGTGCTTTATCCAACCTTGGTCTCAACAATTCTCGCTCATATAAACCCTCCTCATTCTCGTTGATTGGACTCCCAGAGATAGACATTGAGGTTGTTTTCAGTGTGTGTGAGGCTAATACAATGAAAATTTCTGTGACCATTCCCATATACATTTCCCCCACAGAATTTACACACATTTCTCAGAACTGATGGCTCTGTCTTCTTGAACAAAGGAAAGGAAATAGTAAGTTAAGCTCTGGACTCTAGCAGATGCTAGCAGACAACAGTAAAGAGGGAGAGAAAGCTGGTCCCAAACACCTTTTGTTGTTGTTATTGTTTGGGGTGCTTCGTAAAGCAACCTGAAGAATCTTTAAATGAAACAAAAGTATTCACAAAGTGGAAAGGAACTTGGCCAATGTCAAGGCTGGCAATTTTTCTAAAGTGTAGGCTTCCCAGAAAGCAGGAAGAAGTATGTTTAACATGATTGGCAGATGGGAAAATTTGGAACAGATTTCTTCGAGTAGGCGCCGGGGTACTTTGAGCTACTTCTGTCCCAGGACAAACTAAGTTCACTTTGCTATCTTCTTTCACATGTGTGAGCATAGACAATCTCCTTAGTAACTGAGGGTCTGTGGTTTTCCACATGGTGCCACACAAAGTACTGATTTATGACCAGATAAGAAGTAAATCAATACATTGTTTGCTTTATTGGGAAAATCTTGATACCTGAAAGGTTAGGAGACTCAAACAACTTACTGCCATAGTTGATTTGTATTTTGGTACAAGCCTCTTATCTTACCACAAATCAATAATAGTTTATTAATAGACCATCTGCATACTACACAGATATCAGAGTCACATTATCTGGGTCCAAATGTGCACTGGACTACTTTAATATGTGACTCTTGTCACACATATATTCTGTAACCAGTTTAGGATTCAATTTCTTCATCTGGAAAATAGAGTTGGAACACATGCATACAGAGTGCCAGTTTTTGGCACAAAGTGAGGGCTTCTATTGGACCAGATACTCAGAATCTATAAAATATGATAGACTGCAGGTACACTTCAGCACTTGAGTCCTACTTATTCACTATGTAGTAGAGGCACTGTGGATGAAAATAGCATTTCTGAAATTACTAAGCATTCATAGAACCTTCCTACACAACAAATTCCATGTTCTGTGCAGGGCACTAAGCATTACTTTGCCATCTCATTAGAGAAAATATGCCATTAAATTAGCATACATTTTCTCCTTATCTCTCTGCATTAAGTCTGCTTATTTACATGTCTTTTTCCCTCCATTGGACTAAGAATTCCTAAGGGTAAAGGCTTGAACTAATTTTCTTAATATTTTTTGCATGCCTACCACATGGTAGAGTAAACACATTCCTTATTGACCATGTGAAATGGCAACTACTTGACATTAACTAGGAACATAAGATAGTACCAGCCTTTATCTACTATAATTGGGCTGACCTTTCCAGATGAATAATTTCTCTGCATTGTTTGGCCTTCCATGAATTATAATTGTTAGTATTTGACAATTAATTAGGGTATGCTAATGTGAAAATGCAAGCGCCCTCAGGTGTATGTCAAAGAGTAGATAGATGGACAGTCGGAAGTGGAAAGAACATGTCATATCCAATTTTCACAAGGTCCACTCAACATTTAGAGTCCCTTAATTTCTTTCTGACCAAACAGAATCTTGATCATATATTTTTTGGATTCTTTAAAGACAGCATGAAGTTGGTAAAGATTCTTGTCTGAAATGTATTCCTCCATGAAAAGTTCATTTGTCCCACTCGATTTATTTCACCTCTTCACATTTCATTGGTCCTTTCAGCATTTCTGGTCCTTGCTGAAGGCTCAAGCAGACGTCACTTATGGTGAGGTGTGCTGAATTTTCCAACATTTGTCATTTTCACTCTTTGTCCAGGACAAGACTCTAGATCAGGTTCATCAGATACCTGTTGAGCCACTTAAATTCCCAAACAGATTGAATTCATAGAAGCAAAGATTCCTCCTAGAACTTCAGAGCCAGGCTGCACTTTGAGTGGGGTATCAGACATGGGAGAGTCAATGCTCTCTGTATGGTAGACATTGTGACTGTCAAATACTATGGTTTGGATAAAAGTACTTATTATGTAGTTGTTTCTTCCAGATTGAAACATTTCTGCCTAGAGAGAAGAGGGGAAGTTTCAGAAAACTCGGGAAGCCTGTGAAACTCATGGGACCCATCCATAAGGTTATGCAAGTAGTAAAATATTGCTAGGGGAAAGAAGACTTTTATAGATCTGCCTGAAAGTTGTGTAGGGATTTCAGGTGGGATAGCTCTGACATGTTTCATCATTCACACTGGGGTAGGGCTTCTCGGGGATGCAGATGCTTGCTTGAATCACCCTTGTTTGTCTAAGTACCTCCTTCTCCATGCTCTTGTAAATTGCTTCAATAATCCCGTTGGTTTGCCAGGCTGGGTGTGGTAGAATATTTCCTTTAGTCAGTCACTAGTGATTTATCTGGTGCTAATAGATATTTAGTCACATCTCTCTAGGACAAGACAGTCGCACAGTCCTCCAAAACACATGTTAGCAGTTTGTTCACTGCACAGAAGGTGGCACTATTATGAGGTGGCAGGAACTTTACAAGACAGGGCCCAGTGGGAATTTGGGGTTGTTGTTGAGAGTGTTTCCTGGAAGGTGATTGTGGTGTCTTCCTTTTCTTCTCCTTTGAAGCCAGCCATGAGGTGAACAAACCTCCTCTGCTACAAACTCCTACCGTAATACACTGTGGTGCCTTCAGATCCAATAAAATAGTCATGGACTCAAGCTTCCAAAACACTGAAATGCTTCTTTTCTTCATCTCCCCCTCCCTCTCTTTCAATTCCTTTCCTCTTCTTCCTTGTGTGAGTCTATGATTGAGACAGAGTTTCATGTGTCTCAGGCTGGCCTCAACCACACTACATAACAGAGGCTTGCCTTAAACTACTAATCTTTCTGTCTCCACCTTACAAATGCTGAGATTGCAGATGCACACCACCAGGCCCAACTGTCTCAATATTTGTGACAGTAATACAAAACTGATTAACATAAGAAGTAATGCGTCTCTATTCCTCTCAAACTGACGGCTCCATTTAATCTGCTCAGTGAACAGAGCAGCTTAGTTTTCTTGTGAATCTGTGACCAGCTTGATAACACCCTGTTCTATGCCAGTAAATGTCTAAAAGCTAACTCTCAAAAAAATAAAATAAAATAAAAGTTAACTCTCCAGACAAAAAAAATCCCCAGATTTGAAGCATTTGCTGACTGTTATAAATCAATTCTTGCATTACAGATAATTTCAAGCAATCAAGGTGAGGCCCCTTGACAGAATTGGAAGCTGATGGTCTAGAACTGTGACTCAGCCATCCACTAGAGCAGGCTAGAATCTCATTCTTTTTATATCTTCTCATTTCCTGTTTTGTTTTCATTCTGGCTGCCCTGGGATTATAGGCTATATGTGGTCTATGGTGTATAACTCAAAGACTCTTCTTTCAGAAGTTCTTGGGGGGTAAATAGAAGATTTTCATTATCACTTGCGCATTATATGTACATCACTGGCCTCACTTTTTCATAAAATTTTTCAAATTCAAAGCATTTGATCAAAGATGCACAGAAATATCCCTTGAAGGATAAAGGGCAAATAATATCATTTATGACATTGTTAAAACTTAATTGACAATGAGAAACTGTGAAACACAGGGATAAAATTGTTGCTAAGAAGAAAATTCATATCAAATGCCAACTTTTAACCTAGAACCCATCTTCCTGTGGTTTTCCTTTTTTTGCTTTATTAAGTAATTTATTAATGTAGTAATCCGTATTTCATGGAATAAAAATTGAATGAGGACGTAGCAGTCAGTTTTCTTCCATATTTTAAGTGTCAGAGGAAGAGTCTAAGCAAAAGATAAAACAGACTGCTAAGAGCTCATGAAGTTGAAGAAAGATAGATATTTGCTGATATTTTGAGAAAGAGGTGATTGTTGGTATCTTACCTAGATCTCATTTATAAATGAATGTAACCAGTCTTCAGCTGGTTTTAGTTTTTTGAGACAAGGTTTCTCTGTGTAGCTTTGTGCCTTTCCTGGATCTCGCTCTGTAGATCAGGCTGGCCTCAAACTCACAGAGATCCGCCTGCCTCTGCCTCCCGAGTGCTGGGATTAAAGGCGTGCACCACCACCCGGCTTCAGCTGTTTTTAGCATTGGCTTGCCATCTTTTAAATCTCCTTTCTTTTCTGACCATTGTACTCCCATAAGTGGCCACCTTACTATATCGGTTATGTTCCACCCTTAGGAATAGAGGACAGTGACTGACAACCATGGAGTGTAAGTTGACACTCTTCATTCCCCAATGTAAACACAAACCTGTGGTACAATCCATGCCTTGTTGTTTTTCATGGAATCAGGTCAAAGTCAGTATCTAACCAAGATCACATCTTTGCTTAGCTTTCTCTCCAGTGCACCCTGATTTCCTCATTTCACATCTCCCGAAAGTCCTTCATCACTCAGTGACATTCACAGGAGTACCTGTCTTAAGTTCCATTCTCAGGAAACTCAAATTAAGACATTTTATATCCCTGGTTCCTTTCCTGAAGACCTCATTCATACTATAGTCTCCTTTTAGCAGAGTATACCAATGGGGGAGAAGATAAAGATAACTTGATAATATGTCTGGGTGAAGCTGTCTTCTCACTCTTTAGGGAAGAATCAGTGGTGACGCCATTCATTTGTGCAGTGCGCCAGTATTTCAAGGACATGTAGATAGATCTGCCTTGTCTTCATAATCAGGTTCTATAATTGAATATTCAAGAAACCAATCCTAACTTGATCTATTAGGTTGTGACTCTGGTTTGTTGATTATCTTTACCAGCTCTTGGCCTTAGCTGCTGGTTTTTGCTATCCATCCCAGTAGTCCTTGTGTAAGATCAGGCTGCACAAAAGTCCTGAGCTTGCATTATATCAAAATGCTAGAGACTGAAGGGTCTTTGAAATGAAAGGATTTTTTGAGCTGTTAAAGATGTTTCTGGAAAAAAGGACCAGATTATAGGAATATTTCCTGCAGCTACGAACAGCAAGTAGCTGAAATATATCTGCAGGACCTAGGGGCCTTTCTGTAATGAAAAATATTTTTGTAATGAAAATTTGAGGAAAGAAAATATGAATTATTTACCCTGAACTTACATTCTCTAAAGCTAGAAGGAATGAATGGACTAACGTGGAGTAGGGAAAGTTTTGGGATAGGAGGACAATCCTATCCCAATCCATATGAAGAACTACTTGTACTTGTTGCATCCTAGATTGGTGGGGCTAACAATCAGAGACCTTTATAAGTAATCCAGGTTGGGTAGGTGAGAGTTTACTTAAGTCAAGCTCTCAATATGCATTTAAGAATGTGAGGGTCTTTTGTTGCTCTGGCCTGCAGCTATTAACAAACCAACTTTCCTTAGATCTTGTCTCTGCCACCTTCTACTGATGAAAGGCATGTTCAACTTGAGGCTTGTGGAGCACATTCTTCACAATATCGCCATGACTGTGCCCCAACACAAAAATTATAAACTTAAAACATTATATTTTTGTGATTTTGTTTTGTAAGTCAATCATGCCATTGTCAAGTAAAAACTTTGAAGATAAAAACATGGCATGGCTATATAAAAGGTTTGGGAATGCCTGATGGGTCGAACTTTTTTTAAAATTGAATTTAGGCATCTAAGAAAATTTTCTTATCATTTGCTAAAATATAACTATATCACAAATACTTTTTTTTTTACTGCTTTTACATCTGGGTCAGAATTGCTTCATCTAATTGTCATAGGAATCAGATAGTGAAAAGTTCAGCATTCTCTCTCTCTCTCTTTGGTAGCTGGAGGGACATCTGTGGGTGCTGGGAAGAGAGCTCTTATATTTTTTATTGTGAGCCTAGCCTTTAACAGCTGAGCTATCCCTCCAACCCAAGTTCAACATTCTCATTTAACAGATGACAATTAGAGGCAGAAAAAGGCTGATGACAAAATTCAAGTCAAAATTAAAATTATCTAGCTAGAAAGTGGCTCAGAAATTTAACATCAAATTAATGTCTCTTTGGGGTTTTCCCTTTATGTGTCTATAAAAGTCTAGCATGAAGGTGTGACCTGCACATGTGCTCTTGAATTTGGATGTTTCTTGGCCTATCTTCATCATCATCATCATCATCATCATCATCATCACCATCATCATTTTTTTTTGTTGTGATGGAGACAGATTCTCCCTCTGAAACCCAGACTTGCCTAAACTCAATGCATAGCCCAGCTTAGTCTTCAACTCACAGCAGTCCTCTCACCTTAGCTTATTGGGTGCTATGCTTACAGAAGTGTACAACCACTTCTGGCTTCCTTGCTTTTTAGATTGCACAGTGAATTTAATTAACAAAAGCAATATAGTATAATGGAAAAGGCTGGGAAAATGTTTGCTCAGAGATTAGAGTAGGCTTAGAGAAGAGCTAGGAAATTGGAAAGGCTACCATGAAGCCACAGGAAAAGGGCAAATGCTGTCTTTGTCAGCAGCAACGTGGTGAACATGTGAATCTATAAGGTAGAACTGTTATGGGCAATTCTGATATAAAGGATGGCTGGGAAGGCAGTAGCCTGAGTTTATAAATTTACAGAGTCAAACAACAACAAAAAACAAAGAATAGACTTAATGAGTTAGAGACTTTATTCAAGGGCATTATTCCAATGAAGAAAGAATGCATGGGACAGAGAAGATGTTCTGAGCACAGATTCACAAATGTCTCCAGAATTAGGTAAAATGGGATTTTCTTGTTTAGGGGGAAATAAAAGAGGCTAGAAAGAACCAAATATAGCCAAGTGCAGAGGTGTACAGCTGTAGTCTCAGTATTTGAGAGGTGGAGGCAGAAAAAGAAATTCAAGACCATCCTTGGCTTTATAAGGAGTTTAAGGCCAACCTGGGCTTCACAAAACCAAATCTAAGAAAAAATACATATGTCATTAGGAGTCATTATATTAATATTATGTCTATTTAGCAGAATAATAGTATTGAGCTTTCTACTAGGGCTTATGACATACATAGCTTCAGGTTCTTGGCCTCTTTACCAGATAGGTATTGGTTTCATCTTATGGAGTGAGTCTTAGATCCAATTACAAAGTGGTTGATTATTCCCATAACATTTGTACTGTTATTGTACCAGTGAGCATATCTTGTCAGGCTAGTCATTGTTGTAGCTTGCAGGATTCACAGCTGGGTGGGACTGATGATTACTTTTCCCTAAGATTATGCATAGCACCTATCAGCACCATGATTGAGTTTCCAAGTGTGTATCAGCTTAACTTTTCTGTGATCTCTAACTCAAGTATGTGGTATCTTCAGCAGTAGGTTCTTACCATCAAGTTATGGAGAGAGGCCAACAGGATTGGCATTAGCTTGCATGCTTGAGGATCTATAAATGGTCAACAACTCACAAATATGTAATTCATTTGTGATACTGAGTGGCTTATTTCTATACTCATAGGTCGGTGCATCTCTGAAACCTCATCAGGAAAGCTTCAACTGCACAACATACAGCAAATAAGAGATGGTTGAGTGTTCAACTCTAAATGTGAGGTCCGTGTCAAACCACTCCCCCCATGCTTCAGAGATCTCACAGAAGAAGGGGCAGAAAGATTTCAAGAGTCAGAGATGATGAATAACAGCAAGAAAGCTGTGTTCTCCAGACACAACAGAATAGATGTACATATGAACTCTAGTGATTATAACAGCATACATAAGATCTGAGAAAGATCCAGTTGGACCAAATTCCAGCATGGAAGGAAGAATGGGGGCATGAAGTTCTACCCATAGCTGAGGAGCTATTGGAATTTCACAGTTGCTAGGAGAGGGAGAGAGTCAATTTTGTTTAATGATGTGACCCCAAGTAGGTCAGCCACACTTCAGGGCAGCCCATACTCCTAGGAACAGTTGAACAATACAAACTGCACTTGATTGGTTTCAAAGAAGAAGAAGAAGGGAGAGGAGGAGGAGAAGGAGCAGGAGGAGGAGGAGGAAGAGGAGGAGGCAGAGACTCAAAGTTGGGTGGGTATGGGAGGGATTGGGGGGTTAATACTGTTAAATAGGCATATTCTAAGAGGCCAAATTCCTTGGAAGGGAACTCATGTATGCCAATCCCAGGGTTTCAGCACCAGATGAATGGGAAAAAAGAAATAAAAAAGAAAGGACATGGCTGCTCCTAGGTATGGTGGAGGAGAAAGTTTATTGTAGATATGTAGGAGAGCACAGCCAGAGGCAGACACATCTGTGAGAGTCCAGAGTGAACAAGACCCATGAGCTGGGTCATAGGGCAGGGTGGGGAAGAGCCAGACCAAGAGACCAGGAGGGTAAAGGGTAGACAAAAAGGACCAAGTAACCAAAATGGCTGGTTTATATAGGGAAAGGAAGCTGGGAGAAGGAAGCTCAGCCCCTGGGCTGAGAAGCTTAGGGTAGAGGGTGGGGTATATCAACCAGAAGGACCTGTAACAGCTAGGGACTGAGGGATGATGGGAGAACCTGGTGGTCAGGTCTGCTTTGATATATTAAATAGTCACCTCAGCCATTTGTCTTGGGTTTGAGACCTAACAAATAATCATCAAAATCCACTGTATGAAATTCTCAAAAATTTTGAAAAAAATTTTATTTATTTAAAAAAGAAATAAAAGAAGTTCTGAAGAAGAAGAGAGAGAGTAAAGAGAGCGAGGAAGGCAGAGAGAAAAAGAAGAGGCAGAGAATGAAAGAAAGAAGAAACAGAAAGGAATGTGTCAGGTATTCCAAAGTGGGCAGGAGAGCTTGGAGATTTTATGCTGAAGCTAGCCTGTTGTCAAACCTTGGCACCTCACACTCATCCACTACAGGAGCCTTTTATCTCATTTCCATGTGCCATAGTTACTTTTCTACTAAGGTGACACAGTATCGTGACCAAGGCAACTTATAAAAGAGCGGCCAAGGGTTTCTGCTTGCAGAGTGAATGTGATGGGAATTTAGCTGTGGTATGTGCCTGGGCTGGAGGAGGCATGCTGACATTTGCAGAGGTGAATCTATGACCATCATGGCAGAATTGGCAGAAAGCAGGCAGGCATGGTGTTGGAGTAGTTGGTGAGAGCTTATATCTGATCCACAAGCATAAGGCAGAGGTGAGGGATAATTGGGAATGGCATGGACTTTTGAAATATCAAAGCCTACCCACAGTGACTCACCTCTTCCAACAAGGCCACACCTTTTAATCCTTCTCAAACAGTTCTACCACTGCAGAATAAGCATTCAAATATATGAACCTATGGCAGTACTCTTATTCAAACCACCATACCCTGGATCCTGCCTTTTTTCCCTTCAGCCCAGCCACATACCACAGCTGAAGTCCCATCACATTCACTCTGTAGGCAGAAACCCTTGGCAGCTCTCCATCACCCACAAATTGATATTCACATTAATACCACATTTCTGAGAACCACACAATCTGGCCCAGATGCTTCCTTGCCTTTGGACGCCATCTCTATCCCATTACCTGCCTATGCCTGTACATGTCATGAACTTGCCTGCCCTGAAGCCATTGCCTTCCTTATTCAGTCTAACTGAGATGACTTTTTGCCCTGTCTTTCCCCTATTTTTGGCCCCCACATCTCTTTGAAGTTTAAAATCCAATCTTTTGGGGCTGAAGAGATGACATAGAAATTTATGACAGCTTGCTGCTTTTCCAGAGCACCAGAGTTTGGCTCCCAGCACCCACATTAATGGGCTCACAGTTTACTGTAGCTCCAGATCCTGGGGATTTGGTTGTCCTTTTCTGTCCTTTGAGGCTACCTGTACACATGTAATACACACACACACACACACACACACACACACAACTAAGAAATAAAAATAATTCTTAAGATCCAAAACTTCCATTAGTTGTAGCCTCAGAACTGTCAGTCATATGTACACACCTGTACTTCTCTCTGGCCTCCCTTATTTCATCCATTTAATGGGTATTTTAGCAGCATTTTGTTTTTATCTGTGGTCTATTCAGGTATCTAGTGCAATGGTTTGTGTTTTTAGTAATGTGCGGACATATGCATCTCTATCACAATCCTTTAATCCCTTCATTGAAAGCAAAGCTGCCTCTCAGTGATCGGGATTTTCGTTAAGCAATTCAGTTAAATGCTCATAAAGAATTTTTAAATGGCCCAATTCTATGTAGATGTTCTTGTGTTGCATATTCAGGACAACAAAGCCACTCTGCTAAAAGCATCCCAACACTTATGAAAGTTCCTGAGCCCTGGGGTAAGAGCAAGCCAATTTAATTCTTATAAACTGCAGCGTCTTAATAAAATGCAAAGTGTACAGCTGCCCATGACTGATTCAGTTTTGATAGAAGAGGATACATAATATAAAAATCTTTATAGTGTTAGTTAAATTATTCCCTTACTTCTCTGGCACAATCAAGTACACAAAGGATTAAGCTTCCTGAAGTCTCTCTCTCTCTCTCTCTCTCTCTCTCTCTCTCTCTCTCTCTCTCTCTCTCTCTCTCTCTCTCTCTCTCACACACACACACACACACACACACACACATATGCACACTCACACTTACATGTGTGTATGTGTGTGTGTGTGTGTGTGTGTGTGTGTGTGTGTGTGTGTGTGTGTGTGTGTGTCCTATTGGGTACTTGGGGTAACTGTGGGTGAGAAAATGCTGTCTTGTCAAAATGCTTTACTGTTAAACTGTAAAACAATCCTTATTGAAGTCAGTCTCAGAACACTGCCAACTTTCAGCTTGAAGCTTAGATTATCTTTCAGAAAAGGAAGCTAGAAGTTGTGTTGACATGAAAGAAATGTCATTTGTGAAATCCCTGCATTAGCTTAGCTCTTCTGGGAAGTGGCTTATACTCAGATTTCAGAGCCAAGTGTCTATCTATTGTGCACATTTATGTTATGTCAGACAGTCCCTGAACAGTAAGTGGCTGAGGATGCCTTCAAGTAATACTTTTAAAGGAATCACCACAGAACAAAGACACAATGAGCATAATGCTATCTTTGTGTCTGATAAAGACCAAGATAGCAAATGAAGCCATCTACAGGTGCCTCAAACAATAAGAACCAGTATACAGGGTTGAATTTGATATATTGAAGAAATTGTATGCTTAGAGATTCATGCGTTTGAACATTGCTTGCATGCAGAATTTCAAGAGGTAAATCTCAGAAATAGTTTATAAAGGTGGTTACCAGAGTCCCAGGGGCTTGGAGACATAGAGAAAAAAAGATGTTGAACAAAGCATACAAAATTTTAGTTAAAGGGTCTGAGGAGGTAACTCAGCAGTTAAAGAGCTTGCTTTGCAAACAAGAGAACTTTAGTTCATATGTGCAGAACCCATACAAATGCCCTATGTGCATGGCAGCTCACCTGTAATTCAAGCCTTAGAAAGTGGAGACAGGATCACAGGAGCAAGACTTTTATGAAACTAGCTATATAGGTGAGTTCTGGGTTTGATGAGAAACTTGCTTCAAAGAAAAAAAGTAGAGAATGTTTGAAGAGTTCAGACATCAGTAAGGGCCCCCACACTCAGGGACACACATGTGCCCACACACATTTGAGCATGTATACACACATTGATCTATTTTACACAGACATTCATATGAAAGGAAGAAAAAAGGAAAAAAAGGATTCAGATAGATGGGAAGAGAAATTTTTAAGTTTCTTTGACTCTAGACTTTATTGTACAACATGGTGATCAAAGTTCCTATAGCAATAATAATAATAATAATAATAATAATAATAAATTGCATATTTCAAATGTGCTGAAATAGGTCAGTTAACCTTCTTATTACAAAAAATATAAAGTGATGGATATGTTAATTAACTTGGTTAAGTCTTTCTTTAATGTATACATAGGTCAAAAGATTACACTCTATTCCATAAATACACATTTTTATCTGACATTTAAAAAACTGAATAATAAAAATGTAATGTATTCTATCAATACTTTAGGACATATATCCAGAATTTTTGTCTTTATGCAAATCTATACTTCAAAAAAACAATAAGCTTGTAACTTGTTTTGTTAGCTTTCCCCAACTTGTTTATTTCACTTACAACAGTAATTTTTCTATGCTGCCCACAGATTAAAATCCCTAAAGAGTTTAAAGAGTACAGAAGCAACAGGTGGGGAATGCATATATTGTGAAGAGCCTTGTTTGGACTGCTTTTTTCAATTTTGACTGCATATTAGAATTCCCTTTGGGAGGTTTGACAAACTTTCTTCCTGGGGGCTAATTATATTAGAGTCCTCATGGGATAAGAGCCACAGAATTTTTTTCAAAGTTCCCAGATGATCCCAGTGAATGGTCATGGTTGAGAATCTCTGCCTTAGCATTTGAACTACAGAGTAGCTTTTCCTATAAGTCTCCCAGATGTTTACAACATCCATATAGCCTATATATAGGCCATAAAAGTTGCTTGATACCATCTAAGACATAGCTGTATGTGCCTAGGCAGGTTGTCATGTGTTCTCCTTGTTTTCCTTTTGGCCTAGAACAATTCATTGTTAGGTCCATTGTCCTGAAATACCAAGAGCAGTTAAGGGGTGGAAGTAGCAAATGCATAGCAAAGGTCTGCCTAGCCTAGCATGTGTATGGTATAATACTATAGTCAATAAATTAGTTTAAAAATAAATTAGCTGATACTGCTTCTTGGTTACGAGCATTGGTTCTGGATCCTGGATGCATACTAGCCTCCTTGGGCCTTGTCCTGGCTAGTTTTTTGTTAACTGACTTGCATTAGAGTTACCTGGAAAGAGGAATCTCAATTGAGAAAATGCTCCAGCATGTTGTTTGTAGGCATTTGTGGGTCATTTTCTTGATCGATGATTGACGTGGGAGGGCCCTTCTCATTGGAGGCAGTGGCACCTCTGGTACCATGGCATTGGATTGTATAAGAGGACAGGTTGAGAGAGCCATAGGTAATAAACCAGTAAGCATCATTCCTCCAAGGCACCTTGACCTGAGTGTTATAAGCTGAAATAATCCCTTTCCTCCCCAAATTGCTTTTGGTTTTGGTGTTTTATCATAACAACGGAAACTCTAACCAAGGTGGTTCTACAAGGGCCTGGAAGCTCAGTTCACACCTCTGACCCTAGAGGCCAGGACCTATGAAGAGGGGAAAGGAAAGTAATTGATGTTCGAATTCCTAAAAAACTATTCCAATATGCTGTATAAGCACAATGGAGAACCATTGGTTCAGCAGGGTTTCTTAATTCATGGTCCCTAAATGGACACCAGTAGCAGCACCAATTACCTAGAAGAATTGCTAATTTTCAGACTCCTTACAAGACCTGAAGAATCATGAAATCAGGGACAGCATCTGGTAATTAGTGTTTTGACAAGTTATTGCAGATGTGTTTAACCTGTGGCTTATGGGACATGTATGTCCCAGGATAGCTATGAGCATGGACAGCTCAACACATTTGGAGATGACAACATGTCATAAACATAAAAATGTTGGGCCTCCCTGCAAGAGTTGTTAATGCTCAAGTTTGAAAGCCATTGGTTTAGCATGCTGGCCACATGTTCTTTAAGTTTGATTTATTCTTGTCAAGTATAAAGACATGAATTTATCATACACTCCTCAGCTCATGCCCTATGATCATCTGTAATGTGTTCTCTAGTTATTTTATCACCTTCAACCCTACTTATTTTTATCATCAAGCTTGAATCATGTGTACATTCACATCCTTTCTATGGACTAGGAAAACTGAAGGTTAGGGAAGAACATTTCTAAAGTGAGCTCCTCTTACTCGAGAGACTTGGATATCTCAGTCTCCCTCAATGCCTTCAAAAAATGATAATTGATGGAAAGGTTTTGCAGCCCAGCAGTACTACATGAGCCTACTATGTTCAATGCCCTGGTTTGCATCCTCAGTGAATGGTGAAGGGAGATAAACAATGAAAATACAAATGCCCAGAGTCACAGCCAAAGCTTCAGTTATGAGAAGCCATTTCTGGGAATTAGCCACCATCAACCATGAAAGTAGGAGAGTGGAAGGCAAGAAGTAGGAGGCTGAGAGGCAGGAGCAAGGGTTGATGATGCTGTAACCTAGGAGTTACAATGATGAAGGCACAGTGGAGACATCAAGGGAATTACTCTACACCTGGCAAGGGCAGCTACTGCTCTAGACAGCCTCAGGCCCTTGGGTACCGATCCTCAGGCAAAGTAGTATGGTATGTTCTCTGAAAGAAGTTTGGTCTATCTAGGGCATCTTCTGGGAACACGGCTCCTGAGATTTGTGGCAAATTCTGGGAAAATGATAATGTGCTAGGCAGTGGTGTCATAAGCAGAGCTTAAGTGCTGTTTTATCAGGTGAAGCATATAGAACACACACACACACACACACACACACACACACACACACACACACACACACACACACACCTGTCAGTATGGAGGGAGTAGATGCCTTGGAAAAGGAGTCTTGGGAATATGCTACTAATTCCTAGTTCCATCTTGGTGTTAAAGATGTTGTAGTTATACCACTCTTCTTTTTCTGTACTACATTCATGAATGGTGAAAAACAGTATTTCTCAAGTTGGAGTTTTAAAATGTCTAGGGTTCTAATACTATAAGGGGAGTGACATCTTCAATAATAAATTTTTAAATTTACCATTGTTGATGATTTTGAAATTAATTTAGGCGTGACTTAGATGATCATGATGATAACCTTTACAGTTTACAGTTATTATTATTGTAGTAGTTACCTCCATCATTTGAGGAGGCTTCTATTGTTATCTCTATTTTAAAGATAAGTAAGGTTTTTACAATAAAGTCAACTCCCTGGCTTTGAGTTAGTTAAAAGAAGAGGCACCATTAGCGACCTAAATCTTGCCACTGTGTCAGTGTCAGCTTCAATTGTCCCTAGGCAATGAGCCAAACAGCGACAGACTTAATAATGGAAATCATCAATTACACCTGAATAAAGGCCAATTACATCCCAGTGTGCAGTATGAACAGATGTCACGCAAGTTCAAAGAGAGATGTGTGGCTGGAAATTTTAATGAATCCTGAGAAAACATTTTCCCCAAACAGACTTAAGCAAACTGGGTGTTCATGGCTTTGACTGCTGGAGAAATCTGCTAATAGCTGTTTGGAAAATAAACAGGAACTGTGCCTACATGGGTTGAGCTTTGGTTGGCATGAGTTGGTGCCATTGTACTAATTGCATCTTCACCAGGGGATAAAAGTTTCTAAGTCCAAGTGACAGCCACAAAGTGCTGGCTTTACTCTTTACATCTCAGTATGAAGCTAATGCACATTGTTACTTCTCATTAATGATTGCTGTAGAGCCATTCTATAAAATGCTTCTGAAGACACTGTGCTTTAATGTTAACCCATGCAGCTTGGTAAGGAAAGGATCAGTTTACCTTGTACAGCAAACAAGTGCTGTCACTAAATAACTGATGGATAATCTTGATTGTCAACTTGGCTGGCTTAGAATAACCCAGAAGACAAAATACTGACAGTGCCTGTGATTGTATTTCTGGAGAGATGAACAGGGGAGACCCACTTTAAATGTGGACAATACTATCTCTTTGCCTGGGCTACTCCTTGACTGGGAAAATGAGAAGGGAAGCCAAGCAGCAGTATTCATTCATCTCTCTCTCTCTCTCTCTCTCTCTCTCTCTCTCTCTCTCTCTCTCTCTCTCTCTCTCTCTCTCTCTCTCTGTGTGTGTGTGTGTGTGTGTGTGTGTGTGTGTGTGTTTCCCAACTGTGGAACCAGCTGACCCACAGTCCTAGATCCATGCCTTGCCTGGTTTTGATGGACCGTACCTGAAAACTGTAGGCTGAAACAAACTCCTCTTCCCTTAAGTTGCTCTTTTAGGTATTTTGTCCCAGCAATAAGTAAGAGAAGTCATCGATACAGTAGTGATCTGTGTTGGAATCAGTCCCCCATTTGGAGCAGCCTCTGAATGTTTTTTTTCTTCCAAAATGGCAATCTCCATCTGCTGGTTTCCTCATTAATAAGTAACAAACTTTGGCTTGTGCTCAGATTAATTTACTTAAGTAATTTTGCTTCAATAGTCTTTCCAAGTCTCAGGAAGAGAAGGAGATCTTAAAAAAAAACTGGCACCACTGAAAGCCAGTGGGTAGTTTATTTCAGAAATAAAGAAAGCAAAAAAGTCCATCTATCAATTTCTCTTGCATTTTTATTTTTTGTAGTATTTCTTGAGTAAATTATTTCTTGGTTCTATTACTTCATGCATTGGTTGCTTCATCAGTTCAATAGGTTTTTTTATCTTCAGAAAGCTTATGACCTGAGGATGCCAGGCAATGGACAAAAGCACTTAAGGGAAATAGATGTGTGGACAGAAGAATAAAGAGGAAAGCAATTGGAGAAGAGGGATCTATTTTGAAGAAAGTGATGGGGGAAGTCTCTCAGGAGTGAGTTCTGAGTAAATATTTGAATAAAGTAGGGGGCAACTTTGTGCTCCACCCCCTCTAGTGAGAACTGGTAATATCTGAAGAAATTTTAGGTTGTTTTTCAACTCCATAAGCATGTTATTGGGATCTCATGCATAGAGGACAAAGATACTGCTCCACAACCTGCAATGTGTAAGAGAGGCTCTTTTCCCCACCACCAAGAATTATATAGCTCATACTTTCAACAGTGCTCAGGTCTGAAATCCTGGCTTAAAGCATATACTTAGGGGTTGTTTGATTATGATTCTATGGGGAGTCTACATCTTTCATAGCCTTTGAGTGATTGGGCAGTTCTGTTAGTTGTAAATAAGCTACACAGATGCATGATAATACCATTTCATAGTCATGCAATGAAGTCTCTCCCTTGGAGATTATGCTGACTTTCATCCCTCACTGAGTAAGATACTTATTTTGTTATTCCAATATCCCTGGTCTACAAACAGGTCTGTTCTTTTCACTTACCTTTGGATTGGTGATAATATTTTGCTGCTTTCCTCACTGTCAATGAGGTAACTAAAGTCTTAAATAGATGTTCATTTTACATCTGCATTAAGAGACATGATGCTACTTAAAAAAATTATCCGCAGGATGGGCAGGGGGAGATTGCTTAGTGGGTAACAGTGCTTGTGCTGCAAGCATGAGAACTTGATTTCTAATTTCCATAGCCCATGTGGAAAAGTCCAGGCATGGTTGCACATGCCAGCAACCCCAGCATTCAGGGAGGGTGTTGTGGCTATCGGTCTGTATGCTGTGTATGTTGCTCTGATTGGTTAATAAATAAAGTACTGATTAGCCAGTAGCCAGACAGGAAGTACAGGCAGGACAAAGAGAGATGAGAATTCTGGGAACAGGAAGACTGAGTCAGGAGTCGCCAGCCAGACACAGAGGAAGCAGGGTGTGAAAGCAGAACTGGAAAAAGGTACCAAGCTACATGGCTAAACATAAATAAGAATTATGGGTTAATTTAAATGTGTAAGATCTAGCTAGCAAGAAGCCTGAGCCATTAGGCCAAACAGTTTTAATTAATATAAGCATATGTGTGTTTATTTGGGCCTGAGTGGCTGTGGGCCCGGGGTGGGACTGGAGAAAACTCCAGTTATAAATGGCGGCCAATGTGGGGCACGACTTTCCAGCTAAAATCTGAGAAAGAATATTCTAAAACAGAGCTAAAAAAATAGCTTCCTAGCTGTCTCTCTCAAGTTAGCGGCAGCCTGTGGGCTTGAGCTACTCTCTGGAGGGTTTGTGGCATGTGGGCTTGACCTACAGCATGGTGGGAATGAGGCATCTGCAAGTCACACATTATAATGCATGGTGGATATAGTCTTTGCTCGTACAGAAAAAAAGAGGTTTCTGGGCTACACGTGACTTTGATAGATGCGTAGACCCACTGCTTCTGAGAGTTGATGGTACACATGGCTTCCAGATCCAGAGCTGGTGGTAAACGTACCACCACCATGTTAGGAAGCTGAGGTGGGTGAAAAATGCTACAGTTTAAAGCAATAGATTCACAATAAGACAGATTCAGATGGGATAAACCTCTAAACGGTTTACAATGTGTGCAAAAAATGTATGTAGGCTTGGAAGAGAGGAAAAAAAGTAATACACACTTATATATAAAGAAATAGATAGTTTTAAAAAATAAAGTCTTTAAAGAGAAAGTAAAAATAATAGAAAAATAAGCCACATAAAGATGAATATCACACAGAGAATCTGGATTGTGTTGTTTTTGGGTTTTTAACTGCAGAAAGACATTTGATTGTAAAGGCTGCTCAGTTAAATCAATATGTATATTTTAAAGTTACCTTGACTTCAAAATTTGGGTGTAAGTATATGCTGCTTTGGAAAGGAGGCTCTGCTTTTGTTTCCACAGAAAGTAAGAGGCTATGGATTTGTTCCAGATTAACATACATCAGGTTTGACCAGCCAAGACCCCCTGAAAGGTCTCCGATGACACCATGGCCCAGATGACCCAACATCCAGAACAGTTTCAAGGCAACTGGCTCAGACAATACAGCCTCACAGATTACTTCATAATCCTAACATTTTCTCTATGTCCCCATAAGAATACAATGTCCAACAGGAAGTAGTATGAGAAGCTACACTCAAATTCTCAAATATACCAAGTTGGCTTTGGAGATGGAATTGGCTCACTCCTTCTCTAAACCTAAGCATATTGCTAAAAGAAAAGGTTGAGAGATTCTACTGTCCCATATCAGAAGAGTCCTCTGGTGTGGGACAGAGAAAAACCAATACTTCTATTTAAAGCAGGTTGATTATAAATGCAATCTCTTTCTAAAGAATAAAAGGGGATAGTATAGATATAATAGGATGAAAGGGTAGATTAATGAACCTACTTTTAAAGAGCAACAACTTGTTCAGAAATGTTTTACATTGCTATGGATTTTAGTTTATTGATACAAGTTTAAACTTAATTTTGTTAAACTGTATATGTATTTCTACTCTCATTTAAGGTATTATGTTTATGTGACTCATTTAGATTGTAAATAATTAGTCTTCTATGATAGTCAAACTTTTAGTCATGTTAAGTTTTCTAGGTATACATAGATATTATTCAATTAGGTAGGTAATCTTCAAACACTTCAAAGACCTACAAAATATGACATTTAAAATGTTTTAAAAAAATTAGACTTTCTGGACAGTGAGACATGTCTGCTCCTGGCAGCACCAATTTACTTCAGAGAGGAGGATGGGCATTGAAGACACTCTATATGGAGTTTATCTTCTTCTTGGCAAAAATAGTCATTTGGGCAAGAAAATGTTCTTGCCTGGACTGCTTGATCAACTGGACATGCAGGACCCATAGGAAGGTGACCACTGAACTTTGTTTGGCAAATGGTCCTTCAGGTTTCTGATTCTCAGAGGAAACTGCCAGACATTCTACAGGATACAGAGAGAAGTGACTGAGAGACTCTAGGCCTTTGGGCAGAAGACAGATACCCCAACTTTACAGAGGAACTTTGGATGACTGTCCAGGCTGCCAGCTGTCTCTATCTACTCTTGCAAGACTCCCGAAAGTTGCTTGTATCCTTCTCCCAATTCTCAGGTAATATTATATCCTTCTGAGGTCCTTGATGTAATTGAAGACTAGATAGTTATAATTTCCTTAGTTATGATAAAAGATAAGTTAGATATAAAACCTTAGACTCACAAATATGGGATAGAATATCTTCTTTAATTCTGCCAAATACTAATAGACTAGATATTATAAATAGACTAAATACTGTAACTATAATTCTTCCTTGATAATTGTTTTGTTATATGTAATTTTATGTGGGAGCCCGTTCTCGGGTTCCTCGTGGCTTTACCCAGCAGGTCCGCATAGAGGATGATTAGGACCACGGGCCTGAATGCAGGTGTCTGAGATGGTCTGCACTTGGCAGTCCTGGGGGAGGAGGTCTTTTGCTCCACCCCTTGGCTTCTCTATAAAAACCTTGGGGCAGAGACAGTCGGGGCCCGTTGGAATAGGTTCCAGGCCCTCTCGAGGCTATCCTTTATTTTCTATCTGTTTATCTCCGTGATATTCTCCGCAATAAATCCTTCTATCTAATATTTCCTGCTGCTCGCACTCAAGAAAACTCTGGGGAACTGTGGGGGTGGTTGGGTAAACGCCCCACAATTTTACTATGTTAAAGTTAAAACCTTCCTTTAAAAAAAAGAAAAGGGGAAGTGCTGTGGATATTGCTCTGTATGCTGTGAATGTGTTGCTCTAATTGGTTAATAAATAAAGTGCTGATTGGCCAGTAGCCAGGCAGGAAGTATAGGCAGGACAAAGAGAGATGAGAATTCTGGGAACAGGAAGGCTGAGTCAGGAGTCGCCAGCCAGGCACAGAGGAAGCAAGATGTGAAGGCAGAACTGGGAAAAGGTACCAAGCCACATGGCTAAACATAATTAAGAATTATGGGTTAATTTAAGTGTAAGATCTAGCTAGCAAAAAGCCTGAGCCATTGGGCCAAACAGTTTTAATTAATACAAGCATATGTGTGTTTATTTGGGTCTGAGCAACTGCGGGCCAGGGCAGGATTGGAGAAAACTCCAGCTACAGGAGGGAGATAGATGTATCTTAAAGGTTGGCTGACCAACCCACCTAGCCCAAACAAACCAAAGTGCTAGCTACGGACCTGGTCAATCAGTCATTTCCTCAGTGGGTGCTCAGTGAACCCTGCTTTGCTACAAACCATTCCAGGTTGTAGTAGCAAGGAAGGACTCACTATCTCTGCACTTTGATGGTCACACATGCATATTGGGCACTCTTCTTCACTCCCAGCTATGGGAAATAATGAGTATATTAGACATTATATGCAAGGAATTGCTTTGGAAATGTAGGTCAAGGGATATAGGGAAATATTTTGCTATCTGGCCCAAAAGACATTCATCTTTGACTTGAATCAATTAGGATCGTCTTCTGATCATAAGTAACAGAAATTCAACTGAAACTGGCTTAGAGGCAAGAAGAGCTTAAACTGTCATGAGCAAATGGAAAATGCAATGATCAATTTGACTTTGGCTAGTTGCTGAGCCCAGGAATACCAGCTTTTTTACCAAAGAGTTGTCATTTCTATATATCTTTGATTTGGTCTTTATGTTGACTCATGCACTCAAACTACTACAGGGTGTCACAACTTCAGGCTTCAGACGTGTATCTTCTAGGTATAAGATTAAACTGGAAAGGAGAAAGAATCTTCTCCATAAATCCTCATTCCCATTGGCTTAGTTTCCTCATCAAGTCATGTCTGAAGCAAGGCCTGTAGGTAAGTACATGGGAGAAAGATGAAAAACAACACTTATTGAGAACTTAATATTTTTCTGTAATGATTCTAAGCATGTTTCCCATGTGATAGTGTTATTGTTGTGTACATTTTACTGAAGAAGAAAGTAAATGTACAAACACTACGCCCTGGAGCTAAGTAGTAAAGTATCGGTAAGCCTCAAGCCACATGGCAACTTATAGATTGATAGTAATGGGTTAATTTAAGATATAAGAACTGGGTAGCAAGAAGCCTGAGACATTAGGCCAAGCAGTTTAAATAATATAAGCATCTGTGTGTTTATTTGGGTCTGAGCGGCTGTGGGCCTGGGAGGGACTGGAGAAATCTCCAGCTACATACACAGGTACCCCTGGAGGCCAGAGGAGGGGGTTGGATGCCCTAGAACTGGGATTTCAGACAGTTTTGAGCCATCCAATGTGGGTATTGGGGATCAAACTGGAGTCCTCTAGAAGAGCAGCAAGTGCTGTTAACCATTGAATGTTCTTTCTAGCCCAGAGTTTTCTCTTCATTGAAAGGATGAAAAGGTAGAAGACATACTCATTGGTTCTCCTGATAGCATGGAAAATAAATTAGCAAATAATAGAAAGAGTTATGCATGCTATGCAAGGGTCAGAGTATGTAATATAGAACCAAGAGGGACCACAAATCATTCAGTTTACTGTCATCCTGGTACAAATAAAAAGTCACACACACTCTTTCCCTGGGGTTCAACAGTATACTAAGAAGACTCACAAAATTCACCAAAAGCTTCTGTAACTATGGTTATTGTTTATTTCAAGGAAAGGATACTTATTCAAATCAGCCAAGGGAGGATATATACAAGAAAGATCAGGGAAAGTAGCAAATGCAAAGCATCCAGCATCTTTTGTGAAGTCATGGACAGCATTAATTACCTGGGGTCAATGTGTGGCATTTGTATGAATATTACTAATAAGATAAGCTCACCTGAGATTTAGTGCCATGCTTGTGTGTATATGCGTATGTATATGCAAGGGAGTGTATACATATGTATGTGGAGGCCATAGTAAAACTGAGGGTGTCATTTTCAGGAATGCTATTCCCCTTCTTTAAGTTGGGGTTTCTCATTGATCTGGAGCTCATCAGCTAGGCAAGAACAGCTGGCCAGCTAGTCCCAGGGATCCTTCTGTCACTGCCTCCCTAGTGCTGGTATTACCAATATGCCTAGTAGTTTTACATAGTTTCTTGGGATGAAATCTTTACTGATTGAATTATCTCCACAGCCTACATATATTGAATTCTTCTAAAGTATGATGCCTAGAGTGAATGCTTTCATATGAATTGTATTACTCAGTCTTGGGTCATATCATTCAATCCTGAATGGAAGCCACAGTTTCTTCTGAAAAGTACATGAGACAATGAGAGTGTGAATAATTTGGCAAAGATTCATAGGCACTGATAGAGTCAAATTCCAGTTTTTGTGGGACAGCCTCCAAGTCCTTTTCTTACAACCACAGGATTTGTCTTCTAGTTAGTAAGCTTTGGATGAAATAATCCAGAGCAAGACGTTGTAATAAGAAAATGTATTTGAGAGACTGAAGAAATGACTCATCAGGGAGTGCTTGCTGTGCAAGAATGAAGACATGAGTTCAAATCCCCAGCACTCACATAAAAATCTGGTTATCATACCATGTGCTTATAATCTCAGCTCTGGGAAGGGAGAGATAAGAGGATGCTGGGGTTCACGGGTTGACAATTTTGCTTCAGGTTCATTAAGAGACCCTGTCTTAAGGGAATAAGTTGGGGACTGATAGAACAGGTTAACCTTCTCTGGCCTCCCTGAACATGCATATGCATATGCCCCCATTCACACATGTGTGGATACACTACATATACACACTCACATAAACACACACACATGAACATGTATGCACATGTACACATATAGAGAGAGATAGAAAACTAATAAATATAATGGAGTGATTAAAATAACTTATTAATTCTGTTAACACTCAAACGGCAACAAGATGGTTGAACACTAATTACTTTTGCCTGGGGCAATGCAGAAAGACATTAAACATTGAAATAGCAGGCTTGTTGGGTAAGTGGGGAAAACATTAAGGCAAGGAAATTCATTTTCCCATGCTGTTGGCATTAGGTCTTAAGCATTACAGAGAAATTGAAATCTAATCTGTCTTGTATAGTGAACATAGTAAACATTTGTCTGCCTCCAATTTGAAAATTTCAATATTGTAACTGTCACCTACCAAACCTCTGCAGGGAGATTATGAGAATTAGCAGTGTGATTTGAAAGTGCTTCTAGCTATTGCTCATAAAGTGATGAGTAAGAATGAAATGTTCTTAGAGTAACTAGTAAATATGCATGCTACTCTAAAGTAAATTTGCTCCACTAACGTGTGGGCTGGTGAAATGATTTTGCTGGAGTGTCCCTTTGAATGTCATCTGAATAATACATGATTTGGATACTTTTGTTGTCTGCAAAGTGTCCTCCACCATTGGGAATCTGAGAGTTTTAAAGGACTGCTATGTTTTCTATTTCTCAAATGAAGTAGTGTGAAGGGGCAGGCTGCTGAGTTGAGTATCCCAAAGAAGAGATCAGAAGTGTGGAAGATTCATATTTTATTTAAGTGATACTTGAGGGCATGATAGAAATGCTATTAGACCATAATATTGACTCCTGATATAAGGATGTTCTTTTCCCCCTAAAGAACACATCAAACTCAGTTTATAATGACCTTCTATTCCCATAGCCTAAATGACAGACTGTTCTTGGAATATGCCAGCCTTGTTCTAATGAATATGACTGTATGTCAATGTGAAATAATGTGAATCTATGTTTTGTTGTGACTTGAAGCTGGTTTTAAAATGATAGTAAATGTTCATTAAATGATTTAAAATGATATATTCAGATATCGATTATTTGTTCATAAAAAGCATCCTATCCATAAAAATATCAAAAATTGAGTGTGCATATAAAAATAAAATGCTAGCTCTGAAAAGAATATTAATTTGATGTTACTTAACTAGTCCAGCTTTCTTCATCCATTTTACTTCTGAGAGTTTATACCCTACACATACCAGTAGAAATAGGAAAAGACATATGCACAAAAAATTCACTGTAGCTCTAATTATAATTGGAAAAGATTCTTGTGGAGCTGAATAGATGGTTCAGTGGTTAAAAATTCATATTGGTCTTGCAGAGGACCCAAGTTCAGTTCCCAGCACACATGCCAGAATGCTCACAATTACTTGAAATGCTAGCTCCCGAGAATCTGAGTCTCTCCTCTGGACAACGCAGACACTGCACTCACTCTTAAAATAATACCAAATATTAAAAAATGGTAGCAAAAGACTAAAAATAACTAAATGTCCATCATTAAGGGATTGTGTGAATAAACTAGGGTACATCCACATACCAGAACAGGGTAGCTGTGGAAAAGAATGTGGAACTGTTGTGAATATTGCTTTGGAATGATTTCCAGGGTGCATTATTAAGTGAAAAAAATCAAGGCATAAAAATTATGTATACTTTCCTACTAGTTAATTTAGAAAATATGAGCTTATCTGTATATATTTATTTATAATAAGAAAACAATGAAAGGCTAGACAAAAGCTTAAAAGAAGAGAAAGGGGGCGGAAAATATGGCTCAGTGGGTAAAGTACTTGATATACAAGTGTGAGGTCCTGAGTTCAGATCCTACATATCAAGTACTGGGGGCTTGAGACACAGTTCCCAGGAGCAAACTGGCAGCCAGCCTAGCTGACACAGTGAGCTCCAGACCCAGTGAAGGCCCCGTATCAAAATAGAATCAACAGCAATGTAAACAAGGCAGAGAAGCAATTGAGGAAGACATTCTGACTTTTTGTCAACTTTTGGTCTCCATATGTATTCACAGGGGTGAGTGAATACATACACAAACACACGAATGCATACACGTAAGCCACATGCACACACACACACACAGATACACACTATATACATTTATGCATGCAAACACATTTACCACACACATTTGCATCTGTATATACATGTGCACACATGTATAGAATAGAGACAGAGAGAGAGAGAGAGAGAGAGAGAGAGAGAGAGAGAGAGAGAGAGAGAGAGACAGAGAGAGACAGAGAGAGAGACAGAGAGAGAGAGGAAGAGAGGAAGAGAGGAAGAGAGGAAGAGAGGAAGAGAGGAAGAGAGGAAGAGAAGAAAAAGAATAGAAGAGAATAAAATGTAGACTAGACTTGTATAATTGAACTTGTGTTTGCATAATTGATAAAAATTATATTTAAAATAACGACTATAAGAGTATAAGGTTTCTCTTTGTGTTATGAGGATGTTCTAAAATTAGCTAACCTGAAGTAAGCTTCACTGGGATAAATTCAGGCAGGCTCACATTCCCTCTGAAGGCTCTTTGGTAGAAACCTGTTACTTGCTTTTTTTCTTCAAATCCAGAGCTGTGGATCTTAGCTCCTGGCCTCCTTCTTCCATCTTCAAAGCTAGCAGTACATCATCTTCATTTCTCTCTTGCCAGTGCCGTTCTTTCTGTTTAGAATCTTCCTCTGCCTTCTTTTTGTAAGGACACTTGTGATTACATGTAGAATTCATCTGGATGATCCAGGATGATCTCAGTCATGTGGTCCTTAGCTTCACATCTGAAAGGACTTTTTTTACATGTAAGGTTAAAAAAACCCTCCACATGTTGAAGAAATTATGATCCATTATCATTAGACACCATTATTTCAGTATACTATGTTTCCAAGTTGAATTGTGTCTAGAAAGACCAAAGAGTCCTAAATTTGTGTGGCATCTTCTGTTGAATGTAGGATTCCCAATTGGCCAACAACTTCCCTTTGTCCCCATTCCTAGAATATACCTCTGAATGTAGAACTCCAGAAGGAATGGAAAAAATGGAAAATACATTTTGTTGCTGACTGTTCCGCTGACCTTCTCACCCTCTAACCGACTCGTCTGTACAGAGCTTTGGCTTACTGAGCCCAGTGGATACACTGACAGGAGAGAAATTCCAAAGGCAGTAGTGGCATTTAGAACCTTCTCTGCCCTTTCTCAAACACTTTTTCTGTGCTCAGTGTGGTTCCATCCTTTGCATGTAGTGCTTGACTCAAACAATGTTGTTCAGATGAGAAAGAAGGTTACAGGAGAGTTGCTCTAGGCATGATTTTCAAGATAGGGAAGAAGAGTGCCAGGTAAGATGCATTTCTTTTCCAAATACACCAGCCAAATTAAATCTAGCTCTCTGGTCTCTTTATATTTAGGAGGAAAATCAATATCCTGCTATGTGCATAACCTATTTTCACATGAGCAAGCTTTGAAGGTTCCTGTAGGCATTTTCCTAGGCTCCATATCAGAATGGTTTCCTGTTGAGCACACATTGTTCCACTGGGAGTCCAGCGATGCAAGACAGTGTTGCATTGCTAGGTCAACCTCAGTGTCATAGGCAAAGATTTTACCTCTAAGTATAAAAGGGCATCTCTTTTGCTCGATCAACTTAATCTCACTCACTTTGAGGTTAAGTAAAAGTGCTAAGGTGGATTTTTTTTTTTCCTTCACAGTGATAAAAAATGTTATCGAACTTTTCTTGGACTATGTCTAAATATGATATTGGGATAAATTCCGAATGACTACTGGAGACTTTCCAGGTATCTGTATAGCTCAGCCTGGGATTTTCTATAAGCAGAACCTGAGAAAAGCATTTATAAAGAGTTATTTGTGATCTCCCTTTTCCTATTTGGGTTGCTGTAAAATTTATGCTTCAGGGTTCTGTGGACTGGGAATCTGCAATCAGTCGCATTCTTCAGAGGAGATTCTTCAGTGTCACAAATGACCAGTTTTTTTTTTTAATTGTGTCTTCATATGAGAGAAGTGGAGCTTCTGGAGTCCTTTTTCTAAGGACATTAATTCTATTCATGAAAGCTCTGCTCTCATGACCCAGCCACCCTCAAAAGGCCCCACTTGGAAATATTCTCACCTGAGGGCTCGGGATTCAACTTGGGAATTTGGTAGGGATGAAAACATTCCGACTACTGGGAGACTTCATTCGAAGACATCAAAGAGAAAGATCGGTGGGAGGATTAAAGAAGGGGAGAAGCAAGGGGCATTTGGAAGATGTGTTATTGAGTCAGCCTCTCCTATTGCCCACCTGGATTGAATCATGCAGAACCATGCTAGGAGACTTACAAGACATGTCTCAGAACTGTCTGCTGGGGACACAGAAGAGATGGCTTCTTCCTTCCTCTGTCAATTCCATTAAGGTGGAGCTACATATACACTCCCTACTTGGATTTGCATGCAAGTCAAGTGGATTCATCTAACTGGTCCAAGATATATGTCCCAGAAGCTTCAGAATTGACATGGGAAATGCTAAGGCCCTATCAGGTTGCATCTGTATGAAGTTGCTGCCCATCATTTGACAGAAGAACAAAACACTGTGACAGCATTCCTTGGATGTTTCATTAATTATGAAAGCACACTTCTTCCCAAATTAAGATCCATACCTACTTTGCCAGTTTCTGTTAGCTCATAAGGAAGATTCCATTAAAATTGACCTCTTAGAAAGTTTCCTAAATTATAAATATAAATGTATAAAATTAGTTGTCCCTATGCCCAACAGTACTTTACATAATAATAAAGAGTTGTTGATCAACTCTTTGCCATCTTGTATTTGTCAGGATCTTTGTGCATAACAGTAATAGAGATGATTCGGTTGAATTGAATTAAAGACGAGAAAATGTGAGCTTTAGTGATTTGCATAATATTTGAGAAGCCTGGTGTGAAGTGAAACTCACGTTCAGCTACATCCAGGGTCTCCAGTAATGGCACTAGGTCTTCCTCTTTATTTTCTCTTCTGTTTCTTTTCCTAGCTTCTGCTGTCATGTCTTGGCTAGTTTTCAGTGATATCCTATAGATGGTCACTCCATTCTCTGCTGGAGATATAGATGGTCAAAATCCACAATGGTAGCCTAAATGTTCCAGTCCCACAGCTAGTATTTTAAAAAAATCTCATATAAATATTTGTCTCATCTATAGTCAAATAACTATGGGGAAGAGTTAGGGGATAACAAGAATAGCAATTTTTCTTATTCCCTTTGGGTTGCCATATGAAACTACCTTCAGTTAATGGACTATAAACAAAAGAAACTTATTTCCTAGTTCTGGAGTCGGAAGATGCTGGTTGATTCAGTGTTTCATGATGGTTTGTTGATGGTCATATTCTTTGAGACCATCATAGTATCTTACTAAAATAACTCAAAATCAACTTGTATAGCATGAATCAAGATTGATGATTGCTTAATAGTAATCATGTGGACATAATGCAAGCTTTTTAATCATTTACTTAATCACAGATATTCACTTTATTTTCTGGATCCCTGCCATTATTGTCTATCTTTGGGTAGTCCCTGAAACAAAACCTGAAAGAAGTATGTAAGTGTAATAGTTTATTTTGAAAGTGAGAAGAAAACTAGTAGTGTCCAGATTATTATCACTGTAGAAATTTAGAACTTGATCCTGCTGGGAAACTCTCAGAGTAAACAGGATTTTTCTTTCCAAGCGTGAGAATATTCATTCTGCTTCCTACTGGTGATTGGCTATGGCTAAACATAGGGAGCATGTGCTTCTCAGTACTTTGCAACCACACCAAAGTGTGGATCAGCAACAATCTGAGGTAGAGAAACTCAGTCACTGAAACCAGGGCTAGTGGCTGATGCCTGTAACCTCAGTACTAGTGAGACAGAGACAGGAGTTTGCACAGATTGAGGCAAGTCTGAGATACACAGCAAGACCCTGGGTACAAAAGCAAAGTGTAGGGTGAGAGAAAGGAAACAAAAGGAAAAAGAGGAGATTGGAAAGATGGTTTAGTGATTAAGATCATGCACTGCTTTTGCAGAAGACCCCAGTTCAGTTCCCCGAACCTAAGTCCAGAAACTCACAGTGGTCTTGGGGATCCAATGGTCTCATCTGTCTTCTGTGGGCATCTAAACTCACATGCTTGTACCCACACACAGAGATATACCCACATGCACATTTAAAAAGGATAATAAAAAGAAATCTTTTTTAAAAGGAAGAAATAAAAAGAAACATATGTATTGCCTGTTGGGAGGCAAACAGGTAGGCAAAAATGCAGTAAGGTAAGAATATAGAAGCTAGATTCTGCTGACATAAACCATAATCCTTGATGTTACATATTTGTATATTTGTGTATAAACTGCTTAATTCTATAGAGAGATTTCTGGAACTGTTAGCCAGGAAAACAGAGCTAACAGCATATTGATTCATTATAGAAGTTTATCTCATGTGATGATAGACTGAGACATTCCAAGATCTGCCATGTTTAAGCTGTCAATCCAGGAAAGCCAATGCTATAGCTGCAGTCTACGTCCAAAGGCCTGGAACTTGGGATAGCAAATGCTTTAGTCTTCTCTGAGGGCTGGAAAAGACCGATATTCTAGCTCAAGCAGTCAGGATGGGAGATTGAATTCTCCCTGTGACCCTTTGTTCTAGTCAGGTGCTGTGTGAAATTTTTCTGAACAGAAACAGAAATGGTTCACCCAAGTACTGCTTGATGAACCAATGTGTTTACTTCAGATTACTTACAGGAATATTAGCAACTTATGAGTGGTTGCACTACTGAATAAAAATTTCTCAGCAACTGTTGATTGACTGTAAATCCTGGAGAAAGGCTCTAATTGCCCTTCCCCCTAGTAACCATTAACTACCTACAATCACAAAGCCCCTCCTGTCCATCATGAGGGAAAGTTAAGGACCCAGTCTTGTACATGACTCCTGTGGGTAATCACAGATGATGACAGTTACAGAAGGCAATGGTCATGTTATGCCTGAAAGACAGAGTCCCACAATACAGTCCTTTAAGGGATTGGGTAATGCCATGGATATGGGGCTAGGGCTCCTACTCCATACAATCCATGATTTAAATGCTAACCTCTTCTGGTCTCACTAAGGTTAATGTTTTAGCCAGATATCCTAAGCACTCTTGTGACCTTGGTGAGTTGACAGCCAAACTTGAACACTACATTGGATTGAAACATGTATTTATATTAATTTCAACAAATGCTATGTGCTTGTTTTTGCAAATACCAGTCATAGTTCAGTTTTACAAGCACATTTTAAAAGTGTTATTTACCTCTACTTTAAGTGAACAAAAAGCTAGAACCTTTAAAAAAATTTTGTCAGTGTGGTATTACATTACATGGCACCTTGTTACTTCCAAAGTTTTGTCCTAATAGTTTTCTTTGTTGACCAAGTGAATTAACTCTCCTGGAAATAAACACATCTTTCAATTTCTCAGCCTTCCTTTTCATTGATTGTTTTTTTCTCTTTATGACATTGTTTTGTGTATTCATTATACTGACTTTCTGTCTATTCTTTGTGCTGCATATAGTTTCTTCCATATCTATGATTTGTCTAGCAAAACTTTACTAAAATATTTTTGTGATGCAGAAGTTGTTTATGGAACATTGACTGAAATACTATACTTTGTGACTCGAAGGTGTCAAGACCCACTACAATCTACTGCTTAAAAAAGGGGGAAATACTACATATTAAAGCTTTCTCGTGGCCTTGTATATTAGTTTACACTTGTAGAAGAAACTTTTTCTGCTATTTAATAATGATGGTATAATTGTAATTGAAGAACACTGGGTTTTGTTAGCATTGTCTCTTAGCTTTTCTCCTGTTAAATTATATATAGCTACAAGCTTAGAATCAGCTTCTATTCAGAGTCCACAGGAAGTCTTTGACAGCTTGATATCAGACTCTTTAAAGATACCACAGCAGGAATTGGTCACAGTGGCCTTTCATACTTTGAAAATATCTCTCATCTTTTCCAAGAAATTTCATGGTTTCTCTAGCCTCTGTTGTTGGGCTCGGTATTGAGACTCAGTATTTTACCACATGTCTCAAGCACAAAATGTAAGACAGAGTCACCTGCTTGTGAGCATCTTTCTTTCTGGAACCATAAGGAACTTGGTTGTTGTAAGAAGGGCAGAGTTTCCTGTAGTGGAGATGGCTATGTGCTTTTCTAATAACAACAATGTGCTTTTATTGCTTCACAACCTCAATAAATGTTTGCTGAATTGATTACAGGACAATCTTGGTGTGGAATTTTATTTATTGAAACTAATCTTATTCTTAGAAATTTTATTTTATTGAATTAGTTAATTTGTTTTTTTTCCAGCCCAATAACAGTTTCCCCACCCTCCTTTCTTCCCAGTTCCTCCCCTAACCTCTGCTACCCGCCCCCTATTCACTCCTCCTCCTTTCTCTTCAGAAGAGGGCAGGCCTCCCATGTATACCAGCCAGCCACAACATATCAAGTTACAGTAAAACTAGGCACCTCCTCTCCTATTAAGGCTGGACAAGGCAACCCAGTAGGAGGAAAGGGTCCCAACAGCTGGTAATAGAGTCAGAGATAACTCCTGCTGCCACTGTTAAGAGTCCCACAAGAAGACCAAGCTACACAACTGTGTAACATATAGGTAGAGTGCCTAGGCCAGTCCCATGCAGGCTCCCTGGTTGTTGGTTCAGTCTCTGTGAGCTCCTATGAGCCAGGTTACTTGATTCTGTGGGTTTTCTTGTGGTGTCCTTGTTCCCTCTGGCTCCCATACTCCTTCTTCCCCCTATGGATTCTCCAAACTCGGCCTAATGTTTGGCTGTGAGGTCTCTGCATCTGTTTCCATCAGTTGCTGCGTGAAGCCTCTCTGACAACAACTGGGCTACAACAATCTATGACTATAGCAGAATATCATTAGGAATCATTTCATTAACATTTTTTTCTCTTTTTTTGCCAGTCATGTTTGGTTCTGTCCTGGGTCTCTGAGATATCCAGTCTCTGGGTTCTGGCCCTCCAAGCAGTGCCAGGTGTGGGTTCCCTCTCACGGTATGGGTTTCAAGTTGAACCAGTCATTCATTGGCCACTCCCATAATTTCTGCACTACCTTTATCCCAGCACATCATGTAGTCAAGGCAAATTGTAGGTTGAAGGTTTTGTGGCTGGGTTGCTGTCCTAATCCCTCCACTAGAAGTCATGTCTGATTATAGGAGATAGCCAGTTCAGGATCCATGTCCCACATTGCTAGGAGTCTTGGCTAGGGTCACCCTCATAGATTCCTGGGATTTTCCATTGTACTAGGTTTCTAGCTTGTCCCTGAGATGCCCCCAGTTCCAGTTGTCTCTCCCAGTACTCTCTCCCTCCATCCTCCTGCCACCTGATCCTTCCTGTCCCCATGTCCACCCCCATCCAGACTCCTCCCTGCTGTCCACCTGTGATGTCCATTCTATTTCCCCTTCACAATGAGATTCATATGTCCCCCCACCTTGATCCCTCCTCCTTGTTACTTAGCTTCTCTGGGTCTGTGGATTGTAGTAGGATTATCCTTTACTTAACAGCTAATATCCACTTAAATGAGCACATATGGTTTGTCTTTCTGGGTCTGTTACTTCACTCAGAATGATGTTTTCTAGTTCAATCCATTTGCCAGCAAATTTCATGATGTCATTGTTTTTGTTTGTTTGTTTGTTTTTGGGTTTTTTTTTTTGGAGACAGGGTTTCTCTGTGTAACAGTCCTGGCTGTCTTGGAACTCACTTTGTGGACCAGGTCAGTCTTGAACTCACTGAGATCCACCTGCCTTTGCCTCCCAAGTGTTGGGGTTAAAGGCGAGCACCACCACCACCGTCTGGGGATGTCACTGTTTTTAACAGATGAGTAATACTCCATTGTGTAAATGTACCATGATTTTTTAATCCATTCTTCAGTTGTTAGACATCTAGGTTGTTTCCAGTTTCTGGCTATTATGAGTAAAGCTGCTATGAACATAGCTGAGCAAGTGTTCTTGTGATATGGTAAAGTGTCCTTTGGGTATATGCCCAGGAATGGTATAGCTGGGTCTTGAGGTAAGAACTTTTTAGAAATAATATTGCATTAATTTTTGAGAATTTCATACCATGTACTTTGATCATCATTATTTCCATACTCCTCAACTCTTCCCAGATCTACTCCCACCTTCCTACCCAGCCAACTTCATCTTCTCTATTTAAAAAAAAAAACCATCAAGTCTAATTTGTATTACCCAACTACTCCTGGGTATAGGGCCTAACTTGAAGTGTGGACTCTTCCTCTCCCAACAGCTGTAAAATGTCAATAGCTCCTCAGATAGAGATGAAACTTGGTGCCTACTTCCCTATTTTCTTTTCTTTTCTTTCTTTTTTTTTTTTTTTCGTTTTTCGATACAGGGTTTCTCTGTGTAGTTTTGGTGCCTGGATCTCGCTCTGTAGACCAGGCTGGCCTCGAACTCACAGAGATCTGCCTGCCTCTGCCTCCCGAGTGCTGGGATTAAAGGCATGAGTCACCACGGCCTGGCCAGACTAAGTTTTCTTCCTTCCTTCCTTCCTTCCTTCCTTCCTTCCTTCCTTCCTTCCTTCCTTCCTTTCTTTCTCTCTCCCTTTTCTTTTTTCTTTTTTCTTTGTTTTTTCGGCCTATTTTCATACCAGGATTCTTTTTGGCACGCGGTTGAACAGGTCTTCTGCATGCTTTCACAATTGCCATGAATTAGTTTGTACAATTACCCCATAATGTCCATAAAAGACTGTTTTCTTAGTCATCTATTATCTCTGGCTCTTACAATCTTTCCTCCTCCTCTTTTATTATACTCCTTGAGCCTTGCTGGTAGGGGCTGTGTGATACTGATGTCCCATTTAGGGCTCAGCATTCTGTTATATCTTATTCTCTGCACATTGACCAATTGTGGTTATCTATTAATTGCCAACTACTGATGAGGGCTGAAAAAATGCACTGATCTATAGGTATGTCTATAAGCCATTAGGAGCTGTTTTAATACAATGCCAATTTAGCAGAATAATAGTAGGCGGCTCTATCCTATGTCTTTCAACCTATCTAGCCTCAGGTTAACAACATCTGGCCCTGATAATGACAGCAGGTATGGATTCGATCTTGTGGAGCGTGTCTTAGATCTAACCAGAAAGTGATTGACCACTCCCATAACATTCATGCCACTATTGCACCAGTGCAAATACCTCAACAAGCTAATTGTTATTGTAGCTGGCAGGATTTATAACTGAGTGAGATTGATGATTGCTTTTCTCTTCTGGTAGCATGCATAACATCTTCTATCACTATGGAAGCTAGCCAATATGGAGGAATCTTTGAGGTCAGTACCTGTTTGATTTTTTTCATGTTTCATGACACAAGTATGTGATAACTCCAGCAATAGGATCTTACTATCAAGTTCTGAAGGGTGACCAAGAGCAATGGAATTACCTATAATATTTGGTGGTCTGTGGGACTCCATTGGCCAATAACTCAAAAGAGGTAGCCCTGGAAAGTAATCTCAAAGTTTGCCTTTTCTCCTTTCCTTCCCAGTAATTTTATTATGAAATGTAAGTCCAATGACTCATAAGTCACTCATGTAATGCATATACATCAAGGAATTTTAGTATATTCTCAGTTGTATAGGCATCATCCAAATCAGTTTTAGAGCCTCCTCATCACCCTTAATGGAAACCCCTATTGCCATTAGCAGTCACTATGTTCTAATTCTCAGTCTTACACAACCAGTAATTAAATGAAATGTAAATGTAATATGTACCTTTTGTGACTGGTTTCTTTCATTTACAATGTTCTCACACTTTGCCTGTTTCTATTCTCAACTCCTTATCTCTAACCCTTCTCTTTCCAGAATCTGTTCCTACAAAAAAAAAAAAAAAAACATTTGAGGAAGCTTTTGGCGGAGAACATCATTCATTCAATAATTCAACAGGTATTTGCTGAGTGTTCTCAGAAAAGCTGTCTTCCCACATGATGCTCACATTAGGAATTGCTGTGAGATGATCTTTCTGTATGCTGTGAATATGGGTTGCTACCATTGGCTAATAAAGAAGCTGCTCTGGCCTATGGCAAGACATGTTATAGCCAGGCAGGAAATCCAAGTGAGATACAGAGAGAAGGAGAAGACACTAGCCCACAACACAAGGAGAAATATGCAAACATGCCATAGCCACATGGTAATACATAAATAGAAATAGGTTAATTTAAGATATAAGAGCTAGCTAGCAAGAAGCCTGAGCCATAGACCAAGCAGTTTGTAATTAATATTAAGCCTCTGTGTGTTTATTTGCAATCAAGCAGCTGTGGTACACAGGAAAACTTTTGACCACAAAGAATAATAGGAGAAGGAAATAAGTAAGTGCACACATATAAGCCATATAAAAAGTATCAAAATCACTGAGAAGACAAGAAAACAACAGAATAGAAAGGAAGATGTTGAAGCAGTGGGTAAAAATTAAATTGATTGTGGAAGCCATGCTACCTCCTATATTTGCTTAAAGAATCCAATTTTCCCTTCAAAATCAAGTGCCTGTATAATTCAGTGAAGGCCAGGAGCAATTTCACTCCAGGAAGTATATCTCGATTAATTTGAGCCAGGTGACATGGTCTACCTCTCTTTCCAGTGATTGATTTAAAGCTAAGACAGCAAGACAATCTTGACTGAGGAAATCTGACTGGAGATAGCTGGTTTTTATTCCTTCCACATCCCCTTAGATGTTCTTGGAGAAGTGTTGTGTGGAGCTGTTAGAGGAATTGGTTAAAACCATGACTTAGAAGATAAAGATGGGAAGAACCTGGGTCAAAGAAATCCTGGAGCCATGTTATCTCCTGACTTCTTAATATGTGAGATAAAATCTCCCTTACAAGTTAAGGCAGCTGAATTAGTTTGTCTCTTGCTTGTCTTCTGGGCTATAGTCCAAAGCAGCCTCCCTAAGAAAATATGTGAGCACAGATGTGAATGATAGAAAGGTAAGCCAGCTCAAAGACATCTGGCCTTGATCTGCCAGTTCATCACAGTAGGATCATCTTACAGGAGAATCAGCACAACAAAGCATAGGCACACTTTTTGGATACAGGGCCCTAGACATCAAGGCAAGGAATTCTTTGTATTTGCTATATGGAGGAAAAGCACCAGGCTTTTTCTTTGGGGCCACCAACTAGCTCCCAAATCATGACTTAGATACTTAGTTTTGAACACTCAGCCTTAGCTTAGCTCTTTTCTTGTTAGCTCTCATAATTTAACCTGTTTCTCTTCATCTATGTTTTGCCTCACTTTTTTTTTTTTTACCTTTTGTCTTCCTTTATATCTCACTTTCCTGCTGTCTCTGTGCCTGGCTGGCTGGTGGTCATCTGGCTTCTTGTCCCGGGTGTCGCCCTCATTCTCTCCTCCTTCCTCCTCTCATTCTTCTCTCTTCCTCAGCCTAGATTCTTCCCCCTACACATTCTCTCTGCCTGGCAACCCCTTCTATCCCTCTCTTGCAGAGATATTGGCCATTAAGCTTTTTATTAGACCAATCAGGTGCCTTAGGAAGGCAAGGTAAAACAGATGCAACACATCTTTACATAATTAAAACAATGCATTATAAACAAAAGTAACACACATTTACACAGTTAAAGTGATATTCTACAGCATAAACAAATGTAACACATCTTTGCCTAGTTAAAATAATATTCCACAACATTCCAGAGTCTGAAAGGCTTGAAGCAGGGGTGTTGAGTACACTTTTAAATCCAAAGGTCCCTAGGCTAGTGATTAATTTTTCTGTGCTCCTGGGTTCCATTTGGTTACACAGTGACAGTGAATGAAAGTTTTTTCTCAGAGCCATCAGGTACTCCTGTCTGTCCAGCTTGCAAGTTGCTACTCTGAAGAAATTTGATTTTGGCTCTCTTGTTAAAGGAGGGAGGGAGTTTCCAGGATAATAATAACATAATTCCTCACAGAAACAGCCTCAGAAGCATATAGCTTCCTAGATAATGGTAGACATTCCCATTCTCCATCTTTTTTTCTTTTTTTTTCTTTTATTTTACAATATAATTTAGTTCTACATATCAGCCACAGATTCCCTTGTTCTTCCCCCTCCCGCCCCCCTCTCCTTCCCCACAGTCCACCCCCATTCCGACTTCCTCCAGGGCAAAGCCCTGAGGATTGAGATCAACCTGGTAGACTCAGTCCAGGCAGGACCAGTCCCCTCCTCCCAGGCTGAGACAAGCATCCCTGCATAAACCCCAGGTTTCAAACAGCCAACTCATGCAATGAGCACAGGACCCGGTCCCACTGCCTGGATGCCTCCCAAACAGATCAAGCCACTCATCTGTCTCACCTATTCAGAGGGCCTGATCCAGTTGGGTGCCCCTCAGCCATTGGTTCATAGTTCATGTGTTTCCATGTGTTTGGCTCTTTGTCCCTGTGCTTTATCCAACCTTGGTCTCAACAATTATCGCTCATATAAATCCTCCTCTTTCTCACTAATTGGACTCCCGGAGCTCTACCCAGGGCCTAGCCATGGATCTCTGCATCCAGTTCCCTCAGTCATTGGATGGGGTTTCTAGCACAACAATTAGGGTGTTTGGCCATCCTATCACCAGAGTATGTCAGTTCGGGCTGTCTTTTGAACATTGCCAGCAGTCTGTTGTGAGGGTATGTTTGTGGATTTCTGTGGGCCTCTCTAGCACTTTGCTTCTTCCTATTCTCATGTGGTCTTCATTTACCATGGTCTCCTATTCCTTGTTCTCCCTCTGTTGTTGATCCAGCTGGGATCTCCCGCTCCCCCAAGCTCTCTTTCCCTCGACCCTCGCCCTTCATTACCCCCACTCATGTCCAGGCTGTTCATGTAGATCTCTTCCATTTCTCCATTATTGGGCGATCCCTGTGTCTTTCTTGGGGTCCTGTTTTCCAGGTAGCCTCCCTGGTGATGTGAGTAGCAGTCCAGTCATCCTTGTTCCACATCTAGTATCCTCCTATGAGTGAGTACATACCATGTTTGTCTTTCTGAGTCTGGGTTACCTCACTCAGGATGATTTTTTCTAGATCCATCCATTTGCCTGCAAACCTCATGATGTCATTGTTTTTCTCTGCTGAGTAGTATTCCATTGTGTATATGTACCACATTTTATTTATCCATTCTTCAGTTGAAGGGCATCTAGGTTGTTTCCAGGTTCTGGCTATTACAAACAATGCTGATACGAACATAGCTGAGCAAGTGCTCTTGTGGTATGATTGAGCATTCCTTGGGTATATGCCCAAGAGTGGTATAGCTGGATCTTGGGGGAGATGGATTCCCAATTTTCTAAGAAAGCGCCATATTGATTTCCAAAGTGGTTGTACAAGCTTGCATTCCCACCAACAGTGGAGGAGAGTTCCCCTAGCTCCACATCCTCTCTGGCATAAGCTGTCTTCAGTGTTTTTGATCTTAGCCATTCTGACAGGCGTAAGGTGGTGCCTCAGAGATGTTTTGATTTGCATTTCCCTGATGATTGGGGATGTTGAGCAATTCCTTAAATGTCTTTCAGCCATTTGAGTTTCCTCTGTTGAGAATTCTCTGTTTAGTTCTATAGCCCATTTCTTAATTGGACTGTTGGGCATTTTGATGTCTAATTTCTTGAGTTCCTTATATATTCTGGATATCAGTCCTCTGTCAGATGTGGGGTTGGTGAAGACCTTTTCCCATTCTGTAGGCTGTCGCTTTGCCTTGTTGACCATATCCTTTGCGCTACAAAAGCGTCTCAGTTTCAAGAGGTCCCGTTGATTGATTGCTTCTCTCAGTGTCTGAGCTACTGGTGTTATATTTAGGAAGTGATATCCTATGCCAATGCATTCAAGACTACTTCCTACTTTCTCTTCTAGCAGGTTCAGAGTAGCTGGATTTATGTTGAGGTCTTTGATCCACTTGGACTTAAGTTTTGTGCCCGGTGACAGATATGGATCTATTTGCAGCCTTCTACACATTGATATCCAGTTATGCCAGCACCATTTGTTTAAGATGCTTTCTTTTTTCCATTGTACACTTTTGGCTTCTTTGTCAAAAATTATATCTTCATAGGTGTGTGGATTAATGTCAGGGTCTTCAATTCGATTCCATTGGTCCACATGTTGGTTTTTATGCCAGTACCAAGCTGTTTTTATTACTGTAGCTCTATAGTAGAGCTTGAAGTCAGGGATCGTGATGCCTCCAGAGGTTGTTTTATTGTACAGGATTCTTTTGGCTATCCTGGGTTTTTTGTTTTTCCATATGAAGTTGAGTATTATTCTTTCCAGGTCTGTGAAGAATTGTGATGGTATTTTGATGGGGATTGCATTGAATCTCTAGATTGCTTTCGGTCAGATTGCCATTTTTACTATGTTAGTCCTGCCTATCCATGAGCATGGGAGATCTTTCCATTTTCTGACATCTTCTTCAATTTCTTTTTTCAGGGACTTAATGTTCTTGTCATATAGGTCCTTCACTTGCTTGGTTAGTGTTACCCCAAGGTATTTTATGTCATTTGTGGCTATTGTAAAGGGTGATATATCTGTGATTTCCTTCTCAGCCTGTTTGTCAATTGTATATAGGAAGGATACTGATTTTTTTGAGTTGATCTTGTATCCTGCTATGTTGCTGAAGGTGTTTATAAACTGTATCAGTTCCTTGGTTGAATCTTTGGGGTCACTCAAGTATACTATCATGTCATCTACAAATAGGGAAAGCTTGACTTCTTCCTTTCCAATTTGTATCCCCTTGATCTCCTTATGTTGTCTTATTGCTCTGGCTAGAACTTCAAGTACTATATTGAATAAGTATGGGGAGAGCGGACAGCCTTGCCTCGTTCCTGATTTTAGTGGAATCGCTTTGAGTTTCTCTCCATTTAATTTGATGTTGGCTATTGGCTTGCAGTAAATTGCCTTTATTATGTTTAGGTATGCTCCCTGTATTCCTGATCGCTCCAAGACCTTTATCATGAAGGGGTGTTGGATTTTGTCAAATGCCTTTTCTGCATCTAGTGAGATGATCATGTGGGTTTTTTTTCTTTGAGTTTGTTTATATGGTGTATTACATTGACGGACTTTCGTATGTTGAACCACCCTTGCATCTCTGGGATGAAGCCTACTTGATCATGGTGGATAATTGTTTTGATGTGTTCTTGGAGTCTGTTTGCCAGTATTTTATTGAGTATTTTTGCATAAATGTTCATGAGGGAGATCAGTCTGTAGTTCTCTTTCTTTGTTGTATCCTTGTTTGGTTTAGGAATCAGGGTAATTGTAGCCTCATAGAAGGAGTTTGGTAATGTTCCTTCTGTTTCTATTGTGTGGAACAATTTACAGAGTATTGGTATTAACTCTTCTTTGAAGATCTGGTAGAATTCCACGCTGAAACCATCTGGTCCTGGGCTTTTGTTGGTTGGGAGACTTTTAATGACTGTTTCTATTTCCTTAGGGGTTATTGGACTATTTAAATAGTTTATCTGGTCTTGATTTAACTTAGGTATGTGGCACCTATCCAGAAAGTTATCCATTTCTTTTAGGTTTTCCAGTTTTGTGGAATAGAGTTTTTTGAAGTATGACCTGATGATTCTCTGGATTTCCTCAGTGTCTGTTGTTATGTCCCCCTCTTCGTTTCTGATTTTGTTTATTTAGATGCTCTCTCTCTGTCTTTTGGTTAGTTTTGGATAAGGGCTTGTCTATCTTGTTGATTTTCCCAAAGAACCAACTCTTTGTTTCATTAATTTTTTGTATTGTTCTCTTTGTTTCTATTTTATTGATTTCAGCTCTCACTTTGATAATTTCCTGGCATCTATTCTTCCTGGGAGACTTTGCTTCTTCTTGTTCTAGAGCTTTCAGGTGTGCTGTTAAGTCACTAGTGTGAGATTTCTCCAACTTCTTTATGTGGGCATTTAGTGCTATGAATTTGCCTCTTAGCACCTCTTTCATAGTGTCCCATAAGTTTGGGTGTGTGGTGTCTTCATTTTAGTTGATTTCTAGGAAGTCTTTAATTTCTTTATTTCTTCCTTAACCCATTGGTGATTCAGTTGAGCATTATTCAGTTTCCATGAGATTGTAGGTATTCTGTAGTTTTTGTTGTTGTTGAAATCTAACTTTAAACCATGGTGGTCTGATAGCACACAGGAGGTTACTCCAATTGTTTTGTATCTGTTGAGATTTGCTTTGTGGCCAAGTATGTGGTCAATTTTAGAGAAGGTTCCATGGGGTGCTGAGAAGAAGTTATATTCTTTTTTTGTTAGGATGGAATGTTCTGTAGATATTGATTAAGTCCATTTGAGTCATGACATCAGTTAAGTCCTTTATTTCTCTGTTAAGTTTCGATTTGGGAGATCTGTCCAGTGGTGAAAGTGGGGTGTTGAAGTCTCCCACTATTAATGTGTGAGGTTTTATATGTGGTTTAAGCTTTAGTAATGTTTCTTTTACATATGTGGGTGCCCTTGTGTTTGGGGCATAAATGTTCAGAGTTGAAACTTCATCTTGGTGGATCTTTCCTGTGATGAGTTTGTAATGCCCTTTTTGATCTCTTTTGATTAATTTTAGTTTGAAGTCTATTTTGCTGGATATCAGGATGGCTACACCCACTTGTTTCTTAAGACCGTTTGATTGGAAAGTCTTTTACCAGCCTTTTATTCTTAGGTAGTGTCTATCTTTGAAATTGAGATGTGTTTCTTGTATGCAGCAGAAAGATGGGTCCTGCTTTCATATCCATTCTGTAAGCCTATGTCTTTTTATAGGTGAATTAAGCCCATTGATATTAAGGGATATTAATGACCAGTGATTGTTCATTCCTGTTATTTTTGGTGGTAGTGCGTGTACTTCTCTTCTTTGGGGTTTACTGCTGTGGCTTTATCTATTGCCTGTGTTTTCGAGGGTGTATCTGACTTCCTTAGGTTGGAATTTTCCTTCTAGTGCTTTCTGTAGGGCTGGGTTTGTGGATAGGTATTGTTTAAATCTGGCTTTGTCTTGGAATGTCTTGTTCACTCCGTCTATGATGATTGAAAGTTTTGCTCTGTATATTAGTCTAGGCTGGCATCCATGGTCTCTTAGTGTCTGCATTACATCTGTCCAGGACCTTCTGGCCTTCAAAGTCTCCATTCAGAAATCGGGTGTTATTCTGATGGGTTTGCCTTTATAAGTCACTTGGCCTTTTTCCTTAGCTGCTGTTAATATTCTTTCTTTATTCTGTACATTTAGTTGTTTAATTATTATGTGGCGAGGGGACTTTTTTTGGGGGTCTAGTCTGTTTGGTGTTCTATAGGCTTTTTGTATCTTCATAGGCATTTCCTTCTTTAAGTTGGGAAAGTTTTCTTCTATGATCTTGTTGAATAAATTTTCTGTGCCTTTGAGTTGGTATTCTTCTCCTTCTTCTATCCCTATTATTCGTAGGTTTGGTCTTTTCATGGTGTCCCATATTTCTTGGACATTTTGGGTCATGATTTGTTGGCTTTAGTGTTTTCTTTGACTGATGAATCTATTTCTTCTACCATATCTTCAACACCAGAGATCCTCTCTTCCATCTGTTGCATTCTGTTAGTTATACTTGCATCTGAAGTTCCCGATCGTTTACTCAGATTTTCTATTCCCAGCATTCCCTCTGTTTGTGTCTTCTTCATTTTTTCTATTTCCCTTTTCAGGTCTTGGACTGTTTCCTTCATTTGTTTCATTGCTTTTTCATGATTTTCTTTCAGTATTTTATTGTTTTCTTCCAGGGCTTTATTTTTTTCTTCTACTTTATTTGTCCTTTCCTCTAGTTTTTTATAGCATTCTTCCCATTTTTTGTTATTCTTTTCCTCTATATAAGTCTCTACCTTCTTCATGATGTTATTCATAAGGCTGTTTTCTTCTGCTTCTTCCAATTTTTGATGTTCAGGTCTAGATGTTGGAGGAGGGCTAGGTTCTGGTGATGCTGTATTGCTCTTCATTTTGTTGTATGTACTTCTGCCTTGACGTCTGCCCATCTCCTTGTGCTTCGTTCTTGGTCTTATCAGTGCACTTGGTCCAGACAGAGCTGACAGATTCAGGAAGTCTCTCTCTCTCTTGTCCAGATGGGAGCACTCTTGTCCAGATGGGAAGTCTGGGGCAGGATAGGAGCTGAGGGCCGGTCTCTAAGTTTCAGGAAGTGGCTGGGGTCTCGGGTGGATGGGCATGGGGACAGGTCTTGGAGATTACAGGGTCTGCCGGGGGTCTCTTGTCCAGAAGGGAGTCCGGGGCAGGATGGGAGCTGTGGCTTGGTCTCTAAGTCTCAGAAAGTGGCTGGGTCTCGGGTGGATGGGCGTGGGGACAGGTCTTGGAGATTACAGGGTGTGCCGGGGGTCTTGGAGAAGGAGAGCCTTCCCGGTAGGGCTAGAAGGGAACCTGCCTGGTGGCCAGATCCTGGGGCCAAGTTGGGCAGGTCTTCTCCGGAGTGGCTGGTGCCCAGGGATAGGGTCTAGGCTGATCCCAGGCACTCACCTCTTGTCCAGTTAATTAATAATCTGTTCATGCCTCCTTCTTGGATAGCATCCAGAAGAGATTCGACACACTTCTCCCAGTTTGGAGATTCAAAAGAAGAGTACAAGCATCAGCTGGATTCTGGTGAGAACCTTGCAGCCAATGGTGTCACAATGACCAGAGCAAATGCTCGCCAACTCCACGAATCTTCTCACTGAATGTCTCTGAGTCCTCAGCCGAAAGAAGTCCAGCTCCCCATTCTCCATCTTAACACCCTAAATTGTTCCTTCAGTCTGCAGAGACACTGTCCCACAGTGTATTCTCCAGGAAGAAGTTACTTTGAAAACCAGGGAATGGCCTGTGGTAAGAGTTTGAGATTCAAGTTGAGTTATCTGCAATTACTTGAAGGTCACTATTTATCACAGTGATTTTATTTGAGACAGGTCTCTCTAGTCATGGCTTTCCTGAAACTAGCTATGTAAACCAGACTGGTCTCCAATTCACAAAGAACCACTTGCCTCTGCCTCCCAAATGCTGGGATTAAAAGTGTGTCCCTCTATATCTGATGACACTGTGTTTTAAAGAAATGTATAAATGGGTTGGCAGGTAGATAGATTAATTTTTCAAGAGATGAATTGCATGTAAGATACAATATATAGTATGCATATGGTCTTCTGTAACTACAATAGTCACTATATGTTTCAGCTTGCTGTTCTGTTGCTGTGAGAAACCACTGACCAAAGGCAACTTGGAGAGGAAAGGATTTATTTCTCTTTAGAGTTTGCAGTCCATCACAAGGGGATGTCAAATGAAAATTTCAAGACAGATGCTTTAAACCAGTGTTTTTCAACCTGTGGATCATGACCCCTTTGGGGTCGAATGACCCTTTGACAGGGGTCACATATCAATTATCCTGTATCTCAGATGTTTACATTATGGTTCATAACAGTAGCAGGATTACAGTTATGAAGTAGCAACAAAAATAATTTCATGGTTGAGGGTCACCACAACATGAAGAACTGTATGAAAGGGTGGTAGCATTAGGAAAGTTGGGAACCACTGCTTTAAACTATGGAAGAATGCCACTCACTGACTTGCTCTCTGGTTTGTTCACTGGCTCTTTCTCATCTGTCCTATACAGCCTGGGCCCACCTGCTCAGGAATAGTGCCACCCATAGTAGCCTAGACCCTCTGACATCAATTCTCAGTGGAAAGAATTCCTCACTGATATGGCCAGGGGCCAATCTGATTGAGCTGATTCTTCATTTGAGATTTCATCTTGAGTAGTGGCTTGGGTTGGATCAAGTTGGATATTAGGTTGATTTCACCTCAAGGCATTCTTGAAATCATATTTTCATTCAACTAATTTATTTGGGAGATTATTCCAGAAGCCACTGTGTGGGAATGGAAAAGTGTAAAAAGAAAGTCAGCGATGATAGTTAATAAATAGAAACTTAGAATGGGCAACTGCAGTTAAATCTCCCAGGCCACCTACTAATAGACTTCATATAATAAACACTAAATGTCTTTGTGCTAGCTTTGTTCTCTATGATATGAATCACCTACCTAAAGAAGATAACAAAGTCAATGACTAAGTACTGATCTACAGTTACATAAACATAGAACTCCTTATTGTATTTATGGCATTTTTATTTGCTATCCATTATATTGTAATCATATGTAATATTGACTGACATTCAATCATTACTTATGAAAATATTGCATAAATTAATGATGAATAGAGGTGAAACTGTATAAATCAAAATCTAGGGTAAAATTTACTGGACCTACTTTCTCAATTGTTCCTTAAAATGACATATTGCAGATGCTAAAGACTCAGCAACTATTCAGAGATGTTGCAAATTGACAAACACATATTTAATTTTGCCTGGACCTATGCTAAATTTAAGAAATGGAAATGCAAACAAAGATAGATTAAAAGCTTTTTTCTGGCTGGGTCATGAGATGTTTTGGCAGAAAACAAGCTCAATAGTGGGATTAGAATAAAGAATTCTGTGTAAATTGAAAAGACTAATCTAAAACTTTAGCTTACATCATCTTTTAATGTATCTCAGTCACTCAGAAAACTGTATATATAGCATTATGAAGGGGACTATGTTGATCTATTACTGCCATTTGAAAATGAAATTCTCCTATACCAGAGCCACTTAAATACCCCAGAAAGCAGTCAAGCATGCTTCAAGCATGCCTCATCCTCTAGTCCTTCCTGTTTAGCTTCTTAATTTTAGATTAAAAACTGTATAAGAAACCATCTAATGAATGTAATAATTTTTATCTTAAACAAGATAAACACTGTAAAACTTCCAGTGAATGCAATTGAGGATAACCTAGACTCCAGCTGGTGAGGAATGACAGAAGCATGGAGTACTAAAGTTTGCACATCTATCAATAATAGTCCAAAACATCACTAGTCAACTTTAACTGGTAACATGTCAATTTTGCTTATATGTGTGCCTTGTCACTTTCACTAATTTCCTTCTGGTGAATTTTGTGTTTAAAAGTCAAGGTACTCTCTCCTAAACTTTTATCTCACTCCAGTCAACTCTACATTTCTTTCCTTCCTATCATCTCCAAGTTTCTTCAATTAACCTCACCACCTGAGGGCAGGTTCACCCAACTCCTTTTAGCACCCAGCTTCTAGTATCAGCCAGCAACATCCTACTGTCAGAATCCAGGAGTAGGGGATTCTATTCAGGCTGGTGCAGGACATTCCAGCAGGGTTGGGAAATCAAGCCCTTTGAGAAATCTCTCAGTCAATGATGCATGATGGTTGGTGGATGAATATGCATGGCCTAGTTCCACCCTCGAGGATGAGCATCATTCTTAGTTGTGTTCTGTTATTTTCCAGACATCCTACGGAGGTGATAATGTCAACAATAATCTCCTCAGGACCACTTCTTACTCCAGCTATCCCTCTTTTTTCCCTCCTATCTCTTTCCTTCCCCGCCTCCTCTTCCTCTTCTCTCCTCTCCTTTCCTAAGATTGCCTCCCAAACTGAAAACAAACCATCTGACCTCAAACCATAGTGCCAGGAGTTACTCCTATAGGAGCGCAGCCTGGCATCTACCTACTTCTGTTCCTTTATCCTTTGCCATTATCCACACATTTTCATTTGAATTCTGGCCCATCATATCACAGAAGGCTTCCATGCCAATGAACACAAGGCATTTTAATCCTCCATCTCTCAGCACCACAGCACAGATGTTCCTGTACCTTCCTGTAACATGCTCATGCCACCTTGACGTAATCCACCACTGGAGGTCCTTTCACCTCCCTACCTGGTTCATCTGTGGTCATCTGATGGTTCAGTCTTGTAACTCTCCTGGCACATTCTTCAAAGCCTCTTCTCATTCTGGCTGTTTCTGTCCACATCTTTTTTTTTTTAACATTACTACTCATGAAGACATAACCCACTGATTTGTGTGTTTAGTCTAAATGTTTGGTTTGCATTCCAGACTTGTTTCTTTAATTACCTACTTTATGTCTCTTTAATATCATTTATTTGCTCTTTTTTTTTATACAGGGTCTTTCTGTGTAGGCAAAATGTTTAAATGTGGGATTCCCTTGCCTCTGCCTCTGGGTTACATGCAAACAACACCCTACCCCTCAGAGGTTTTTTTTTAATCTTAAAGGCATCTCAGACACTACATAATCCAAGAAAAACAGGAAAAGAGAGAGAGAGTTTAGATAGTCAGTTCTCTCCTTCCATCTTTACGTGGGCCTAGGTATTGAACTCACGGTCAGGTTTGCAAGTCAAGTGCTTTACCCATTGAGCCATTTCACTGGCCTGGAAAATATAGTTTTTCTTCCAATACCCTTCCAATCCTTGTGGTGCCTGTTTCAGAGACTGCCAACAATACCCATCCAGGTTTCAAACACTAAAATGCACTTTAGTAATCATTATCTGTAGACGAATTTCTAAACATTCTTATTAAATAAGAAACACAGAGCCAAATACAGGGGTAATAGCCGAAGAGATCAGAGAAATAGCAAAGAACTACTGACTAACATTAGCTTACCACCATGCCATTGTTTCCCACACAAGAGAGCTTCTTCCTGTCTAACCTGCACTTTTATTGCCTTCCTGTTCTGCCTTCTCATTGGCTCTAAGCCCAGCCACATCACTTCCTTGTCACTGCCTGTCTATACAGACCTCCAGATCGCTATGGTTGGTACTGGTATTAAAGGCTCATGTCACCACACTTGGCTGTGTCCTTGACCACACAGAGACTCTGCTTGCCATGGGATCAGATTAAGGGCATGTGCTACCACTGCCTGACTCTGTTTATGGCTCGCTATGACTTCTGATCTCCAGGAAAACTTTATTTATTAACATACAAACAAAATCACATTTCAGCACATAAAGTATCATCACAATTATCCATTCATCCTCTTTCTTCAAAATTCTTTACTCATATGTTTAAATCATCACTTGTTAATATATTTGATGTCACTACCTAAATATTTTCAATCTATTGACGTCTGTCTCTTCATTACTGAACCTCTACAGATACCTCTTAAGTTGCTTGGTCATATCCTCTCTATCACTATATATGATCTACTCTCAAAGTGGTATGATTACTTCCATCCTTATCTCCTTCCCAGATTTAAGACACTTTAATGGCTACCCACTACTACCCATCAAATAGACACAAGATAATTTATCTACCATATGGGACCTTGATTATCTGCCCCCTGCTTACTCTCTAGCCTCACTTGTCTCAGACACCCCCTAGCCCCCAACACCTCATCTGATTATAGTGACCTTATTTTTTTTCTTCCATACATATTCCTGGACATAGGATTCTTGCATATAGTGTCATTATCTCTTCTTCCCTTCTTCCTCCTCTTCTTTCTTATTCTACTTCCTATTACTTGAGTTTTTCTGTTTGTTTAGATCAGGTCTTACTCTGCAATCCAGGCTGTCCTAAATCTCACTGTGTAGCCTAGGCTTGCCTCAATCTTATGACAATCCCCTTGTCTCAGCCTTCCAAGTACTGGAATTAAAAGCATGAGCCACTATGCCCAGCTATGCTTCTTCTTCTTAAAATATTCCTTCTCCCTTAATTTGTTCCATATTCACTAATTTTTATTTTTTTAATTATTTTTTTACATCCCAACTGCAGTTTCCCATCCCTCTTCTCAGAGTCCCTCCTCCTACCTCCCTTCTGACCCTCATCCACTCCTCCTCTGTTTCTCTCCAGAAAAGGGCAGGCCTCCCATGTATACCAAACAAACATGCCATATCACGTTGCAGTGAGACAGGCATTTCCCCTCCTATTCAGGCTGGATGAGGCAACCAAGTAGGAGGAAGGGTCCCAAAAGCAGTCAAGAGTCAGAGACAGCCCCTGCTCCCACTGTTAAAAGTCTCACAAGAAGACCAAGCTACACAACTGTAACATACGCAGAAGGTCTAGAATTTTTTTAACTTTCTTTTTTATTTATTCTTTGTGTCTTTCACATCATGCATCTCCATCCCATTCACTTCTCTGTCCCTTTATATCTACCCTCTGCCCTTGCAACCTCCCCTAAAATAAAATAACATAAAATTTAAGAGAAAAAAAAAGAAAGAAAAAAATCAGTCTCATCATGGAAGCTGCAGTGTGACACAGCGAGTCACGCAGTAAACCCTTTTGTCCATACATCTTTACTTGCAAGTGTTCATTGCAAAGAGTCATTGGTCTGGCTCGAGGCCTCTGGTTTCTGCTACACTATCGATGCTGGCCCCTCACTGGGACTCCTCTTGGTTCTCCTGTTGTTGCCCTGTGTTGTGGAGATCCTGCAGCTTTGGATTTGCAGGACCTGCCTCTTTACATACTCTAGCAGATGGGGTGGATGTTGGGGTGGGTCAACTCATAACCCTGGGTCTGGGCCTAGGTAGTTGCAGGGCTGGTCAGCCCACCAGCTATCCCTTGTCCTCACCATCAGGGTGAGCTCTGCTGCATTTCCCTGGCTAGATCACCCCTTGCAGCTATGAGCAAGGGGCGGCACCAGTTCTCCCGATGATGATGATGATGATGATGATGATGATGATGATGATGATGATTTCACATCCTCAGGGTCAGTTCTCCCACACCTACAACTTAGGTCCAGCTCTACTGTGTTACTGTGTTTTCCAGGCAAGGTATATGGTCCACTTTCCTGAGTGTTGCAGCTGATGAGGGGCAGAGACAGCTCTCCCGCTCTTATGGCTTCAGAGCCAGCTCTTCCACCTCCTTCAAGCATTGATAGGTAACGGGGGAGGGGGACATCTCTCCCCGGCCCATGCTACCACATGATAGATGAGTAATGGGGACAGCTCTCCCATGCTCACAACTTTGGGACTGCCTCACCCAGACCTGTGCCAATGGGATTTGCTCTATTGTGCTTTGCAGGTGAGGTGCAGGGCCTGCTCTCCTGAGTGTTGCAGCTGGTGGGGGATGATGGTTGCTCTCCTACTCTTATGACCTTAGGGTCACCTCTCCCACCTACCTCAAACATTGATGGGTGAGGAGGGGGAAGGATATCTCTCCCCCACACACGCCACCATATGGCAGATGAGTGGTGGGGCCAGGTCTCCCATGTTCATGTTCTCAGGCAGTTCACCTGCTCCCCTGTCAATAGGGTCAGCTCTACTGTGCTGCCCAGATGAGATGCAGGGTTCACTTTCCAGAGTGCTGCAGCTGATAAGGGGGGAGGATCAACTCTCTCACCCACTTCAGGTGGCAGGGGTAAGTGGGAGAGGGCCTCTTTCTCTTGCCCTCATCACAACATATCAGACAGGGTATACGGCCAGCTATCCCACTCTCACACCCTCAGGGCTATCTCACTCATGCCTCTGCCAATAGAATCAGCCCTACTGTGCTGCCCAGGTGGCAATGGTGCCTGACTGCCCCGCACCAGAGGCACCTGGGGCAGAGCTGTGTTTGTCCTCCAGGGGTCCACCAGGTTTAGAAACAAGGGCCTAGAATTTTTAAGAAAGGAAAGATAAATTGAACATCTGGAAAAAGAATAGAATTTGGCACATATAAAGGTATGTATGAGGGTTTGTCACTACTTTTCTGTATAAAAGGATAGATTCTGAGCAGTTAAGTAACTTTTCCAAAACTGATTAGTGCTGGATCTGTTGGTGAACAATTACTGGGTTTTCATCCCACTGTGAAGTCCATTAAAAGTCATACAACAGCAGCTGAACAACAGAATATGGAAGATCAGTGGGCCACCCTCACAGATTCCTGGGAGTTTCCTTTGCACTAGATTTCTAGCTTGTCCCTGAGATGCCCCTAACTGCAGTTGTGTCTCCCAGTACTCTCCCCTTCCATCCTGTTCCCACCTGATTCATCCTATTCCCATTCTCATCCCCCAACCCAACCCTGCCCCACCCCTAAATTTTCACTTCCTTATTGATGCTTTATTTAATTCTCTGACTGGCCCAAATCCTAGCCAGATAATCTTTCATCATCCTACATGCCTCTCTTGGATGGAGAGTCATAACTATTTGTTCAATGAATGAATAACTACATGTAATTAGTGAATGAAGAAAAGCTACATTCTTAAAGATAGAATAATCTTATCTCTTGCTGTAGGTTCTATTGTGTCCCCTTGCTCTAGATCCTATGTTAAAACCCCAACTCCAAGTACATCACAATTGTACTGTACTTGTAAAATGATCTCCTGTAAAAAAAAGTAACCAAATTAAAATGGGTTTAATATGTCATCATTTGATGTGACTGGTATTCTTTTTAAAAAGATTTATTTGTTTAATTTTATGTGTGTTGGTGTTTTGCCTACATGCACGCAAGTGTACCATGTGCATGCCTGGTACCTGTGGAGGTCAAAAGAGGGCACTGGATCCCCTGGAACTGGAATTACAGGCAGTTGTATTTCATCATGTGGGTGCTAGAAACCAAACTTGGGTCCTCGGTGAGAAGAACTAGCAAGTGCTCTTAACCACTGAACCATCTCTTCAGCCTCCAGAACTGATAGCGTCAAAGGAAGAGCATATTTAGACAGACAGAAGAGACAGGGATGACACACCAACACAGTCATACTGCAAAGGAAGCCAAGGAAAGAGGGAAGAAACCAGTGCTACCAACATTCTTGTTTTTGGACTTCCAGCATCCAGAACCATGAGAAAAACAGTGTTTGTTATTTTCAGCAATCAATTTGCTGGGCTTTGTTAAGGAAGCTCAGGAAAACTAATATATCTCCATTACTTCAATGGGTCAGTGTGCACCATGTTGGAATACACCCAGAACTATCTCATTCTTCAAGAGCTGCCCTCACATACTCTGCCAAATCCAGTTTCTGACTCTGCCAGGATGTTCCCATCTGCTCTAAATGAAGTAGCATTCATCACTGTCCTGTATGTTCACTGTGAAAGCCAATCTTTATAAGCTGGGGGATGAAATGACCTTGGTGCTATGAGTAGTACCCTCACTGCATGGGTAGAGATCAATAGTCATATGAAAGGCAAAGTCACTTTGGAAGCATAAGACGATACTGTTTAAGGAACCTGCCTTCAGGTTATTCATGACACCTTTGTTGTTCAAGAAATGCACAGTTTTCCTATCTTTTTGAAAGAACACAGAAAAGTATTTCCTACAAGTTTTGTGACCAAGAATTTTAACATTTCTGTCCATTCTGTTCATTTTGCTTAGAGTGGCTGTGATAACTGGTAGGCTCATGTTTAAAATGATGAGATTCTGCATGTGAGGAGATGGCACTGGTCAGTAGCAAAAAATTATAATGTTTTCTATTAATTTTTAGAGAATGTTTTAGAGACATTTTAGAGCATATAGCTTATTTCATTAATATTTAATATGATACTATTAATAGTAGGGCACCATTCCACTTGAATAAGTTGCATCATTTTGGTAAGTGGTGCCATAAGTGGTTAATAGCCTAGCCCCAAAGCTGGCTGTGTTTTCAAATATGATTAGTATTTCTCTGTCTTTTTCTTAATGCTCCATTAACTAGTGCAAAGTAAGTGGTCCTACTGCCAAAAGCCTTTTCCATTAAATGGAAAATGCATTTATTCACTTTGCAAGTTAATTAAAGCCATATGGAATTCAGAACAGAAGATTGTGACTTACACATTTTGTCGTAGAGAGATTTAGAAAACATAGAGCCATTTGTGCCCAACAGGACTCCCATATGCTTTCATATCTGAAAATCAAAATATAAAATAAGTGTTTAAACTTTTCCCTCAACTATGACAATTTCATATGCACGATTACAGTGAGATTCCAAAGTATATGTGATTCATAGCAGTGAGTGGTACCAAATGTTGAAACCTTTGAAAGGAAGAGAATTCTTTGGTTGATTTTCCTCTGCTTCTCTAAAGCTCTGTTTGAGTGTAATAATGGAGGGTTGGCTTCATAGGTAGCTTAGATGATGCTTAACTATATCTCTACTCTGAAAGACAGTTGATACCTACTCAAATCAAAAACTATATCAGGCAAGGCACTGTGCTTACTCTCAAAAGCCAAAGAAATAGAAATTTAATATTTTCTTTAAAAATGATACTTACTTATTTACTATGTGCAAGTGTGTGTGTTCTCACGCTATAGTACACCTGTGGAGGTCATAGGACAACTTTCTAGAGTGTTTTCTTGCCTTCTTCTGCATTGATCTGGATCTCTCATTGTTTCTGATGCTCAGTGTATTTCAGTCCAGCTGGCCCATGAGCTGCTGGGTGATTCTCCTATCTCCACCTTCCATCTTACCATAGAAGATTTGGGATAACAGATGTGGTTCACTACATTTGCCTCTTTATGTGGGTTACTGGAATCAACTCAGGTTGTCAGGTTTTTGTGGTGAGTGCTCTTACACTCCTTCTCCCTGATACTCCTAATATTAAGTCTTTACCCACCAGAAAGGTACATTGGGGTACAGAAGAGAGGCCTATATATAAAAGATATCTTTTTTCCTGAAGTTGCATTAAAAGAGGTTCTATTGTATTAAACAGTAGAAAACTTTGAGGACTTTTGTTGTTCACATATCTTTCTTGGCCCTTTAGCACAATAGTTATGTATTGAACATCTACTACAGGGAAGCATGTATACAGAAACTAAGTTGTATATACTCACACATTGTGAATTGTACATGGTGAGGCAGCTATTCCTCACTCCATGTGAGACTGATGTTCATTCATAGGCACCTTCGAAGGAAATTACTTGTCATTTATTGACAAAGACACCAGTTATTATCTCATATGAAAATTTAAATATTCCTATTGTCTCCTTTCAAAGGAGATCAAGGGGATACAAATTGGAAAGGAAGAAGTCAAACGTTCACTATTTGCAGATGATATGATAGTATACATAAGTGACCCCAAAAATTCTACCAGGGAACTCCTATAGCTGACAAACACCTTCAGTAATGTGGCAGGATACAAGATTAACTCAAAAATATCAGTAGTCCTTCTATATACAAATGATAAATGGACCGAGAAAGGAATCAGAGAAACATTACCCCTTACAATAGCCACAAATAATATAAAATACATTTGGGTAACTCTAACCAAACAAATGAAAGACCTTTATGACAAGAACTTTAAGTCCTTGAAGATAGAAATTGAAGAAGATATCAGAAAATGGAAAGATCTCCCAGGCTCATTGATAGGTAGAACCAACATAATAAAAATGACAATCTTACCAAAAGCAATCTACAGATTCAATGCAATTCCTATCAAAATCCCACACAATTCTTCACAGTCCTCAAAAGAAAAATAATCAGCTTCATATGGAAAACAAAAACAACCTAGGATAGCTAAAACAATCCTTTACAATAAAGCAACTTCTGGAGGCATCACCATCCCTGACTTAAAGCTCTACTATAGAGCTATAGTAATAAAAACAGCTTGGCACTGGCATAAAAAAAATGACATGTGGGCCAATGGGATTGAATTGAAGACCCTGATGTTATTCCACACACCTATGAACACCTGATCTTTGACATAGAAGCCAAAACTATACAATGGAAAAAAAGCATCTTCAACAAATGGTGCTGGCATAACTGGATGTCAATGTGTAGAAGGCTGCAAATAGATCCATATCTGTCACCGGGCACAAAACTTAAGTCCAAGTGGATCAAAGACCTCAACATAAATCCAGCTACACTGAACCTGATAGAAGAGAAAGTAGGAAGTAGCCTAGAATGTGTTGGCACAGGAGATCACTTCCTAAATATAACACCAGTAGCACAGACACTGAGAGCAACAATTTATTAGTTATTATAATTTATTAATGGGACCTCCTGAAATTGAGAAGCTTCTGTAAGGCAAAGGGCATGGTCAATAAGACATAACAACAGCCTACAGAATGGGAAAAGATCTTCACCAACCCCACAACTGACAGAGGGCTAATCTCCAAAATATATAAAGAACTCAAGAAACTAGACATCAAAATACCAAACGATCTAATTTAAAAATGGGCTACAGAGCTAAACAGCATTCTCAACAGAAGAATCTCAAATGACTGATAGACATTTAAGGAAGTGCTCAACATCTTTAGTCATCAGGGAAGTGCAAATCAAAACAACTCTGAGATACCATCTTACACTTGTCAGAATGACTAAGATCGAAAACACTGATGACAGCTTATGTTGGAGAAGATATGGAGCAAGGGGAACACTCCTCCACTGCTGGTGGGTGGTGCAAACTTGTACAGCTACTTTAGAAATCAGTATGGCGACTTCTCAGAAAATTGGGAATCAATCTACCTCAAGACCCACTCTTGATGATACAACTCCTGGGCATGTACCCAAGGAATGCTCAAGCATACCACAAGGACACTTGCTCAGCTATGTTTATAGCAGCATTATTCGTAATAGCCAGAACCTGGAAATAACCTCGATGCCCCTCAACCAAAGACTCGATAAAGAAAACATGGTTCATTCACGTAATGGAGTTTTACTCAGCTGTAAAAATCAATGACACCCTGAAATTTGCAGGCAAATGGATGGAACTAGAAAATATCATCCTGAGTGAGGTAACCCAGACTCAGAAAGACAAACATGGTATGTACTCACTCACTAGTGGATATTAGATGTAAAGCAAAGGCTAATCAGACTACAACCCACAGCTCCAGAAAAGCTAGGAAATTAGGAGGACCTTAAGAGAGACACCTGGATCGCCTTGGGAGGGGGAAACAGATGAGATCTCCATAAGTAAACGGGATGAGGTAGGGCATTAGAGGGGAGGGGATGGAGGATGAGAACATGAAGGAATAGGATGGTCAAGCTGGGGGAGGACAGAGTGGGAGAGCAGTGAAAGAGATATCTTGATAGAGACATTATGGGGTAAGGTAGAAACCTGGTGCTAGGGAAATGCCCAGGAATCCACAAGCACACCCCCAGATTAGACTACTAGTAATAGTGAAGAAGGTGTCTGAACTGGCCTACCCTGGTAATCAGATTGGTAAATACCATAACTGTCACCATAGAGCCTTCATCCAGTAATTGATTTCAGAAGCAGATGCAGAGATCCACAGTCAAGCACCAAGCTGAGTCCTGAGAGTCCAGTTGAAGAGAGGGAAGAGGAATCATATGAGCAAGGGGGGTTGTCAAGATCATGATGGATAAATCTATGGAGGCAACTAAACCAAGCTCATAGGAACTCACTAACTTTAGACTGACAGCTGTGGAATCTGCATGGGACCGGACTAGGCCCTCTGCATATGGGAGACAGTTGTAAAGCTTGGTCTGTTTGAGGGGCCTCTGGCAGTGGGATCAGGATCTGTCCTTGGTGCATGAGCTGGCTTTCTGGAGCCCATTACCTATGGTAGGACAACTTGATCACCTTGATAGAGGTGAGAGGGGCTTTGTCCTGCCTCAACTGAATGTACCAGGCTTTGCTGACTCCCCATGGGAGGCCTTGCCCTTTTGGAGGAGTGGATGGGGTCAGGCCAGGAGGTAGCTGAGGGAAGAGGGAGGAGGGATGAGAGAGCAATCTGTGGTTGGTGTGTAAAATGAATAAAACGTTTTTTCAATAAAAAAAAAAAAAACAAAACCTAGGATATCAGTTCTCAAATTTGAGTAGTTTCCAAGATGATTTCTTAAATCATAGATCCGTGGGCTTCAGCTCCAGAGTTTTCAAGTTACTAAGTCTGAGGTAGAACTCAGGAATTTATATTTATAACAGATTGCCAAAAAGCAGTGTGTTGATCTGGGAATCACACTTTTAGAATCACAGGCCTAGGACACAGGCAGTACTATGTTCAAGCCAGGCCCTCTCAGATCTTCCATGCTAAAGGCATCTCTCAACATTCACCCCCAAAAGGTCCAATGCACGAGAAATAGAATGCTGTCTATCCCAGCTTCATCACTGTTGACCCAGTTGATGCTATTATACTTCCATCAATAATGGGCAATTAATTATACCAGCACTATATGTCAAACATTGTGATAGGATTCTGAATACAATAATAATAGCTAACAAACACTGAGTCCTTATCTGTGCAATAAGCATTAGTCATAGTAATTTAAAGAAAAAATCTCATTAGACCCTCCACTACAACTCATTTTATTAGTCAGATAACTGAAGCATATAAAGTCCAATAATTTGTTCAGGGACATGTGATATATAGGTAGTAAATAATGGAGACAAAAAATATAAAAGGATGAGTTCCTGACTCTTAAGACACAGTACCTCTCAACATGGACCTGTCTATATCTTTAATACTTGTTTGTCAATCTACCTAAGTTTTCTTTAATATTCAGAAGAATCTTAAGAAGTAAACCTTGTTAGCCTCATCTTCACATGAGAGAACTGAAGCTTTGAGGCATTAACAACTTCTTTATGGAATGAGGGATGGGTAGGGGCATAGATTTGCTGAGTGCTGAGAACCTGCTTCTGCCATATAGAGGTTTATATTTGCCTTGGTGAGTAGGGATGGACATTTTTGTATTAATGTATATGGCAAAAGCCATTTTCCTAAGTTGGTAGAAATAAAGATGGAAGATGATTTGGAGCCATCAGGATTCTTTTTATATTTTATTTTAAATATTTATTTATTTAATAACCCAACCACTGTTTCCCCTCCCTCCCTTTCTCCTCTCCTCCCAGTTCCTCCCCACATCTCACTTCTGCTCCCCCTCATTCATTCCTACTTTGTTTCTATTCAGAGGAGTGTAGATCTCCCATGGTTACCAAGCAAACATTGCTTGTCCAGTTGAAGGCAGGATGAGGCAACCCAGTAGGAGGGAAGGAACCCAATAGCAGGTAACAGAGTCAGACAGCCCCTGGTCCCACTGTTAGGAGTCTCACAAGAGGACCAAGCTGCACAACTGTAACATATGTACAGAGGGCCTAGGCCAGTCCCATGCAGGCTCCCTGGTTGTTGGTTCAGTCTCTGTGAACCCCTATGAGCTCAGGTTAGTTGTTTCTGTGGGTTTTCTTGTGATGTCCTTGACCCCTCTGACTCCTACATTCCGTTTCCCCTCTCTTCAGCAAGATTCCCTGAACTCCCCATAATGTTTTGCTGTGGGTCTCTGTATCTGTTTCCTTCTGTTGCTGCCATCAGGATTCTTATCACTTGGTAATGTCGAGTTGTTAAAAGATTGTAAATACTACTCAGAGTGATGGTTGACTCTTCATTTTAATTTCGTCAAATACCAAAAATATGGTGGTAGAAGTTGGGAACAGGGGCCACTGAATCTGGGGTATTTGATTCTAAAAACAAGTATGACTGCTCTGTAAAGGACTGACTGGACCCACATCTATGTCTATCACTATGCGATAGTTGTGAGTGCCTGGAATATAACTTACAGATAAATTAGCCACCTCCCAATGCCCCTCCATTTAGAACTAAAGTACTTATTTTTTAATTTCTAAAACAAGTTAGGAAATAATGTATGATAGCTTAGTTCTCTTCCAGAAGTTGCCCTTAGCTGAAGATAACCACCTCATCCAAGGCTGTACTTCTTTGGACAATAGGGAAAATCCTTCTCTTCAGTGAGTGCTTGATCTGGAGCATAAACACACACGTAGTCATGATTCAAGCTATTTCTGGGGCTGGCTATATAGCCTGTACTAGAGCATATATATGAAGTCCTGGGTTTATTCCCAGCAACAGCATCAGCAACATCACAATAGAAACAACAAGATCTACCGAAGACCATATGAACTCCAGAGGGTCTAGGGTGACCAACTGACTATCTTGGTTTGTCTTGATTTGAGGGGTTTTCTAGGACTTGGGATTTTAAGTGCAAAAACCTGGTACAATTTCCAGCAAAGAGAAAGATATTGGTCATCCTAAGATATCCCTTTTGTGGTTATTTGAGACCCAGCTTCCCCTGTACCCAGGATGCTTCCTCTTTTTCTTCCAAGGTTTTGATTCTGAGACGATGTCCTAACCTAAGACACTGCCTGTGTGTCAATTCCTTTCTCAGGCCTCCTTAGCATCATTTTCCTAAATCTTTACAGAATTCTGCTAACTCCTGTGAAAGCCAGGGTTGACCAGGAAATGCTAGAGATGGTACTGTTCTCTAATGTACCTCTTTCTTTCAGAGGCTTAATGACCCATAGAAAGGCTCTAGAGACACGGTGCCATAAGTTACAATGATAATGACGCTGAATGGAATCACAGGCAGCCCATTGAATACACTCAGCAGCTCCAGTAATTTCAATGCATTTGTCAGAGAGACAGCCATCATGTCTGAAATAGAGTGGAATAAAGCTGACTTGTGCCCATCATGAGCACTTTTAATTTTAATTTATGGAAAAATATGTTCAAATTGGAAGACATTCTAAAACTTCCGGTTACTGTTCTTTAATTCTTTCCTCTTTCTTTTTCTTCCTCACTCCTTCCTTCCCTCCCTCATTCTATGTCTTTCATACTTTCTTTCTCACCTGCTTGCTTCCTCACTTGCTGTCTCCACTTTCTGGGGCTTATGCCTTTCCCGGAGCTTTTAGATAATCAAAATCTGTTTGCCAAGCTTGACTCCCTTAAGTCAGAAGCAACATTATTGAATTCTAAATTTTGTATAGCATGGGCTATCATCAAGGTGGAGATCCTTACTGCAAAATAATTAGCTTTGGGGATTGAAAGCTCAACAGAAGCATAATAATTAAATTGGCTCCCTGGTTTTATTTTATTGAGAACACTAAGCTATATTGATCTTCTTTCAAACCAGATGCTGATTCATACACTCCCTTGCAGATCTTTCCTGAAGTGCTAATAGTAAAAGAATAAGGTTGAGAATTCTACCTCAGTGCACCAGCATTTTAGAAAATCTCAATGTTTCTGATTCAAAAAATGTCTAACTTGGGGTTTTGAATTCTTCCAAGTAGGATGACTGAAGTGGGAGATGATAGTTTTTTAAAATGTTTGGCTATTTTCCTAACACATAAGGGGAAAAAAAAATCTAATCTAAGAAGAGGGTAGGATTACTAGAGTTTGAGTTTCACAAGATGACAAAGCTCTAGAGATCTATTCCATGACAATATATAAATATGTTGAATGCTATTCAACTCTACATTTAAAGTATTTAAATACGTAAATTTTATGTTATGTGGTTTTTGCTTAAATATAAGACATTGAAAAATATAAACACTAGAAATTCACTGTTTACAGATCTGGAGGCTGATGCCTCTAAAGATAGAGCAAAAGAAAGTTTGGTGTCTGGTGAAGGCTCACTTCTTGCTTCAAAGATGGCTGCCCAAGCTGAGTTTTTACATGTGATAGAAGGTAGAAAATTGTGTGTGTGTGTGTGTGTGTGTGTGTGTGTGTGTGTGTGTGTGTGTGTGTGTGTGTAATTTTAGAAGAGGCCTTTCTTCCAGAAACACCCCCATTGCACATTCAAGAAGCTAGTTACACCCTCTGTTCTGCTCCCACAGCCCAACTTGGATATTAGCTATGTTGTCATAATTGTTCCTTTCCATCTTCCTTGCTTATATTCCTACATCTTTAGCCAATACTAGGATTAACTGTGATTGGCATATGGCTGACTAGAAAGTTATTTTATTTTTGCTCTTGTACAGGATACATGGCTTGTTTTTAATTTCACAGTTTTTGAAACCCAATGAAAATGAGTTGATTCTGACAATTAATTTGGTTTGAGAAAAGATGATTTTATTGTTGAGCACTCATCCATTTTAGAAGACACTGTTAGGATTTTTCATGTTATGAAAGTATGAAAGCCTCCCTAATGATGATTGGACTGGGCACCAATCTATGAATATAGCAGAATATTGTTAGTCATCATTACATTGACATTTCATTTTACTTCAGTGGTGTTTGGTTCTATCCTAGGTCTCTGGGCCATCCAGCCTGTGGTTCTTGATGTTCCAGGCAAGGGTGGGCTCACTTTTGTGTGATGCTCAGGCTGGATCAGTCATTGGTTGGCCACTCCCACAATCTCTAGGCCACCTTTACCCCAGCATATCTCATAGGCAGGACAGACTGTAGGTCAAGGTTTATGTGTCTGGGTTGGTGTCCCAATCTCTCCAATTGAAGACTTGCCTGGTCACAGAAGATGACCAGTTCAGGCTACATATCTGCTATTGCTAGGAGTCTTAGCTGGGGTCATCTTTGTAGATTCCTGTCATCAGAGAGGCTTCACCAAGCAACTGATGGAAAAAAATGCAGAAACCCACAGCTAAGCATTAGGTGGAGCTCGGATAATCCTGCATAAGAGGGGGAGAAAGGATTCTAGGGGCCAGAGGGGTCAAGGACATCACAAGAAAACCCACAGAATCAACTAACCCGAGCTCATAGGGGCTCACAGGGACAGAACCGACAATCAGGGAGCCTGCATGGGATTGACCTAGGTAGACCCTCTGCATATATATTACAGTTGAATAGCTTGGTCCTCTTGTAGAACTCCTAACAATGGAAGCAGGGGCTGTCTCTGATTCTTGCTGGGTTTAGGGACCCTACTCCTCATACTGGGTTGCCTTGCCCAGTCTTAATACATGGGAGGTGCTTAATCATATTGCAACTTGATAAGGAATTTTTTTTTTAATCCATGGGAGGCCTGCCCATTACTGAACAGAAATGGAAAAGGAGTGGATTGGGGATAGAGTGAAGTTGGGGATGAGGGACTGGGAAGAGAGGAGGGAGAAGAAACTGAAGCCAGGATATAAAATTAAAAAAAAGTATACCTCTTTTAAAATGGCAAAAAACTTATGAAACTTATAAAAACAATTTCTATAGTATGACTTTGCTTATTTCTCACAAGAGAGAAACTGTAGTGTTCTTTCAATGTTATCTATAATGGAAAATCAATCTTTAAGAAAATGAAAGCCTTGATGTTACTTGTGTTAGACAAGTGATCTACCACTGAGTTACAATGACAGCCTGATTCCTTATAATTTATGTCACATTAGTTTTATGAGATGCTTTTTTTTTTGAGGCAAGGCCTTATGTAGCCCAGGCTGGCCGGAAACTTGATGTGTAGCAAAAATAACAGCAATGAACTTCTGATCCTCCTGCCTCTACTGTCTGAGAATTGTGATTATGTTTGGTTTATACAGTACTAAATATATAGTCCAGGGCACTGTGCATGCAAGGAAAGAACTCTACCAATTGAGTCTCATCTCTAGCCCCAAATTTACATCTCAAAAGAAAAAATCTTTTGGCCCAAAATTCTTTTTAGCTAATCTTGATAGTAAAGCTACCTATTCCATAGAGATTTAGAATTAAGAGTTTCTATGCCTGGTTACTGATATTTAACCAACCACTCCCGCCTGGTGAAACAATGAGAAATAGAGAAGAATCTTTTACTACCACATTCCTAAGCCAGTATAATTTCAAAATTCATTTTAATATTTATCCTTGTATGTAGTCAAATTTCTAAGCGGTCTTATGAAATAAAGAACACAGAGCTGGCCAGGCGGTGGTGGCGCGTGCCTTTAATCCCAGCACTTGGGAGGCAGAGGCAGGCGGATCTCTGTGAGTTCAAGGCCAGCCTGGGCTATAGAGCGAGATCCAGGAAAGGCACAAAGTTACACAGAGAAACCCTGTCTTGAAAAACCAAAAAACAAAAAAACAAAAAACACAGAGCCAATATAGGGGTGAAAGTCTTAGAGATCAGGGAAATAGTAAGAGCCGCCAACTACCTTACCTCACCATCTCTGTAGCTTCCAAAAATGCCATGACTTTCTGTCTACCCAGGCTTTTATTGCCTTGCTGTTCTGCCCTCTCATTGGCTCTTAGCCCAGCTACCTCACTTCCTTGTCACTGCCTGTCTGTATAGACCTCCAGGTCTCTATGGTTGGTTCTGGGATTAAAGGCATGCTTGGCTCTGTTCCCAGTGTGACCTTGAACACACAGAGACCCTGCCTGCCAAGTGATCGGATTAAGGGCGTGTGCTACCACTGCCTATTGTGTTAATACTTGCTATTTCCTCTGATCACCAGGCAAATGTTCATTCTCTTTCTTAAAGAGGCTTCTTTTTTGCAGCAGAAACTGTTACAAAAGCCATAAGTGGTCAACATACAGAAATGAACTGATCATGGGCTATCCACCTCCAAGTGATACATCCAAAATACAATTCCTATCGCTAAGGCTCAGGAAACATCATGGAAGAGGGGGCAGAAAGATTATAAGAGGCAGAAGACCAGGATTTCTACTGCAAGACTGTGCCTCCTAGAATCGACAGCTACACTCATGATACCTCAACATTATAGCTGCCTAAATAAACCTGAACAGTGACAACAGGAGCTGGCATCCCAACTTGGATGGAGGAAATCTCACAAAGCCTGCCCTGAGATGAAGAACTACAGATAATTGATTACTGCTGAGGGAGGGGAAAATTAGTTTTCTCCAGGGATGAGACCCCTAATTGATTAGCCAGTACCAAGTAGCCAGCCCTGAAAACATATGCATACTAGCAGCACTAGGTGGATACAGCAGGTTGTGCTTATATATTTGTATCTATGTATCCATGTAACAATAATAATTGAAGAAAAAGAGATGAAAAAGAGAGAGTGGGGCTGTGGGGGTGGAGCTGGGAGGAATTAGGGGAAGGAGTTGTGTAGAGGCTGAACATGATCAAAGTATATTATATAAAGTTCTCAAAGAATTAATAAAATACTGCATTAATTTGTTTATAAAGAATTGATAGGCATACAGAAGGAATAGAATTTGGTTTCTATTATTTTTATCAGAGTTTTATTTCTCTATAAAGTTATAAGACATGTATAATGCACATATTTACTTATAAGTTTATATAAAACCAGATCATCATACAACCCTGACCTTTCCTTGCTTCCAAAGAAAACTGTTTTCTCCTTTTAAAGCTGATTGATTTATTTTCATTTAACTATCTCATATCTCTGAATAGCACATTTCACTGGATAATACTATTTCTTTATGTTTTGGTTCAGGAATTAGAGATTACTTCTCACTGTAGAAAATGAGCAGCTAATGCTCTCTCCTTTTCTCAACATCCATAACTTAATTTCATTGAGACCAATACTGTTTATCTTATTATGACCATGTAACCATTATTCATGAGTGAGATTTGTACTAAAATGTGATTGCTTTTCCTTTTATATACTTTTCATTCTCTTGTGATAGATAATTGCCTTCTTTTTGCACAGGATGCTAGCTTTCCCTGTTTCCAAATTAGATCTTAAGTACACACTTTCTGTCATTTCCTTGACTCTCTTCCCCAGAGACCCAGTCATATCAGGTGCTCCATAGTGTTCACTTTTCTTTTAGATACATATGCAAATGTTTTCTTGAGCATTCTGGTTTTTTTTTCTATGGTACTGGGGGCAGAAAACAGGACCTCACTAGTACTAGACAAGTTCCCTACCACAGAGCTCTTGCCCCAGCATCCTCTTTTGGTGTCTTCAGGTTGATGCTGTTCTGTTCTGGAAGAGCTGTCTCCAGGCCTGCTGCACTGCTGCCACAGTGAAGAATATCCCCCTCTTGTTCCAGTGCTAGTGCTCCTGGGTCCTGTACTGACAAATTTCTTCACTGTATAACCTGCAAAGGCATCCTCATAGAGTAGGAATGTTATGTAATTCTTTCCCAATTGGCTGACAGTGTGGTTGGGTGTGTAATTAGGATGGAAGTCATGTTAAAGCACTATTCTATTTTCTTGTAGCTTCTAATATTGCTATTGAGAAGCCTGTAGTTGCGCAAATTTCTGATTATTAGTGTGTGATTTTGTCACCCCACTCCTATCTGGGATGGGAAATAGTTTTTTCAATTGTCTGAGGAAATTGCTGAATCTCTGAACCTAGGATAATCCCTAAGTTTAGTTTAGAGGATGCATGCTTTCTTTTATATATATAATGTAGATTTCTATAATACCTATATACTTATGGACATAAGACATCAAAGTGGAAATGGGTTATGTGGGGATAAAAGGATTTACCCCTTCTAAAAGGAGATCTTAAAATCTCTCAACTCCTGTGTTGGGGTTTGGTTTTCAATCTCCTAAATGCTTCTTGAGGAATTAATAACCTAATCCTTTCTATGTTTCTAATATCTTCTCTGGTGATGCTAATGATATATCTTTAAGTTTTCTTTAATTTGTGAACTCTAACTTGCTTTTTTCCTAAGATATTGCTATTCTGCTCAATATTGTATTTCAATATTTTCCTTGTATGCCGGGTAATGCTTGGTATCTTCTCATATGTTTAAGAATATAGGGATAAATATCTATTTGGAAGATTAAGCTTATCAGAGTTACCCATTCCTCTGACTGAATTAAATTTCTGGTGACATCTTATCTCACACATGGTGAGTTTTCAATAGATGAAGAGACAAGGTTGACAAGGAAGAGACAGGCTCAGTGGTGGAGTACTTGCCTACTATCATGAGGTCCTAGGTTTTACCCCAAATACTGCAGACAGAGAGACAGAATGTAGATGATATCACTTGAGGCCACTAATCTGATGTATTACATACTTTAATTTCTCCACAACTTCAGCTACAGTACCTTAGGTTTTCAATTTTTTGAAACTTTAAAATTATTTTTCATGCCTTTGTAGGGCTTCCAGCTGAGTAGTGTTTGTGTGTGTGACAGATACAATGTATTTTTACAAACTTTCTCTTCTTGCCTAAAAATAATGAAGTCTATGCTGCCCCAAAGTGCAAGAGGTCATCAGCTATTCATTATTTCACTTTGGCACTCTCCTAAGGGTTTGTATACCTCAAGAATGTCGATATGTTGTCCAGTACCCAGCAGTGAGAATATGTGATATGGGAACAGGACACAGAAATAATGTCTGCAACTAAGGGGGATGGTGAAGTCACATTTTCTCCAAGGGCCATTTCTTCTCCCTCAGATATCTCGTTCAGTTCAGGGCTGCTTTAATGGTGAGAAACAGCACCAGAGATAGGCTATAATTTCTTACTTTTCAGTCTTACTGATTTTTCTCCTGATGGAACATGCATTAGTGGCCCCTTCTCAGAGTTTTCCTTCACTTACTTTGTTTGTGATAACAATGTGAATGAACATAATATCCTTATTTTCCAGATGCATTTTACATAATCACTTTAAAAATAATATTTGTTATACAACTTCCAGTTTCTCCTTTATCAGGTGGGAAATAACTTCTCAACTTGAGAGGTATGTCTATTATTCAGCAATTTCTCATTAGTTTCCACTGCAAAAATATTAGTAATGATGACAAGAAGTTAAAATATTGTGATGATACTTAACACTTTTTCTTGAGCCACAGCCAAATGTAATATACCTTAGCTTTCTATTACTTCTAAAGATGGTTTGCTCTCAAAATTGGCTTGATTTGGAAAGTCTGCTTCTCATACTGCTGAATCCCACAGGGCCTAATGTAGTTTTTTTTTTTGTTTGTCCAAAAATGGAGGCTGCAAGAATAATGCCTAATTTGACTTGGAAACACTTGTTCCTGTCAAAAATACTTTCTGAGATTTGTATAATCGGCATTTCTGATTTTGAAAACACTGAAAATGGTGTTTATCACATTTATTAGTCATTTCCATCAAACTTGAGCCTCTGGGCATACTTAAAATAGCCCTAGAACTGGACTAAAAAATGATCATCATTCATTGAGGTTCATACTCTAAACTTACTGTCTTAAAAGCAAGAAATATGTTATTTGATCTCCAATCCAACAGCTATTTGTAGAGTAAGAACTATTAAGTAGGGAATTGGATATCATCAAAAGAGGTAGAATTTGGAGGCCTCAGCAAGAAAGACTAGGTATTTCTTGAAGAGTATGTCCTGATAAGACCTACAAGAGATTCATCAGTCTCTAATTGAAATCTGTGGTCTTATCTCACCTCACTTCTATTTTCTTTCCTTCCTTTTAAAAACATTCCACCACTTTTTCCACTCTGTAGACTTCTGTTATTCGTGTTTGCTTCCAAAACACACTATGAATAAACACTCTCCAGTTACTTTTTCTTGAGTCTTGTCTGACTCTAAAATTTCTGTTAGCTTGTGTGTGCACGCATGTGCATGTGCACATTGGGGGTATGTGTGGAAGCACACAAGCATGCACATATGGAAGGTGGAGGAGAGGTCAGCTTTAAGTATGTTCTTCTGTCACTCTCTACCTTATTTTCTTTAACATTTTTTAAATTGATTCACCTCATGCACCCCAATCCTGCTCATTTCCCAGTCCCTCCATATCTTCCCCCACACCCACAGGGTTCCCTCAAAAGAAAACTTAAAAACTATGAATTAAAAACAAAACAAAACAAACAAAAAACTATTTCACTCCTCCATCTTTCCTGCCTCTCCAACACCTCTTCATTTGTCTTAGCAGCACTGGGAGCTGTGGTGTGTTACACACTCTACCCTTTTGTCCACTCTGCTTTACTTGCAAATGTTCATTGTAATGAGTTGTTGGTCTGGTTCAAGGCCTCTGGCTTCTGGTATACCATCAACACTGGACCCTCACTGAAACTACTCCTGAATATCCTGCCATTGCTCCCATGGAGATCCAGTGGCCATGGTTCTGCAGTACCAATCCCTTAACACACTACAGCAGGTCATAGATGTGGTAGATGCTGGGGTGGGCCAACTCAAAGCCCTGAATATGGGTCTGGGTGGTAGCAGAGCCTGCTGTTGTATGTCCATACAATTAGGGCAGCTCCCCTACACCCGTGATGAGGGGTGGGATCATCTCTCCTGAGTGTGGGACCAGCTCTCCTGTGAGGGGTGGCACCAGTTCTTCTACTGCAGTGGCCAGCCTGGGGCAGGGCCAGCTCTCCCAGTGCCACCATAGGGTGGTGCTGGTTCAGCATGATCCTCGGATTTCAACACACATGGTTCCTATGACCCCCTGTGGTATCTTGGGCCATGGAGATCAGCACAGACCCCAGCTGCAGCAGGACCACAGACCCAGACATGGCCTTTGGCAGCACCTTGGGCCCAGATGTCACCATGGCCCAAGTGGCAGCCCAGGCCATCCAGATCAGTATGGCTCCATTGGCAGCCTGGCCCTAGGACACCAACATAGTCTCAGGTGGCTAACTGTACCCCAGGTATCCACATGGCTCTCAGTGGTAACAGGAGCCATGGCCATCAAATCAGACCCTGGGTGCTGTAGAGCCATGGATGTAGACATGGCCCTCAGCAACAGCTTGGGCCCAGATGTCACTATAGATCCAGGTGGCAGTACAGGCCACTCAGCTCAGTATGGCCCCTGAGGTGGCACAGCCCTCAGACACCAACATGACCACAGGTGATGGCCCGGATCCTGGGGCATTCATGTGGCCATTGGTGGGAACATGGCCTTGGATGCCAACACAGACCCTGGCTGTGGTAGGACCATGGACCCAGACATGGTCCTTGGCAGCATCCTGGTCCTGGATGTCACCATGGCGCTGGGTGGCAAAAAAGCCACCCACATCAGCCTGTTCCTCACCACCTTTGCTTCTTCAGTTATGTCTCTTTCTGTGGCACATGAACTGGTCCACTTCTCTTTCTCTCCCATGACTCTAGCTGGATGGGTCTATGGGTATCTTCAGCCAACCCTGGGGCCATAAGGACCAAGATGGGCCATGCCTGTCTTTCACCAGCCTTGTCTGTGAGGGTCTCTCTACCTTATTTTACTTTTTTAGACTTATTTATTTTTTTATGTGAATGAGTAATTTGCATGCATGTATTTTTGTATACTATGTGACTGCCTGGTCCTTGCAGAGGCCAGAAGAAGATGCTAGATCCCCTGGATCTGGAGTTATGGATTGTTGTGAGCCACCATGTGGGTGCTGGGAAGTGGAATCAGGTCTTCTGCAAGAGCAACATGTGCTCTTAACCTGTGAGCCATCTTTCCAGGCCCTCTGGCTTTTTTTGAGACAGAATTTCTCACAAAAATTGGAGCTTACCATTTTGGCCAAAGTAGCTATCCAATAAGCTTCCATGAACTGCCTTCTTCACACTTCTCCCTCTTCCCCTGCATTGGGGTCACAGGCCCACACTGCCATGCCCAGCTCTGTTTTTTTTTAACATGTGTTGCTTGGGAGCCAAATTCAGGTACTTATGTTTACACAGCAAACAGCAAGCTGTCTCTCCAGCCCAGCTTTCAATATTTTAATCTTAGGTAAGTACAGTATGCATAATAATTCCAGGACAACTTCTTAATTTTGCTACAGGGAAACAGATAGGATTTTATGTTGGATCCTAATGGCTCCCTCGGGGGAGGGTGTGAGGAGGCACAGGTGTCAACAGCACAGACACCAGGAGTCCGTTGAAGGCAAATAACGAACTCCTTTATTCAATAACAGGGAAGGCCTTGTCTACCCTCCTCCCAGCACCCAGTCTGCGTGGTCATCCCTCATTGGCTGAGCATGATCAGGAACTCTGAAAGCAAAGCGACTGTTGCTAGGCCCTCAGGCAGACTCTGCAAGGTCAGGAACTCTGACAGTGACCAGGAACTCTGACAGTGCCTGTTGCTAGCCCTTCAGGCAGACTCTAGGTTGGCTCATAAGGAAGTACGTTATGTGCATGCGTTGGCAACTGGTCTGAGACAATTTCCTTGACCCTATGGGCCTGTCCTACTGCAAAGAATGATGAATGAGTGTATACATACAAATTCAGTAACTGAGACAGTCCTCAACCTAAATGTTTCCATTTCTGTTTCTCTCTTCTAATTCTCTTGGAGAATTAGCTCTCTCCAACCTCCAAATATCCAGAAGGTAAAATAAGGCATTTCTTTAACTCCCACCCTTCTTCCTTCAGCTCTTGAAAAGATTTTCAGAGTGTGATCTATAAAGCAATGTAAAATTTCTCATCTTTAGGGAATGAAATGTCCATGCATTCTGGCTGCACACAAGAAGATTCATCTATGCCAATGCCATTGCCCTTATCTTTTCTCATGGCACAAGGGCAGAGAATTTCTAGTTGCATGATCATAAGGCTGCAACTCTAAGAATATGTTTTCTGTGAAGTGACACTGTGGTGGATAATGAAAGTGATAGTCTGGGCATCAAATGGATACACTTCTGGATTTGTAAAATATAGAGAATTAGATGAGATCATTCCGAGGTCCTTTGCAGCTGTAACATTTTATGCTGTATATCAATGGAACTGTATCCGTTTGGAAGCACATTCTTACTTCTTGTTCTTTTTATTGTTGAAGAAAAAAGAAGCCTTATTTTGTAATAAGACCTTTATGAAACCCTCACTTTATAGTGTATGATGGATAAGTCTATCCCTTTCAATCCTTGCATTATACCCCTCTCCTTCTAGGGATAGTAGAGAGGTTACATCAACTAAACCCTATAATTCTAAGCTCTCTAGACTTAATATTCTTACATGGGGTTAAGAACTCTGAACAGCTACACAAACACTGTGTCATCTTGCTTTTCCAAGAGGATTTATTCTTGACCTCTATGAACTGAAATAACTCAATAATAAAACATTGAGGACTCTGTGGCAACCATCTCTCTACAGCAAACAGCTTTCCTCAGCTCACGGCTTTTGTCAGAGGAACTTGCAGTGTAATGGAAGTTCCATCATCGTAGACAAGCATTTTGCTTTGCACTCTGCAATGGCAGATGGCAAGAGAAAAAGCTGGATTTATGCTTCAATATTAATAGCTAATCCTCAGACTGACAATTTTTTATATTAAAATGACCACCAAACAAGTGCTTGAATTGAGTTCATCTCTGAATTCACTCCCATAACCTGTTTACTGAGATAGAAGGGACATAATATGACTGAGTTCATTGTTCCATTCTACCTTGTGTTGTAAGATCTTCTCCCCCTGGAGAGTAGTGTCTTGCTTAATAGATATATTGGAAGACTCTGGTGGCCCAAGTTAAAGTTTCAACTTCAGACTTTATTTATAGGTCATCTGTTACTTGCCATTCAAACAAATTTAATGTGGGACAATGCTTTCTACTGGTGAGGAGGAACTTGATCGGTTCCAAGGTATGACTTATTGCCATTAGATTTCCTGAATTAGCTACAGAGAATAGCAGAAAAAAAGTGCTGAGGAAGATAAGGAACACCTCTTTATTTAAAGTGTTTGTTATGGTCCTCTTTGGCTATCATAGTGTCACTGGCTAATATGTGGATCTCTCTACAGAACACCTCCATGGGGAGCCAAATGTTGAATCTCTAGTGGAGCTGGAGTTTGATAATATGAATCCTTGGAAATGATGGACCTCTCTGCTACTCAGATATTAGTTCTTTCCAATTTCCCCTCAGTTCCTATACTTTTTGGTTTTGGGGTTACCTAAGTAGATAGTCAGCCATCTTATGTGGTATATCAAAACAATATTCAAATCTCATTGGTGGCTGGAATCAGAACTCTTGGATAAGAAACGCCAGTCAAAGGGTAGGGATGTGAGGCACAGAAGGGAAGATGTATAAGGATGAGTACACTATGAGTACACTAGAGAGAGAGAGAGAGAGAGAGAGAGAGAGAGAGAGAGAGAGAGAGAGAACAATCCTATGGGCAAGCTGGAGTTCAACTTACCAGGAAACTTTTGGGGATCATTCTAGTATATGAGTGTTTTCATTATCTTGTCTAAGGAGTAAAAGAACTGAATATTATACAGTAATCCTGTCAGTCACTTGCTGAGCATTACTCTCAAAGATGCCAATTTCCTGGCATTATCAGCCTCCATCAGCATGGCCATAGTGGATTCTAGTGGTTACAGAGACTCTCAAGCAGAGATACAGGTTCTTGAAGTTGGAAGTCTCCTTCAAGGAGCCACCTCCAATTGCACACCCAAGAAATATAGTATACAGGATACCCTTTATGAATCAGGCTATAGATCTGCAAGGTGACTGGGGCATGGCTGTAACATGCCCTAGTCTCTAGTCCATAACTTCATGTGCCCGGTCTCTTCACGGCAAGAATTAGAGACTCTCAATGGTCTGGAAGAAAACACTTGGAGCTTCTTAACATATACTGAATTCACTCTGTCATTTTTGCCCACTTTTAATTGGCCAAGCTTATCAACAAAAAGATAGAGAGAATGCTATTTTTCCTGTAGAAATAAGGTAAGAGATATTTTTATTGTTAAATAAAAATCCAATCAACCATGTTCTCCAAGCCTGAAGTCTCAAAATCCATATTAACAAATATTCACAGAGAAAAAGAAATGGCTGCTGTCATTGCTGACTAATGGTGCCTATTGATTATCTTCAAGGATGTGCTTTCAGCAGAAGAGCAGAGGTATTAATGAAACCATTAGAAAAAATATCAAATAATAAATAATTAATACATGTATATATCACAATAAGTAATTTATTAGTTGTAATGCAACATTTAAAAAGAATAACTAACATGACCGGTGCATGGAAAGTCTCTCAAGACCTTAGTAGAGAGGAAAACCAGAAGACTGGACAAGAACTAGATTAAGCAAGTTCTCAGGAAAGATGTAATTCTTTGCTAGAAATCAAGAATACCACCCTGAACTCAAGAAGAGGAGGGTTGACTGCAAGAGTGAATTTGTGAAGGAGGTGGGAGAGTTCATTCTGGGAGAGACTTCTGAAAGCAGAGCTGCCAAACACGGTGAGCAACATCACAACAGTACACCCAGGGTGCTCTTCTGCCAAGATTCCACACTAATTATTCAGTAACATAACAATTCTGATCACTCGTAGTAATTTTGTCACACAATTTTATGTCTGGGGGTTTTCACTCTTTTTATTTTTAGTGTCATCTTTTCTCCTAAACTCTTAATTTGGAAAATCAAAACCTGGACTAATAATATTCCTATTAATCTTGGTGTGATAGACTATATAATAGCTCACAAAGATGTTTCGAGCTGAATTTCTAGAACCTATGAAAAACTACAGTTTTGAAGATGCTCTTAAAATGAGGAGATACCTGAATTATCCAGAAGAAGTCAATGCAGTCAGAAGAAGCTGGTCAGACATAAGAAGGAGGAAAATAGGAGGAGTGAAAGGAATTTGGAGAATTAAACCAAAATGGGATCTATGCCACCAAGAACCAAGCCATGTGAGAAGCCTCTAGAAGGTAAGAAAGGTGAAGGTCAGATCCTCGGAAGCCTCTAGAAGAGTCCACATCTGCCAACACCTTGATTTTTATTCCTATAAGACTTATTTCTGACCTCTGACCTCTAGAAATGTAAGATACATTTGTGTTCTTTGAAACCACTAAGCTCATGGTGAGCTGTTGCAGCTGCTGTGTTCAGGAAGTCAAAACTCAGACTGAGTCTTCACACTACAGGCTGTTCTCTCCATGTTGAGTCAAGAACCTTCCTTTTTTTTTTTCATTAAAAGGCATAAGCAGTTCTCAAAGAAATGACCAATTCTAGGGTGGGAGCCAGAAAGATACAATGGGACAAAATGAAGCTAGAATAGCTTTGTAGTATCCCCAAACAAAATAATCAAGCACAAAGGATGGGATGTACTAAACCGATAGGCAAGTAACCTTAATATGTGCCTCATTGGCCAAAACTGAACAATAAAATATCTTATCTGATCATAACATTTCTTTGTTATTTTTGTGTTGCTGTGAGCAGATTTCTGACGGAAGCATTTTAAAGGACAAATTACTTATTTTAGACCACAGTTTTGGAAGGTTCAGTGCATGGCCACTTGACTCCCTGTTTTTGGGTCCATGGTGAAACAGAAAATCATGGGAGTGGGAGCATGAGGTAGAGGTTGATTATTTCACAGTAAACAAGAGACAAAAAGAGCTACAACAAGAAGGGGCTATGACAAGAAATAGCCTGTAAGAATGTACACCAGAAGCCTACTCTTTTCAAGAGGTTCCCCCCACCTCCAAAAGTTTCCACCATTTCCAAATAATGCCATTAAATGGATTAGTGCCACCCCTGGAACAATCCATGAATAAAGGCAGAGGATGATCTAGTCACTTCGCCCAAATATCACACCATCTGTCAACCGAGCCCTTAGTACATGAACCTGTGAGGGATTTTCATATTTAAACCATAACAGAACCCAAAGTAGAAGACATAGAACTATGTCTCTATTTTATACAATATTTAGATTATCCCCTTCTCCAGCTTAATCTTCTCACCCTGTATGGACTAAATTTATTGAGAGTATGTTTAGTATTATTAAGAGTATGGTAAGAGGAAAAAATGGTAACAGTTCAGTGGATAAACCTGGCAAACAGCACCGTATCTCAGTTATGAATGATAGTATCACAAGTCATGTGGATATCAGGTGTCCCCTGATGTAATGTGATTAAAGCATTTCATTTCAGTGTGGTTTTTTTCCTCTAAAATCTAAAATCTCTATCTCTAAGTACAAACAATGAGAAAACATCTGCTAACCCCCAATTAAGGGGGCATTCTATACGATACATGCCAGTAGTCTTCAAAAGTTTTAAGATTAAGGAACGTCTGAAAAAGTGTCAGATACCACAGAGTCTGGGAAATGGAGTGACCAATGCAACAAGGTACACTGGACTAGAAAATGGCGTTATTGGTAAAACCAGTGGAATCCAAATAAAGTCTGGGGTTTCATTAACAGTGAAAGAGTGAGTCAGATGTGGTGTCTCATACCTTTAATCACAGTGCTCTAGAGGCTGAAACAGGAGATTTCTGCAAGTTGCAGGCCAGTCTGGATTATATAGTCACTTTTAGACCAGCCTGGACAACAGAGTTAAGTCCCTCATCTCAAAAATTATGGCAAATGACTTGAAAGAGTAAGAGAGCCATCTCAGTAAAAATGAACTGTGGATATATAGCAGTGTGTTGTGAACTTGGAGCTTAATAAAAAATAACAGCAACAACTTAATGGTGTTTTTTCATTTTCTCCCAAAACATACCCATATTCTCAAGTTGTAGTCACACACACATTTTATTGTCCTCATTATCTGCTGGGCACAACTCCCAATAGATTAGACATACTGCCATATAGCTCAAATAACCATATAATAACTCGATGGAGTCATTACTTATAGGTCTGCTTTCCAAGGGAGAACACTGATGCACAAAGAGGTTAATTGACTCGCCCAAAGTACTGCGATAGTTCTTGAAGGAGCTTTGACTCTGAGCACAGGCTGTTGACTCTGCTTGTCTAGAACTACTAAGTTACAGTGTCTTAGAGGCTATGTGATTGGCTTAAAGTCACTGAGTTGAGTGGTTCAGAACTGAGATTAGTACTGAAGCTTCCTGCTTCTCAGCCAGGAGCTTCCCCTCTCTCCAGGTAACACCCCCTCCCTCCTTTTTTTCATTTTCCAAAGCACAGTGATAGTCTTTCAATTTCACTAGTCACTCTGAACCTTTCACAATGGCCAAAATGAAAACAATTTGAGTAACAAAATAAATGAAATAGGATTAAATTATAGACCAAGGTATAAATAAATAGGCACAATCCCTGCCACTGTAATTAAATGATTAAATAAATAACTGAACAGAGAAGAAGGAATTCCTTTGATTCCAGTCCCTGACCTGGCTTAACAATTGCTAAATGGTTAAGCCTTATCCAGTCTGGAGATGAGGGTCTGTGCCTAGTCTTATTGGAACTTGTTATGTTGTGTTCAGTTGATATCCCTGGGAGGCCTGCCCTTTTCTGAAGGGAAAAAGGAGTAGGAGTGGATCTAGAGGAGAGGGGAGGTGTGTGTGGGGGAACTGGGAGGAGTGGAGTGAAGTTTAGGTCAGAATGTAGCTGTCTGGATGTAATGTATGAGAGAAGAAAGAGAGAGGGGGAGGGAGAAAGGGGGAGGGAGAAAGGGGGAGGGAGGGAGAGAGAGAGAGAGAGAGAGAGAGAGAGAGAGAGAGAGAGAGGAGGAAGGAAAGAAGGAAGAAATTTCAATGACATGCATTCTAATTGCAGGTTGAAAGCTGAACAGATTTTTTTGATTGTCATTGGTCTAGTTTTTGACAAGATTCTGATCCTAATAGAGTGTCTCAGGGACTGAGGACAATTCAAAATTTATTCTGCTTTCTGGATATTGTCTTGACAGCTCCTGGCCTTTTTGAATCTTGAAGGATTAGCTTTGTTTATAGTTGCTTTATCTTTAATATCTTTTGGCACCCTTTGAACTGTTTTCTGCAGTTAGACAGCAGTGTCATCACCAGTTATTGTCCTTTCTCCAAAAAGAAGAAGGACACAAGATTGGTAAGGTTGGTGAACACTTTAATGATTCGGTGAAACCTTGAATCTCTTCTTTCTTCAAACTGCATTCAAATGGAATCTGCTCATATTTTCTTTAGAATCACATCAACAGCTCAGTGCTTGGTGGGTTTTCATGGAAAGCAGATTGGGAACTCTTCATCAAAAGTATCAGCTATTGGATTTGTGATTCAATCATGTGGAGTTCAGAAACAAGAAAATGGAGAAAAGTATTTTCAAATTACTACAATTGCAACAATATACATTTGTAAAGGGCATTTCTGCTTCTAGTGAGCACTTGCCCTGTTTTCTTCCCCAAAATCTCATGAAACCTAGTGAAGTCAGAAATATTGTCTCTTTTATAAGTGAGGAGATGTAAGTTAGATCCAAGTTTGCTAGGCTAATTCTGGAACACCATCATTTCATGTTGCCTTGACATCTTAAGGAGAGATGATTACAGTAAGGCAAATTCTACCACTCTACCAATAATCATCACTTTGATAAGGACATTATATTGATTCTTAGATATACTACCTCTGTACAAACGACAGCAAGACACATTTACTAGTTCATTAGGTAGGATGGCAGGAGATGAGGCAAAATTGAGTCTATCAACAGCCATTCTTCTGGTTTTCACCTATATTTCACAAGCAAGGGAAAAAGCAAGTGCAAAAGTCTACTAAAATATGGGGAGATAACATATCAACTCTCTTTGACAAGCCTTTTAGAAGAAAATATCCCAGTGCCTTAAAAAGTAACAAAATTGTTAATTGGTAATTACTTTTAAAAGCACGTAGCAAGGGATGCAATGGGGAGAATTTTGGACTCAAATTTGGAACTCTGGAACTTAGTAGTTGGGATGCTTAATTGAGATAATAAAAACTTTATGAAGCTACTGTATTATAATTGAAAAAATTATGTCTTTTGCGTATGTACTTCCATTCAATAGTTATTAGAGTTGTTGTTTATGGTTTTATTAAATGACTGTCCAGTTGCCTGCTTTAGAGAATCTTTAGATAAATGCCTTTTTGTCCCCAGACTAGAAAATGTCAGCCTTGAAATTTGTTCTTTCTTTGTACTCACTGGCATCCAAGGCTTTAAAAATTAATGTACTGAAGAATTACTTGTTTAATGCTCATAAAAGCACTTCTTAGGCTATTTACTTGAAAATGAATTTCATGGGGAGTAAACCATCAAGCAGTAGGGCAGGAAAATTTCTTCTAACTGTGATATCAAGGCAGGTTACAAGTATTGAAGCAGCAGCAGGTACTTCAGATGAAGAAGTACATGCCTTTCAAATAATGACGAAAGCCATCTGAAGCAGAACAGTGAAGACAAGTCCAATTTGTTAAATGCTCTTAAGATGTAGAGGTATGAGTAACACTTCAAACATGTTCAGCCTCTGCCTTCACACATGAAAGGAGTTTTATTTCAGTAACCATGGTTACCTTTTTGCTCTACTAAAATACTCGTTAAGTGGAAGAGACCAATGAAGAGTAAAGTTAAACCCTGTTGAGATACATAATGCAGGCACTAGTCAAATAATAAAATTCTCTATTTGTTTGAAAATTTAGATTTGTTTGGACAACAATGTAGTTATTTTCTATAAATGTATTTTTCCCATGTCAGGACAGTACCTTGACCTAGTACATAGTATTAGCTTATAATCTAAAATGACAACTTCTCATAGAAAAAATATACTGACTGATAGTGGAATTATGAGAGTGACTGAGGGAGTGAGGATGTGAGAGCAAAATGTCCATTAACTGTTCATAGCACATAAATCTTAAGAAGCAATACAAACAACAGTCTTACAAAATTATAACTAAGGATAAAATATCAAAAGCAAGTAACACTCCCCAGAAAAAAAAAAGCATAATAAGGGAGCCCAAACAATTAAACTGTGTCACTGTGTGGTTAATGAATCACTCAAGGTAAGGCTGTGCAACTAATTATTAAGGGGTCCCAGAAGGCTGGCTATGGGATCTAAGTCCATTACCAGTCTTTCTATGGTTCAATATTATACAGTGCCATTTGTCTGTTCTACTTTAAATATAGATGAGAGTACAATATAGACAGACTCCAAGATGATTCTGATCATCTTTATTAGATGCCACCCTCTTCATCAACACACAGAGAAAAGCTGGATTCCTGTGTCAAAAAGACATGTTTGTGGAGAAGAGAAAACCCTGAATGAATGACTCTCTGATTGAGTGAGTGCTGTTGACATGGACATGGGTATGTCAATGACACCATAGCCTCAGGATCAGAGGGATGGCAAAAGTCTTCCTTGGGGGACTGAGTGAGAGGGTTGACAGTGTGTGCAGAAAAGGTCCACCATAACTCTCTCTGCCCTGATACTTGTGACCTGAAGAATGCCCCCTGCAGAGACTGTCCTACTGAGATTAACAAAATTTATTTCCTTGCTTCTGCTGTGTGCCATAAACCCTACATCCTTTCTATCTGTATTTAACAACCCAGAATTCTGGTTTAAGTGTATATAATAATGTTGTCAGAAAGTTTCTCTGGTCCAGCCTGATCCTGGAGCTGCTCAGATCCAAGTAAACACACAGAGGCTTATATTATTTACAAACTGTATGGTCTATCTATGGCAGCCCTTTTGATACTTAGCTTTTATATCTTAAATTAACCCATTTCTATTAATCTATGTTTTGCCACATGTTCCATGGCTTTACTTGTGTCCCATTACATGTTGTTCTTTGGGCAGCTGCTCATGTTTCCCTAGACTCTGCCTTTCTCTTTCCTGTCTCTCTCCTTTCCTGCCTGCCTCTAAGCTACCTTGCTATAGGCCAGAGCAGTTTATTTATTAACCAATGGGAACAATATATATTCACAGCATACAGAAATACATCCCACAGCATAATAAATATCCCATACTTCCAGAGTGCTGTGATTTCTCCACTAGAGGTCCCAGTCCACCTTATTCCAGCTTTTCTGTGTGTCTGTCAGTCTGTCTTTTCTTCATTCCCTGGATATACCAGCCAGGTCTGTCCCTGGAGCTGTGTTAGATGCAGCAGGTATACCTTTTGCCACTACTTCCCAAGATAGTGTTCCCTCCCACTCTTTTAAAGGAGAATTTTAGCTGAAAAACCTCACTAATATTCATTGGAGAGTTAATTTCAATACTCTCTACAATGCCTATATTTCATTTAAAAATTATCCCATTTAAGATTATTTTTATTTTTAATTATGCGTATACATGTATGTCTCTGTGTATATGTGGACATGAGTGCAAGTGTCCAAGGAGAAAAGAAGTGATTGCTAGATAACTATTGAGTTAGAGTTGCTGGTAGTTGTGAGCTCCTCAGTGAGGATGCTGAGAAATGAATGTGGGTTCTCTGTAAGAGCAGTATGCAACCTTAACCTCTGAGCCATCATTTAAAAACTACTGAGAAAAAGAATTTACATAGTAAAAAGGAAAAGAATACAAGACTGTTGTGGAATATTAGTTAAAGATGTGTTAAATTCATTTATGCTGTGGAATATTTGTTTAATGATGCAAAGATGTGTTGCATTATTTTATGTTACATTTGTTTAACTCTGTGAAGCTGTGTTACTTTGCCTGCCTAAAACACCCAATTGATCTAAAATAGAGTTGAGTGGTCAATAGTCGGGCAGAGGAAGAAATAGGTGGGGCTGCCAGGCAGAGAGAATAAATAGGAGGAGAAATCTAGGCTCATGAGGAAAGAAGAAGGAGAGGAGGATGCCAGGGGCCAGCCACACAGCCACATAGCCAACCATAGAGTAAGAAGGAAAGAAAGATTTACAGAATAAAGAAAGGTAAAAATCCCAGAGGCAAAATGTAGTTAAAGAGAAATGGGATAATTTAAGTTAGAAAAGTTGGCTAGAAACAAGCCAAGCGAAGGCTGCGCATTCATAAGTAAGAAAAAGTCTCCATGTATTTATTTGGGAGCTGGGTGGCAGGCTCCTAAAGAGTGAAAAAAATAGTAAATCCAACTACATAAGACAGTTTATGAAGGAAAAAAAATCTTTCACTTCACATCTCATAACCATCCAGTGCTACTCTTGAGTGGAACTTTGTTTTTTTTTTTTTGTTTTTTTTTTGTTTTTTTTTTTTTTTTAGGTCTTTGTGTGAGGGCATTTAGTGGTAAGTATATAGACAGCCTGTAATGCCACCAACGGGAAAGTGTGCTTGAGAGGAATGCTTATTCTTGGGGAAGGGGTGGTTCTTATGGAATGACAAAGAAATGGAAAACAGAGTCCTGCTTCAATCACACCTAAAAGCCCTCTCTCTCCACCGTAAACACACCAGGTCACTTTTTTCTTTAATTTCAAAGAAGAGGTTTAAAAGTTTACAAACCAAAATTCCAAAAGAAAATTTCTTCTCCTCTGAGCCCTGTGTTTTGAATACCAGGCCTCCTTCCACTAGTATCTAAATTCCCTTAAGCTCTATTCAACTGACAACCGTCCACTCTATTTGTTATATCAGATTGATGCCCACTTTTTCTTCTCTATATCCTCACCCCAATTTTCCAAGTGAATGCTCAATAATGTCCATTTCCTCACTTCTCATAATTCACAAAGTAATTTGACTCCTTTCCTAGGATCAAAATTGCTTAGATCAAGATAGCTGGTCATTTCCATGTTCCTAAAACCACTGAACAGTCTTCAGAATTCTGGCATGTTACCAACTACCTTCAAAAGTATTGTCTTCTCCTTCTTTGGTGTATGTATTCTCTGCATATACGGCAGTTCTAATATATATTATACCCATTTATTTATTTATGCAGGGAAGGAGTGCATATGCCACCGGTGCAAATGGTTGTCAGAGGACAACCTGTGGGAATCAGTTCTCTCCCTCTATCATGTAAATAAATTAATGTTCTTAAAATCTATTTTTTCTTCTGTCCCCCAGATACATTTATTGTCTCATTGGCATTGTACTTAGCTTGTAGTTAAGGTTGAACTCATTATATTGACTTTTTAAATATGAGTTTCCTTTGGTATTTGCTAAGTTAATGGTTGTCCTCCACAATCTTCCCAAATGTTGAAGACAGAAATTGAAGTAATAATGTGATTATATGTCTCATCCACCTACCTTCCATCAAGTCATGTCATAGAAGAAAGGGGATGAAAGAGATTGTAGACTGGACAAGGACTTCAGAATCCAAAATTTAGAAATGGAAAACATTCAGACATTGTTTTTTATAAGTGTGAATGTGAAGCCCACTGGAGTGAGAAAGTGAAAGCAACTATGAGACTAACAGGTTGAAACTTTCTACATATCGGTAAGGAGGAAATCTTTCTATGTATATTTAAAGAGCAGACATTCATTCTTCTTAGCCTCCCTTAGTGCAAAATATTTTGCCGGGAACTAGTGGACTAAATGATTTCCAGTAACACACGACAAAATCTCAAGACAAATAGTGACATTTTATACCATGTAGTATTAAACTGCATATCTCTTTCTCCAATTAGGAACATGCGGTTATTTTCTTCCAACTTTGCCCTTTGATAGCAGAACTAATTTAAAGCTCTGGTTTCTTAGCAACTAGAGCTGATCCACACATTTCATGGGGATAGTAGATAGACATTTCGGAAAAGATTGGAAGTTACCATCTAAACTTACCAGAACGTGTTTTGAAAATGGACTTAAACAGCATATATTCTAATGGAGATACAAATTTTATTTCAGTACTCATAGACTTCATGACAATAAAAATCTAGTCAAAGTTTCTGGATTGCCCACTGTTATCTAGCTGCAATAGTAAAAGAAGGGATTGCTTGATTTAATCTGCATTCTAATTTATTCTTCTTTGTCATTCACAATAAAATTTTAGTGAATTGTAATTTGTTAAGTGTGATATTCTTTTAAGCACTATATGGGTTGATGTGTAAGTATACTGTTTATAAGGACCTACTCCCTTGTTCAGGATTCAAATTCTAAATTTATTAACTTGAATGACATTTGCTGATAAATATCTGGTCACATACAAGATTATAAATTACAATAGTAGAGCATTGTCAAAAATGGCCCAGGTAAGCTGTTGGTAGGAAATTAGTTTTGGCAAAGTGGTTTTGTTTTGTTTTTGTTTTTCCCTTTTCCCAGGCCAGGAATACAAATTCATGTAATTCCTTTCAACATACATCAGTGAGAGGAAGGTCAAAAGTTCTCAAGTTTGATTTTTGGGTTTACCCCGTAGGCTCCAACTCTTAGGGGCTTTCAAAATGATTGGATTTGATTTCTTTATATTCTTCCAAATAATAAATGTTATAAGTGCTTGGCCAGTAGTTTAAGAAAATTAATCGAAACATCTTACAGGCAATGTAGAAAATCATAAAGGATGACAGAGAAAAGTCAAGCAATTTTCAAATAGGCTTGCAGATGTAATTTAAACCCAAGAAAGAAATTCATTAGCAAATATAGTTCCTCCCATATGTTAGAGGCTTCTAGGACCATTTCTAGCCTTGGGCTATTTTTATCACTTACCTTTCCACTCATCTTGAGCTAGGACATTTCCCAATCATACTTCATGTTGATAACTAACTAAATGAAGTGAAACTCTGCTATTTTGTTGTTGTTGTTCTCTTTAAACTCACCTGGGTTAAATAATGAGATATCAGTAACAGAGGCCCTGTGTAATGGCTCATCTTCAGAGCCCACATGATAGGAATCAGAGTTACCTAGAAAAACACACCTCTACATGTGTCTGTGAAGGTGTTTCCAAAGAAGTTTAATTGAAGAGGGGAGGCCCTACCCTGAATATGCCCAGCACCATCCTATGGTCTAGGCTCCCAGACTGAATATAAAGAGCACGTGAGCTGAGCACCAGAATTCATTTCTCTCTGCTTCCTGACTGTGGGCTGTGGACACAATGCAACCAGCTGCCTCACTCTTCTGTCAGGACCCTTTCCCTGCCATGACAGGCTATACCCCCAAATTATGAGCCAAAAGAAACCCTTCCTTCCTTTTGTTGCTTTCCGGGTGGCCCCTGCCAGAGCAACAAGAAAAGTAAGTACTCTGTAGGTAAGTACCCATTTGAGGTATAAATAAGTTTTTGTTTCTGAAATACTACTAAGATCTATTTCATTATTATATCATCTTGTAATTGTTTGTACGGTCATAGTGCAGAAGTATATAATTGAACAGATTATTGAACAACACCATTGTGTCCCCTCTGTGCCATGATGGTAGAATGATGAAGTCCCTAGAAGTCCTCCACTTGTCTCTTCCGGATGATAATCCTAAATACCCCCTGCCTAAACTGAGTATCTTGACTTTCATACCAAATAAAAATTACTTCACGTGGCCTATTTTTGAAATATATATCAATCAGATCATTTAGTATATAGCCTAACATTTTTAGCTCAGCCTTTCATTTGTATTTACTATTTATCCATGTTGTTGTGTGGAAGTCTAATTCATTTGTCATCTAGGTGAATGGTGTGCTATCCTATCTATCTCCATTTGTTTATCACTACAACTATTGAACTATTGATTTGTTCCTGTGGGAGTGTTGTTTATATATAAGCACATATTTCGGGGGGTGGGGAGGTGCAGGGATAGAATAGTTGTCTCACAGGCTGTACACTTTTTCAGCTTTATTCTCAAATATTATCCAAATTTACTTTATAATGTGTATTTCTACTAATGGTGCACGAGAATACTCATTGCTATACCTGCTTATTAAAACTTGGCAATTATATGTACATATATAATAAATTGTCACTCTGATATAGATAGATAGGTAGATAGATAGATAGATAGATAGATAGATACATAGATACATAGATACATAGATACATAGAGATAGACAGACAGACAGACCCATAGTTGTGTGTTTTACTTTTTCCTGCTCATTTATTTATAGTGCTGGGAATAGAACCCATAGACTTGTACATGTTAGACAAATAATTTTCCACTGAGCCACATCCCTGGTTCAGACATTTTATTTTAATATACTAATCAATATGCAGTACTACCCCATTGTGCTTACTAATTAGCAAAAGGTCTTTATATATATATATATATATATATATATATATATATATATATATATATATACAGTAGAAATGTTGATATTTTTCATCCAGTGTATCCTCACTTGAAGCTGGAGGCATGAATGGCTACATTTTATCTATATGTACCCTGTGGTCTCAGTTTCCTTAGTGACTCATAGTGATTGGCTTACCCATAAAATTGAAAAAGATTAAAGCAATTCACTAGAATCTATTTAATTTTAAACACACCTGTAATTTTAATTTATATGATGTTCTCCTTTGAACATTTTCTTCTTTTTTTCATTACTTTTAATGAAATTACTTAGCAACCATTTATTACTTGGAAGTCTCTGCCAATCAGTCCATCTTATCTCTTCCAAGTACAAGGACAAGCTAAATTATACTTTTCTCTGTAGCATTAAATTAAAAAGGGCAGCACACTAAATTGAGTAACATCAGAATTCAGTCATTTTACTTATTAAACCATTTAAAAAACAGCACTAATATTGCTTCTTGCGTCTTATTCCTCAAATGTAGATAATCTGTGTCTTGTTAAAATGCTAAAAACTGGAACTTTGATTATCCAAAGTATTTTATGTCATGTAAAATATTGAATAACTCTACTCTCATTAAAATTCTAGAAGAGAAAGACTAGTGATATAGCCTTGTAGTGGGGCAAGGCCCCAGATTCCATTTCTAACACTACCAAAAAGTCTCATCTGGGAGAAATACTTCCATAGTCTTCGATATTTGACTTATAAAAAATATTTGATATTTGACCATTTTGATGCACCTTCAGCTATCCTTTGTCTTTATGATCATTCTTTGTATTTTCCTTCTTGGGAATTCTATGAGAAGAGGGAGCATTTATCTGTACCATCAGTCCTCTAGAGGACTTGCCTTAATATGGAGTACTGTCTCCTGTGGCTTCATACAAACTTGCAAAAAGATAATCATGTAAATGAAAGCATAACTCAAATTTCAATAAGTTACACATTTCTGAAACTTTGTTGGGCTAAAATCTTTTAGGACTAAATTAAAATATTAATATTTAGCTATAGAAAACAATTTCTGGCAACTGTCTGTAAAGATAAAAGACACCTAATAATATTATTTCTTCTGGTCCTTTCTGGAGGGTGTCTGTTTACTTAGAAAACACTTAGAACATGGCACCAAGGGTTACAGTTACTGGTATCTCAATGGCATCACTTAAAACTACAATAGAGGCTACTTATGGACTCAAGAAGTGCCTTCTGTAGTAATGATGATCTTCATTCCCCTCTTAGCAATTTCACCAATTGCAAATGTTGGATGCTTTGATGTACATCATTAGTCTTACAGCAGTACGGGATCCTTTCATCACAGATGGTCTTTGAAACTCAAAGGTTCACCATATTCAATGCAAATGCCTGTAAGACTAACATCTGAAGGGCTTCACTCACTTTTTCTAACTTACCACTGTAGCTCAAAGGCATCAGAAATTTCATTTCTCATTCTTTTCAGTGGATAAACTTTGTAATGGATTGAAATATTATGTCTTCATACAAATTTAGTATGACAAAAAGTATATAGAGACTTGTTGAGACGTGTAGAATCTGATAGAATCCATTCATCAGCCACACAGAATTGGATGCTAGAAGTATGATCTATATTTCTGCTTGGAGCAGGAATATATCTAAGGAAGGAGAGAGAGGAGAGAGAGAGAACAGGGGGCAGGAAAGAGTGAGTGTATGTACTGGGGCAATATTTCATAAGACCCAGGCAATCTCATCACCAAAGAAGCTTCCTCCTACAACCAATGGCAACAAATACAGAAACCCAGAGCCAGACATCATATAGAAAGGGACAGACTTTGGAACACTCAGCACTAAATGAGATAAATCCATCAAACCCCTCCCCTCAAGGCTCAGGAAACTCCACAGAAGAGTATAAGCACCAGAGATCATGGAGGACATCATTAGAACAAGGCCCTCTAAATCAACTGAGCAAAGCTCATGTGAACTCACAGAGACAGAAGCAGCATGCCTAGGCCCTACACAGGTCTGCACCAGGTCCTCTGCATATATATTATCACTTCCAGTTTAGTGTTTTTATGAGACTCCTGAGTGTGTGAAGGAGTGGGTCTCTGTTTCTTGTGCCTTCTCTTGGTATCTTTTCCTTCTGTTTATTTTGTCCAATTCCCATGTGTTGGTTTTCATCTTATAATATTATATTATAATCCCTTAGAAGCCTGTTTGTTTACTAAAGGGAGATGTTAAGGGAATTGCTCCAGATGGGTGAGGCGGTGGGGAGAAACTGGGTGGAGAAGAGAGAGGGGAAACTGTAACCAGGATATATTACATGAAAAAAACCCTATTTTTCAATAAACAGAAAAAAAAGACAGAGGCAATCTATTAAAAGTGACTAAATTATAAGTGAGAAAATAACTGCTGAATTTACATTGTTATTTTAAGTTTACCATGATAAATGAAGACCCCATGGGAATAGGAAGAAGCAGAGTGCTAGAGAGATCCCTAGAAATCCACAAAGATACCTTCACAATAGACTACTGGCAATGGTCAAGAGAAAGCCTAAGCTGACCTACTCTGGTGATCTGATGGCCGAACACCCTAACTGTCATGATAGAACTCTCATCCAGTGACTGATGGAAGCAGATGCAGAGATCCACAGCCAAGCCCCAGGTGGAGCTCCAGGAGTCCAATCGGTGAGAGAGAGAAGGGATTATATGAGCAAGAGATATTGAGACCATGATTGGAAAAAGCACAGGGACAAATAGCCAAACTAGTGGAAACACATGAACTATGAACCAGTAGCTGAGGAGCCCCCATGGAACTGGACTGGGTCCTCTGGATAAGTGAGACAGTTGATTAGCTTGAACAATTTAGGAGACCCCCAGGCAGTGGGACCAGGACCTGTCCTTGGTGCATGAGCTGGCTTTCTGGAACCTAGGACCTATGCTGAGACACTTTGCTTAGCCTTGTTGTAGGGAGGAGGGGACTGGACCTGCCTCAACTGAATCTACCAGGCCGAGCTGAATCCCCAGGGGAGATGTTGCCTTGGAGGAGGTGGGAATGGAGAGTGGATTGGTGGGGGGGGGGGGGGGGGGAGGCTGGGGGTTGGGAGAAGGGAGGACAGGGGAATCCGTGGCTGATATGTAAAATTAAATTAATTATAAAATAAAATTTTTTTTAAAGTTTAGATATGGTAAGATTTTATTTTTCATGAAAAGAAAATGCAATGGTCCAAATACATGCTATCAATAGCATTCATGAAATACAAAATGAACATGATAATGGAGTATTATAAAATTACTAACTGAAGGATCAGATTGTAGTTGAGTACTTGCCTAGCATGTGAGATGCCCTGGGTTCAAACCTTAACACCACAAAACTATTATTAACTTAAGTGAAACATTTTTCTTTTTCAAAGGAAAACCACACACAAATTAAATAACATATTAATAATTAAATAATAATAGTGTATAGTAAGTTAGCTCACCTGACTTTGACCATTAAAGGTAGATATCTTTCACTAATGAGTCAAAAATTGCTGCTTGCAAAACCTGCTTAGAAGTCTGCATATATCTTTCTTTTGGGCCACCAACCAGCTCCCAGATCATGACACAGAGACTTATTATTAGTTTTGAATGCTGTTCTAGCTTAGGCTCTTTTAACTTAAATTAACCTGTTTCTCTTTGTCTACCTTTTGCCTCAGGGCTTATTGCCTGTCTTACTTCTGTATGTCTTCCTTTCACTGCTTCTCTGTGTCTATCTGGCTGGCAGCTACCTGGCTTCTTCCCTTTCTTCTTTCGAGCCTAGATTTCTCCTCCTGATATCCCTGCCTATCCCTCAAGTGCCTCTGGCAGGCAAGGTGAAACAAATGCAACACATTTTTTTTCATGATTAAACACACAGCTTTATATCATTAAACAAATGCATCATAAACAAAAGTAACACCCATTTACACAGTTATTCCACGGCATAAAAAATGTAACACGTCTTTGCCTAGTTAAAATAATATTCTACAACATGTATCTTTTCAAAAAAGAGAGAGAAAGTTTCAATGATGTAAAGTACACAGGTTGTGACCTCCTAAAGGATAAAATGAGGCATGACAGAACATTAAAGGATTCATGCGAACAAACACCTACTCATAGCTTTTAACCAGAAGTTACCAAGGGAGCACAGGAGAAGGGCTTTGGAAGACAGCAATAAAGGAAAGCGGTTACAGAGTGCCCTTGATTGTCTATCCTGAAGGGAAGGAAGCCTCTAGTTCTGGAAGCTTGTGGCTTCTGACTAGTTAGCAGTGCATTTTTTCTCAATATGTGCAGTTTTACAAGAAATATTCTAATTGCGTTTCACCTAGGTTTGCAAATTAAACAAGATGAAGGTCACTGACGAGGTTTGACTGGCTTTGTCTGCTCAGAGCTTCTTCAGGTCTGGCCTCCATTTTAATTGATTTCAACAAAGCATAGACTCTCCAGCTCAAATAACTCTGTTCAAGTCAGTCTTTCCTGCTAGCTGTCCAAACCTCAATGGAAAGACGAAGAACATATGATCTATGTCATTCCGGCCTGGGAGTGTAGTTAGAACTTCAATCCTTGATTTTTCTGATTCTCAGCACAAGGCAAAAGACAGTTCTTCTGGAACTATGCTTAGATGGTAGAATTTTTCAGCTCAGTAACAGCTGACATTTTATTTTATCAGAAACTATAGACTAAACCAGTATGTAACAGGAATGTAATGGACAAGAGAAAGGCCAGAAAAAAAACAATATTATACAGACTGTCCAAGATCTATTTCTCTGAATGTTATGGAAGATGATCGTTAAAACTAGACATCATGACATGTACTCACAATCTTTCTTGCAGGGAAGGCTAAGACAAGGGAATCCCATGTTCAAGACCTCTTTGGAAAATATAAATAGACTCTATCTCAAATTTAAAAGAATCATAGTGGCAGTTAACAAATATTTTTGCCATATTTCACTGTTCAACTCCAAGACATCTTAAGGCTCATAAAACTGTTCAGTTCATTCCCAAGAAATTACTTCTCTTCTTTCCTGGAGTAGAAAAATCCACTCCTTCAGTCCTAATACCCATGACTAATCAGATGTTCTCTGAATTGTGATGGTCACATCCTAATAAACTCATAGTAAAATGAAACTATTACAAATCAAAGTTGTGTTGAATATACATACCCATCTCACTTAATATCATTGCTTGGCCACATACTGCATCTTAGAGTACCATTGTTTCCCTTCAAGACTGAGGTGTTGGCTAGGAGGTGTGGTTTACTGGGAGAAGATCATGCCATATTGCACCAGCTCAGGGGAAATATCATTATTTAAAATGTGATGCATTGTGTCTACTGAATGGGGATAACTTTTGCATTACCCTGAATTCAAAAACATGAAAGTCTAATCATAAATCTAAAGTTGTCTGCATTCCTGGGATAGAAAGGTTTTGTTGTTACTGTTATTGATGTCATTGATGTTGAGAGAGAGTTTCACTGTGTAACTCTGGCTGGTTTGGGGATCACTATGTATACCAAGCTGTCCTCAACATGCAGAGCTTCATCTGTCTCTGTCTCCCAAGTGTTGAGATTAAAGTCATATATTCCATATCCAGCTAGAAATGAGTTTTTAAAATATGCTACTTGGCTGGAAAGAAAGAGAAAAAGAGAAAGAGAAAGAAAGAAAGACAGAAAGAAAGAAAGAAAGAAAGAAAGAAAGAAAGAAAGAAAGAAAGAAAGAAAGAAAGAAAGAAAGAAAGAAAAAGAAAGAAAGACAAGGAAAGGAGAGAGGGAGAGAGGGGAGGTGGGAGGGAAGGGAGGTGGGAGGGAGGAAAGGAGGGGGAGAGGGATGGAAGAAAGAGAGGAGGAGGAGGGAAGAAGAGGGAGAGGCAAGATGAAGAGGAAAAGAGAACTAAAGTGAGCTCATAAAATACTAAGATGAAGACCTCACTAGGACTTAGCATGTAGCCAGGACCCTGAAGAGCTTCATCTTTAGGTTCAACAATGCTGAGGTGTGGGTCTAGAAATTTGTCTGCCTCTGCCTTGTCCCTGGAAAGAAGGGGAACCATCTAGAGGGGGAAAAGGGCATATCGTCAAAATGGAATATGACACAGATGAGAAAATAAATACAGTAGAGCCACATGAATCAGTTTGGGTGAATATCAAACTCTTAGTGCTGATTCAAAGCATCAAGTTAGGGACTGGGGAGATGGCCCGAGGAGTAAAGCGTGTGTCATGTAATCGTGAGAATCTGTGTTCAGATCCTCAGCACTCATGTAAAAAGCTAGGTATGGGCCATGAGAAAGGTAGCTCAGCAGTTAAGAGTACTTGCTGACCTTCCAGAAGACTGAGGTTGATTTCCCAACCCTCACATGGTGGCTCACAACTGTCTGTAACACCAGTTTCAGGGGATCCAATGCCTTCTTCTGGCCTGATAAGGTACCAGGCATGCATATGGTGCACAGATATCATGCAAGGAAACACTCATATTCATAAAATTAAAAAAATTAAAAAGCCAGGCATGGTGGTGTGCAATTCCAGTCTTACCACTGGGTACACAGAGATAGGAGGGTCTCCTGAGCTTGGAGGCCGGCTAGCATAACCATGTAGTGAGCTCTGGGTTCAGTGAGTGACCATGTCTCAAAAAACTGAAGTGGAGAGCAGTACAGGGAGATGTCTGATCTCAAATTCTGTCCTGTATAAGCAATTGCACACCCCCGCACACAAGTATACACATGAACACATATACATAAATGCATCAGACACATACATACACACACAGACACAGACACAAACACACAATTTAAAAGACAAGACAAATGGAAACTTTTAGGAGAACACATGTATATGATTAAATTTATACAGAGTGCACAGCACTGGTCATACTGGGCTAGGCATCTTATTCTGGTAGGAACATATTATAACTATGTTAAAATGGTCCTATTTTCAAATAAGGCCCCATTATGAGGTACTGGAATTAGGAATTTAATACATCTGAGGCGAGGTGACATTATTTAACCCATAACAGCACAGTTCCTCACAACAAAGGGCTGTCATCTGTAGATCAATAATGCTGCTGTGGAGAAAGTCTGGAGGACGACAACAGTGAAAAGAAGGACGGCGAGACTGAAGGTGTGGCTCAGTGGCAGAGTGCTTGCCTGGTATGTACAAGGCCCTCAGTTTGATCTCCAGCACAAAAAAGGGCAGTGGAGTGGTTCATGCACAATTCTGAATACGTTGGAGGAGTGCAGGAATTACACATAAGACATGTTTAGATATCACATTCCTTCTTACCTGTGTGATTATTTTTTTTCAGTTATTGAAATTTAAAAAAAATGACGAGCACATGGTTAAATTAGAAGATTGAAAAATGGACTTCATATTTGGATGAACTCCTTCATCCACTCGTTCATTTGAGGTTAAACTGAGGTTATGCTTGAATATATTATTTAAGAGTAATGGTGAAAAATAGATAATGTAGTTTACCAGGTGTGAGCTTGATGGCTCCTTCTTATGAGTAGGTCACATGTTTTCAGGATTCCCCAGTAGTTGAGATTCCTTAGTTCCACCACATTCCTGCACTTTTCAGTTCCACTACTGAGAAAGAGAAGGCAAACTGCATATATTACATTGGAGGACTCCTCTTCAAGACCTGGAAGCAGCATAGTGCAATAAATCAAAGTGTGAGGTCCAGAGGCTGTCTCCCTGAAGTTGAATCTTGCCTATGTTTTTTGCTGACTGGTCAAGTTAATCTCTCCAAGCCTCTGTTTATACTAATGCAAAATGAGGCTATAAATTATACTAATAGAATTGTTCTAGATAATAAATGAGGTAGTTGTTATGCTAAACATTGGTAGTATTCATCATCATCATCATCATCATCATCATCATCATCATCCCTTTCTTGTTTCCTTTAATGAGCTTGAATGTATGCACCTGATTTTTCATCCATCTCACTCTACAAACTATTATAAGACAAAAATGGGACCCAAGAAACTATTTACTTAGTCTCATGTGTTAATATGTGAACACATGAGGCTCACAAAAATATAAAATTCAAAGAAGGGCTAGAAGGTTGAAGCTTAAATACATTCTTTATATAGGTAAAGGCTGTGGACCGTTTAAAGCAAGACTAAATAACTTTTATGGAAAAGGAATAGGCACACACACACACACACACACACACACACACACACACACACACACACACACACTAGGAAGCAAAGACAACAAACAAAAACAAACAAACAAACAAAACAGATGATAGCCTGGGAAAAACTACATCTGGACTCTGAACGTTTTATCAACTCCAGTGTTTCTGTGAGTTAATATTCTGGATGATCTGGCCTTTAAATATACAGTGGATATTCACAAAGTGGCAATTCCTGTGCTTCAGGAGAGGTAGAGGAACAAGAAATGAGGAGGACAAAAGAAGTTAGAAAGACTCTGGTCATGATGTTACTTCTAAGTGTCATACTATAGGACATCATTTTCTGAGCCTCAATGATACCCTTCCCCCTACAAAACTATTGAACTGCACAGTGATAAAAAGGATTACTGAGGCTTAATCAAATCCACCAGCCTATCCAGAGGAATAGACTACAATGTTTTGTGTAGTAGTAATATATATGAGAAATTAGAAGTTCAGCTCAGTTGCTGAACTTCTTTAACATCTCATAAGGCAGCCTTACTGCCTCAACAGAGATGGGATATTAATACTATGAATAAGTGAATACCAGACACCCTCCATTCTCTTGACATCTGCAACAGGTCTCAGGAGAAGGAGCTATTTGCCTCCAGTGCAGTATAACTTTGCCAGTAATTCTAGCTGATTGTCAAACACCCGGGTACCATGTAGCATCAGTATCCTGAAAGCTTACAGAGAATCTCAGGTCTACCCCAAATCAACTCTATCACCGATCCCTAGGGAAATCTTACATAATCTAAAATGGCAAAAGTGTTGCTTCAGAACACTGGTTCTTAAGCTTGGCTACACATTGGAATCAAGTGGAAATCATAAAAAAAAAAATGTTAATGATTGCCTGAGTGCACCTGAGGCAGCTCTATTATAATTTGTCTAGACTGTAATCTGGATACTGAGATTTATACTTTTAAAAACCCATACAGGATGTTATTTTGTACTTAAGCTTAAGAACCATTTCTTTCAGTGGCACTCTATAGTTTGGATAAGTATACCTTAAAAACTCCCGCGTGGTTTTGGTTCCTAGCCCACGGCAAAGTTGGGAGGCAGTAGAAGTTTTGAGTTTTGATAAAGTCTTCTGAGAGGAAGTTAGGTCATTGAAGGTATGTCTTTGAAGGGGATTTGGGGCCCCTAGCTCTTGTTCTCTCTTTCACTTCCCTACTACCACTAAGTAATTTCTTCCACAATGCCAATAGGATATGGTGCCTCACCACAGGTTCAAAAGCAATAGGCAACCACTAATGGACTGCAAACTCTACATTGTGAGCAGGACAAAACTTTCCTTGGCTGGAATCAAAATGTTGCAGGCTATAGATACTCAGCACTTTTCCTGTATTTCCACAAGATTGAAGCAAAGTAACATGCCTGAGGCTGCCAGGAGAGCTGGGCACCATGGAAAATCACGACAGTCCAAAAAATTAGACAGTCAGCAATTAAGTGAAACCTGCAGATATTACACTTTAACACTGTAAATGAAACAGAGCTCAAACATTGAGTATGAGTCAGTGAAACAGAGAAAGGGGAAGATCCTTCTCTGTAGGGCTACAAACAAAAGAGAGAAGGAAAGACTTAGAGAGTTCCCCAAATGTAGTACATCAAAAAATATAGTCTGTGAAATGGGATCTGTGGTCCACATAGCGAGGCAGTGCTGAAGAATAGGTCTCTGTTGCTTTCCAGCTTCTTTGTAGAATCCACAATTAGAGGCAATCTTAAAAGGGGTGCTACCTTCTGACCTTACTGTGGAGAGGATTGGAAACTGTTACATTTATTTTTAAGTCTAGGAAAGCAATTTATTCCACTATAAGCACTTACACAGTTAGTCATGGAGAGCAACAGGCTTAATGATGCATTTTTTTTTTAAATCTCCAAATCCTACTGGCCTCTCCCCTTCCCTGGTCCAGTGAGTAGTCAACCTGAGAGTCACTGTATGCTCAAGAAATCTACAATGATTTGGACAGAAGTCTGCATTGTGATGCATTGTGGGAGTTGTAGTTTGCATTGCAGCAGGAAGTAGAATGCATGTCCATTCAAAAGTTTAGCTTTCAAGGAGTCAGAGTTGCTGTGTATGAATTAATTTGGGGACTGAGACAGACACTAACAAGGCAAGAGCTAGCAGGATCATCAGTCCCCTACTTACTGAGTAGATCATTTAGGTTTGGTCACCTGTGGTGATTTGAATGACAAAAATTATCTATTATCTTTGACATATGAATTTTTTTTGTCCCCAGTCAGTGGCCCTATTTGGAAGGCTTAGAAAGCATGGCTTTGCTAGAGAAAGAATATCACTGGGGGCAGGTTGTGTCCTAAAAACTTGTGCCATTTTGATTTTTTTCTCTCTCTGCTTCCAGCTCCAGACACCATGCCTGTTGTTTCCCCATCATCATGGACGCTGATCGCCCTGGAACCATAAGATCAAATAAACTCTTTCTTCTATCAGTTGCTTTCGTTATGGTGTTTTATCATTGTAATAGAAAAGTAACTAATACAGAGACACTTAGAGGAATTGCTTGGATATTTCTCACACTGATGACAGAGCACAGTAAATACAGGCAAGCACTCAAGTGGTCCCCAGGCTCTTGGGAAGGGACCACAGACACTTTCTTTAGTCACTTTTGTCCTTGGATCTTCACAGAGCTCATTGTTATGAATGGCACCCTGTCGTGGTTCTTGTGTTAACTAGTACCAGCTGGTAAACTTGCTGGGTTCTCAGCACCCAAAAGCCCCCTCTGGTTTGACCTATTTGGCCAGAAATGACATATTACCCCTCTACCTAGAAAACCCCAAAATTAGAATGCTAAGACAAAGACAAATAGGAGAAATACTCCAAACTCTTAAGCAAGGAGAATCTCTCTCTCTCTCTCTCTCTCTCTCTCTCTCTCTCTCTCTCTCTCTCTCTCTCTCTTTCAAGGGTGGTTCTGTTAACAATCAGTCATGAATTAGGGAGGGGCTTAAGAGGCCCTATCCATTCCTGCTGAGCTATAGGCTACTGATAGATTCTTGAAGCTAGGGAGTCATTGTCTTTAGTTTCCATGCACAGGTTAGTCTACTAGGCTCCAATGGTTACCTCTAAGTCCATGGTCACACAGATGGCCCTGGTTAAATTAAATGGGTCACAAAACAAAATAAATAGGCATATGAAAAGGGATTTGTGGGGAAGGCAGTGTAGATAGGACTGGGAGGAAATTAAGAGAGAGTGAGATGGGAGTAATCTGTATACACAGTGTGTATGTATGAAATTATCAAAGAACAAATTTAATTACTTTTTAAAAGACAAAACCACAAAAACTTAAAAAGCAAGGTAAACACGAGTTTTATAAAAGACATCAAAGCAGAGGAAATGCTGGCATGGAGTATACTAGAAGAATAGAATAAAGAATGTCAGAAAACAGAATAAAAGATAATATCAGATCTTGACAACAGATTGAGGAATTATTACACTCAGATTGTAATAAAGAAAAAAGAATTTGATGATCACCACATTAAAGACCCCTGTGATGTGATTTAAAGACCATGAGTAGAAGAAGTACCAATTTTCAGACTGATGATGTAGAAGACTGATTGGTAAAAATACAGCAGAATTTTCTTGAAATCTAGGGAATGACATGGATATCTCAGGATAGCATTTAGAACCACAAATTAATATGATCAAAAAAATCTCTCTACACACATTATAGTTAAAATGCCAAGAGTACAAAATAAAGACAGGATATTAAAAGCTGTAAGAGAACAGGCTGTAAGAGAAAATTGTCAGATTTACTTATGAAGGAGAACACAGCAGAATTCCTAATGAAACACTAAAGGTCAGGAGAATGTGGAAAGAGGTACTTCAAGTGTTCAATGAAAAAAGAAAACCAGCCTATAACTATCTCTTAATATAAACCTTCCCTCCTTTCAAGTTGATGACTTCAAGTACTTTGTGACAGTAAATTGTGAAGCTGATTCACATATTTACTCTTAGCAAAAGTTTCACATTGGTCATTTTGAGCTCAAAGGACTCTTATAGTATTTGTTTGATTGCCACTCTAAGCACATAGATCCCACTCATCTCTAACTAAAAAAATACTAAGAGTATTCCATGAACCCTGCTCAGCTAAATGGCATCAGACCACAATATCATGCTGGAAGCTATTTTTTTCCACGAAAGTCTTGGTCTAATAACAACAACAGTATGTGTGCTTCCCTGAAGACATGACACCACCACAACCTTCTAACAGATTGGCAAAGACTTGGATTGAATTGGGAGTTTCAAATGAGTTTATTTATTTATTTATTTTTTTAATATTTATTTTAATTTATTTTAATTTATTTTGCAATACAATTCAGTTCTACATATCAGCCACGGATTCCCTTGTTCTCCCCCCTCCCGTCCCCCTCACCTTCCCCCCAACCCCCCCCATTCCCATCTCCTCCAGGGCAAAGCCTTCCCCACAGACTGAGGTCAAATGAATGGAAACACATGAACTATGAACCAATGGCTGAGGGGTCCCCACTGGATCAGGCCCTCCGAATGGGTGAGACAGTTGATTGGCTTGATCTGTTTGGGAGGCATCCAGGCAGTGGGACCAGATCTTGTGCTCATTGCATGAGTTGGCTGTTTGAAACCTGGGGCCTATGCAGGATTGTTTGGCTCGGCCTGGGAGGAGGGGACTAGACCTACCTGGACTGAGTCTACCAGGTTGAGTTTATTTTTTTAAATCATTTTCCTTCTTCATTTTTGATGAACACACAATAGATATAATACTTTGCTTTAGAAATAATCCCACAGGGGAGGGGGGAGGGAGGGGGGGAGAACAAAGGAATCTGTGGCTGATATGTAGAACTGAATTGTATTGTAAAATAAAATAAAATTAAATTAAAAAAAATTATAGCAGCTTGGAAAAAAAATTGAAAGAACTTATATTGTCACAATGCTTAATAAACTTAATGATGATCAACCTACTAAAAGATGTCAAGATGACACTGGAATGATGATAAAGAAAGGGAGTGACTTCACCATGTAGTGTCCTGTATTAAGGAAAAGGTTTTTGTTGTTGTTGTTTGGTTTGTTTGTTTGTTTGTTTTACCTAAAGACCCAGTAAAACAGAACACTGCGGTGCTGCAAAAAAAAAGAAAGAATCCCACAATTCCATGTTTAATTGTGCATAGAAATACTTGAATTTGAGCATTTCTTCCATCTTATGAAATGCCCTGATAATACTACTACCACTTGTGATCGTCTTGAGGTGGCCTATGACGAAACATCTAGTTTCTTCATCCCATTCACATGCTTTCAAGTTTAAGAAATGGTGATTTTCAGGTTAAGGGGTAGAAAAGTGATCGTGTTCTGCCACATTCTTTCTCTGTGTCTTTGTGTCATGAGCATGATGTGTCATAAACAAATGCAAACATGTTTGTGTCTGTCCACAATGCCAGAATTTATTGGATAACAATAAATTCACAAGGTAAGGTGGTAAGGCAGTTTCAATGACAGCATTTGCCAGATAGCCCCTCTGATAGCCCTGGCCAAAGAAAGCACAGATTCTTTTATGGCAATCTTAAGCACTGATACTAACTCTAAGATTAAACTATACGTCATACAGTACATCAATGTGTGTGTGTGTGTGTGTGTGTGTGTGTGTGTGTGTGTTACAGAGTGATTACAAAAGGTTAAAGAGGCAATGTTGATAGATAATGAACTCAATGGGAAGCAAGGAAGAGGCTCCTGTTGTGAGTCAGGGAGCATTGGGTCATAAATTTGAGAAAGAAACTGAAGAATTGAGTGCAGCTATAGAGGCAAAAGGGCAAAATGAAGCCTGGATGAAGAAACGGATAGATGCATGAAGAGCAGGTCCAGATGGGAGAACATGAGGATAGACAGACAACAGTTAGTAGGCTATATCAACAACAAAACAGAGCATAGCTAAAGCACTAGGAATAGTAGAAAGTCCTCTATCTATGAGTCCTTAACAAAAACACCAGGCGCTTAGGTGACAGAGGGCATTGCCATTACAGCCTTAGATATCTTCCTGTTTACCAGGTCCAAGTAAAGGAGTTAAACCCTCCCCTATGTCTAGTATGTTCAGCACGGTTTCTCTGATGTGATTTTAATATACTTATGTGCTCTCATGGTCTCAGTTTACCCAAATAAATTTCTAGGGTAGCACTTGCTGTGGGATGTTCTGTATGCTGTGAATGTCTTGCTCTGATTGGTTGATAAATAAAACGCCGATTGGCCAGTAGCCAGGCAGGAAGAATAGGCAGGATAAGCAGGCAAGGAGAATTCTGGGAAGAGGAAGGCTGAGTCAGGAGATGCCAGTCTGCCTGCCATCTAGCGAGCAGCATGTAATGGCACACAGGTAAAGCTGCAGAAAACATGGCAACATATAGATTAATAGAAATGGGCTGTTTAAGTGTAAGAGTTAGTCAGTAGGAAGCCTGAGCTAATTAATTAATTAACCTGAGCTAATTAATGAGCAGTTTTAATTAATATAAGCCTCAGTGTGTTTACTTGAGTCTGAGTGGCTGCAGGACTGGCAGGTGAGAGAGATTTGTCCTGACCTTGGACCAGATGGGACACAGGAAAACTTTTAGCTACAAGCACTTTTTCTACTCACAGGAACAAGTCTTTGATCAGTGTGTGCCACATGGTATAATGCCAGGCAATGGTGCTATTTTCATGTCTATGCAAGCACACAGTCATTCTCCATCCTCAAAATGGAGTTGAGTGTTGTGGAATATTGGTTGAAGAGGTTTTACATTCATTTATGCTGTGGAATATTTGTTTAATGATGAAAAGATGTGTTGCATGTTTTATCTTGCATTTGTTTAACTCTGTGAAGCTGTGTTACTTTGCCTGCCCAAAATACCTGATTGGTCTAATAATGAGCTGAATGGCCAATAGCTAGGCAGGAGAGGGATAGGTGGGGCTGCCAGGCAGAGAGAATAAGTAGAGGGAGAAAAAGAGAAGAAGGAGTATTGAGAAAAAGAGGAGGATGATGCCAGAGGCCAGCCACTCAGGCAAATAGCTAGACACAGAATAACAAGGAAAGAAAAGATATACAGAAATAGAAAACTGTAAAAGCCCAGAGGCAAAAGGTATATGAGATAATTTAAGTTAAGAAAAGCTGGCTAGAAACAATCCAAGCTAAGTCCAGGCATTTATAAGTAATAATAAATAAGTCTCCATGCAATTATTTGGGAGCTGGGTGGTGGGCCTCCAAAGAGCAAAGAGTTAAAAAAAAAACTACAGTGAAATCTCTCAGGGCAGGGCTCAGTCTGAAAAAAAAATCACTGTTTTACACAATGTGGAGTAACTTAGAACAGAGCACTCCCTGATCTTAACACTAAGCCTTGCTACATGCTATGATTCACTAACATTCTTTGAAGAACTAGTAATGTCATCACAAAATACAGTACTCTAGTATCCTGATTATTTAAAACCAAAAGCCCTTGGAGATCAGAAGATTCTCAAGGAACCTTACTCTGAACTTCCTTTTTGTCTTAAGGCTTGCTAAAGTGTTATTAGTAATTACTTTTCATCCCTTCCCCAAAGGAAGGTAGAATGAATCCACACCTGGATAGACTTTGTATCAAGGTAATGTCTGTCTCTCTAGGCTCTTCCAAATTAGAAAGGGAGTCATTTACAAGGTAATTTCTGTCTCCTGGATTCATTCATCTCCCTCCAGACCATCTAGTACAACGCAAAATTACATTCCCACATATCCCTCTTTGCTATGAAGAAGCCTCTAAACCTCACTGGGCTATTGAGTAATCATTTTCCTGTGATTTTTCCCTATGCACATTAAAGTTAAATACATCTGTGTGCCTTTTCTCCCTGTTGTTTCAGCAGACTCTATTATTGAGCCTTCAGAGAGAAAGTTTAAACATCCTTCAGTTCTTTCCATGAAATGTTCTATTGAGCACATCCCAGATATCAGTGGAATAGTTGTGCATGCCATAGATGCAAAGAATCAGTCAGGAAAGACAGGGAATTACTCACAGGAATCAAAATAAATGCTTGAATGACTTTCTCTTCAGGGAGCCAGGTATGTTCAGAAATAAGCAGGGAGAGGAACAAATGGACTGACCATGTAGGTTGTATGGTGTTGTAGTAGATAAGCTAGTTTCTGAAAGTGAAATCCCATACCTAGGTCATCCATAACTAACTGTTATACCCAAGGGCACTTCATTTATTGCATCAAAACACTGGGTTCTTACCTACAAATTGGAAAGATACATCAAGATAATTTCTAACATTCTGTCTGTCACAAATAACAATGGGGGGGTCCATTTTCTCTGTTTTTCTATGTTGTTTGGTTGGACTGTGGATGAAAACTGACATAAACTGGATTAACAACAACAACTAAAAGTTTAATTATATCTATTTTCATGGGAGTCCCATAAAAATATGAGATTCATAAAATAAGGCCAGAACTGGGAGAATGGAGGGGGGATTCCATGCCTGATGTATATGAGGCCTTTAGCTCAATTCCTAGCACCCCCATACACACACGTGCGCACACACACACACACACAGACACACACACACACACACACACACACACACACACACACACACACAGTGGCAGGGCATTGGTTCTCATATGGCATCTTGAGCTACAGAAAGAAATGGGGCTTGAGACTTCTGGAGGTTGGAAATGGCAAGTTCTAGAAGGCTGAGGGGAATGCATGGTGAATATATGGAAATATATGGTCATGTGGTTTATTAGACAGATGTGTCACTGTGACAGAATCCCTGACATCACAACTGAAAAGGGGAGACGTTTACTTTGGCCCATGGTTTCTGGGCGTTCAGTGCACAGCTGCTTGGCTCCATGTGCCTGACTAGGCAAAACATCATGGTAGCAAGAGTATATTACTACTATTACTATTATTATTAATTTTTATTTTTACCACAGAGTAAGTATGAAATAGAGAGACAGGTTGGAAGGACCAGGGACAAGATATACCAAAGGACTCATTCCAACTGACCTACTTTATCCATCTAGCATGACCTCCTAAAGTATCCCAAACTCCCCCAAATAGTGTCAACAACTGGGAAATGTGATCCTGTTGCAGAGACATTACATATTCAAGTCAAAACCTTATGATCCATGTGCCCAAAGGCTTATGACTATCTCACAATGAAAAATGCATTTGAGAGTTGCTGTAGGATAATGCTTTTGTACACTGGTTTAGTAAAACACTGATTGGCCAGTAGCAAGGCAGGAAGTATAGGCAGGATAAGCAGACAAGGAGAATTCTGGGAAGAGGAAGGCTGAGTCAGGAGACACCAGTCCACCATCCAGGGAGCAGCATGTAATGGCACACAGGTAAAGCCACATAAAACGTGGTGACATATAGATTAAAAAAATGGGCTGAGTTTAAGTGTAAAAGCTGGTCAGTAATAAGCCTGAGCTAATGGCCAAGCAGTTTTAATTAATATAAGCCTCTGTGTGTTTACTTGGGGGATACGAGAGGGAGAAATTTGTCCTGACCACTGGCAGGACACAGGAAATCTTCCGGCTACAGAGTCCCTTAAGTCAACACTTCCACCATTGTTAAAAAGTTCAAGTTCAGATCAAAGAGATGGCCTGTCAGGTAGGGGCACTGCAGTTGTCACCAAGCCTGACCACCTGAGTTCAGTCCCTGTAACCCACATGGTAGAGGGAGAAAACTGATTCATGTAAATTGTCCTCTGACTTCCACACGTGCACTGTGGTACATGCATGCCCTCCCCCATCATGTATATGTACACACAGGCACACATTACATATAAATAAATAAATGTAAAAAAATAGAAATGAAGTTTAAAATTTCCTATGAGAATTAAGTCTAACTTTGAGGTATGAATCTCTATAAAAATAAAAATTAAAAAAAAAACCTTTTAAGTTACATACTTCCAACACATGATGGTAAAGGAAGTGTTTCTGTTCCAAAAGGAGTAATGAAGGCACATCAAGTTGAAATGGGACCAAAACAAGACTGAAACTCTATAGGGAAAGTATTAAGTACTATAGTGCCATGTTTGGGTATGAGGCCCATGTGGCATGATGGAAGCTGCAAAAGACTTGGGCAACCCTTCCAGCCTTACCGTTTGCAGCCCGCAGCTTCCCTCTTGCGTGGGCTCTGTTTCTTATCAGAGCATTTCTCCAGCAAGTGAGCGATGTTCCTGGTGTTTCCGACATACTGGAATCTCCACCAAATCTTGGGCTGCACCTCACTGCTTTGTGCGTTATCCAGCAGTTTGTCAGGGCAAGAAGAAGTGGCAGGAGTGTTATCTGAGAACTTACTAGAAATGCAGGGTCCATGCACCACCCCTGGTGTTTGATAAAGGGTTGCAGGTGACTTTCATGTACTTTCAAGTTTAAGAAATGCTGGCTTGCTGGTTAAGAGTTCATATCAAGGTGGAAAATTGCCCAAATTCTGCCACATTCTTTCTGTGACTTTGTGTCATGAGCATGCTGTGTCAGAAACAAACATCAAACACAAACAGGTTTTGTCTTTTGACAATGCCAGAATTGATTAACAATAAATTCACAAGGTACAGCAGTTTCAATGGCAGTAATTTGCTAAATAGTCCCACTTTCTTTGATAGCCCTGGCCAAAGCAAGCAGATTCTTTTATGCCAATCTTAATCACTGATACTAACTCTCAGATCACACATTACACATCACACAGTAAATAGATCCTCTTCCTTTCTGTCTGTGCCTGTCTCTGACCATCTTTGTCTCCCACCTCTATGTGTATGTGTGTGTTTACAGTGACCAGGCCTCTTCAAATATCTACTTCCAGGCTCTTCCTCCTGAAGTTTCCAGAACCTCCCAAATTAATGCTATCAGCTGGGGACCAGCCATTCAAGACATGTGCCTGTTGGAGACATTTTATATTTAAACTCTAATGCTTTGTTATGCAGATGAGTATCTCTCAAGTGATGAAGATGATCTAGCACTCGTTTTTGAAACAGATATCTTTATTAATGAAAATTGACTTAATAGATGGAAGTTGATTTTTATTAGCACATGCTAATTGAACCTATTAATGGGATCGAAACTTCTTTTACAAAACAGCAGCTTTTTGCAGTTGCTCCTGTGTTATGAAAATCCTCAAAATCAATATGCCAAAGGGAAATATTGGGGGACTAAGGTGTTTTGTACATTCATGTAACTAAGGAATCAAACATGTTAAAAATCATGAAAACATGTCTATGTTTATAGATCAAGAATATCAAAATGCAATACAGTTATAATATCATGTGCCTATAATCCCAGTATTGGGCAAGGGAAAGTAGGAAAATCAGGAATTCAAGGTGACCCTTAGCTATACAGTGAGTTTGAGTATAGCCTGGGTTACATGAGTTCCTGCCTCAAAAAAAGAAGATATAAAAATGTATATATAAATGGGAGCTAATGTCTAATAACTTGTTAGGTTTTTGTTTTCACTAGCTCTTGGAAGGGACTGCTTAGGCATCTTAGGAATTTCCTGAGTGACTGCAGTGTCTATTATTTATTGTGCTCTCATAGAGCACATTTGGGTTCAGGTTAAGCAGATATCTTAGGATGGGCGTTAACCATGCAAGGAAAAGCAATCATGTGAATGGACAATTGGAGCTTTGCATCAGGTGCTACTTGCCTGATCTCTGGGGAGGAAAGGGAAACTGGGCATTGAGTTCAGTCATATAGGCAAAGCTTAGTCAATCACATCTGTACAACATAGTCCTAGTAAAACTCTCGACACAAGGATGGATTTCGTGGTTGGTGAACACTTGGCTTTACTGGAAGAATGAAGTGACATACCCTAATCTAGGGGCGAAAGTCACTGGAGTTGTGTATTTAGCCCTATGTACCCCTTCATTTGACTTGTGGTGATCATAAGTCTAGTGCTTTCACGATCTTTGTGCATCTAGGGGTCATTTCAGTACATTACCAAACCAGAGAAAGTAATAGAAACTCCTGAATTTGTAATGTAAGTGAATGTAATAGATTCACCTCTTGGTGAGTACAAAACTGATAACTATAGTCACAGGATAAAAAGAGTGAAGAGAGATTTCTTATTCATAGCTACTAAGGAGTGCACTGGAGGCAATTCCTAAATCAGTGGTGCCCTCTGGCCAAAAAGAGATGAAGCTTCTATTGGGAAATTTATTCATATCCATATAGGAAATACAACATTACATGTAGAGGGGACACATTCCTGAGCATACTCATGCACCTGGGTAAATAATTGAACATTATAATTTCAAAAGAATGAGTCAGTATGATGTGACAATGTTAGCTACTTTTTGCTAGTTTTCTGAAGTACTTTAGCAAGCACAACAACAAATAACTTTGAAGTCATACTAACATTCTTTTTAAGAGGCAGCAGCATTTCCTGTACACAGAGGAGCTGACTGTTAAAAGTGCTTGCCTATTACCAGAGTCTTAGTCCAGAGGCCTGACCCTAAGAGCCCCAATAAACCAGGTCCAATCACTCAACCAAATGAAAGCTGAAAATACCAATGGACAAAAACAGGAAAGGAACTTCAGTTAGTATAGCTACAATACCAGGAAAACAAGAGGACAGATGGCCTTTCCCCTGTGTTTGGAGGTACTGTCAGGAGCTCCTAGACATGACAGAGAGGGAACAAACATGGAACTGGGTAAAAGTATGTATAGCTCATCTTGGTCAAACTGTGGTCTGGCTGATCACTATCTTTGGAATTGTCAGTTGTGTTCCCATCCCTTATGATTAGAAAACCTTATGATTGCTGCCTGCAAGGTAGGTCCCACTATTGTCACAAGATATTCTCCTGTCAGATCTATTGCTCCTGAAAGTCAAGGGAAGTGACTCAGAGCAAAGGAGGCAGGTGCAAAATAGAGGCAGAGATGCCAAGTTTTGATCCTAATTTTAGTTACCCATTGGACGTTTGCATGGCAAAATGAAGAGTCAGGATTTCTAGCTAAAATTATCTGGAAGTTCATGTTACATGCCTAGTAATTAACAGTAGTCTGTCAGAATTGCATGTGTGCTGACGAATGTCATATTTGTATGAGGCTTTTGTAGTTAGGGTTATTTTTATTGAGAGAGTGCCTTTAACCTGTGGAGTCTGCACTAACTCAGATGCTAACATCAGAATTGTCTTATGGTACTGTAGAAACCAAACCAACTATATCCTTAATGGGGGAAGAAAGAATGAACCTACACAGAACATGATTTATGAGTCTATAGACAAGAATTTCTGAGGCTGGAGAGATTGCTCAGTGCTTAAGAGCACTTGTTGCTCTTGCACAAGATTCAGTTTCAGTTCCTAGAACCCATGTGGTGGCTCACAACCATTCCTGATTCCAGTTCCAGAGATTTCAACTCCATCATCTGGCCTGAGGGTACCAGCACAAACATGGTGCATACATATGCCTGTGCACAAAACATTCATACAAACTGTCTTAGGGTTTCTATTACCAAGAGACACCATGGCCATGGCAGCTTTCACAAAGGAAAACATTTAATTGAGGCTGGCTTACATTTCAGAGGTTTAGTCCATTATTGTCATGGTAATAAACATGACAGCATGCAGGCAGACATGATGCTGGAGAAGGAGCTAAGAGTTCTATATCTTGATCCATAGGCAACAGGAAGTAAACTAGTTAGCACACTTGGTGCAGCTTGAGCATATATAAGACCTCAAAGCCTACTCCCACAATGACACACTTCCTCCAACTAGACCACACCTACTGTAATAAGTGTCACTCCCTATGGGGGCCATTTTCTTTCAAACCACCACACAAACAAAATAAAATAAATCTAAAAGGAAAAAGTTTAAAGAATGCTCTTTCTAGTGGCTATCAACAGCTTTCAAAGTCATGAAATAGCTTTTACCGATTCCAAACGGAGTAATAGGTCAGAATAAACTATAGATAGTTTCCCATGAAACTTCAATTTTTCTGGATATACTTGTTTTACATGAGAAAGAAATGGAACCTGGGAGGGCTTTAAATTCATCCTCCAGTATCTAAGGAGAATCTCTATAGAAACAATACTGGCTGACCCGTAAACAACATGCAAGATCCAAACTTAAACATTTGGACAAGCTGAACTTCACTTCCACTGGCACATATCCTATGATCACAAGCCTCCCAACTGGGAAAGTCCTTCAGATATGCAACCCAGCACAACTTCATGTACCCTGTGGACATTAATAATCATGAAATCAGTAAATAAATAATCAAAACCCCCCTGTTTGTTTTCTAAAGGCTGTTCTGTCTTCCATAATAAAACATGAGCATCTCATACACAAAGTAGTATTTCTCCATCTCTCCTGTCTCCCCATTGACCAGCTCTGCTTTCTGCATTTTGGGTTTGATATTTCCCTTTATGCCTCTGACTTTTCTCTGCATTGCTGTCTTGTATTGCATTTAGCTGCTGCTTTGTATGTGAAACCAAAAGTTCCTGTCTTGCAAGTCATATGAGGACTATCAAAAGCACCTTTGATGTGACTTCAAATTCCATGCTATCTTAACATGCTAAACATTCAAATAGCTATCAATATGAAAAAGTTACTTGGGTACAAGTGCCAGCATTGTGTGCAAATTTTCCTTTAGATAAACATAAGGTACCCATAAATTAATTTAGGGTAATTTTTAAGGTATTCTCTCAGCAATGGCTCTCTGAGACTGATCCCACATCTCCTGATTAGTTTTGGAGATCCAAATTCTCAAGCCCCCTTCCCCCACTCCAGAGTTTTAGAACCAGAAATAGTGGGATGTGTTTCGACAGGCTGTTGTATAGATTTTTAAATTTTGTAGTTGGAGATCCAAATGGTGAACAGAAGCCAGTATGCATAATGAAATGCAAGTGCTTTCTGCCTGTGTCTCTGGCCATGACCTGGTTATATAGCTTTGTAGGCAGAATCTTCAGAGCTTTGAAGACAAACATAACAGAGTCACACTGCTCCATGATAGCCATGTACTTACCCCAATGCCATACTGTTCCTAATGTAGGAAAAGAGTTATACAAATCCAATGGGAAGTTTAAAATTCCAACATTCATCCTAGCCCACATTTATGTTTTAACTACACATCTTCATCTGCTTGTGGAGAAACTTTCCAATAGGCTCAGCTGTACAAACCCATCACTGAATCTCCCAAATGCTTAAACATTTGCTTCCAGAGTGCTTGGCCCGAGAAAATCTGGGGCAACAAGCTTTCAACAGACTTGTTTGCCTGAATTTTTAGCCACAGTTCAGAGGACCTCTGTTACATGCCGTTCTATGCCATTAACATCCCACTCCCCTTGCTAGTGTGACTCATATTTTGGCATCTGTTTCTTTTGGCAAGAGATGAGACTTTTAGTCACAGTGCAAAGCATGCAATTCTCTCTCATCCGATTTATTTAAACTTCTTTTCTCTTCCAAATCTCCCCTAAAGATCGCTGCCAGAGGTGCTGCCTCCTCTCAGATGCTCATCTTGAAAGTGTCTTCTGAATGGGGGTGGAGAGGATGTTTTCACTTGGGAGGATGTCTTCCAGTATTATAGAATCTGGAAGTGAATGTAGACACTATCTTCAAAACGAGGCTCTGTAATTATGCACGTCTGATGAAAATGACAGTCTGCAGGTGGCACATCACTTTGGAGGTGTGATCACAAACACCAGCCTCCTTGGGAGATGAGGTAAAGGCAGTTAGTGCTTAAATTAGTTTATCTTTAATTTGCATTTGATGTTGGACCACCAGGTGGGAGCAAGTTGATGAGTTGAAAATCTCTATTTTGCAGGAGAGCTGCTCTCCCTTCAGCACATCTGGAGACTTGGCATTGCCTATGAACTCTGCTTAGTTCACACAAGAGATTCTGATGTATAAGACACTCCTAACTGTAGGAGCCAATGCTTTGAGTTTGGGATCTGGTGTTCACAGTAATGATGCTTCTATAAACATTGTCTTTTGCACTTTCAAATGCTTCAGTGTGTGTAGAAAGGACCTCGTTTGACCACTAAGCATATTTTATAAATTTATTTCCTATTTTGTTAACTATTTTTGTTAAAATTTTCATGACATCAAAGTCAGTTTTATATCACTGAAATAGCATTTTAGCCAGTGTTTTCAGACTAAAGATTCTTTCAAAAAGTCCCAGTGTACCTGACACCAAGCCTGATGACCTGGTTTTGGTTTCCAAGATTCCACATGATGAAGGGAGAAAACTGAGTCCCATGAGCTGGCCTCTGACCTCCATGTGCATGATGTGTCCCACTCCCCCACCCCACCCCACACACTTAAATGAATAAATGCAATAAAGAAATCCCAATGATCAGAAATGATTCTCTCAAAATACAGAGAAGCTTTCTCTGATGTTCTTATCACCTGGGCAAGACTGATACATGTTACAGGAAGAAAGACCCCAGAGCTAGAGTCCAAGGAACACTCAGAGCCCAGAGGAACTTTGTTCCAAACTATTGTCTGCTCTTGGGGCCCAGTTATCTCTCTCAAAATCATTTACACTTCCTCAAAAAATGCCTACATCATCCACTTCCTTATAAACAAGTCATAGTGGAACTGCAGACATAGCTCGGTAGTTAAGAGCACGCAGTACTTTTTCAGAGGACCCAAGTTTGACTCCCAAAACCCATGTCAGGAGGCTCACAAATAACTATCTGTAACTCCGGTTTCAGAGGATCTGACGTTTCTGGCTTCCAGGGTTACTTGTATTCACATGTAGATACCACACACCCCCAATACATGGTTAAAAGTAAAATGAATGTTTTTTTAAAAGGAAGCATATACACTTCCAAATCTCGTTTGGTTTTAGATACTGACTTTAGATACTGTGACATCTTCATGCACAGAAAACTTACACGTATGCCATTTCTCCTGTTAATCTATTGTCTGTTTGTTCTCATTTCTCAAATAATGGACCTCAATGGAGGAGAAAGAACATTTTTTCATACTTACAAGTAGGGTGCACCCCAGACCAATGGCATCAGACTGAATGGGGGTGGGGCAGAAATAACAACATATTTAAAAGAGTTCCAGGACATCCTATTGCAGAGAGAGAGAGAGAGAGAGAGAGAGAGAGAGAGAGAGAGAGAGAACTATTACTTGAATAATTACATGACAGTTAGTTGAGGGATCTTGTGAGCTTGAGATAGACATTCTATTTGTAAGGAAACGAACATATGGTACTATGCACTGGAAATAGGATAAGGCAAAAAGGTTTCTCAGCCTTATAAATGTTAGAATAGTTGTAGCAGGAATCTTAACAGTTCTTATTAATAAAATCAAACCTGGGGCCAGTTATTGGGGTGAAATGCTGGATGGTCAGAGAGACAGAACAAGCCACAGCTAACCTCACCTGGCCAACTTCTCAGCTGGTCTTGTTTCCTCCGACTGGAAGCCTCTGTGTCCTCACATCCGAATGGCTCTCAGCTGAACTGTGCTGCTAGAAGCCTGAAAGCTTAACCAGCCAAATGCTTCTAGTTTCTGGTTCTCACGCCTTATATACCTTTCTGCTTTCCACCACCACTCCCTGGGATTAAAGGCTCGCTTTCTGGGATTAAAGGCGTGTGTCACCATGCCTGGCCATTTCCAATGTGGCCTTGAACTCACAGAGATCCAGAGGGATTTCTACCTCTGGAGTGCTAGGATTAAAGGTGTGAGTGCCACCATTTTCAAGGTTTTGTATCTAGTGGCTGTTCTGTCTCTGACCCCAGATAAGTTTATTAGGGTGCACAATATTTTGGGGAACACAATACCACCACAAATAGTCAGTGAAATTGGAGCGGTCAGGGACACTACTCATCCTCAACTTGTCTGTTTCTAACTGGTAAAGCATTCAAGTCAGTGTCTGCTGGTATCAATCTTGTTCTACTCCAGGGGGCATCTGGGTTGGAGAGTGGTTAACTCAGAACAAACAAGTCATTATCAGTGTGCACATGTTACCCTCTTAATAGCATGCATATGCAGATTCCTTTGTACAGTATGAAGTACAAGTGTGTCTTTAAAATACAGACTATCAAAGTACCTGTGCCCACACCCATCCCTCTTAGCCTCTATCATTTAGGGGCCTTTAAAAATTCCCAAGACTTGGCAAAAAGTCAAAATTGTTGGATATCTGCATTGGATATTAGAAAAACAAGACAAGAGAAAACAAAGCAAAAAAAAAAAAAAAATCCTCAGGTAATTTCAATTTGCCTATAAGGTTGAGAGCCAGTGGTTTGAAACAGTGCTCTTCAAATTTGGTTGCATGCCAGAATTCCCCCATTGGGAGTTAGGAGTCTAACTCCTAAAAAAATAAATAAATCACATGCTATTATCCACACAAGTGACCTGAGAGTCCTCAGGGTGTGGCTCAGTTATGGACGTTTTGTAACCTCCTCAGGTAAGTTCAATTTGCAAACTGACCTGAGAACTAGTCCTCTGACAGGTGAAAGAGAAGCTAATGGAGAAAGAACAGAGAATATAGGAAGACATCACTAATAATTTCGTCCCCTTGGTCAACTGCTCAAATTCTGTTCTTATAAATGATTTTGTTTTTTGGTACTGGAGCAAGTCCAGTGAATCCAAACAACTTGCTCTCTGGCTTGACATTATGTTGAGGTATAAAGTATCCCCAGAAGAGGCTGCATCCATTCTCTTACTTTATGTATTAAAGGTAAAGATCACCCTTATTCAGAAAGCTACAGATCAGCATTTTCCCTCACCTGCCTTCAGGCTCTAGTTTATAAATTCCTATTACGAGATCCGCTTTATCTAGGGAGAACCATGCCTTAACCTCAGCTGCATATTAAAATCACAAGAAGAGATTGCAAGTTTTCACTGCTCAGGTCTCTCTCCAGGTCAGTGAAAGCAGAGTCTGGGGGAGAAGAGGGAGGGGTGGAGTTCATACTAACAGTGTGTGTGTGTGTGTGTGTGTGTGTGTGTGTGTGTGTGTGTGTGTGTGTCTGTCTGTCTGTCTGTCTGTCAGTGTGTGTGTGTGTGTGTGTGTGTGTGTATGTGTGTGTCTATGTGTGTATTTTGGTGCTGAGAACTGGGCCTCCTGTGTGGTAACTGAATACTCTGCCACAAGTTCCACCACCAGCCCCAGTGTGTTTTTAAACCAGAAAATGTATTCAGATAATTTTAGATTCTCAAGCAGCAGCTTTGATGTATATTTCTCTAATGGATTATAATCCAACATCTTCTCACATGCTTATTTGCTGGCCACAAATCCTCTTTGGTGAGATATTTGTTTGAGTCTGTTGCCCATATTCTAATCAATTCTTTGTAGTTTTGCTGTTGAGCTTCAGGGTTCTGTAGATCTTCTTGATACTTTGTCAGATACTGTGTTGGTTAATCTTGTCACCTTGATAGGATCTAGAATCACCATGGAAACAGGCTTCTGAGCATGCATGTGAAGGATTTGCTACATTAAGTCAACTGAGGTGGACACACCTGCCCTAGATGTAGGATCTGCCATTCTCTGGGCTGAGATTCCCATACTGCATAACGTTTAAAGGAAAAAGTTAGCTGAGCACAGCATTCATCACTCTCTCTGAGCGCAAACATTAGTCTCTGCTTCCTGCCCATGGAAACAATGTGACCAGATGCCTTCTGTCCTGCCCCCATGTCTTCCCCACTGTAATGAACAATATCTCTGGTACTGTGAGCCTAAAACAAAAAGCAAATGTGTGTGTGTGTGTGTGTGTGTGTGTGTGTGTGTGTGTGTGTGTGTATACATATATATATATATATATATCAAAACCCACCTTAAGCTACTACTGTTAAGTACTACCTACTGTGAAGCTGCTTCTTAATAGGTATTTTGTCATAGCGTTGAGAAAACTGATATACATATGTTTTCCCACACTATAGCTTGTCTTTTCACCCTTTGTACATGGGCTCCCATGGAACACGAGTTTTCAGTCTTGACAAAGTCCAGCTTACTGATTTTTCTCCTAATGGATAATGCTTTTGGTACAAAGTCAGAGAATTTGGCCTCTGATCCTGAAGCTCCCCGTCCCTGTGTTTTCCTTTCAGTAGGTGGCTCTATAGCAGTAGTAATTGGATTCGGTGGGTTATAAAGATTTTTAAAAAAGAATAAAAGATAGGAAGTTGGTAGGGGGAGTGGGATTAGATAGAATCAAAGTGCATTCTATACAGGTATGAAATTCTCAAAGAATAAAGATTTTACAGGCTTTATAGTTTTACATTTTATTTTTTATAATTAAATAGTGCACGTTTAGAACTAGTCAACTGGACTCAGTTTAGGTAATCTAAATTTTTTTGAAATCCCAAGTATGACAAATAGTAGCCAGTAGAACAGATGGCTTCTCGCCATCAGGCCAGATCACAGTATTGACCTTGACTGCATCCATGTCACAGAGTTCCACAGCCTGTTTGCTCTGGTGTCTGGTGCTTGTTGGCTTTGACATGCACAACGAACTCCGACTCAGGGATCACAGTGCTCCCCTGGAGCAGCTCTCTCCTGAAGATATTTAGGTTGTGTCCAGATTTATTAATGTTGGCCCACCAGAAGATGACAGACATTTTTTTTTTTTTGCCAGGGGTTGGGTGTAGAGGTTGTAGACTCCTTTCAACACTGCAATATTGGCTTTCAAAGCCATGGCCTTGGCTTTCTTTAGAAGCATGACTTTCCTTCGTTTTCAGTATGCCATCTTCATAGCAAGGCACATTTCACATTTAAGTATATCTGCTTTGAGTAAAATTTTTTTATGAGTCAGGGTATATGTCTATTGCCTTTATTTATTTCTATGTCTGTGGATGTCCACAAGTTGGCATTTTAAAACTTATTTTTTATTTTATGTGCATAAGCGTTTTACTCGCATGCAAATATGTGTACTAATGCACATAACTGGTGCCCAAGGAGGTCAGAAGAGAAATCTGATCTCCTGTAACTGAAGTTACAGATAGCAAACATGTGGGTTCTGGGAACTGAATCCAGATCCTCTGCAATAGCAACAGATCCTCTTAAGTACTAAGTCATCTCTCCAGCCCTGCATCAGTATTTTTAAAAAGCTCCCCAGATCTAGTGAGATGGCTCACTAGGTAAAGGCACATGCCACCAAACGTAACAACCTGAGTTCAAATCCCTGTGACCCCAGTTTGAGGCCGCCGAAATGGTTCAGTGGTCCAAGGCTTTTGCACTAAGTCTGAAGTCTGACAACTTGAGTTCAGTCCCTGGGATCCTTGTGGTGGAAGGAGAGACTGACTTCTGCAAGTTGTCATCTGACCTCAACACATGTATGTGCCTTCTTTCCCAAACAAATAAGATGTAACAACAAATGAAAAACTTGCCTGTATCTGACATTTACATCACATCTCAATTTGTACTACTACATTTCAAGTGCTCAATAAACACAAATAGTTAATGCCGAGTGTTTTGGAAATCACAGTTTCAGGCAAAGGAAGTCTTATTCTTTATCCCTATCTTTCTCATGTTTGTTAACTGAATATTAAATTCATGTACTGTTTCTACCTGAAGCCAATGTGGGGCCTACTCACTTCAAATAATAGCAGCTGTTTTAGAAAGCCTTGCTTCCGATTAGAGCAGGATGAAACAATCTTGTTCTAGACAAATGCATTCATGGTGGAATGTGCTGCTATAAATATTTATATCGGTCTGACAGTGATGGCCCCACAGCCTGAGAGCCATGATGTCTTCTCCCCATGCTTGGATCTTATCTTATTTTCCCCTCCACTAAAGTTATTAAATTCACATGAGCTTGCACGGTGTTCTAAATTCATGAGAGCCTTGTTTATTAGATGGAACGGTGCAGCAGGGAAGGTGGGACAAGGCAAATCTTCCATGTCATCACTTAAACTGTCTAAGGAACAAAATGCTGAGCAGAACTGATTTCCACTCTACAAATGAATGCACGCAGAGTTAAATAAATGCACCTTTACACACCCAGCACCAACTAGAATGACTTCTCAACCTCAATGCTGCTGACATTTGTTATTTTTAATTTTTTTTAAAAAAAATTTTCTTGCTGAGGGGCTGTCCTGTGCACTGTTAGGATATGTGGCATCATCTGTGATCACCAATGTCCATGTCAAATATTATCTCTAGACATTGCTGAATGACCCCTAGAGATCACACCAAACTGAGACTCACTGGACCACAATGAAATGAATTTCTAAAGTATGCATAGTTTCTTCTCCTTTCTCATTTCCTCTTTTCTTTTCTTAATTTTTTTAAGACAGGACCTCCTGCATCTCAGGCTGACCTCAGACTCACCATATGGCTCAGGCTAACCCTAACCTTTTGATCCTCTTGCCTCCACCTCCCAGTGCTAGGACCATAAACTTATGCAACCATGCTGGGCTTATGCTTTGCTGGAGATCCAACCTAGGGTTTCATTGCATGGTTTCATTAACCAATTGAGCAATCTTCCTTCCTTCCTTGCTTGCTTGCTTGCTCCCATCCTTTCTGCCTTCCATCCTTCCTTTCTTCTTGGATTCTTTGCCCAATTTGAAACTTCACATGACTAACAGAATTCCTTTAATATTATGGACCACTCCAATTTATTTTTGTCTTTGGAGAGAAATGATGCTTTCTCAAACTTCTTGTGAGATTTGTTAGTCACTGGGAAAATGTTACCTGGTTTTCAGGTCACAGTACTGTGGATACCTTAACATCGAGAAGTGGGATAGATTCTTATACTGATGCAAACAAAACGCAACTGCACTTACCTCAAAAGGAATGAGAGCATTTGTTCTGAACCAAGAATTAGTGACCATGGCCTGGGAACACAGATTCAAGTGACCCTGAATAACATGTTCCAATGTGGAAGTTTCATAGTCACAGAACAAAAGAAAGTCATAAATCAAGGTATTTACCAACCACACCGATAGGAACTACAGATAGGCATTTCATCCAATGTGGGGAATCTCTGTTACGCATCTCAGATGTTATCAGATGGCATTGTTAGCTTTTTGGTTGGTGGAAGCTAGTAAATACATTCAAAGGTTTTACCTGACTAAAAAAAGCATGTTAGGTCAGACACAGAGATCCATAAGAATGGCTATTAAGAAGACTGAAGACAGTCCAAAAGCCAGGCATAATGGCTAACACCTGTTTTCCTAGCATTCACAAGGCAAAGACAGGAAAATTACCACAAGTTTGAGGCCAGTCGAGTCTATATGCCAAGTTCCAGGGCAGTCTGAGCTACAGTGTGAGATCTTGTTTCAACAACAACAACAACAATAATAATATTAATAAATGTAGCCCAAAATAATTTTGCTCTAGATCTGCAATATTCCTACTACCCACAATTATGAAGTTCTTTGTGTGTGCATGTGTGTATGTTAATGTGTGGGTAAGAATGTCCATATTTGGGCACATATGGAGACTAGAGGAAAACCTCAAGTATTGTTACTCAAGAGTCATCTAGATTATTTTGAGACAGGGTCTCTCATTGACCTGGAGCTTGCCAATTAGGTTAGGCTGGCAGGCTGGTAAACCTCAGGAATCTACCTATTTCTGTGTCCTCATCACTGGGATTACATATGTATTCAGCTGTCATGAGTGTCTGACCCCTGAGGCAAGCAAATGCCATCTTGGGGCATGCTGCTGTGCCCCTCTGAAAAACAGCACTTTACTTGGGCTTGTTGACAGTTTGTACCTCCAATAGAGGTGTGGGGAGGGTCAGAAGACCCTCACCTGAGTATCCAGCTGCTCCTTACCGCTTATTGTAAGCAACTCTGCCTTAATTGCCAATGGCCGGGAGGAGAGGTTAGAGTACCTCGGCCTGAGAAGCCTAGGGAAAGCAGGGTTGTCCCGCTGGGTAAGGCTTTTCAGGTCCTGCAGCCTGTTGGAAGAGAGCACTGGCACCCTCCCCCTATGCTCTGTGAGGAAGCCCAATACACTCATTGGTTCCCCAGAGTGAACTTTGGCAGAATCGAGACTCGGTTTGCCTTTAGGACTTTAGTATTGGGACTTTAGGAGAAGGAATAGACATTGCTTATGTCTTCCCCTGAGAAGGGAATTTAATAGTTACCACGCCTGGTTTTTAAATGTGGGTTATGAGGATCAAACTCTGCTTTTTCCTCACTGAACCTTCTCATTAGCCCAGAGTTCTATGCTATCAGTAAGCCTTGTAGACTCTGCCACACAGGTCTGTTTTTTTTTTTCTGCCAATTTCAAGATTATTCACTGCCCAATGATTCTCTTCTCATCCTGGAAGGACAGCTTGATTTCCCCACACATACCGAAAGAGTTTGCCCATTTCTCCAGCCAAGAAAATGACACTGGAGTCAGAAGTCTTCCTCTTCTTTGCCAGAGCCCTTCAAAGAGACTTTATTCAATATTATGGTTGCTCCTGCACAGTGCGTGAATGAACAGATGCAGGATTACAAGTGGCATTGCAGGTAGAAGCTGGGGATTGAAGCATAGGACTGAACCAAGAAACGGGTTTACTATATCCAGAGACAATGGGCAGAACAAAAGGGATTAGTTAGCGACAGTGTGCTTGGAGCACAGTTCAAACTGATCAAAAAACATTTGGAAATTAAGAAAGAAGATTGCCAGCATGAATGCTTTCAGTGTCCACCTCGTTTCTTCTGAAAGGAGGAACCTGTGACTCCCCATCCTAGTGATGACCAGCAAGACAGATCCAGATTTAGGGATTTAATCTACATTGAACTTTGGGGATTTAAACTACCTTGAACAGATGTGTGACTGACTTACGGGGTGTTGTCAGGAGCTGCAGTCATATGAGAAAATATAGCACTTAAATTTAGCAATCTCTATTCTTGTAGAACAAGGCAATCCTTCATTCAGTGTGATAGGATAAATGTTCTGATGGGCCAAGAAGAGGTGAGTTCATAAGTATGGCAGAACAGGAGAAAGCAGAAACAAAATAGCAAAAATAGATTGGCCATATCAAAGTCACTTTGTCTATAAGGTAGAAACAGTAGCTGATGGGGCTGAGGATACAGCTCCATGGTATAATGCCCTGATGATGATGCTTGGACCCTTAAGTAAACTAGAGTCGATGTGACAAACTTATTTTGTTCTGGTCAGTAATTTTCTCTTTGGGGTGGCTGAAGGGAGAGCAGGGAATTGAACTCCGAGCCACATGTATGCTAATCATGAGTCTTATAACTGAGCTATATCCCCAGCCCCCCCTATGTAACAGCAGCTTTTCTCATTGTTCTGATGAAATACCTGCCTAAAGCAACTGGAGGGAGCAAAGGTTTATTTTAGCTCAAAGGTTAAAGGAATAGAGGCCATTATGGTAGGGAAAAGCATGGTAGCAGAAGCAGCTCACAGCTGTGGTGATGGGAATCTGTTCACTTCTGGGCAAACCAGGAGGTGGAGTGAGGTAATGCTGCTGGATTTCCTTGTTCTATTTGTATTCAGTTCAGGACCACAGCCCTTAGAATGGTGCCACACACCCTCGGGGCAGATCTCCTCCTCTTAGCGTATCTGATCTGGAAATATTTTCATGGAATACTCAAACTGTACCTTATTAATGTCCTATTTTGTGTTTCTGTATGGTTGGTATATGTGTGTGTACATGTGCACATGCATGTATGTGCATTTGGGGGACAGAGGTTGGTGTTGAGTGTTTTTTCTCAACTTTTATCCATCTTATTCTTTGAGACCGAGTCACTCACTGACCGTGGAGCTCACTGATTGGCTAGGCTGACTGGACTGTGAGCTCCAGGGATTTACTTGTCTCTGCCTCCTTCCAACACGAGCAGGCCCAAATTCAGGTCTTCAAGATGGCATAGCTAGCACTTTCCCAACTGAGCCAGTTGTTTCTTAATCCAATCAAGCTGACAATGAAAACTAACCATCTCATCCAACATATTTTTGTTTAGCAGCTCTTTTTAGAGCCCATTGAACATGTATTTGAAAACTTATTTTTCAAGGATCTTGAACTGCTACTTCAAGGCCAGCAAGAAAGAAGCGAGGACAGAAAAGTGTCATGGGAATTCCTCAACATTATTTCCAAATTAGTGCTGACCTCCCTTCTAAATACAGGCCTGGGAAACCAAACAAGAACCATCAGATGACAGAAGAAGTGGATGACAGAGGAAAACGTCCTGAAATTATCATACTGGTCTTGCTTTCTGCTCTTCCATGAAGAAACCAAGGGTGCCAGGAAGAGAAAGTTCTTATCAAACCAAACAGTGAAAGTATGTGCGTGTGTGGCTTTATGTTTGTGGTTCTGATGAGAAGAAACAACTTATCAGCTGAGACAATTCAGAGAGGGAGGATAGCATGGGGGGAGGGAGAAAAGGGGTTGAGAGAAGGATGGGGAAGGGTGGGGGAGGGGAAGAGTTGGGTGTAAGTTTCTGTGCTCAGATGAATCTGCCTCAATCTCAGACCACTAACTTTTTGACAGTGGGGCAGACTTTGTTTGAGGAGCTGCTCTGTTCATTGGGTGACATTTCCCAACATCGCTGCCCTTGTCCAGCCAGACAGCACATACCTTCCCAGGTAAGAAAACTAAAAATGTCTCCAGCCATTGTCAAATGCCTACCAGGGGCAAGCAACTCCCGATCCAACCACCAATTGACCACCACTACTTCAGATGATCTGACCCGGATTGGAAAATTTAGAGCAAAGCTTCCAAAATTATCAGTAGAGAAAAACCAGTTTGTGTATGCATGTGTGTGTGATATGTATTCGTGTGTGTCTGTGTATTTGAGTACAAATACAGTGCTATGGTTGTTGTATGGAGGTCAGACAACAAACTTGGGAGTCAGTCCTTGTGTTTCACCATGTTTGGGACACAGTCTCTTTGTTGTTGACTGCTAGCCGAATGATGCCTCTGAGGAGTCTCTTGTCTCTGCCTCCTATTTCTTCGTAGTAGCACTGGGGTTACAGACACTCATGCTCCTGTAACCAGATTTCTGTGGATTCTTGCGATTCAAACTCAGTTTCCCCATATGTGTGCGGCAAGTGCCTCACCCACTGAGCCATCTCCTCAGCCCCCCCCCCCCCCCCCGCAATGAAATTTTAAAGATTTTCTAATCTGTAATGAGCCTAATTATCTTTGAAACATAATAAAATTGTATCATTGTGTAATAATCACCTTATGGTAAAATTGTATCTTAAATAAACATTGTTATTTAAAAATAGAGTAAGACAAGGACACATCTGCTGCACTAGTTAGAATGAGGCTTTGCAAACTTGTACGTAGTGAATAAAGTTGGCTCAGTTGATGACCATGCATGTTCAATCAGAGTTTATATGTAATATATGTACATGTTCCTTTACTGCACGCAGGTTAGGCACAGAGATCTTTGTGATTAGAGAAAGCACCAGAACTCAGAGGAAAACGACAGCGCAGCACAGTGGAGGAGTTCAGGACAAACAATGGGGCAGTGTCAGCTAATATGTCAGCTGTGGCTTTTTTGTCCCTTTGAGATCTTTGGATATGACCTTGATATTCGTAGTGTTGGTGGTGAACTAGAGCTGGATACAGGAGCCTTATTTCTTTTCACTATCACAGCAGAGATTTGGAACATGGTGAGTGGGCTGAACCCAATGGAAGTTCAATAGTAACAGAACTCCCCTTTTTCATGGATGAGTAGGCAGATGAGAAACCATGGAAGTCACAGTCCTTAAACACATCCAAATATGCAATATTTGTTGACTACTTTTGCTCAAAGCAATGTGCTTTATAGCTTTGAAGCCCTATTTGGCATGTCCCCTTTTTCTTTGGAGAGGTTCTCTTTCAATGACAGACTCACTAAAATACTAGTTAGACTCCGTCTCGCTTGCCTCCATTCTGTCATCTTTGTATGAATGAAGTGGTTGTCTTGTTGTTGTTTTTTGTTTACTTGCTTGGTTGGGTTTGTTTGTTTTTGTGGGTGTGGTGGTTTGAAAGAAAATGGCCCCCATAGGCTCATAGGGAGTGGTGCTGTTAGCGGGTATGGCCTTGTTGGGATAGGTATGGCTTTGTTGGAGTCACTAGGGGCCAGGCTTTGAGGTCTCAAAGGCTCAAGTGTGACTTTCACTGCCTAACCATCCAGATGTAGAACTCTCAGTTCCCTCTCCAGCACCATGTCTGTCTGCATGCTGCCATGTTTCCTGTCATAACAATAATGGACTAAACCTCTGAAGCTGTAAGCCAGCCCCAATTAAATGTTTTCCTTTATATGAGTTGCCATGGTCATGGCGTCTCTTCACAGCAATAGGACAATTTTTCCCTGATATTCAAAAATAGAATGAGTACTTAGAACAGTTCCTCCCATGACAGGAAAGCCTATCTAAGAAAGTGCATTTCTCTAAAGAGCTGTGCCATACTATCCTTTAGGTCCTGTGCTGGAAAAGTAAATCAAGTTTCAAATGATACCTTTAAATTATATTCTATAGTAACATAAAGGTACCATAAAGTACCATGTCATAGGTCTGCAAAAGTCAAATATTCTCTATTTCATGACTTGTAGGAGTAACCGTGCTTTATCACAGGTCATTTTTTTTTATACAGTGTCTGGCCCTAAACTCTCTATGTAGTTGCCTATAAGGCTGTATAAGGCACTCATGTGGTCAAAAGACAACTTGCAGGCATTTTTTTCTTTCTGCCATGTGGGTCCCAAAGATCAAACTCAGGTCCTCAGCTTGGAGGAGAGTGTCTTTACCCATTGAGGCATATCACTGATCCTTAATGTCTTCCTTAAGGGACTAGATTAGTTCCATGAGAATGGGCTGCCCTTTATGTTTAACCTCTTCCATACACACCCACTTGCCTTCTACTTTCCATCATGTTATAATCTATCAAGGGCCTTCACCAAATGCAGCTTCCTGATTTTGGATTTCTAGTTCCCAGAACCACAAACAGAGTCAATGTCCTTCCTTTATGAATTACCCATTTGAGATACCCTATTATAGCAACAACACCACACTGGGGCAACCACTGTAGTGCAACATCAGCATTACCTGGGTGCTTTATGCAAATACAGAATCTGAAGCCTCACTTCAGACCTACTGAGTAATAATCTGCATTTTCACAAAAGCTCCAGGGAATCTATTGGTTTAGTAGAAGCTAGAAGCATTGTTGTAAGACAATAGAAAAACTAAATTCTATACTATTTTTTCCAGAGGGATATTGTGGTAATATCATTTCCTGTTACTATAATCAAATATGGTGACAAAATCAAGGAACACAGGCTTTATTTGGACTCCAAGTTCAAGGGTGCAGTCTGTCATGGAAGAGAAGTTATAGTGGAAGCAGTTTAAAGTGGCTGATTGTATTGTATCCACAATCAGGAAGCACAGAAAGATGAATGCTGGTGCTCATCTCACTTTCTCCTTTTTAGTCAGTCCAGAACCTGAACCTGTAGAATGGTACCATGCACATTTAGGGCGGATCTTCTCACCTCAGTTAAACCAGTGCATTAACTCCCTCATAGACATGTACAGACATTTGCTTCCATGGTAATTCTCATATGTTGAACATCAGGATCAGCTATCACAGATATGGATAACTATTCCAAGATGTTTGAACACTGAAGATTGGCTAAACCATGTCTATCTCTAACTGTTCTCACATTCCTTTGCCTTATGGACCAAGTAGTGTTGGATAAAATGGGGACTGTCCTAAGTCCAGCAAGTTGGATGCAGGGAGTGGGGTGCATTCAAGACAGAGAGTAAGCTGTGGGTAGAGCAAGCAGAGGTCCTCTAAGAATCCTAAGCAATATGTAGATTAGTGTCAAACAAAGCAAGTTACCATAGGGCTGTTTGGGGGAGAACTAAGGCTATAATTTATTTATGGCTCATCAGCCAAAGAAGAAAAAGAACTCTGATTTTGAGATCTTTGCTTTAAGGAATGAGCCTGGATATCTGTTTGAAAAGGGGAGAGACCAAGCACAGAGACGTAGAGTGTCTATGACAGGAAAGACACCATGATAGGAAAAGCATTTTTCCTGTTGCACTCAGTGGCAATGCTTCATCACTTTATTTTTGATATTGGTTTAAAACAATCTTGTTGTATCAAAGGAAATTAGGTAACTAATATAGGTCATAATTAAATTTGTTTTCTTAATTAATTTTTAACGTCTTTCATCAAATTTCAATTATAAAAAGCAGGATTGTAATAAGCTCATTTTAAAAAAAATAAGGAGAGGCTGGAGAGATGCCTCAGTGGTTAAGAGCACTGGATGCTCTTCCAGAGGACCCAGGTTCAAGTCCCAGAATCCACATGGCAGCTCACAACTGTCTGTAACTCCAGTTCCAGGAATCTGACACCCTCACACAGACACCAAAATGCACATAAAATTAAAAAAAATAAAAAAATAAAAAAAATGGAGGAAACTGCATTTTACCATGAAAAGAATTGCTGTTAAGTACATTTTCAGAGTGTTGCATCTTTCTGGAAAGATTAAACATTTTTTGAACTATATTTTCCGAGTAATTATAGATACACACATATGCACACTGTCTGCTTTCTTCAAATACATTTTATCACAATCTATTTTAAGATTTTATTTTAGGGGACATAGATATGGCTCAGTGGTTAAGGTCACTTGCTGCTTTTGCAGAGGACCCAGTTTGTATCACAGTGTTCACCTGGTGGCTCACAACCATCTGCAACTCCAGTTTCAGGGGATTCAACGTCCTCTTCTGGCCTCTTGGGGCACTGCATTTACATGGTGCATTCACATACATGCGGACAAATATTCATACAAGCAAAATTATAAGCTTTTAAAGATTTTGTTTTTAATTTTATTTATTTCTCTCTGTGTGTGGTTATGAGTACATGTGTGTGAGTGCCCATGGTGGCCAGAAAAGGGCATCAATACCTGGGAATTGGAGTTACAGGTTGTTAGTGAGTGGACTGGTGTGGATGCTAGGTACTAAATGAAGAGCAAAAAGTGCTGGTAACCACAAAGCAACCTCTCCAACCCTTCTCATAACAAATATTGTCATGTTATGATCTTTGCATCAGTTTGGGTATAAAGTCATCCTAATGATTTGTGAAAAATGGTTGAATTTGAATGTGTACGAGTTTCAAAGGTCTTATATTTCATAATTATTCAGATAAATAACTCATAGAAAATCCTCAGGACCCTACCACCTATTCAAAGAAGTGTTTAATCCAGGAGTCCTCTCTTGGTACAGCCCACCATTTATCTCATTTGGGAACAAAAAAAAAATCTAATCTCTCCATTGGCAGCAAAGCCCAGAAGAGTTGCTGATTTAATTCAGTGGCTATTTGTAGAACCTATTTGTAGATGCAGACTTGCCCTTTTATTCTCACCTTAAGAGTGGCAGGAAGAGATGCTGTGCCAAAGAAACAAACAAAAAAGCCCTCTGCATTCCCATCTACCTTTCAGTGACATTTCTTTGGAAATAATCATCATCAAAAAACAACCCCTTCTCTCCCATCCCAAGGATGTTTGGTAGCTAGCCTTAGAGGGGAGAACCATTTTCTCCATAGGATGAAAGTAAATGGATACAAGTTAGTAGATACATTATCTAGAGGAGCTAAGTAAGAAATGAATTGATTTCACAGATCCACCAAAGCAAAATACATTTAATGAGCACACAAATGAAATCAATTCACCCAATAAGGGTGGTTGTTAGGGGAGAATTTGGGAAGTATTTCCTATTTCCAAGGACCGTCTTATGTGTAAAGATAGAAATAATGTAAAAAGAAACTCAATAATACCTGTTTAGGTCTCTCTCTCTCTCTCTCTCTCTCTCTCTCTCTCTCTCTCTCTCTCTCTCTCTCTCTCTCCCTGGAGAGATTTCCAATGTTGAATAATTGGTCTCTAGAATAAGCTATGTTTGAACCATGGGTTTAAAAGATTAAACAATTCTGCCAATTTGCATTAAATATCTGAATTAATTTTTCAGAGCTGAATGTCAAAATGTCATTTTCTACTAGTGATCATATGAGCAGCTATAACTCCTAGACTCCACCCAATACAGGTCACCATATGCCCTCTATTTTTTTTAAATGTTAAGTTAATGTGCATAGTGATATGTCCCCCAAATCACAGTGTGACACTTGGTTAATCATTAATGTCTTCAAGATAACACAGGGATGTATTATGCATCAGATAGTCTTCCAAGTAATATGCCCTAAGACATTTGCATTTTCATTTGTGATTGTTAATCTTGATTGTCAACTTGATGAAATTTAGAATCCCATGGTGGGGAAAAGCTATGGATATATCTCTGAAGGGTTTTCTAGATTAAGTTAATGAAGGTAAAAAAGCACACCTTAAATGTGGCTGATATCATTCTATGGGTTGAGGTCCTTGACTGAATAATAATAAAAAAAAGGCTAGTTGAGCATCACCATTCATTCCTCTTTGTTCCCTCACTGTGGATGTTATTTTGCTTGCCACCTCCCTTTCCTGTCTCCATGCCTCTACACCATGATGGTTTCTATACCCTGGAACTATAAGCCAAAATTATCCCTTTCTTCCATAAGTTGCTTTGGTCAGGTGTTTTTTTGTCATAGCAACCAGACAAGTAATGAATACATTATTCAGTTCTCATTTACTGACTTCCTACCTTATTTCAGATGCTTCATTTCCAGGATATATTTGTGGGACTAGGGTGAACTATTTTCCATTCAAGCACATTTTTACCCACATACTCCCCTCTGGAACACCCACTAGCAAGACACACCTATGCATGTTGAAAAGAAAGGTTGAATTCTGGTTTGCACTCTAGCCTTTCCCTCCCTAGTAAAATTAGGAGAAATGAATCTGTCAGCTCTCCCTGTAGATTTGATAATTGAGCTACCTGATGGTATTTCCTCATGGGGAGTCCTTACCTACATAATGCCCTCATTATGATATACTAAGTTTGACTATTATTAGTTATGATAATCGCAACCAGGTATCTGTAGATTTCTGGAACATGGCCAGCTGAAAAATACTACAATTCTAATTATCCAACTGTAAAATGAAGATATTTCATGACAAAAAAGTTTGTTTTTTGATACCCTCCCACATACTCCAAACAACAATTTAGTATTTTGTATATTAAATCTGGACTGGGACCAATCACCCTACTCTAATTCTATGACTTCCTGAAAATGGGGACTGTATCTTGTTTATCTTTGGGACACTGTGCCAAGCATAGTACTTGACATGTAGAAAACGTTCAATACATGTTTAAGTCATTTTGAGGAATATCCATACACAATGCAGGTTACTTTTAAATGGACATAAACTATGTGGATTATGAAACTCATGGAAAAGCAGAAAAAAATAGCTTCTAACCACAACTCTTGACGTTGATGGAATGCTTAATAATCAAGTAAAATGAGAAACCATTTACATGTGACCACCTGGGAACTTGGGAACAGTATGTACATGAACGTGCAGATTCTCTCTCGTTATGTGTCTATGTGTTGTATGTGTGTGTAGAGAACATGTTCATGTGTGTGAATGTAGGCATGTATGCTGTAGTGCACTTATGGAGCAGAAAGGACATCCTCTAGTGTCAGTCCTCTCTGTCCTCGTGGTTTGACAGAGGACCTCTCGTTTCCTGCTCCACATGCCAGAGATTCTCCAGACTCCATCTCTCACATAGCCGCAGGAATGCTGGGATTCCAGACACACACTCGAGTGTTCAGCTTCATGTGGGTTTGGGGGATCCAGACCAGATCTTTATGCTTGTTCAGCAAGTGCTCTACTCACTGAGCACCTGCCCAGCTGGTAGTTAGTGGTTCCTTAGTCTTTTCTAACATTTCAAAAGTCTTCCTCAAAGCCTAACCCAGGTACTATGACCTCAGAATTGCTGGCATATTAGAAATGCAGAATCTTCAACCCAGTGCCAACCCTTCTTAGTCATACTCTGGCTCCTCATTCAATGAGTTCTTCAAACACACTCCTGGAAAAGGTCTACGGATTCCTTATTGATCTGTCTTTGAGGTTATCTGACCCTGCTTAAGAAGTGATACTTTCTTTGATGCTTATATATCCCCATTATGATTGGTTGGCTTTCCCAGGCTTAGAACTAAGAGAGGACAAACCAGTTTTCTATCTCTCATACTTTTCTGAACCTACAAAATGTTGAACTTTCAACCCATTTTATTCAAACACTGCTTGCTTATGGACTGCTTTGCAAACAGTTTAATACTATTATATATTCTGTTTACTGGAGGGCAGGAAAATACAATATTGAATAATGAGTCCCATGAGCAAGAAAAGGGATGTGGAAATTTCACCTATAATCGAGTTAAAGAACATTAGATTTAGTAAGTAGTTGAAAGATGTACCTGGGGTAAAGAAAAATGCATAGGTATATAGCAAGTTCATAGAGTCTTTTCTTTTCCCTGAGCCTTTAATAAAAATGTATATTGATTTTAAGCCATAAAATGGAAGGGTTAATAGGAACAATTAGCCAGAGATCAGTGTCAGAATCATTGAAATTCAAAATGTCAGTGAAGAAGAAAACACTACTGGAAGGCAAAGAAGAGCTCAGAGGAACATAAATTAGCAAGAAGACACATAAAGAAATGTCACAAACACATGATGAGTCAGACTGTCATGAGAGTTTAGTCTAGAGAATGGCACAAACTTGAAACAAACTTGTTATGTGGATACTTACATGTTGTATTTGAAATGAGGTTCCCTAACGTTAGGTTTCATAATACCTCTGAGGTCTACTAGGCTTTACTCTGCGTGAATATTTGCTGCTAATACCTTCCTAACAGCCAGGAATTTGGGCCCCAAGCTCTATGTGGGTTGGCTAGAGTCCAGCAGAGCAGCAAACGGAGAGCAGCAGTGGCTTTCATGATGACTTTGCATTTCAGTGAGTCTCAGATACCCTTTCCATGCTCAACCAACCTACTGAGAGCTAACAAACATAAAACCGGTTGAGAAAGACCAGAATAGGAAGGAAGGAATAGCCACACACACAGATTGGACTCTGACTGGGACTAAACCATAGACTATTGTAGGAGGAAAAGAAAAACAGGAATGCAAATCCACTGAAAGGTCTTTGAGATTACATGTGGGGTTTGTTATTGTCCTTGTTGGTAAACCCCATTCTTTGGCCAAACTGACTCATTTTACAAATGACATTGAGAAAATTAGAAAAAGAAAGATCTTTCCCTCTTCTCCTTTATTTACAATTGTCATGGCATTTTGATTTTGACCATCTTAGTATTCTGATAGTCTGAGCGAATGACGTTGGCTTTATAGAGAAATACTTGAATAAAGAAGAACCAAAATTTCCCTGTGTTCTGCTTTTGTTTGAGACTGAATCCTGATATGTTGCCAAGACTGCCTTTCTCCAGCTTCAGTCTTGTGCATGGTAGGCCCAGTTGGAATGGCCATTTTGAAGTTACTTTTCTTTTTATTTATTTATTTATTTATTTATTTATTTATTTATTTATTTAGAAAAAATTTTCATTCATTTTACACAACAATCAAAGATCCCCCTCTTCCCTCCTCCCATACCCCCAGACTCCCCCTCCCAACTCACCCCCCACTCCCCACCCACAAGAAGGCAGGACCTACCATGGGGAGGCACATCCAGTAGAGGGCAAGTCCAAGCCCTTCCCACTGCCTCAAGGCTGCACAAGGTGTCTCATCATAGGTAGTGGGTTCCAAAAAGCTTGCTCATGTACCAGAGATGGATTCTGATCCTACCGCCAAGGGGCCCCCCAAGCAGATGAAGCTACACAACTGTCTCACCATGCAGAAGGCCTAGTCCAGTCCCATGTAGGCTCCACAGCCATTGATCCAACTTTCCTGATTTCCCACTAGTTTGATTTGGTCATCTCTGCATGTTTCCCCATCATGATCTGGATGCACTTGCTCATAGAATCCCTCCTCTCTCTCTCCCCGACTGGACTCTTGGAGCATGGCCTGGTGTTTGGCTGTGGATCTCTGCATTTGCTTCCATCAGTTACTGGAGAAACACTCTGTGATGACAGTTAGGGTATTCAATGGTCTGATCACTGGAGTAAGCCAGTTTAGTTCGGGCACCCTCTCCACTATTTCTAGTAGCCCAAGCTGGAAGAATTTCAAATGACCAAAAGACATTTAGGGAATTGCTCAACATCCTTAATCATCAGGGAGATGAAAATCAAAATGACTCTGAGATACCATTTTACACCTGTCAGAATGACTAAGATCAAAAGCACTGCAGACAGCTTATGTTGGAGAGGATGTGGAGCAAGGGGAATACTCCTACACTGTTGGTGGGAGTGCAAACTTGTACAGCCACTTTGGAAATCAGTATGGTGGTTTCTCAGAAAATTGGGAATCAATCTACCTCAAGACCCAGCTATACCACTCTTGGGCATATACCCAAGGAATGCTCAATCATACCACAAGGAAACATACTAAACTATGTTCATAGCAGCATTATTTATAATAGCCAGAACCTGGAAACAACCTAGATGCCCCTCAACCGAAGAATGGATAAAGAAAGTGTGGTACATATACACAATGGAATATGACTCAGCAGAGAAAAACAATGACATCATGAAATTTGCAGACAAATGGATGGAACTAGAAAATATCATCCTGAGTGAGATAACCCAGACTAAGAAGGACAAATATGGTATGTACTCACAATAAGTGGATACCAGATGTAAAGCAAAGGATAATCAGACAACAACCCACAACTCCAGGGAAGCTAACTAACAAGAAAGACCCAAAGAGGGATGCATGGATCACCCTGGGAAGGGGAAATAGATGAGATCTCCATGAGTAAACTGGGCATGAGGGGAGGGCAATGGAGGGTAGGGGATAGGGGATTGAGAACATAAGGGAACGGGATGGTTGAGCTGGAATAGCAATGGAGGGGGAAAGCAATGAAGGAGATATCATGATAGAGGGAGATATCATGGGGATAGAGAGAAATCCAGGGTTAGGGAAATTGCCAGGAAGTTACTTTTGTTAATGGTGGGAGTGGGGACAAGGTGACAGAGCAGCAGGAAGTAACTGATCCATTAACATCTAGCTAATAAGTTCCTTCTTTTGTCTGCAGTTTGAAGCATAAAGAACATTATTGCTGTGTGCGATTCTTTTGCTTGGGAAATTTCAGTGGTGTTTTTTCTAATCCTGACTTCTCAGGTCAGTAAAAGTTTAGTCTCAAATCGGTAAAGGGAATTTTGACATGAATGATTCTATTTTGATTTTTTAAATTGGTCTGTTGGGGCCTAATGCAGGAGATTAGTTCAAAAGAGAGATTCACCTAAACTTCTTTATTTAACACGAGGTCTGCAAATTTGTAGAATACCTTTTATTCTAAAAAAAATCATTATGCACATTACCACATACAAATTCTAGCACATTTGAGCTGGAGTTGTAGCTCAAGTGGCAGGGCAGTTTACCAGCATACAAAAGACCCTGAATTCCATCCCTAGCACCACAACAAAACAGAAAGAGATTCTGAGAAATCCTATGGGGGAGAAACAATTTTGTCCAATGCCATGTTTCTTAACATTATATGAAATAACTTTTTGTCCCAGTGTGAGCTATGGAGGAAGTAATGTTAGGAGGAATCTACTTGAGGAAATGATGATTTATAGAGCTAGAAAATAGAACATAGGGATGTATTCTAATGCAGTATTACATGCGTCATAGTGCTCCCTGCCAGGATATGAACAATGTTTAAAGGCTGGGAAAACTGCCTGCTCATCAAAGCTTTGGGTAAGCCCCAATACTTTTCCACTCTAGTGAGGCCAGGATGGAAGAAATATCTTTGCATGTTCCAGAAAAATAATGCCCCCACTTACTTCCACTTACCAGTGAGGCCCCAGACCAGTTAATCTAGGCCCTATAGTACTGTTTATATCCTTTGCCTAAAGCTGTGCTAATGGATATAAATTTATGCACATGAGAAGGAGAGTCAGGAATGAACAGGGAGAAGGCAACTACAGAACTTAAGAATATTCATTTTAAAATTGTAGCCATTTTTTCCCTTCATGCCAGGACTCCATGATGAACATCTCTTCTCTTACAGAATTTAGAATCTAATAGAGAGAAATGTTAATAGACATTATAAAGATTTTAAAATGCAAGATATTATGAGTGTGCTATGAAGAAAAACCTAGTACTGTCAATTGAGGGGAGATTTAATGTTCTGAGCCAATGATCAGTTGAGAGCCAATGGGAAGGGGGTGAGAGAGGAAAGTTAGGACAGAAGAAATGTCAGGCAGAGAAATGGGCCTGAGCCATAAGGACACTTGAGGATTTGAGAGAAGTCTAGGAAGGTACACAAAGCCTTGATTATTCAGGGAGTTGGAAGGAAAGTTATGAAGTCATTCATGGGCTAAAAGACATTAGAGTCATTTGATATTTCCTTTTGTATATGTCCAATGTATATGTATGAATCCAGGCCTACATGTGCTACACTGTACATGTGGAAGTCAAAGGACAACTTTTGGGAATTGGTTTTCTCCACTATAGGCCAACCTCAGGTCATCAGCCTTGTGCTGCAAACACTTTCACTTACTGGGCCATCTTGCTGGCTCTATTTTGAGGTTTTCATCAAATTTCACCAGGTCTATAGTTTCTTACATCCTGAGTATTTCTGAATCAATATTCAGAAGTTGCCCAGATCTCTTGAGACTCTGGTAGGAGTCTAGGTGAGAGAAGCTCTGATGTGTTTAGGGATGGTAAAAGGGAAGAGAGGGAATAGAAATATGGATAGATTATATATATAGAGAGAGATAGATAGATAGATAGGTAGATAGATAGATAGATAGATAGATAGATAGATAGATAGATAGAGGAAGGGTGTCAAGGATGAAAGTCAAATTCCTAGGTGGTATAAATGGAGGAAGGGTGGTATCGTCTATTAAAATGAAGCATGCATTGAAATAGAAATTGGACGGCTGTAGACAAATTTCTAAACAACCTTATTAAATAAGGAACACAGAGTCAGATACAGAGGTAATAGTCAAAGAGATCAGAGTGAATAGCCATAACCAGCTTTAGCTTACCACCACACAGTAGCTTCCACACAGAGAGCTTCTTCCTGCCTAAACTGAGCTTTTATTGCCTTCCTGTTCTGCCTTCTCATTGGCTCTAAGCCCAGCCACATGACTTCCTTGTCACTGTCTGTCTATACAGATCTCCAGGTCTCTGTGGTTGGTACTGGGATTAAAGGCTCATGTCACCACACTTGGCTGTGTCCTTGACCACACAGAGACTCTGCCTGCCATGTGATCAAATTAAGGGCATGGGCTACCACCGCCTGACTTCTATTTATGGCTCCCTGATCTCTGATCTCCAGGCAAAGTTTATTTATTAACATTCAAATAAAATATCACATTTCAGAACAAATAAAGTATCACCACAGATGGCAAACTCAAGTGTGTGATCACGAATTGTTTTTCTCATTTGTTATGGACCCTTGCAACTCCTAAGTGGACAGTTCGTACATGTGTGTCAACTCCAACAGTGTATCTGGGCTGCAAATATACAAGGAGTAATGGCTTACCGATGGTATTTGCTACCATGGCTGTGGAGAAGTTCAGTTAAAGAGAGGGAGGGGAGTACTGTTCTAACTTTAGCATCTTAAAGGGTTCATAGATAGGTGCCAGTAAAGGAAATTGAAAGATGCTAACGGTAGAAGGGGGAGTCTGTTATGTCAGAAACCTAGTGTTATTGATATAGCCACATATTATAACAAGAGCTCACTTCAAGTTCGGGTCATAGCAAATCCATTGGATGAAGCAACAAGGCGGGTATTGCTGATCTTTGACAAGTACTGTAGCTGGAATGATGAGACTAGATTCTAGAATTGAGTGAGATGATTGTTTTTTTCAAGGACTACAGGAAGATCATTAGTGCATCTGACTTTGGCCATAAGTATGTAAGCAACCTCACTTGTATTTGGCTCTCACCACTTAGAATGCAGAAGTTGTGATGGTTGGTTTTAATTGTCAACTTGATACAATCTAGTGTCACCTGGGAAGGGAGTCTCAATGAAAAATTGTCTAGATTAGGTTGGCTTTTGGGCATGCCTGTGAGGACTTTTCTTCATTTTGTTAATTGAAGTGGAGGCCCCTGAATGTGTGTGGCACCATTTCGTGGGCTGTGCCCTGGACTGATAAGAAGGAAGAGGCCAGCTGAACACTAGTATGCATCTCTTGCTCTCTCTGACGGTAGTTGTAGTGTAAGCAGTTTCTCTCAGCTCCTTCAGCAGTGACTTCCCTGGATGATGGACTATAACCTGGAACTGTGAGCTAAAATAAAGCCCCTCATCCACTAAGTGACTTTTGTCAGTAACTGGAAATGAAACTAAGACAAATGTCTGGTCCAGCTCTTCAGAGGATGATAAATACATGAATTTTTATTCACTCTCAATTCCTTTGTGCCTCTTAAAGCAAGAGAATCTTTCTGATATCAAATTTTATTTACTCATTTTTTAAAATATTTATTTATTTTTATTTTATGTGTATGAGTGTTTTGCCTGCATGTATGTAGTATGTGGGTCACAAAGGTGCAGTACCCATAGAGGCCAGAAGAGGGGGTCAGATTACCAGGAATTGTAGTTACAGACAGTTGTGAGTCATCATGTGGTTGCTGGGAATCCAACCTGGGTCCTTTGGAAGAGTTGCAAGTGCTCTTCACTGCTGAGCCAGCTCTCCAGGCCCCTGCTATCTAGTTTTAAAGACATACTACTGTACTAGGGATATTCTTAAGGACAGAGTATCTGTGTAGCATGCATGAAGCCCTGAGTTTGTATCTCAGCACCAAATAAACAAGTAAATAAATAATAAATAAAGAGCCATTATATATTTATTATGATATAGGACCTCTGTCCTCTCATTAAAACAATAAAATAAAAACAAATATTTTATGTGCTATTACACAGAAAGTTCACATTCATCACTTTAGAGATTTCTATGCCTGTCTCTGCCATAATAATGTCTTTCCAAATGTTTAAGGAAAATTCAGAGTATAACAAATTCTGCCCTAAGCATTGACTTTAAAAATGTAACTTGTGTGAGATGGACCTCTCTGCCTTTAATGCCTACAGTCTTAAGTCTTTTTTTAGAAATCTCAGAGAAGTAGTGGATTTGTAAAGAAGATTTGTTTTTTATATCAATTCCCTTTCGATCACCTACCAGTTCAGCCACATTCAAAAGGTGCATTTTCCAGACTATGTCATGCTGTTTTTATTGTCTCTTAATAATAACCTCCTATAGTCTCCACCACCACTAGGAGGAAATAGTTGGGGTCACAGGATTAGAATAGTGAAATCACCTTTGTTTGGACATTAAGTTGACAGTTGACAACAGTTTTTTTTCTTTTTTTTTTGGCTTCTATTCATGTTGCTCTACCCCATGTACCTGTTCCTGGATGAGAACATTTCAGTACAAATTTAACTGCAAATAAATTTTTCCTCAATGAATCTGTGTGGCAGTATAAGAGAGCCTATTTCATAAAAGTGACAGATGACTATTGCATTCGGGAAAGACAAATTATTTCTTAATTTATTATAACCCCAGATCCAGCAAGGAAAGGGAGCAGGCACAATATCAAAAGTTGGGGAAGTTTCTTATAGTCAGCAATTTATACACATACAAATTGCAACATGTATCAGGAAATCAGTGAGATTTTCAACATGCACACAACCACTTGAAAATGCACAGAGGCTTTGCTGGAAAATAAAGAGACTGTAAGACATTGGAATTCGGTTCAAAACAAATTGGACAACTTAAATGTTAGGAACTGCATACAGGTCATGGGAAAAAAGAGGGTATGTGCTCTCCTTTTCTTTCTTCCTATCTTTTCCCTTTATAGTTTTAACACTTTCATAGAGAATTCTCATGTCTAAGAAAATTAGCTTAAATCCATTGAAGTGAATGGATTATTCCTAAAGGAAAGAGACATTTTTTAAAAAGTGAGTTGGTTTCACTAGAGCATCATGAATAAAAGTAGCCAATTCCTGGAAATACCCTTTGTCCTAGCAAATTAACTAATTGTCAGAATCTTTTCTGAGTTCTTTTATGATGGGATTAATGTTCAAGATAGGGGCCATGTGCTTTCTCTTGAGATTTTAATCATGAAAGATCATTTGTGTGGACTGAAGCTGTGACTAGGCTAGAGATAAACTATCCCAGATCCTGTCAGTTGGTGCCTATCACAGAAGTTCTAGTTGACATTCTTTCAAGTGAGGAACATCTTCAAAGCCATCCATCAGAGGCAAGGTTGAGCTCTGACCCTGTTTCTTGAAGTACTGAATTGGGAAAACTTTCAGGTAGGTCCCACCCAACACAGCCTTCTATAAACTAGCTACTTGTCTGTTGGGGTAGGGCTTGAGAATGTGATGTTACATCACTTTCCTAATTAAGCTATGCTATATGGCAGAGACTTTGCAGGCTTTGGCTTAATTAAGGTTCCAGAAGAACTAGTTTTGAGTTAATCTCAAAGGAGATTGCCCTGAGTAGAGCAATGATCTAATTAGGCAGACCCTTAAAGGGAACTGGGCCCCATTGGAAAGAAAAGATTTGAAAAGAGGGCAGCTCTGCTTATGGTGGTGGCCAGAGAACAAAGACCCAAGGGTAGCTTCTAGGAGCTGACCGTAAGGCCCTCTGCCACCAACAAATCAAACTAGAGCAATTAGGTGCACAAATGAAGGGATTGTAGCCTCAAAAAATCTGATATTGTTAAAATATCACTTGTTTTGACACTGCCCCCATATTTTGTGGAATTTTCTACAATATCATGAGAAGAAATACCCACCAAAGGAGCTTCAGTCCATCATAACAGGAGGGGAAAAAGGGATCCTCTTACTCTATGAGTATGCCACCAACTTAAAAATATTCACATAAACCCCTTTAAAATTCACATGCAGAGCCCACTCCAATCTTTCTTGGCAGTATTTGCTTTGCTTAGCTTTGCTAAATATCTGCTTAAATTATCAATGGCTCTTGACTAAATTCAAGAAGATAAGAACTGAGGGATTCTGGAACATTCTGTCTGTAGCTTAGAAAACTAAATATCTGACAACAGTCTCTTTCTCAGACCCAGGGAAATGGATGGAATGCTGAGCAATCAGTGAACTGGAAGTTGGATCTGTTGTAGATGGACTGGAGATAAGGGATAGAGTCCCAGTGTAGCTCAGACCTCAAGGGGAAAGAAAACACAGGCACCAAGGGAGCCTATCCCAGGTTTCGGCACCAAAATGTAAGCAACTGTGTTGCAACTCTGGAGGAAAGGTATCCTAACTGTTCAGGAGTCAGAGGACACCTTGAGCTGCTAGGACAGCTCTGGCAACTGGAGCCGCAATGAGACAGCTCAGCTCTGGAGGGAAAGGTATCCGGGATACCTTGAGCTGCTAGGACAGCTCTGACAGCTGGAGCAGCAATGGGACAGCTCAGCTCTGGAGGGAAAGGTAACCTGACTGCTTGGGAGATTCATGCCTGGAATGCCTGGAGCTTTTAGGACAGCTCAGCAGGGAAAGGTATCCTGATTGTTCAGGAGTCAGGCTATACCTGGTGTGACGGGGGGGGGGGGGGGGGGGGGGGGGGGGGGGGGGGGGGGGGGGGGGGGGGGGGGGGCAAGAAAAGAATTATGGTCTCCCTGCAGGATATAGCAATCCTGCCTTCTCTCCTGGAGAGCCACTACAGCTAAGCTTTGCTCAGTCCCCACTTAAGGGGGCTTCCTAGCAGAGCTCCACTTCTCCAGCCTAAGAGGTTGCTTCTTTTGCTTCACTCTGTTAAAGGGGAAACCCCTGCAGAAAAGTAGCAATCTCCCGCTCTAGCTCAAAAGTTGTTACTTTTTTTTATTCCCCCTTGCTCAGCCCCCTAAGGAATGTCTCAGCAAGGTTCTTCTGTTCAGCTCCTCTTGCTCAGCCCCCCCCCCCCCCCCGCCTCCCCCCACAACTCTGCAAAGTTTTTTCTGCTCAGTCCACTATGGGACATCTTAGCAATCTCCTTCTCTGCACCGATGAATGAAGAGCTTCACACTTTAGACTCTTTGAGAAAGAGATTTATTTGGGAAGGAGGAGTCCAGGAAGAGTGGCTGCCTCTACCAGGGTGGGAAAGAACAGCCCACAGCTGACCAGGCAGGGCGGGTTTATATAGGATCTCTTGGGGGGCAGAGTTAACCAGGGTTTGGTTAGTTTTTTTCTGCTCAGGGATTGGTTAGCTTTGTGGGTTAAGAACAGAGATGGTCCTGATTTCAGAGCCAAACTGTGTTTCTTTCACTGGCCTTTCTTAGCTTTTTGAATCTAATTCTAAGGCGAGGGCATATTTCTTCCACTGGCTCTGATTCTAGGAACAAAGAGTGTTTCTTTTGTACTGGTTTCAGTATCATGGCATGTTTCTTTGGTTCTGGGTTTGGCAATAAAGTGTTCCTTTCTCTGGCTCAGGTCCTAGATCCAGGCTACGTTTCTTTCCCTGGTTCTCAGCTCCAGGGTCAGGGTGCTTGCTTTCCTGTTTCTGTGACTGGTTAGTTTCACTGGTCAGTTGGCCAGGGGCAGAGATGGCTCTGATCTCAGAGCCAAACTGTGTTTCATTCACTGGCCTTCCTTAGCTTTTTGACTCTAATTCTAAGGCCAGGGCATATTTCTTTCAATGGCTCTGATTCTAGGGACAAAGAATGTTTCTTTGGCACTGGTTTCAGAATGAGGGCATGTTTCTTAGGTTCTGGGTTTGGGGATACAGTGTTTCTTCCTCTGGCTCAGGTCACAGATCCAGGCTGTGTTTCTTTCCATGGTTCTGCGCTCCAGGGTCGGGGTGGGTTTCTTTAGCCCGCTCCTTTTCCCTACAGTGTGTGTGTGTGTGTGTGTGTGTGTGTGTGTGTGTGTGTGTGTGTGCACACCTGCATGCACACATGTGAACAATAAGGACAGGGGGTGTTGGGTGCCCTGCTCTTTTATACTCCCCGCCTTATTCCTTTGAAATAGGGCTAACTCGGTGAACGTGGAGTAGGCTGATGGCCAGCAAGCCCAGAAATCCTCCCTCCCTGTGTCTCTCCCAGCTCTGCAGTCACAGGTAATACCACATCCTGCATTTTAAGCTGGGTGCTAGGATCCAAACTGCTCCTCTTACTTATTTAGCAATGAGTGAACTGCTGAACCATCCCTCCAGTCCCAAGAAACAGGTTTCTCAGCTTTTCTATCACCTGTTTTTCTTGGAACCTTTTATGTTCATTCTCTTTTTATTTTCATATAGTTTAGTGAAGGAAAAGCAATGTTGGATCTGCCTAGTCTACATTTAAACCAGTTTCTCAGATGTGGCAGCTTTATTTTAAACTTTGTTTTTATTTACTCTTTGTGTCTTTCATATCATGCATCTCGATCCCATTCATTTTCTGTCCCTTCGTATATGCCCTCTGCCCTTGTAGCCCACTCCCTGCCCCCCAATAAAATTTAAGAGAAAAAAAAGAGAAAAAATTTCATCATGGAAGCTGCAGTGTGACACAGTGAGTCATGCAGTAAACCCCTTTGTCCATATAGATCTTTAACTTGCAGGTGTTCATTGCAAAGAGTCATTGGTCTAGTTCGAGGCCTCTGGTTTCTGCTACACTATTGATGCCAGGCCCTCACTGGGACTCCTTTTGGCTATCCTGATGTTGCCCTATGTAGTGGAGATCCTGGAGCTTTGGGTCTGCAGGACCAGTCCCTTCACGTGCTCCAGCAGCTCACAGATGGGGTGGACTCACCTGTCATATGGCAGCATGAGTAGGAGAGAGATGCTCCCCACCCCCTCACGCCCAACAATCAACATCTGAGGCAGGTGGGAGAGCTGTCCCTGCTCCTCATCTGCTGAAGCACTCCAGAGATGACCACTGTGCCAGGCCTGGGCAACACAGTAGAGCTAGCTCTAGGTGGTTTTAACCAGCATTACAAGTGGGAAGGTGGCTCAACTCGGCTCCAAAGTTGCACAGTCATGTAATCTTGGGAAAAAGAATGACTTCTAGGATCCTCATTCTCCTTGCCCATAAAAACCAAGATTTTATTGTTGCTAGAGTTTTCCTGCCTGGCCCACAGTCAGGATAAATCTCTCTCACCTGCCAGTCCCACAGCCACTCAGACCCGACCAAGTAAACACAGAGACTTATATTGGTTACAAACTGTATGACCGTGGCAGGCTTCTTGCTAACTGTTCTTACAGCTTAAATTAATCCATTTCTATAAATCTATACCTTGCCACGTGGCTCCTGGCTTACCGGCATCTTCACGTGCTGTTTGTCATCATGGCGGCTGGCAGTGTCTCTCTGACTCAGCCTTCCACTTCCCAGCTTTATTCTCCTCCCTGTCCCGCCTACTCTTCCTGCCTAGCAAATGGCCAATCAGTGTTTTATTTATTGACTAATTAGCAACACATTTGCCATACAGAATATCCCACAGCATTTTATGATAAATTGAGGCAGGCTGTTAGGAGAAAGGAACATGAACAACTTGTGTTCCAAGGACCAAACTTGCTCTAGAGTGTGCATATACTTTTTACAGACAATGGGCTGGTCAATTAAAGCAAACATATCTTGAAAATTTCGGTGTGTGTTGTGTGAATATGGGATCCAGAGGACAATCTTAGGTGTCTTTCTTGTCACTAGCCACCACTTTTTTTGTTGTTTTGTTTTGAGACAGGGTCTCTCTTACTAAATGTGAAGCTTGCTGAGTAGATAGACTGGCTGGCCAGTGAGTGTTTATATTCTCCTCTCTGCTTCCCTAGTGCTTGAATTACAAGTGTATGGCAATATGCCTGGCTATCTATCTATCTATCTATCTATCTATCTATCTATCTATCTATCTATCATTTTTCTTTCTTTTCCTTCCTTCCTTCCTTCCTTCCTTCCTTCCTTCCTTCCTTTTTTCTTTTTTAATGTGTGGTTTGGGGATCAAACTTAGGTCCTTGTGTTTAAAAGGCTACCAATTTTTCGGAGTGAATTAAGTTCCCAGTTATCTTCAAATGTTTTAACATGCACAAAAGTTTAGGACACATAAGTGGGGTAGGGAAGGTATGAGATTTTGGACATTAAAAGCCAATACTGTTTTTTTTTTCAAAGGAAAGAAACCATCAGTAGGTAAATGGAAAGGATCTGATGTGGTGATTTTATTGGGGTGCCAGGGCAGGGGTGCGAATACCAAGCATGGAAGTTTGAAGAACTGACATTTGGCTCTCAGTGAGGTGCAATGTTCAGGATATTCACCCATGAACAGTTCTAGGAAGGCAGAGGGAGGCCAGCCTCAGTGGGCAGGTTAAATATGTTATTTCCTCACTCTCACATCTATCATGTACAAGACATAATCACCCAATAGGGAGAAGATACACATGGGCTACCTTTCCCTAGATATGAAGTGTAGGGAGGTGACTAGGACACAGGCAGTCTGTTGAACGACTGTCTCATATGGAATAAATGGGAAGAATTCAAGTTCGTTCCTTTGGTCTCTGGAGGGAGGAAAAGCCCGGTGTGTTTGGGAAGGCCCATGGTACGTACTAGTGATGTGAAGAGCCCTTCAGTGGGTGGTGAAAAGTGAAGGGAGAAAGAGCAACTCTTTGGCATCAACCCTTCCCTAAGCAAAGATTTCCCCTGAGAAACTTGCCGCCCAGAAAAGCTTCCTTTAGGAAAGCTCACCCGGGTCCCAGGTTGGTACTTCACTCTGCGGGCTCATGTTCTGTCATTGTGAGTCACTTTTTCTTTTGTCACATGTGTTGGGCCCTTTTCTTCCCTGATCTTGTATCGCTGCTTTTCAACGTAGGACGACCAGTTATTCATTTGATTTCCATGAGGGGCTGCTTTTTGGGAAAGTTATGTCTTCTAATAGTGAGGGGACAAATGGTGTCAGCTTCAAAGGTCTCTTCTGTCACCAGCTTGGGCTGTCTTTGTGCCCTTCCATCACCCAGTCACCCATCAAACACCTCTGTGCAAGAACTCAAGTAGGGGGACATGAGGCAATCTAGACTTCTGTGGTTCCAGAGGTTCAAGCTAAAGTAGTGAGTTTAATGTCCCAAACTGCACTGGGGGTGCGGCCTAAACTAGGCACAGGGATGGGGAGAAACTGGCTGTACTCAAGCATAGGGTCTCTTGACATGGAATTCATCTTTGGAAGCCTAAGGTAGTGAGTGTCCTTACAAAATGCAAAGGAGATCCAAATGGGATTATGATGATCTGTAGAAGGGAAGAGATGGTCTGAACATTGGGTTTTTTTTTTAAAACAATGATTTATCACTTAGAGACAAGAGTTTTTTCCTGATGATATTTATTTCATAAATGTAATTATTTTCTAAAACATATTAAAATAGAAAACATGTTCTTTTGATCAATTTATACAAAGAAAATACCAATATAGTAATAAAAATACTGAAAATATATGAAAAGCACCAGAACATTAGAGAAATTACACTGGCAACAACAATTCTAGGAATATATTTTTTATAATTATACAATAAAGTGCTATTAAATCCAGTCAAAATTAGTGGCAAGATATAAAAAGTTATGGTTTTATGAAATTTGAGACTAGGTTTACCAGTAATTGCATTTTAGGCTACTTGCAGATCAAGCTAATGATCTTTTATTAATGTTTTCATGGAAAATGTATTAATTTCCATCCCCATGTGAAAACAAAAATCAAAATGAAAATCCCTGGCAATTTGATCACGAAAAGGCAATGACATGATTAGAGATAAAATTACTGATTAGAATACCAAAAATAATCATGCAAATGTGATTAAATTAAATGAAGACAGAACGAAATAAAATGTAAATATATAGATTAATCAAGATTAGTAGAAAAGTTTAGACGCCTTTGACATTATGGTTAATTTTCCGCAGTTCGGTTTAGTCACATTCACCACAGTTTTGAGGAGTGATGTAACAATGTATGTGTTACATTCATGTATGTTACATTACAATGAATGCTAACAAGGTATGTTACTAAATTCAACTGACCAGACATTAAGCAAGGAAGGGTATTTAGTGTGCCAACACCATTTTCTTATGAAACATTAAAGGGACACTGTTAGGACAATTTTATTCCTCATCTTGGCTAATTGATTCTTCATTTATCTGATGAGGAATGAAAAGCACAGACAAATACTTTGGGATGAGATTATATTAAGGCCCCAAATCTACCACTTGGGAAGTCACTGTGAACATACAGGGACATAGATACTGTGCACAGTACTTAGTGTGGACTGCAGTCTGTTTCACATCTGGAGGTGGCAAACTGAAACAGAAAAACCCAAATTAAGACAAAGTATTACACTAGTGTCCTTTTAAGGTTTTATTTCCTTAGCCGACTTTTGAAGGAGCTCTGTTACATCACTCCTCAAAACTCGGTTTTGGAATCAACTTCTTTAAGCTGAAAGCCTCCAACTCTACTCCTGAGAATAATAAATCTCCAAACATGGCTACAAATACATTTGCTAGGCAGACTACTTTTCTTTCATCAAAAGTAGATATACATTTGAACCTAAAGTGACTGAAACTGGTCATGTTGATGATAACACAAACTAATGTCATTAGCTTCTGCTTCTGCAAGGTGTATCTCTGGAGGAATTTAGGAGCCGTATGAATATACCAAAGGCAGAGTATCAAGTGGTCCAGAGAGCCCATTGGAAGTAGTGGTTCCCATCCCCTAAGCCTCTTTGTTTTGCTTTTATATTTGCACACATGGATACTCCAGTCTTTTCAAGGTTTCCTTCTCACCAACAATTTTAACAAGGACCATTTTGAAGCCAAGGTTAGTTATATTAGTATAACTAATAGACTAGACTAGACTGTCAACAACATTACCTAATGCCTTTCATTTAAAAATGAGGGTTTACATGGCATAATCTGTGGTCCACAGAGGAGACTCCTTTGCCCTGGGATGAAGGAGAAGATGGAACAATGGAAGAGTAGGCCCTTATACTAAACCAGGCAAAAAGGTTCAGTGTCCAAACAGAGTGAACGGCATGAAACTGCATAGAATTGACTAGAAAGGGGGGGCTGTTTTGGAGACTTTCTTTCTGGGCACTGCTACCAGAAATCAACGAAAATTCAACCACATGTAGCTTTCCCTATTGGGTCAAAACCAGAGTGTTCACTAAAGAGCCCAGATTAGTAAGAGGCGGGCCGCTCAGCAATGCTGAGAAACAAAGGCTAAGGTGCTTTTGCCATGAACTAGCTTTACATTCCAAAAAGAATCTTGACTACCATCTGGAAGGCGTTCTCAAAGTTACAAAGTCATGATTACATAAGTTACTCTGTTTAAGTATGTTTACTTTTCAATATACATATTTTACATACATAGTATAGAAAAGCGATTACGTCAGCTCAGCTAGTAATTCTGTATTTTTTAAAAAAGCAGATTACATACATCTTTTGGCTACAACAATGCATGTTACTTAGACTTTTCAGCTCAGCTCATGTATTTACATGATAAAACTTTGCTGTGAAGGCATTCAAATCAAAAAGAAAAAAATAAATTACGTTTAAGCTATTAATTTACATAATGCATATGCCTTTACTTAGTTTCCTAACTAACTATAGTCTCTAATAATCAATGCCTTGGACATTTCTCTATTCAAACAACTGATTTTCAAGCTAGGCACCCTCCTATATGCTACATATTTCCTTTTAGGAAGCCCAGATGTACAGTAGTTCTAGAAGGGGGGTAGAGAAGTTTGAGTGGGGTCTGTATACCTTCTCCAGATAATGTCTGAAGGAGTTAGGTTTCTGACCAGGCACCACTTCTTTAACTGTATAACGAATAAAAGAAAGACACGACAAAAGCAAGCAAGACCATTGTTAAGGCAAGCAGCAGCTGTTGGAACCAGATAGAGCGCTGGAGTTGGTCTTCAAGTTTCCTATTGCTTTCTAGTAAACGATTGAGCTGAATGGGAAGAAAAAAAGGGACGAAAGATTGATATCAATGAAATAATCATAAACCATGCCAAACTGGAATATCAGAACTCTAAACACTAAAGGGAAGGGGCCCATCTACTCTGAAAGGTTGGGGGCTAAAAATGGAAGGAGGCATTCGATGTAAAGTTTGGTGGACACGTATGTCCTTCACGCTCTACTCTGAAAGGTCCAATGTTCTAGTTAAAACAGGACAGAGTTATCACTTCCTGGAGGTCCAGACACCTTTGGGCTATTTAGATCTCTTTGGTTTCTCTTTCCTTTTGGGCATCACACCTAGGGCACTGCCATGATAAGTAAAAACTCCACCACTGAGGTAGATGCACGAAGACCTTTTGTTTCTTTCCAATTGATATGTACTAGTTGGAGCCCTTTTTATATAAGGTGCAAGTCTTTTGTACTCACCAAAGCACTATGTGCTTTACTATTTGGCCCTGATTCCATAGTAAAATTGTCAGAGTCTTTAAATGCTTGTGGCCTTCTGAAAGCAACCTGCCATGTACCATTTCTAACTGACCTCTTCACAAAGAAGAGGGCACTCCCAGGCCAGGCGTGGTGGCCCACACCTGTAAGTAACTCTAGCACTTGGAAGGCTGTGGCAGGAGGATTACAAGGAGTTCCAGGCCAGCCTGGGTTCAAGATGAGTCTTTGTCTCCAAAAGCAAAAAACAGAAACCCCAACAAACAAACAAACAAACAAACCCTAAACCCTGCAAAAGAAACAAAACCAAAACCAAAAAAAAGGGAAGAAAGAGGGCAAAAACCAACTTTCCTTGTCTCTATTAAAAGGTTCCCTTAATTAGTGGAACACAGATGGCCTTCTGGTGTCGATTACCACTGGCGATTGTTTAGTCAGGCAGAAAGCACACTTACTTGCAGATATAGATCTTCACTGGTTTTATCTGACATGTTAGAAGCACCGTCTTTCAGCATGAGAGTGTTTGGTTTGCTGCTCTCAACAGTATGGCATCTTAACCTAGGAAATTCAAAGGAAACATAACTTCTTCAAAGCTTTAGTAAATATTTTTTCTGAAAGTAAAATAGGGAGTGCAGAGTCAAATGCAAGTGGTTGTGTACTGGAGGCGAAGGTTTCATTCCTCTCCTTAGGCACAATCCAGAAAGTAGCTCAGTCTATATTTATCTATTATCTTCTGGGGTCTTTTATTCTCCAGTGAAAATGAAAGCTTAGGCTTTGTGCCTGCTTCTAAACCACTGAGCTTAACCCCCAGTCCCCTTTTAGCTACCTAATGTGTGTGTATAAAGAACAAGAGGCTGTGCATACTGCCCACTGCCCCAGGAAATTCAATAGAAGGCTTCTTTGTATGTTGCTCAGTAGAATTTACCCAGATTAGCTTTCAATTTCTAGAATGGAGGATGGTGCTTTATTAGAGCTTTTAGTCTCAAGCCACCGGGATCCCTCCTACCTTCTAGGTGAGAGCTCTGGAGAAGGCAGCCATTAGCAACTGGTAAAACCCAAAGCAAAGAAAGTAAAGCAACTTACATTTAACGGACCCCCTCATTTTGAGTGTTTCATAAGCACTTTGAGTTAATCTCGAATTCTTTTTGTGTCCCTTGCTCTTAACCTTGCAAAAATTTCCCATGCTTTTAACTAAAAGCAGAAAGATCTTGAGGCTCAGGTCACCCCTGGAGTACATAGCAAAGCCCCATTTCATGAACAGAGCAAACCACAGGAAACCAAAACAAACAAAGCTTGACAGAATATAGGTTTTGTTCCTAGGCTATGATTTGAAAATGTAAGGATTGTTATTATTTCGTGAAAAACAGGTGGTACCTCTACTCAGCCGGACCTGCATCAACTTCTCCAGTGTTTTTTGTTAGCTTTATTTTCTTCTTTGAAACATGGTTTTCCTATGGAGTCCATGCTAGCCTCAAACTTTTGATCTTCCTGCTGCAACCTGCAAGCACTGTGTGTTGGGTTATAGGTCCTTATTGCCATGTTCCTCATTTTTTGGGTGTGTGTGTGGGGGGGTGTGGAACCAAGGACCTTGCACATGAGGGGCAAGCACTGTCGCCCTGAGCTGCCTCCCCCAGGCTGTTTATTTAAACAGTGCTCAAGTTTCTCATGTTAAAAACCTCAAGACAGCCTGGGCATAGTGGAGAGCACTTCTAATGCCAGTACTTCAAAGGCTGGGCCAGGAGAATTGTTACAAGTTTGAGGCTAATGCTTGGCTATACAATGACACCCTGTGTCAACGAACAAACAACCCCCCAAGCCAATAAGTACCCCCAATACCCAAACAGAAACAAACCACTACTGAAAACAAAACCAAAACCAAGACCCTTCATCAACTTCACAGTTGCTCTCTAGTCTGCCACACCTCTAGTCTAGCCCAGTTGGCCAAATCCATCTCTTTGGCATGGGCTCTGCCTGATGTGGTTCCTGCATCCTGAAAGTGCTCTTTCCGGTCAGCAGTACCTTCAGCAATGTGCCCATCAGTGGGCAGCGCCAGTGCCTCATCTTTCTTTATCTGCATGGCAGTACTTGGGACTACTGGTCACTTCTCTGTGACACACTTTATTCTCTGGACTTTACTGACCTGACGAGAGCTGTTCTTGGACCACACAATACTCCTCTAGGCTGGGCCAAATTCAACACTCCTCAGAAGAAAGGATCTAGTGCTCGGCTAGCTGTCTCCTGGCCACACTCTCCCCCCAGTTTTTCCTGTAAGCCCAAGCACATGGCTTTTTCTTGAAACTTGCTTTACCCGCCACCACAAAAGCTCTCTGTGCGGTTACAATCGGTCGCAGTGTGACTTCCTTCCTCTTTCATTTCCTTCAGGTCCTAGTCAGTGTGGCAGCAGAGAGACCATCCTTCACCACTCTATAAACCAGGCTTTCCTACCTCAGCGCTACTGGTTTGGGGGGCTCATGATTTGGGCTGTAGGAAGCTTAGGAACATTTGCTAGATGCCCACTGTACCCCACCCCTGGGTTGTGAAAAATAAAGATGTCTCTGGATGTTGGCAAATATTCTTGGGTGGGGTGGGGGAGGCAAAACTGATGTCACTTCAATAAATTGTAATCCCACTTTAAAAGGGAGTAAAGCAAAACAAAGTAGAAAGCAGTCTCCTCGTGTTTCCTTTACTTTCCAGTACATATTTAAAGACATTTGTCACAGATGACATACAACGGCGCACACAAGTATCCAGCTGTGTTTCCATGTTTCTCTGAGCAGCTTTTCTAATTGTTATCTACGGGTTTCTTCGTGTGGGAACAGAGTGGCTGAATTCTCTGAGTAGCTCCGGAGTACTCCAACATGGGCATGTGCCAATGGATCTCAGCTAGGGTTCACCAGTGGCCCTTTACCTCCCGCCTTACCCTTCGACTTTACACTGCCACAGTCTATGAACCAAGTGAGTAAGCATTCCGAGAAGGTGGACTTGAGGGTCAGAGATGGACACCTGTCAACTGGGCAGTCCGTGAGCAGCTCCCCTTTTTCAATCCAGGCACCCCAAGAATCGAACAGTTGTAAGAAAAGGACAGTGCCCTCCCTGCCATGCAGGAATTTCCGATTCTTAGTCTTCCATCTCATTTGAGAGGCTGTGAGTAAAAGTGCTTACCTATGTTCCATCACCTTGCTTCTTGGAACTTCTTTCCAGAACTGGGTCAATTCTGCTGGCCCAGTGCCAGATGACTGCTCCATTTCTGCAGCCATTATCAGAAACCGGTCTTGGGCAGAGACTCTTAAGCCTGTATTCCAAAAGAATAATGCAACATATGAACACCAACTGTCATGGGACTAGATATATGGCTTAATGCATTGTTACGATTTAAAAAAAATTATTTAAAACAATTTTACATTTAAATATATTTTGATCATATTCTTTCCTCCCCTATAAGTCCTTCCTGATTCTCCCTACCTCCATACCCACCCAACTCTAAGTTCTTTCTCAAAAAAAAACCAAAGGAAACCCCAATACAATACAACAATAATGCTCCAAACCAAGAAAACAAAATAAAACACCACCCAAAACAAACAAAAAAAAACCCCACCAAAGTATAACCAAATAAAAACACACAAAAAAATCCTGTGTAGTCCATCATATATGGGTCAACTACTTCTGAACATGAGGCATTATTTAAGAATACATTAAGAAAAAAAATAAGGAAAGACAACTCACCTCCATGTGGAGAAACGATTATATCAACTGAAGCTCCAGGATCACAGCTGCTGTTGCTTGGCTTAACTCTGTACTTTTCTGGAGCAGTGGTTCTCACCTGGTTACAAACAGTTACCACATGACCTCATGCTGGTTTGGAGGCAGGGCTTAAGAATGGCCTTACAAAAGGGCAGCTAATAAACAATGAATGAAGTCTATGCAACCACCTTGGTTGTTATGTGTAGAATGTTATTTGTTCACCAATACGATAAAAACATCCTGAGTTATTTAAAAACCTACTTTTAAGTTTGACTGACACTTGGCCTTCGCCTCCCCCCGCCCCTTTTTTTTTGAGATAGGGTGTTACTTTGTAGCCATTGCTGGCCTGAAGCTGGCTATGTAGACCAGGCTGGCCTCAAACTCATAGAGGTCAACCTGCCTTTGCCTCTCATGAGTTGGGATTAAAGACATGCACTACCACACCTGGCCCTAGCTTTCCTTTTGTTGTATGTATGTGAGCAGATATGTGCACATGTATGAAACATCTAATTTACAACAGTGAAGGCTAAAACCATCAAATCGGAAGTACCTTTCCCCTCACATTTGGTATATCCTGGAGTGTCGTTTCTATTGGATCCTAATGTGTCAGCAAATATGAAGTGTAGGAGACCACAGTCACTATCAGCCCTACTAGAAGGGAATGCAACAGGGCTTAAAGTACTAGAAATAAAAAGAGGGCACAAGCTGACTATGATATGCACAGTTGTCCATTGCTCGAGGACTACTCTTTCCATCAGTATATGCCTCCAATCACTTTCATAACTTAGTATGGCTTTAAGGTTTTGTTTTGTTTCTTACCTTAAAGGCCACTATATTTTTTGTGACATTTGTCAACACTATTAGAGTTTTCTTCTCTCCAGACTCCACACTTCCGAAATACAATTCTTCGGCTGGGCTAGGTGGATAAGCAAATAATGCATTTATAGCACTCAGACTAAACAGCATTCTAATCATTAGTCTGAAAAAACGTTTGGCCGATAGTTCACGCTCATTTGTATGAAGAGACTTCCTTATAAAAGATGACTACAAAAACAGTTTCCTAATATCATTTTGTACTTTAAACTTCTGATGCTGCACATGCTAGGAAGCACTATGGTTTTCCCTAAGGTCAGAAAGAAAACAGGAAGGAACAGAAGAGAGAATTATGAAGATGCTGAATTAATCCTATAATCAACACAATCTAAGGTGGATCTGCGTAAGCTCTTTGGGAGGTTATGGATTATAATGAAAAGAACACAGACGGCATTACCGCTCCAGCTCTCCCTAATTACAAACAGCTTCGACTTGAGCACCTTTTTTACACCAATAGAGAAGAACATAATCTCACAGAAAGCTTATTAGGGATATATTTAAGTAACAGAATAATTTCTTACTACACAATGGCTTTTCTGAGTAATGGAGGAGAAAAGACAGACACGGAAAGAAATTTGGAGTAGCAACCAGAGGGCAGTTAAACTAGCAAAACTAGTAAGTCTCAAGCTTCCAAGTTTGCTATTATTGGCTACTGTAGTATCTATAGCCTGAAATGAAAAGATTCAATTCTCCCAAAAAATTGTGTAGCTTAACATTAACCAAACTGTGTCAGTTGCCTCAAAACAAAGGGAAGGACATTTGGCGTAGTGTTTTTGCTTTAAATTGAAAACTGAATAGCTTACGTCATTTTTTTTCATATAACTTAAGTATATATACACATATATTTATATATGTATGTATTTATGTATCTTAACGTTTTGAGACTCTTTAGGTAGCCCAGGCTAGGGTCCAAGTGTGAGCCTCTTGCCTCTTACGATTGCTGGAATTGAAGGCTTGCACTGCTAAGCCCAGATGGAGATATGTTTCTACTTGATGTGTTACACAAGAAACATCTTCCCATCAAGGATATTCATTAATCTAGAGAAGACATGTGTTTAAGGATAAACTTGCCCACCTTTGGGCAAGATGGTAAACATACACAACTGCTTAATTGCTCTTGGAGCCTGTGCAACAGGAGACATGAAAAAGCAGCAATGTTACAGATATCAGAGCCTGTCTCAGTAAACAGTACAAAAATCAGGAGCACCTTGGGGAGATGACATTAGTGGGGTGGGCTCCTTGTGCACTCGAAGGAGCAGCTCTGTGACTCTGATGGGGGCACAGGTAGTGGGGTCATGGCCAAAGTGCAGTCCTGGAAACTGTCCTATTCTAGCCTGCCTTTCCAGCTGCTCTCACTGTTGAATCTCAAGAGTTGTAGGCTAGGATCTATGCTTTGGATGGTCCTTCTGCGAAGCACGAAATGTTGACTTCCAAACTAGTCAAAGAAAAAGTGCAAACTGACAAAACTCCAAAGGTGAAAAAGGGCAAAGAAAAACTGTGGGAGACAAAATTTATGTTGGGTGGCTTTCCCTCACTCACATTCTTACACAGACAATGGCAATAAATCCAAATCCACCTGCACCAAGAATCAACACACACGTAAACAAAGCAGCTCTGTCAATTAGAGAATTTCGATTGCATTTTTTAGAAGTCTAGCTGTATTGTTGATGAAAGGTGTACTCCAATATACTCCAAACATAGTTACACATGAAGGTTTTAAGGAAAGGGACAAGAATACCACATTAGGTCATCACTAACCAGTGATGGTATAACAATATTGAATAAAAATAATATAGGAAATCGTCCTGGACTTTGTTTTCTGGTGCTAGGGATCAAACTCAGGGCTTTACACAATTCCACCCGTGAGCTGTACCCCCAGCTCCCAATCCCAAATGTTTTGGATTAACAACCTAGAATGGAGCTAAATATGTCTGAAATTAGGGTTTCATCAAAACCCTATTTTCCTAGAACACGCTGGGCTTTCAGAAGGTCAAATCAACAAATATATCCCCTTATTTTTACAAGTATCAGTAATAAAACAAATGTATCATTAAGATTCATAAATGAATATTCAATATTACCATCTGAAGTGTGATAAGGGCTTTAACACACACTCAGTGGAAGAAATAATAAAAAGGGTAGTTAGAAATGGTCACTAAGTCAGGAAAAGAAGGCAAATTGTACTCTTAACAAATTGTACTGTCTACTCTCAACAGTTTAAACAAGAGGGTAGAAGTTTCCTTAATCTTGCAGTCCTCCCTATTCCTAAGATGATCAAGATATGTTACAGCAATGCAGTGGAAAAGATCTTTGTTACCTGATGTGTAATAAGGGCCCTTTAAAAACACTCAATGGCTTTTTAAAAGTTTTCATCTTTGAATCAACTTTTTCGTTTTCATCTGCTTTGGAAGCAGACTCAGTTGGGATGATCTATAGATAAAAAAACAAAGAAACAATGTAGACAAGATGAAGCAGTTTTAGTTCAAGTTGGACAAGTCATTGGGAGAACAAGTAAATATCAAGATTCAATGCAAATTATAGGTGTTAACATGTTTAGCATGTCTGAATGACATGTTTAACATATATTGACATGACCATGAAAAAAATATTATATGATTCTCTTATAAACATGACATTCTTGAAGATATTTGTTCTAAATTATAATGTACTTATCACGCAAGCCCTTGCTAAGTTTTGTAAAGACTGACAATTAACAAGTTCTTCAAAACAAGATAAAAAGGAATTTCACCCAGGTGAAGTTTTATATTAATCACTTATTTTTATCTTAGATAAATAAATATATTTTTGACACAAAAACTCCTTCTAGATGGACTTTGCCAAGTTTTGCACAGAGCATGGACTCAGCTCTTTTTATTCAGGGAAAAAAAAGTATGCTTCGATTCAATTGACCTCATCCCCACTCCTTCATTTTCTCAAGACGCAGAAGCATGGCAACTGGATTATCTCCAGGATGCAGGCTGAGCTGGGGAAGCATGACAGGGCTTTTCCCCCACGTGCGAGGGACTGAACTTAGGGCAGCATGCATGCTGGACAAGTGCTCCACCACCAAGCTACGTCCCTAGCTTTAGACGGCAGCTTTGGATTCCGTTCAACTTTATTCCTCAAATTACCTTGTCTGACGGAACTGGTTGTTCTTCATTAGATACCGTCTCCAAGGTTTCTTTACCATCACCTTCTATATCCTCTTTACTTGAGGTTTCATCCTCGCTGGCAATCGGCCCGTTTTCACACAGTGGTGTCTGGAAGTCATCATCTACCAGTGGTGGGTAGCTATACTTGAAAGGATCCTAAAGAAGAGAACATGCCTTATCAGCCTGCTAGTAATGTGGAGAGAAATATTTCTCTCATGCTATGTTAAAAATTGATTACTTGGGTCAAGAAAATATGCTTAATTAGTGAAATAAGGAAAAAAAATGGGATTCATTTCAAAGAAAAAAAATCAAGTTACATCTTTAGCTTACTTCACAGCAAGAAGTTCAGATGGCCAAAAACATTAAATGTAGTGTGAGTATCTTTGTGTGGTTTTTAAATCATAAAAGTATGCATTAAAACAGAAGAGGAATACAACCGATCAGCAAAACTCTCAGTAGAGCAGACTCTGCACAAAACACAGAACATAGGTAGTGCAATAACACTGACAACTGCCTCTTGATGTGGCTCAATGGTAAAGTACTCCTCTAGCATGGCTGTGAACCTGGCTTCAATGCCTAGCATTACAAGTAAAACAAACCTCAACCAACTAAAAAATATAAAAAAGCCCATAGCACCAAAACAAAATATCAAAAGGGCTAAAGATGGCTCAGTGGGTAAAGTGACTGCTGAGCTAGCAGGAGGACTAGAATTTAGACCCCCTGCGGAAAGCCACATGTGGTAACACCTGCCTGTAATTCTAGTACCCGGAGGCAGAGACAGGAGGACCTTAGGGGTTCAATGGCCAGCCAGTCTAGCTAATCCATAGGTTCCAGATACAGTGAGAGACCCTGTCTCAAAAAATAAGGTCGGGGGCAATAGAGGAAGACATCTAATGTTGACCCCTGGCCTCCACATGTGCAGGTATGCATACACATGCACACATACTTATATACCACCCAGAAGCAAGCAGAAAGAAACACAAGGGCTGGAGAGGTGGTTCAATGATGAAGAGTGCTTCCTGCTCTATCAGAGACTAGAGTTCAGATCCCAGCACCACATCAGGTAGCTCAGAGCACTGCACTGGGGACTCCAGCTCCAAGGTATTTTTTAGCTCCTTTTGGCCTCCTTCCACGGGTACCTACACATACACACACACACACACACACACACACACACACACACACACACACACACACATACACACACACACACACACACACACACAGAGGGAGAGAGAGAGAGAGAGAGAGAGAGAGAGAGAGAGAGAGAGAGAGAGAGAGAGAATATCTTTAAAAAAAACACAAGTGAACAAAACATACAAGAAGTGGGCATGATAGTTATATGCCTATAATATGAGTACTGTAAAGTCTACAACAGACCCTGCCTCAAAAAAAAAAATAAATAAATAAAGAAGGGGAAAATTGCAATGATGGTTTTACTTTAATTGCAAGAATAGGATCTGAAATGCAAAATATTCAGTTTTTCTAGGTTAAAATACAAACTATAAAGTTTCAGAATAAGAAAGGTACAGACTAAAAATTAAATTTTTTTGGTTCAAGTCTTTTCTGATTAATGGAAACAAACAGAAGGCCGCTGAAAACTTAATCCTGCTAGTCCTTGGTTCTCTTCAAATACAATTTGGCCAGGCAGACAAAATATACCTATAATTATTTACATAGGCTTCGAACTTTAGGAAAAGTCACTTTTATATTCTTTTTAACAGCTTGGTAAATCCTAACAAAATTATTTGAGGTGGGGAATCACCATGTAGTCCAGGCTGGCCCAGAACTTTGCAATCCTTCTTTTTTTACCTCTTGGATACTGAGATTACAGGTGTGTACTACCACATCTGGCCACAGCATTAAAAATTTCAGACACACCCACCTGTTTCTGATCTCCGTTAATAAGTAATATGAATCAGTTAAGAAAAAAAATTCTGAGGGCTGGGCAAGATAATTTGCCTAGCATGAATTTGGCCACTGGTTTGATCCTTAGCACCCAAAACAAAGGGGAAGAAATCAATCAAAAGCAAACACCCCTTCCAAACTTTGGCAGCACATTTTAAAGGATGCATTTCAAATTAACAGACTACTGAATAGGAAAGATGGAGGCAGTGGGGCGGGGGGAGGGGGGGGAGACAATGACACAAAAATTCAGTAACTTATGGCTCATGTTAGCAGACATAGGTGCAGACATAGGTAAAATCTTGCCACACACTGATTTGGAATGATCTCTAAGCTGTGTTATGAAGAAAAAACTGAGATATACAATACTGTACAAATACACTATCTACTAAAAAAAGATGAGTAGGAGGAAGGCTTATGTACACTTGCCTACATGCGCAATACACATCCCTAGAAATTAAGATAAGAAATGCAATCATGGAAGGCAATAGGGTGGTTGAGACAAGAATAGAAAACATTTTATGAGGACCTGTTTCTGAATATACTTCTGAGTCCTAAATGCAGCACTTCAGTTTAGAATCATATACATATATTAGCTATTCAAAAAATTAGTGAACTTTGAAACGTAAGTGAAAAGTATCTACACCATTGCATCCTTTTCTGGGGGTATCAGTGATCCTTCCTTGGGCATTATGATATGGCATGGATCTCCCTGGGAAGGGGAAATGGAACAAATTTTGCAGGTGGACTGGGGGCAGATGGGGATGGGAACAGGAGGGATCAGGTCGGGGGGATGGAGGGAGAAAGTATGGGAGAAACAACTGGAATTGGAGGGCACCTGGGGGCCAATGGCAAACAGTGCAGTGGAAATTCCCTGGAATCTATGAGGGTGATCCTATCGAGGACTCCTAGTAACAGAGACTATGGAGCCTAAACTGGCCATCCTTTGTAACAAGGCAAGGCTTCTAGTGGTGGGACCACATTAACCCAGCCACAAAATCTTCGACGTATAGCTTGCCCTGCCTGCAAGATGTGCTGGGGCAATGGTGGTGTAGAACTTGTGGGAGTGGACAACCAATGACATGTCTAATTTGAGGTCCACGCTATGAGAGGGAGCCCATGCCCAATACTGCCTGGATGACTAGGAACTGAAGGCTGGATAGCCCAGAGACCTAGGATAGACTCAAGCACAAATGGAAAAAAGTCAATGAAATGATTCCTAATGATATTCTGCTATACTCATAAATCAGTGCCTAGCTCAATTATCATCAGAAAGGCTTCTTCTGGCAGCTGATGGAAGCAGATACAGAGACCCACACTCAAACATTAGGAGGAACTTGGGGGAACCCTGTGTAAGAGGGGAGGAAGGACTGTAGGAGCCAGAGGGGTTGAGAACACCAGGAGAGCATGGCCCACAGAATCAACTAAGCAGGGCTCATATGGGCTCACAGAGACTGAAGCAGCAATAACAGGGCCTGCATGGGTCTGCACCAGGTCCTCTGAATATGTTATAGTTGTTAGCTTGGTGTTTTTGTGGGGCTCCTAACAGTGGGAATGGGGGTGTCTTTGACTCTTTTATCTGCTCTTGGGACCCTTTTCATCCTACTGGGTTACTTCCTTCAGCCTTGATATGAGGGTTTGTGCCTAGTCTTATTGTATCTTGTGCCATGTTTGGGTGATGTCCCTGGCAGGCCTGCTCTTTTCTGGGGGGATATGGAGGAGGAGTGGATCTGGGGGAGATGAGAGTTTGTAGGGGAACTGGAAAGAGTAGAGGGAGGGGAAGCTATTGTTAGAATGTATTATATGAGAGAAGAATAAATAAAACATTTTTAAAAGATACGGCGTTTTCCTTTTGAGTACATAGTGTAGAGTGCTATTATTCAGCATTATTCTACAAGTTTCAAGGACTGTACTTACTGTTCCACCCATGTGGGGAGGCAGGTATTCCACACTGACATATTCCTGGATTTCACTTTTACTTGCAAACTTCAACAGACTTACTGCTTCGGGGCCAAGCCAGCTTTTCACAATTTTGAAAGCAGCTGAAGAAAAACAATCACGTCACAGAGCTTTACTTGACTTGTCAAGTACTTTCCTGTATGTACTAACCCACAACTTCTGAGACCAGTTTCAACTAGGAGCTGCTAGTGTGTTTCTTATGAGGCAGAGCACTTACCATTCTTTAATTCTGGGAGGCTTGATGGTATGCATGTCCCTCACAGGTTTCAAATGATCCCCAGAGATTCAGGAAGACTAAATCACCCTGATGTTCATGGAGAAGCTTTTCAGCGTTTTGACCTCTGACCACATCTATCAGCGGCCTCAACAACTATGACTTTTAGACAATGAAGCCGACTGCTCTGAGATTCAGGAAGGAATTTCATGATGTTGTGAGGAAACCTTTACTTTGTGTTTCTTCTGATAAACCCTCAATCTGAAAACCCTTCTCAAGGGAAAAGGCAGAAACAGGAGGAAGAGGTCCTGTTCATTATGGGTGTGAGCCAGAACCAGCTTCCTTCCTGACTCAAACCTCTGCATTTTCCCCAGGCCTCACAGTTTATATAACCACGAGGAAGACGCTGCAAGAATAAACTCCTAGCAAACATAGCTATTTGACAGTTACAATTCTGCCCTGTGTCCTGTCGTTTGTTTTATGCTTAATTAAAAAAAAATACTTCTATTGGGACATTTTTAACACATTTGGAAAAAAACTAAAAGCAGACTGCTGCAAAAGTGATAGTAGAGAAAAGGGGAAATAAGAATAATAAAAACATTAAAGTGTGGTTTAGAAAATCACGTTTCATTCTTATTCTGGTTCACTATGATTTAAGCTTTTGTTCAAATACTATTTAAACTTTCCTTTTCAATTTAAAACAGCTTGTGATTTGACAGGATTGAAGTCATGCTATTGGAATTAAATGAAGTGTTAAGTCTGATTTTTCCATGCCAGCTTTATTGAAATAATTCACAAATGATTCTAGCTGTAGGTTATCATAAATGCCAAAAAGCTCTGTTCTGTGCAGTTCAAAATTACCCTTACCTAAAGTGAGGTCTTTTTTAGCCTGGGGGCCTTAGATTAATGAGAACAGCATGATCTAGGATTTTGGGAGGGACTTGGAAAACCAACATGTGATTTAAGGTAGGAGCAGTGGTCTATGGAGTATCAGTAGGGACTAACCACAGGCAAAATCAAGATGCCTACATAATGGAGCTCCAAGACAATTTCTGCACACCAAGGCACATGGCTTCAATGAATTTCCTTGGTTGGCAATACTGCGTGTGTGCTGCTCACACTGATGCCAACAGAGAGAACTGTTTCACATTGAAAACGTCTTTCTGAACCCTTTCCTTGCAATAAATCACAAAAGTGAGCACCATTGCTTTCAGTGAGTTCTAGCAGTCCTAGTGAGTGATCAAACGTGAAAGGCATTTGGGGAACTTCTTGAATTTGTGGAAGGTAGCCTTGTATGGACTGCTAGGATCCCTTTAAAATCTACTTTTTTTCAAACAGCACTTTCTGGTCCTACTATTTAAAGTGTTTTATCATGAGATGGTATTAGATTTTTGTCACTTTTTCACTTTATTAATATGGTATATTACCCTGATTTTCCCACTTGGACCAACTTTGCATTCTTAAGACAAATCCTGCTTTGTCATGGTTTGTCAGGGTCTCACCAGCCTGAGCTCATTGATTAGATCAGACTGGCTGGCCAGACAGTCCCAGAGTTCTGCCTGTTGGTATCCTCACCCCTCACTCCTTGGGCTAAGGTTACAGGCACATGCTACTACTACGACTGCTTTACACAGGTTCTTGGAGGAGTCAACTCAATTTTCAAGTACTTTCCCAACTGAGGCATCTCTGTAGCCTATAGTGCTTTTTCTGTTTCTTTGGCTACAGTTTGTTAGTTCTGTAGTGCTAGAGGTGGAACTCAGGGCTTCTCACAGGCTAGGCAAGTGCTCAATCACTGAGCCATACCCTTCAGAGGACGGGTGCGTCTACAGTTGCAAGGATTGCAGTCTGGAGTTTTCTTTACAACTTATGTTGGTATCAGGCCTGTATTTACTCATAAATGAGCTACAATCAGTCCTTTGTGGCCTATTTTTAGAACTGTTTTAGAACTGTTTACAAAGGATCTGGGTGAATTCTTTAACTATTTCATAGAATTAGCCAGGAAAGCCACCAGGACCCGAATGCTTCTTTGTGGGATTTTTTTTTTTTTGGTTGTTGGCTACTACTTCTGATTATTCTTGAGCCAGTTTCAGTAGTCTAGGTCTTCCTAATAATTTAACATTTTCATCTAGTTTTCTAATTTTGTTGCTATAATTGTTTTTTCATTCCACAAAGTCAGTACTGACCTCTGTTTTCTGATTTAAAATTTTAGTAAGTTAAGTGTTTGTTTATTCTTTACCAGCATGAAAGGTTTGCCAATCAGGAACTTTTCCTAGAACTGAATTCCAGTTTATAGAGTTAGCCTATTGTTTGCTGTGTATGCAACAATGGACTTCTGTAAACACCAATGAAAACAGAATGTGAAGAAGCAGCATTCCTTTTAAAATCACTAGGTAATTTTTTTCAATGGCCATTTCAAAAGACTCAGAGCAAAATTAGGATTGTCAAAAGGGCTATGTGACTACAATGATTGAGAGTGACTTTCAGATTCCTCCCACCTTGTCCCTCCACACTTGAAACCCAAGAGAAAACCTAGGCAACACACGTTTTGTTAGACACCCTATGTGTGGGAAACAGAACGAGGCTTCTTGTAATTGCTTTGCCCAAATGGCAGATTATCTTGAGGCTGATTTTAGAAAAGACTAGTGGAAAAACTCTCAGTGTCTGAGGAGAGAGAATGTCAGCCTTATTTGTTTAAAAACCAGTCTTTCAGTACCCTGGCTGTATCCTTTTAAGAGTACACAAGTATAATACAAACACGTTCCTAAACAGCTGTAGAAACATGGCTGAATGGGCCAAGTGAGACAAATGAAAGTCAAAATGCTTTAGAAAAACACAAATAATACACTCACCATTCATTATCCAAGGCATATCAAAGATCACTATTTTTGCTGAAAGATGGAAAAAAAGAATCACTCAATTTGACTTAGTACCTCTATAATACTCTACCAGTTTGACCCGATCTAGAAAAAAAAAAAAACTAACATGTGAGGAAAAATTGAGCTGATTGGCCAAGTTTTAATTCAGGGAAGTATGAGTAGTGCTGGGACAGACCATTGTCTCAGAATGGGGAGGGGTCCCAACAATGCACTGTCTTTGTCCTTTGGCAAGCAATGCATTCCTTTGTTCATTTGCTGTGTTTGCTGCTTGAACAAAGGTACACGAGGAAATGGTTAAAAGGACATGGGTGTGACATGTCAGACCAGTGCAGAAAGCAACTGCGCTTTCAAAATATTTACAAGTCTAATTTATGGCTCCGCTTATCATTTTCTTGAGTCACACTATTAAACTAGTCACAGAGCCGTCCCTTCCTTCTGATTCTAAGAAACAGAAACTAATTTTTTCTTAAATGTTATGAGCTCCAGGAAGCCAATACTTCCAAAGTACACAGAACTGTTATTTTAGATACAGAACTGAGGGTATTAAGTAGTGCTATCAACACCTGTGAGGGAAAAATATCAGAAACCACAACGGAGATTGTGATAGCCAATTCATTCTTCTATTCCGGATGAACCAAATATGTAGTTTTATTTTTTCTCTGAGCAGAGAACCCTGTAGAATGTTACATAAAACTAGCACAAAGTAAAGTACACAAAAAGAACACGGTAACAGTAAGAGGTAGACAGGTGCTCAGTATTCCTGTTATTCAGTGGGAGTATAACTAAAGTAGAATAGTTCATGGCATGTTTTGAAAAACAATCAGTTAAAGAGCCCATAAAATCCAATGTCTGCAAAACCACATGATTTTGGTAGAATACATCATCTGTATTTAACTGAAATGAACAATATCACCATTCACCTTTATATGAATCCATGAATAGTTCTTTCAAAATAATCCTGGACATATTTGATAAATAAGTATAGTATATTCTTTTCTCAGTGGATCATCACAAATGCTTTTAAGTATTTCAGTCAACAGGTATTTTAGAAGGATGAATGTATTTTATAAAGTAATAGTTACATTAGTATTATTTCTACATGGCTCACCACAATGTCCTTTACATCCTTCAATAAACAAGCATTTATTTTGTTTTGCCCATAAAAGAAGCAAGTTAATATCATGAAGTAGTAATTCTATAGCATCCATTGATGGGCACTGCTCAGCAAGACTTAATGAGTCAGGGTGTACCAGATACACAAGGAACAATAGATGGTTCAAGTTTCCCAACCTGGACACTGTCATTCTCTTTACCAACATTCACAGTCTCTAAAGGGATTGCAGTATAGGGCTGTAGGTGGTGCTGATTCTAGATATCCATTGTGCTTTTGGTTACCCAAGAGATCCTAACTGTGGGATCTGTCAGGAATATGCGCAGGCAGTTCTGTGAATTTCCATTTTGATAGCCCTTTGCTTCTCCTGCCCTTTCAGTTTTACAGAACTGGAGTTAAATATATTTGACTGTTTATGTGGGTTGGCCACTTATTTTCCCCATAAATCCAACAGATGAAAAATGAATATACAAGGCTTACGAGGAGTCCATCATTTGTGTCATTATCCGAGAGTTACCATTCAAAACAAACAAAACAAGGCCGAGGATGTTAGTTTAGTGGCAGAACACTTGCCTGGCATGTACAAGGCTCTGGGTTCAATCTCCAGCACCATAAGAAAACAAAGTAATACAAAACTCTCTAAATACCAGAGTCAAATGTAGTGCATTGTGATTCAGTATTTTCTTAGCGCCAATTTTAAAACAGCAATTAGTAACATACTGTATGTATTTATCGTACAATGTGCCTTATCAGTACTGCTTATCTGTTCTTGCATGCAGCAAGTTCCACATAATAAATATAATTTTAGACAAAGATCAGTAAAAATGGGCTCACATTGCAAATAAATGTATAATTGCACACAGCTGTGTGTCAGATGTTACAGGATGTCTTGGTGTTTAGAACTTCACTTGCACCAGTAACTGTAAAGGAAAATTACTGCAAAAAATTGTCTATGTATCTACCATGATGAGGATTTACATGTCTACCTATGAATACATTTAAAGTATTTCATCAGAAAACAATAGTCCAGGTATGAGACTCTGCAATATAAAGCTTTATAATTTTTGGACATCATCTATAATTTCAACATATTACGTTTTTATAAAGGAGTAAGTTACTTACAGAGGTATTTGGGGTAATACACCTTAAAGCAGCTGATGATAAAGCGTACAAATTCCATGTCCTAAAATAAAGATTAAAGCTTTAAGGCTGTCCATATTAGAGAACTTCAAATTACACATTTCTGAAGGTGATAAATTATTAAATACAAGTAAGATTACTATTTTTCTTAAGAGATAAGCTAATATAAGTATCTATTGCCCCAAGGATTAAGGTTTAGGTCATGAAGCTAAGAATTGCTCTAAAATTGCGTTAAAGAAGTCAGACACTTATTGGTATTTTACAAATTACTTGTATTACTTCAACCTAGTTATATGCTTCAGGCTACAAGAGCCATGGGGTATGCAATGTATATAAAAGTGATCCCCACAGAGAGACTCTAAAATTCTATTGAACAACCAAAGAATTATTGAAAAGGGTACTGTTTATAACCGGACTAACTGAAATAATATATATGTATTCATTTGCAACTATACATATATAGGTTATGGTTTAGTATTTACTTTCTAAATCTAATTTGTACCTTATAAGAGCTTCAATAAAAATACTGTATTAATTTTTTTACACAATGATCCCACTGATCAGACCTGCCAGTTTACTTTTTATTTAAAAGGACCCAGACTAATGTTGTTTTTTTGTTTTTGTTGTTTTTTTTTCTTCTCATAATCAAGTGCTGTTCATTCATTCCAATTGTTAGGAGACTGTATTAAGCAGCTGTCAGGGTAGTTCTCTTGATTCATATACAACAACAGAAAATTAGGTCATTAGGGACATTATTCATGTTTCATTCCCCATATTATTCCATGCTAGCAGGCTGTTTTATTAATCCTGCTCAGCCACCTTATAAACACTGCGAGTTTGAAAAGCTAAGCAGACAGGTTGTAATCCAGGACAGCTATTAAAAACCTGGTGATTCTAGATAGGACAAGCTATAAAGTCATTCCTGGTATGAGTTGCAGCACCTTTAATTGCAGTAAACTGAATGTAAGCATCCCTAGCTCTAACTATTTAATATGGGAGAAATCCTAGTATATAATAATACCTTTATAAAGAATCATTATATCCACTGGGCACAGTTTCAAAAATCTATGGTTAAGTAAGAGCCAGAGAAAGGGCTTAAAAAACTAGCTCTACAAACATTACCCAATTTAAAAGCCATGACCACTCTCTGATACTCTTACTAGTCTTCATCTAGTAGTCATTAAAATCATGTATTCAATTGAATGTCCTTGTTCATAAAAGCTTGAATACTGCTAATTTTGGGGGATGTGATGTATGTCTACACTGGGTACTACATACCATAGCTTCATGAAACAGCTTGTTGTTTCTCAGGATGTTTTTCAGAATGGTGCCTTTATCATGCAAAGTATTCACCCTCTGATGATGCATGCAAGATTTTTCTTTCTAGTTCAACTGCTGAGAATGGATACACCTCTCCTAAAATGTTGATTATTTAAAGTCTAGCTATTTGTATAATTTTAAATGATTCCATTCTTTTAGCTAGGAAGGTAAAAGGCTATAGTCAACATTGAAGTTCAACTCTTACTAAAGAAGGTAAAAGGCTATAGTCAACATTGAAGTTCAACTCTTACTAAAGCATTTTTTAACGCATCTTTATAAGCTGACTTTGTGAATCCTAAAAGTGTCATATAAAAAAAGAAATTATCCAGTAAAGATTCAGGTGCTATATAACATTAACAATGGCTGAAATATATAATAGTGCCAATGGTCTTTCTTTACAAATTAGAAAAGACATTCTGTAAGTCATTTGAAAAACCATCAGATAGCTCCTATCAATTCACTATATTAGGTACAGAAAACATTAACATACATTGTTCATGGTTGTGAAGTCATAATAGGTGGCTCTGGTACCTCAAGAACAACAGAATCATACTCTATCTTCATTGAATGTTGACTTATCTAGGTCATTTTAGTTTCATTTAGAATATAAAATGTTTTGCTTTGTAATTTAAAATCCACTCAATGGAAACTACATTTTTAAAAATATGCAGGGTATTAGATTCTTAATGTGAGAAAACATTCTGCCGTCTCCTTCTCCTAAAGCTCTTTTTAATTGTTCTCTCTAACTTGGTTTTGTTGTTTAAATTTAAGACACCATTATTTTGGGCTACACAGCCACACACATACTGTAGTAAAACAGTTCTTTTTATCTTAAACAGGTATTTTCCAATATTATTACAAGTTCTTCACAAATACCAACATACATAGTTATGTATACTCTATCAATGAAGTATAACTTAATTGACCATTTTGCCATGTTGGACACACAGACTTTTTCCTAATCTCTCATTATTTTTTGAGACAGTCTCATTATGTGGTCCAAGCTATCCTTGAACTTTTATGAACTTTTTAAACAAACTTTTATAAACTTTTATGTTTAAATAATCTTTATACCTCAGCTTCATAAGTAGCTGTGGCTACTGGTGTACATAGAAGAACATACTGCTATTGTAACTAGTGATTTAACTAAATTTTCAGGCTGGTAAAATCATCTGAAGAAAACTGGTTCCGCAAGCTTAGTAGATAAAATAAACAAATAAAAAAATTCAAGAAGTATAAACAAGTGCCCAACAATAGCAGAGTATGGCATGAGGCAAACTCACATGAATACCTTGCACCCTCAAAACAAGGCAAAAATATAAGGTCACAGAGATTATGCATGTGTTTATTCAATATTTAGTGACTGTGTTACTCTGTTCTAGGCATGGGGGTTGGTGCTGGTGGATATTAGCATGCTAAAAATGTTCAGTGTTCATCACAATGACTCATGTCCTGCCAGCCTCCATATCTTACCTCTCCATCTACATCATCAGACATGGAACATTGCTAGGAAATATAGCATCCCTACCGAATACTGAAGCAAATTTAATTCTCTGCAAACCCTATTCCACATTTGACTTCACACGCAATGCAAGGGAAAAAATAATCATTTTAGATTCTGCTAGCTTCGTTTTACAACAATATTCAGATGTCAAGAAGACAGGAAATACAGAGGAAACCAGGACACATTTTAGGATTAATGAAGAATGCTTACCATGCTATTGAGTCCAGTTTCTGACATGTCAAACATTACTGTGATAGGCTTCCCATTTTCTCTCTTGGCGTACCGTTCCAACCAGAATGCTATGAGCTTCTTTTTGTCCATTATGGTTTTCTGGTCTTTTATATGATACTTCACTCTGATCCAGACTTTAAGCAGAACAACAGATAAAAATAAGCATATTATTTATTATTTGTGGCATTTTCATTATATATATATAATTTCCCTTGGCATATTCATTTATAATTCATCTTGTTTTGAATAAAAACATCTCTCCCCTCTTTAAAATAAGAAATAGTTGCACTTGGGACCTTTAAATTAAAGGGTAGAAGAGAGGCAAACTACTTTTCTCTCCTTTAGGAAATAAACAGACGTCACTTTTAAGTGAGCTGAAGAGAGAACGCAGGTGAACAAATATCATTTTGTAATAACCCAGAAGTGCTTTGCACTATGCTTAAGAGGAAAGCTACTGGTCTGATCAAACACTAGAAAATATGTTCCACCCAGAAGAGATACACAGACAGGCAGGAGGGAGGCCTGAGGAGTGCCGAGCAGGGGAGTGGGACATGGAAAAGCTTAGGGTGCTGACAGCTAAGACTGAAATGGGATGGTGAGAAGAGAAGCAGAACAGAGGCAGGGGAGGGATGACTAGATGACTCTGAAGTCCTAGCGTCATTTTGGTTTTGCTATTTCAAAACCTAGCTTGAGCAGTGCCATAGAGGTTGGAGTGGAAGAGGCCAGGGAGGAAACCTATCGGGTCACAACCTGGGAAGGAGCTGACAATAAGAGAACAGGGTAGACAGGGCTGAACTGAGGAAGTGGCTGGTAAAGATGAATCGGGAACCAAAATGATGCTAAAATTATAGAGAGAGCCAAGAAATGAGCCAGAGCTGACAATCCAGAAGGAGCATGATGGCAGAACACAAGTGTGAGTTGTAGATCATGTTGAGTGTTGAAGGCAGCTCACAGTCAAGAGACATCAGCTGGCAGGCAGCTGGGTATGCACAAGCAGCTTGGGAATTGCATGGGATCTGCACTGTGAATTGGGAAGTTGCCAAAGCTGATGTGTCTGAGATGACCCCATGGGACAGTAGCAGATGCAAAGTATAAGAAACCGAGAAAAGAACGGACTTTGGGAAACACGTTTCAGGAGCAAACTGCAGAAGAGGTATGAGAAAAGGAGACTGAAAAAGAAGAGGCAGGGATAAGAGGAAAGTCAAAATACAGTGCAGTTCACAAGCTAACGAAAAGGCAAGGAAGATGCACATAGGCTCTCCTACCCTTAGTACCAACTCAAGCTAGATTTGGGCGAGTGGAAAGGAGGATCAGAAAGTCATCTGAACAACAGACGACTGCTACATTCTTCCTATTACTACACACATTTCAGAAAAAGCTAAGAGAAGACCAGGAGAGACTTAAAAGTCCGTTTTACATATTTAGCAACTGTCAAAAGATTCTCTATAAAAATATATACTAGGTAGAGTGCTAGCAACAACTGAGAAAGAAGATAATGACTAACTGAAATGACTTTGACTGTGTTACGACTGCTCCGGTGCCATGCCTACCTGCCAGCTACCATACTCCCCACCATGATGGTCATGGACTCTAAACCTCTGAAACCACAAGCCCCAAATAAACTCTTTTATTAAGTTGCCTTGGTCATGATGTCTTATCACGGAAATAGACAAGTAACTAAGACACAGCATTTGTGTTTACTGCTTAGTTTATAATAAGGCAAATTATGCTTTGATAGTATTTGACAGGGGTAAAGATAGCCACACACCTCTAGTTACAGTTAATTTATTGCGTATACATATGGAAAAGTTCTGTGATTATTAATAGAGACACAGATATGCATCTCAAAGTCTTAAAAAGCTAGGGTATGAATTGAATATACTTACATAATTTGTTACCTTCTTTGTCATAACCGTGGAGATAAATACCACCAATTTCTAATAACCATCTTGGAATAGAGGATTCACTAAGATCTAGAAAGTGATAAACTTTGATCAGTAATAGTAACCTACATATCTAAAAAGAAAACTCACACTGTAAAAATAATGTTACATAGTAGCATCACTTACTCAAACATGAACAATGTACAACTTAAATCTTGAATAAATGTAACTTGTTAAAAAATTTGAAAGAGTGGCTGGTAATACAAAAGCTAGTTCTTGCTGAGAAACTACTGACAAAAGATTTACAGATGATGGAAAGAACTGGAAAAACTCTCTTATTTCTGTGGATATCTGCAGATTCTGGTTGGGTTTCAAAATTGACTTGACTTATCAACACATGCTAACACTAAGAGACCATTCAATTTAATCCTGGAGGAGGAGTCTGGGTGTAGTCCAGTGGTAGGAGGGTACATGTTTAGCACAGACAAGGTCGTGGATTCTATCCCTAGGTTCCTCCTAAACAAACAAAAGCTACATTAATAAAATATTCACACCACCTGAGAATTTGAGGGGGAAAAATCAGTTTTGTCTAACAAGATGCCATTTATCCATCTCCTCTTTTCCTCTTTAGCACCCCACCCTGGTGTGTGTGTGTGTGTGTGTGTGTGTGTGTGTGTGTGTGTGTGTGCAGACCAGGCATTGATGTGGGTTGTCTCCCTTTCCACTGTCACCTTACTTTTGTGAGAAAGTCTCTCACTGGATTTCGAGCTTGCTGAGCTGATTTGGTTATACTACTACACTAGCTGGCCAGCAAAGCCCCCTGGGGTCCCGTTTCCACCCCACTCTCCACCCCCAGTCCTCTGACTACAAGTGCATGTTGCCATGCCTAGCTTTTCAAGTGTGTGCTAGGGATCTAAACTTAGTCATGCTTGTAAAAGTATCGAACCTACTGGGCTACCTCCCCCAAGATGGTATTTTTCTACAAAGTTTTATATATAGTAAACTCTAATGTTTTAGAGCAAGTGGAAAAGAATTCAAGAAAAAAGATCAAATTCTTTAGCAAGAAAACCAAATAGACCTAACGAGTCTCTAAGGGAGGCTAAGGACCAGTGTGGCAAGGCAGCTCAGGGAAGGCTTTTGTTTCATTCACCAGCTCTTCCCAGAGAACAGTCAAGGTTTCTCTCTCATCCCCTCTGCCCATCTCAGATATTTGCTCTGTCACCCAAAACTAGTAACCTGTGCAAGAATACACACATTGTTGAATTTAGTATGAGATTCTCCATGAGCCAAAAAAACAAAAAGAAAAAGAAAAGAAAGAAAGAAAGAATGAATGAATGAAAGAAAGAAAGGGGAAAAAAAGCCACATACAACAAATTTTATTGCAAATAAGTTTATTCTGTCTGTGATTTAAAAATTGCAGATATGTGCTTTTTTTCTTGATTAATACATGTTTCTTTGTTTAAACTGCCTACATTTTTACATTTCCCATCACTTGACTTCTTAGATTTTAGGTATGCCCTTTGTTGTGGACTCTAGTATAAAGAATAGGGAGAAAATTTGTTCTAGATTTGTTGACTATTTTGCATAAGTCTTTAGACTCAGTCACTCCCAAGTTCATGCTTATAGGTAGTTGAAATGGGCAGTTTTGTCTACTTCTTCTTGTTAACAGTTTAGAAGGAGGCAATAGGTAACCTTCCCTGCAAAGTTCTTCACATATCTGAAAACTACTGTAAAATTTCCTCTAAGATTTCAAACACCCATTTGATGACAAATTTCAATCTAGTAAAAGAGTTTAGAGAAGTCTGCCACAGGACTCCTTGGGGAAAAGCTTGCTTTTCTGGGCTCCCCATTCAGTTATGGAACACTCACAAACATGAGGTATTCTGGGGATATGGAAAGGCATGGGCAACAACTAAAAAAACAAAACAGGACAGCAATATCTTCTTATTTCTAGGTCTAATACGGAAGACTATCTTGCTGTTGTTTAATGGAATCGAACCAAACACAGACTAGGTAACCATGCTTTTAGTGACAATGAGTGACCCGGTTCTCTGTGATCTGATTTTCTTATGAATGATTCTCTTTCTAAGATTTTGTCATAAATGGTCCCTTTGAAAGTGTGATTAGGCCCCTAAAGATAATATTCTAGTGTTAATGATGACTGCTAAGGATATATGCAAATATACAGACAAACATCTAACAATAACATTTATACAGATGGTATCACCCTGTCAAGGTGAAGTCCAACAGCTTACCATTGACAGAAAATTCTTTCCTCCACTGAAAACTCTCATCAAGCATCTTCAGTGTTTCATCCACAACATTATGTCTCCAAACTAAGTAACTTTCAACCCAATTATCATCTTGCTGAAGCCTTTCAACATCACGTGGATCATATTTTTCTGACTTTTCTAGGGAAAAAAACAATAATGAACATCTAAATCAGGTTAATTCTGCTGTGAAAAATAGCAAAAATAATGGCAAAGGAGAAGAAAAATCTGGAAGACAAAGCCATATTTCTCCAAGACACACATAGGGATGTTTTTCAGGTGAAAATGTAATCTAAAGAATTGACTGGATTCCTAAGTGAGAGCAGAATAAAATTATCTAAAGACTACCGATTTGAGAAGGTGTCTAATGATGCTGTCCAGGATGTCTGAATTCTTGGAGTTCAAGTGATCCTCTTACCCGAGTCTTAGTAGTTAGAATTAGAGATGTGCAATTCTGCACATGGCACAGAATATCATTTTTTGAAAAAGTCAAGTGGAAAACTGTCCATTAGCTAGAGTTTACTAGCTAATCCTTCCTTCCTGTGACAAAATCCAAGAAGGAAGGAAAGATTTTTGTGTGTGCGTGTGATTATAAGGTGCTCTCTAACTTGTGGCCCTTCTTTCTCAGTCTCCCAAGTACTGAAATTACAGGGGTGCACCAACAAGATCAACTAAGGATGCACTGATTTTGGCTCACAGTTTCAGAGGTTTTAGTCTGTGCCAACTGTCTCTGTTATTTCTTGGCCTGTGATGAGGTAGTATGTCATGGCAGAATGGTACTAGAAAACAAAATGTCTCCTATCATGGCAGACAGGAAGTAGAGAGACAACCAGCAAGGGGCCAGGGAATGGGTATACTATTCAAGCACATCCCCCCAGTGACTAACTTCTTCCAGCAAGGCTCTGTCTCCTAATAGACCACTCAACTATGAACTCGTCAATGGATCTGTCCACTGATGAAGTCAGTGCCCTTATGATCCAGTCATTTCTCATCTGTTACCAGCTGGGGACCAAGACCTTCAACACACAAGCTTTTTCAGGGAATATTTCACATCTAAATCATAACATGCAGCATCATCATGTTTTCAGACTCTGAGGCCAACATTTCCAATCATTTAGTGGAGTAATTATATTCAATTATAATTGTGGGTCTTCACACACATGCCAAATTCCCCACTAACGTCTATACCAGATATTCCTCCTTGCATGCACTAGTTTGTTGTAAGGGGATTCTTCTTGTCTCCATGTAATCACCTCTACACATCCAAATTCAACCATTTGGCAGCACTCTTTCAGATATTTCCTCTTCTCACAAATATTTCCTGTGACCAAACGTAATTCTTTGGTGAGCAGCAACAGGCTTTCATTTAAGTTTTTCATAAGGCATTCAACAGTCTTTATCTTGAATTAGAGTTACTGGTATGCATGCCATCTTTCTTAAATAAATCAGGTCCACAGCCTGTACATCTTAAGAGTTCTCTAAAGCAGATGCCACAACATTTACTGACAGACTCTATTCTGTCTTTATTTTTAGTTCCTCAACTACCCATTCTCTCTTAAGTTCTAAAGCAAACGGTTCTGGAAATTTCCCTGGCTTCTACATTTCCTCTTCTTTCACAAGTATTTAGTTGCTAAGTTGTAGAGCGTCTCCATCCTCTCCACCTGTACTGCCTTTAGTTCAGGCCCTTGAGATAATAGATGAAAGGGCAGGAAAGTATAAAGTGCATTGAGACAATTAACCTCTTTGAGTCTCCCAGTTTCTCATCTTCAAACAGTTTTATGTACTCAGAGGCCTGGGTAAGGGTCAGATGAAAAAGAATATATGAAAGTGCTTGGAAATTTAAAACACCACAAAATATGAGACCATAAATCATACATTTGTGGAATGTCATCTGGGGTGGAGATTTTAATATATGGGCTCTATTTTTCTAATCTATAAAATGAGTGGTTCCGTACTACATAACCTTTAGGAAATAGTTTCAGCTCTGTAATTTGAAAATTCATTAGTATTCCAAGCAGATTTTCCCTTTAATTATAAATGACATTTGAGAGCATAAGATGGCTTTAAAAGAGTTAACATAGCCTCTGTCTCATTAAGGAGGGATCATTTTGTTTGGCCATTGTACCAGTAGAATGTTTTTCTTAAAATTATGGCTGCCTTCATCCGCTTGCAGGAAAATGTCTGCCACAGACCCATGTTAGCATAAGCACAGTTTAGTTATCAGTTCTTCTTCCAAATAAAAATGGCAGTCAGTGAAAAAGGGGACTAAATAAGCTCCCAAGTCAAACACACTTAGCATGTAGAAATGTTCTGTGGGTACACCCCCATTTTCTCACATAAGATATTAAATGCACATGTCTTCAAAGGTCAAAGTTTAATAAAAAAAAATGCTGTATCATTAGAGACTTTCTAAAATAAATCTGCCTTTTCTCTCTCCTTTCACAAACACGGTAAGTACTACAATAACTACTTTCCTTGGCTCTGGTCAGAGTCAGGTAATAGTTTTCCCTGCTATTGCTTTTGTATAGTCAGTACAGATGTCAGTACAATGAAAAAAGCAAATGATATCTTAGGACTAAGATAAAAACTGTTCGACCTTAGAGACTTCTGGATGAGTCTTGGGCATCCACCAGGGTCCCAGACTACACTGAAAAGTACTTTCTTAGGAAAGTATTTGGAAGTGATACAAGGTCAGTATAAAGTAACCACAACAAAAACGGTGAAACATTATTATTCACATTATTACTACTGGTAGTGATATCATCAAGACACTGACCACTACTAGAAATTTAAAGCCCTCTTCCTTTGATAGTTTTCATGGATACCGATCTCTGAATCCAGAAGTTTCCATTTAGTGTTATTATTAATAGGAATGTATTTACACAGGAAATACTGTTGTTACTGTTTTAACCATTTGACCCCGGACAAGCAGAAATGAAATCAGAGCAGGGGGAAGAAATGAGAAAGAGATAGCTGGAGAGGGGAAGAGGTAGGGTTTAGCAGAGAGAGGGAGGAGAAAAGTAGAAACAGGGATAAAGAACAAGAGGAAATAGGGAAAGGGCCAAGGGAGGAAAAGGCAGAGAGCAAAAGACAACAAGAGAGACGAGGGACAGAAAAGGCAGACAGAAGGAGGAGAATCAGAACAGAGGAGAAAGTGGATAGTCAGCACGCTATGGCTTTGGATCACACAGTTAAAGGACATTCTTAATTATAATATATTTAGTACAACAAAACCCATTGTTGTCTTTTAAAATTCATTGCGTTCTTCATGTATTTATTTGTATTATTTATAGTGTCCATATACAGTGCATGTGTGATTGTCAGAGGAGGTCAACATTCTGGAACCAGTTCTCTCCTACCGTGTGTGTTCTGGGAATTGAATTCCATTTGTCAGGTTGGTGGTATGCACCTTTACCTACTGAGCAATTTTGCTGGCCCCAAAATCTCTTGTTTTCATACATAGGCCTTAGATTCCTCCATGAATCTTTAGTATAGATCAAAGTCCTGACAGGGGTTTGGGAGAGAAGCACAGACTATTGATGAGTTCACAATGGGAAACAAAATAAAACAAAACAAAACAAAACAGAAAACCCCACTCCCTTAGCAGTTGGCCATAGTCTACTCTGAATCTCTTCATATCTGGAAGACTGAGGGAAAGGTGATCTTCTATGACAGAACAAGTCTCAAGTTTCAGCATGCATCAGAACCAATAAGAGCTGTCCACACGGGCATTTTTGGGTTCCGTACCTCGATAGGGAACTTTGGAGGAGACCCAAGAATCAGCAAGCTGGTGTAAGGACAATATTAGTGAACCTGTGGTCTACTGCAGGGTTTGGTAATCCCACCACCCTACCCCGTGTACAGTTAAATGGTAAATATCTTAAACCTTGAGGGACACAGATATCCCAAGGCTGAGTCCTTGTATGAGTATTTAAAAGCCCTTTAAAATGCAAACTGAACAAAAATAATTCTCAGGCGAGGGCTGTATAGAAACCAGTCTTGGATGATTTTTAGTCAGTCGCAGGGAAGGTGGAACTTTATACTTCAGTTGCTTCAAGAGCACCAGGGTCTAAATTTTCACCAGTCACCAGCTAATTATCCAGGCCAAACAGACTTAATAGATTTTGGTCATTCCTACATATTCTGAACTGTGTCAGGGTCTCGGTGTGGACTCATTAGCTACAATTTGGTGTTTGCTCTTCTTAGTCCAAGTCAAAACAGGAGGATGTGGGGCCCATCTCAATAACAATCCAGGCCTGGTGACACAAGCCTGTAATTCCAGTTACTCAGGAGTCCAAGGCAGGAAGGTCACAAGTCCAAGGCCTACCACAGCTACACAGTGAATTCAAGGACAGCCAGGTGACTCAACAAGATACTTCTTCAAATTAAAAACTGAGAAGAGAAAGGCTAAGTTATACAACTCAATGGTAGAATGGTAGTGTGCTAGCCTAGCATGTATGAATCCCTGGGTTCAATCTCCAAAACACACACACACACACACACACACACACACACACACACACACACACACACGCCATATGGAAATACTGTTCACGATAAATAATAAGCACTCACTTTGAAGGGACCCGCTCCTTAAGTCACAGCTGCAAATGTCAGAGTCCCTGTGTAATGAGGAAGAGGGCATGAGAGGAGTGGGGGCTAATGCTGCTCTACTCTGATGAGTTCCAAGCGCTCAGGGACTTTGGAAAGTCACCTCCTCATCCTTCTAATTCCTACCAACAATAGATGCACATTACATTTTTGAATCAGAATGATTATTCCTGTGTAAGTCTGACCCCTCACCAACCCTGACATTTCTCAGGGTCCAGCTCTTCAATAATAGATTGCATTGTTCTTGCCCTTTTGAAAAGTTAAAATTTTACAGAACAGAAAATAAAGTTATCAAATACCTAGGCAGCAAAGACACACACACACACACACACACACACACACACACACACACACACGCACACATACACACACACACACATACAAAACCAACCACCAAGCTTACTGACTTCAGCTAAAATTACTCTTGATTTTTCCATATAAGCTTTCAAATAGTTTTAACCTTTTTTTGGTACTTTCCATTGTGACACCCTCATTAAACCACAGGTTATTTAGCAGAAGTAAGAATTACACACATTGCTGGGAGGTTATTAATCCATAGAGGTATGCTGTTTTGGCTTCCTAAAATTTAATTTGTTTTTAAGTATCTGTTTATTATGACTCCAAATATAGTTTCCTAACGGTGTGAGAACCTGGCCTTTATCTTCTAGCTGCTTTAGAATTTTCTGAGACTTCTTTTATTACTTATCACATGAAAAGTATTTGTAAAAGCTCCAAAAGTAGAAGAATAGATTTTAAAAGTATCTATTCTCTATGTGTTGGGGAGGAAAACGTATATACTCCAACACACACAAACACATATACAAATATACAAATGTACTCAGCTGTGTTCTACAATTAAGTTTGTTCACTGTGCTGTTAAAATCTCAAATCTTAAGGACTTTTTTTTTTTTACCTGCTTTGCTCTAGGTGTGAAAGAAATTTGTTAGAATTGATTCCTTCACCTGTTTATGGATTTCTTGAGTTTCTTTTCTAACTCTGAAAAGTTGCATTTTTAAGGCTACCTACATCATTAAGTAGTTTTGAGTTGTTGAATGTCATGTTCACTGGAAATATACAGCAGTATAATAAAACAAGAACCATGGCGAACTAGAAAAAGTAAATGATGTAAATAATACGTCCTACAATGAACATAAATTTTGTAACATTGTTACATTGTTTAGTGAAATGTATCAAATTTATGTTCTCTCATTCTTTGTAAAATGGTGACTGGAGGGGGAAAAGTCCTTGAGGAATTTCTATGATTCTATTCAAAAGTCTAGAGACCTTTTATTGTTGTTTCTTTTTCTTTTCTTTTCTTTTTGATTTTGAGACAAGGATCCATGTAGCCCAGGAGGGCCTCAGATACAATATGGAGCTGAGGTTGACCTTCAACATCTGATCCTCATATCTTCACCTCAAGTGCTGGGATTCTAGACCTGAGCTACCACACTTGGTTCTTCTAGATATTTTACTGTGATAGTTAACTTTCATTGTCATCTTGATATAACCTAGAACCACCTAGGAAGAGTCTCAATGAGGGTTGTGTTCATTGGGTTGGACTATGGGCATGTCTGTGGAAGACTGTCTTAATCAAGTTAATTGATGTGGCAAGGTCCAGCCAACTGTGGGCAGCACCATTCCCTTGACAAGAAGTCCAGAACTATATAAGAGTGGAGGAATGGTGCATATGCAAGTAAGCAAATGAGCCTATATGCATACATTTCTCTCTTCTCTTGATTGGAGATGTAGTGTGACTTGCTATTTGAAGTTCTGGTCTCCATTTCCTCATAATACTAGATTGTAAGTGAAATAAATCCATTTCTCCCCTGCCTTTTGGTCAGGGTCAGGGTGTTTTATCAGAGTAGGAGGAACTAAAATACTTATCAAATCAGAATCATTGTTATACATTAAATTTTCAGTAATGAAAAGTCACTCCTGTACCCTATTATCAAGAGCACATGTTAGGGCTGGACATGTAGTTTATTGGTACAGTGCTTGCCTAGCATAAGTAAGGGCCTGGGCTCCCTAGTACCACAAAACAATAAAGAGTACACTGTGAATTAGATAAACAGATTGTACTCTTATTGTCTAAGATTGTCTAAGCTATGAAAATAACTGTGATTAAAACAAAATCACCATCCTAGAACTGGCAGTATTTCATTAGCAGGTGGTTTCAAACTGCAAATGTCACTAAACATTAAAAATGAGGATATATGACTAGGGATACATTTCATAGAGATATGAATTTTAAAAACCCACTGAAAGATAAAAGAATAGTTGCTAGGCAATGTAAAGGGTCATTACTAAGACAAAAGATTAAAAAGTAAGCAGGTCTACCAATTCTTCACTCTCATCCAAGTTTATGACTCAAATCTTTGTGAGAGAGGAGGGACTCAAGAGCAAGGGACATGAAGATCATGATGGAAAACCATACAGAGACGGCCAGCCAAACTAGTGGAAACTCATGAACTGTGGACCAACAACCCATGGGACTGGACTAGGCCCTCTGGATACATGAGACAGTTGGTTAGCTTGAACTGTTAGGGGGGGAGGGCAAGGTAGGGGGATCGGGATCCATCCCTGGTACATGAGCTGGCTCTTTAGAGCCCAGTGCCTATGGTGGGACACCTTGTGCAGCCTTGGTGCAGGGAGGGAGGGGCTTGGACCTGCATCAACTGAATGTACCAGGCTCTACTGACTCCCCATGGGAGACCTTGCCTTGGAGGAGGTGGGAATGGGGTTGGGATGGTGGAGGAGGAAGGCTGGGGGACGCGAGGAGGGAGGAGAGAGGGATCTGTAGTTGGTATGTAAAATGAATAAAAAATTTCTTAATAATAAAAATAAAAAAATTAAAAAAAGAGCCGGGCGGTGGTGGCGCACGCCTGTAATCCCAGCACTCGGGAGGCAGAGGCAGGCGGATCTCTGTGAGTTCGAGGCCAGCCTGGTCTCCAAAGCGAGTTCCAGGAAAGGCGCAAAGCTACACAGAGAAACCCTGTCTCGAAAAACCAAAAAAAAAAAAAAAAAAAAAAAAAAAAATTAAAAAAAGAAAGCCACATTTCATGCCCTCTGGAGCAGAGATTTGGTCATTTTAGATCTATCATAAGGATAAAAATCGATCCTTTTCAAAAAGTGACTGACAAATAATTATATACATTTATATAACATTCTTATGTATATATCATAGAACACATAAATCAAGCTAATGAAAAGATATTTTTCCATACATTTCATTTCTATTGTAAGTGTACTTAAAGTCTGCCTTAGTAATTTACAGGTATACAATACTGTTATTAACTATACTCACTATATTGTACAAAGATCTCTTGAACTTATTTCTCCTGTCTCACTGATATTTCTATCCTTTGACCATCATTGCTTTATGTGTGCAGAAATGTATAGGCAATGTTCAGAGCAGTAGTATGTAAGGTAGCAAGCCTAGCGAAAACTGAAGTTCATCAATTGTTTTATGAATTCTATGAACTATTACACAGTTCCAAAATTAGTTACATTACACAATATGAAGGAATCCCAAACTGAGGCAAATCAGTGTAAAGTATGTTCAGCCTTTATATCAAGGTAAGAAAAGAATTAAAAATGTAATAAAGCTTTGGTGGAGGAGATTTCTTAGGGGATAAAACTAATGAAAAACAAGAGAATGAGTAACCCAAAATACAGGAAAAGTGTCTCCCAAACGTCATACTAAATGGGAAGTGTATAAGGGAATGGATCTAAACCTTTGGCTGAACATTAAGTACATGGTTACATATTCTTTCATGCTTTAAAGATTATGTCCATTAAAAAATCAACATTCAACCAAAAGGAAATAAAAATTAAAAGGGCAGAAACGTCTTTGGGTGAGAGGAAGCAACTTTAATAGCAACTGAAGAAACCACAAAATAATGGGTAATTTTGAATACATTAAGAAACTGCCAAAATCAATGATAGTGGCATTAACAAAAAAGGTGTATGCATAAATGAATATATTTATATGAAAAGAAGTTTAGCCAAACTAGCAATCAAACGCAAACTAAAAAACTATTAGTTAAGAAATGATGACATTAAATATGGATAAGGTGTGGGAGATGAACATTATCCCACAGGGCCAGTAGAAATCAACTTGGGCAGCTTGTATGGTGCAAGTTTGATATATACTATGAAATGAGTCCCAAGTATTTATTTGTGAAAACAATAATTTGATTCCAAGACATGAGTCTAAAAGGAAGTAATCTTAACTGCTTCATAAAGTTGTACTAACAAAAACATGCAAGTAATCTAAATGTCCAAAAAGGGATTATCTGAATGAAATGGCAATTGTCTTTTACTAATAGATTCAAATATTAAAAAAATACAATGTTGCCTACTTTATAAAATGGGGAGTAAGATCATGCCAATAAAAATGTAACATACAAATGATAATCAGGATAGTCTTTTAATTTTGCTTTTAAGGATATAGACAAAAGATTAAAAAAAAAAACTACCACTGTTAACTATTTCTAGATGGTATGGAGGCTTTGTTACTTTTCTGCTATCAACTAAGTTCATTTAAATAAATTCCTATCAAAGAGATCTCCCTGCCCCTGCTTCCTGAGTGCTGGAATTGAAGGCGTATGCCACCACTGCCTGGCTGCAAACAGCTCCTAAAGATTCTGCTATTTCCCAATAGCACCATGTTTTACAGCAAGCTTTCCTAAGGTTTGGGAGCTGTTGAGCTTTTCCATGACATTGCTTCCTAGGCTTCCTGAACATACTGCATACCTTTTTATCCCAGTGCTTTTGCTCAGACTGTCTAACCCACCTTGGTCACCTTCTCTACCTGGCCAAGTTCCACCTAAGTTCATAAGAAATACCACCTGGGTTAGTCAGCTTTCTGTCACCACAACAAATATCAGAGATGAAGGGAGTAAAGGTTTATTTTGGCTCCAAGTGTTAGAGGTTCAGTCTGTCACCAGATGGCCAAGTTGTTTTTGAACCTGTGGTGAGGAGGGACATCAGGCAGGTAGCATGTATCAGGCCCAACAACAGGAAGAGGAAGGAACCAGGGTTCCATCATCATCTTTAAAGGTACCATTCCCAAGAACTCTTACTAGGGGGTCAGCCCTTTTTTGTTTGTTTGGTTTTGGTTTTGGTTTTTCAAGACAGGTTTCTCTGTGTAGCCCTAGCTGTCTTGGAATTCACTCTGTAGACCAGGATGGCCTGGAAATCAAAGAGATCTCCCTGCCCTGCTTCCTGAGTGCTGGAATTGAAGGCGTATGCCACCACTGCCTGGCTGCAAACAGCTCCTAAAGATTCTGCTATTTCCCAATAGCACCATGTTTTACAGCAAGCTTTCCTAAGGTTTGGGAGCTGTTGAGCTTTTCCATGACATTGCTTTTAACCCAGTACTAACCAGATCACCAAGCAGTAGGTATCTTTCTTTGTCATAGCACTTAATCAATCTTCTTTGAGAAAAGGTCTCATGAAGCTTAGGCTGGATTGCAAATCACTAGGTAGTCAAGGTTAACCTTTTTGAACTCCCAATCCTCCTGCTTTCACTGCCCACTTTCTGGGATTACAGGTGTATACCACCGTGCCAAGGGACTCCTTTGGTTCTTACTCTTTGTGATCCAGTTCACCTTACTTAGTAGTTTATCTTTGTTCTAACACCGTCACTAAATTGTACAAGTTTGGAAAATGGCTCTACCATTTACCTTTCTCTGACAAACTGATTTACAGAATTAAGCTGATAATGAGTACTTTCAGAGCTGAATAAATTAATGTCACAAAGAGAAAGAAGAAAAGAACAGGAAATGGTTTTCATTTGAGACTCAGCGTGGAACTTCTCACAGTAACAGTGACGGAGAAAAGTACCATAATTGTGAACCTCTATTTTCTTTTTTTGTCTGCTTAAAAATCTACCCATATTTGGCAATATTTTCTACAGGCACAAAAAAAAATGAGCTTGGAATTCCCAAGAACCTGTTTTCAAATGAATGTTTGAAGAGAGATGCTTGTGGATAATAAACACTTTTCTTTAGGAAAAACATCATTATGGCTTATATGCCTTAAACCTTTTATGAACCAAAGTATTGTTAACGACAATACAGACTGTGAAAGACAAAAGTGGATGTTCCAAACACAAAGTTAACTTTTCTTACTTTATCTATATAAATTTTTTTATCCTATCTATCTATCTATCTATCTATCTATCTATCTATCTATCTATCTATCTTTATCTATCTATATCTATCTATCTATCTATCTATCTATCTATCTATCTATCTATCTATCTATCTATCTATATTGAGACAGGGTTTCTCTGTGTAGCCCTGGCTGTCCTAGAATTCACTCTATAGATCAGGCTGGCCTGGAACTCAGACATCCACCTGCCTCTGCCTCCCAAGTGCTGGGATAAAGGCCTGCACCACCATCGCCCGGCTACTATTTATATTTTTTCAAGACAGGATTTTACTTTTCGTACATGCTTACCTGGAACCCACTATAATAAATCATGCCACCTTGGAACTCAAAGGCCCTCCTGCCTTAGCCTCTTGAGTTCTAGGATTCCATGAATTAAGAACCACATCAGTGTTACCAAGGTTAATTTCTAAAAAGCAATCTTATAGGGAGAATACATACAAACTAAAAAGCCTTATTATAGTCCAGGGTACACCTGCAACTTTCAGGTGAGAAAGTCTTTCATGGCTTCTACTTTCCTTGTCCACAGAGTCTTTTTACAACTCTTGTGTAGATAACTCATATACTGGTTTACCTATACCTAAGTGTATATATTTAAGGGTAAAACCACCCCATGCCACCATACACAGTGCCTTTCTCTGAAAAAAAAAGTTTGTCTGTATGGCTTACATTGTGAAGGCTGCTCTTTGCCAGACTTTTGGTAGGAAATGGGAGCTGGTTAGGTCAGTTCTTAATTTGGAATATCAATTCTTCCAATGATCTTCTAATGCACATCTTTAAGTAGTGCTATATTCATTCAATGATTATGTGCTAAATGCTGTGAAAGGTATTGAGGAGGGAGAAAAATACATACAACTTCTGCCTTCAACTTCTATAGGCTGCTGCTAGTAACTAAACCCATCTATCATCTACTGGAGGAAATGAACAATAAACAAACAAGACAATTACAGGCTAGGAGGGAAAGTATGCAGGACAGGAAGCTACTTAATAACCCGTGAAGGCCTCTCAGATACATTTAAACCCTGAAAAGACAAAAACAAGGCCTAACCATACACACTAACTGGGGAAAAGCAACTCAGGCTGAGAGAAATGGAAATGTCCCAAGATGCAAACAGATGCATTCTGTTTGAAGAACACAAATGAAGCAGTGTAGCTATATTTTTCAAACTGTGAGTCATGTTTTGGAGTGTGATGTCAATTTTGTGGGTCACTGCATTTTTAAAAAGGAAGTCAAATAGAAAATGCATCAGCCACATGTTTTTAGACTAAATATTCTTTAATTAACTTTGTGTGTGTGTGTGTGCGTGTGCGTGTGCGTGTGCGTGTGCGTGTGCGTGTGTGTGTGTGTGTGTGTGTGTGTGTATGTGTGTACTGGGTTGCTATTTGTATGTCTCTTAATGCTGGGGGTGTTCAACTCTGCACTAAGCAAGGAGAGTAATAAAAGATGAGGATGGACAGGTAGCCAAGAGCTAGGTAATATATGACTGCGTATTTGTAGGCCACCAAGAAGAACTGGAACTTTATTCTAAATACATACAGTGGGAAGACATTGGAAGGTTTCACACTGGGGAGTGACATGATCTAATCTGACATTGTGATGTTGCTTAAAGATTACTATAGTGAAATCCAAAAGGCCTGAGTGGTAGGCCAGGCCAAAATTCTAACACCAGGGATTCTGAGCAAATTGCTTAATCTTACTACACTTCACTTCCCTCATTTTAAAAATGAGAAGACTGAATCAAGATGACCTTTAAAACCTTGGAGATTGCATAACTTACCTATCTTCTGCTTGATCCCTTGAGCATAAGTAAATGACTATTATAGAACCATCAATTCATTAGTTACGAGTTATGTCTTAATACACTATAAACCATATAGCTATGGCTTGTATTCATATAGAAAGCTATTGTAGAATCTCCTTACTGTAACCAGCTATGATAATAGACATGAGTGAGATCTCTGTGCTAAAAGGGAATGGAGTGATTTTGCAACTCTCTGGTACAAAGTTTGGTACATGAAGAAAACTGGCAAGGAGGTATGAAAAGATTTACTGACCAGGCTATTTGGAACAGATTTCCTTATTTGTTCTAGGTCATCAACTGATGTACACTACAGAACAGTATAAGGGTATAGGAATCTTCTGGTAAGCACTAAAATCAAAATATGAAAGTTTGATTCCATCCACAGTAACCAAATGACTAAGGCAAAATCTGTATTGACAACCCACTAGTTTTTAGTTCCACACTTGACAATCTGATACATGTTTCTTCACTTAATCCTTTAACCTTATTTACATTTCACAGATATGGAAACAGGAACTCAGAAGATGTAAGCAAGCTATTTAGTGGAAGGGTCTAGATTAGCATCAATCAAGGCAGACAGCAACTTGAGCTTTTAAATTCCGTATTTATAACTTATTCTAAATGTTTAAAAATACTGATCAGATAAGTACTTGACAGCTCAAGTATCTATGACATTGAGACACTGAATGTTTAACCAATAAATCAATTCTGCACTTACAGAAACTTTCAAGTACAGAGCGTGATGAAACAAGAACTTGTGAGTAGCACTTTTGGTTTTGAGAAGCGGAATTAAGCAAAATAAAAGGAACTGGATTACCAAATTATGTACGAAGTATATAGCAAAAGTACAATGACAGTTTCCAGGTTTATTTTCTGGTGAAAGGCTATGAACTGCACACAGTGTCACCTGTCATTAACCAGATAGCCCACCAGGCCCATGAACACAAGATGCTAGACATTCTGATTTCTAACTTACATTAACCTTGTAAAGGAAGAAACGAGCACACCATCTGCCTCACTGAAGCAGTTCACACAGTATGGCAAAACCCTTGAAACACGTACAGCATCTTTCCAGTGAGGGTTGAAAAGGTCTCTAACATCTGCCAGCAAAAACACCCACAAACATTCTAACAAAAGTTGGATATGCTCACTGAACACCCCACTTCAACCCCTAGAATGCAAGCTCACCTGTCACATACTCAGCTTCGAATCTCCGCCGGGTCTCAGAGATTAGCTTGGCTTTATTCTGAGCATTATTCTGGATGGGAGACAAAACAGAACCTTAGATGCTTATGGTCTTTACTATGATCACTCAGCACAGCGCACCTGCACTGGAGCACACGGGCCCTGGGCCTGGAAGGCGGCTTCCCCGTCCAGGGACCCAGCAGAGGTTCTGTGCTGCTCACCTCGGCCATGGTCACGATCGTGGACTTGATCGTAGTTGTAGCTGTCGCTGCTTCCACAGCTGGCTGCCAAGTATCTCATCACCAGTCAGCCCAGCCCAAAGGTAGACCAAGAAGGGAGGGAGGAGGAGGCGGTCGCGTGACACCGGAAGGTAGAAGGAAGTGTCTCCATACTGTCCAATCCCATACTGTCGTCCGGGGGTAGAGGCGGGAATAAGTTCTCTGCTCGGCTCCCACTTGCTTCTCTAAGGAGAAACTCCACCCTCCGACGTCCTCCGGGCACTGCTGTCCCGCCCCCAGCAGGCTGGAGCACTCCGACGCTTTCCCCAAAGCACAGCCCCTGACAGCTCGGCAGGTCATTCGCTTCCACCACTCGGAGGCCCCGCCCCCTCAGGTCTCCCCTGGCAACCGCCTCCATCAGGCTTCACCTCCCGAGTTTTTCACTCTGCTATTGGGCCGGGTGTCCCAGCGTGCAATGCGCGGGCGGGAGGTTCGGAGTCATTTAGTGCTTCTGGGACATGAAGATTAGGCTGCCTTGGAGAACTGTTTTTTCCTTCTGACCGTTGCGGATACTTTGGATGGTGAGTGTTCTCTATATCCGGCGATTATTTCCGTTAAGAACTTTTTGTTGTAGTGTCTCACATTATAGTACTGGCAGGCCTGGAACTTGGTCTGTAGCCCAGGTTGGCCTCAACTCTCAGACAGGCTCCAGTTTCTGACTCTCTGATGGAGACTACAGGTGTAGCCACCACTCTTGGTTGTGGAGTGTGAGACGCTTACAAGGCAAATACCTTTGAACTCCGAGTTCAAGTGGTTATAGAAAGTTAAAAAGAAAGATGTTATTTTGAGGAGCTTATTCTTAACAAGGTGGGGATAGGGCTATTATTTCTGCCATGTAAGTGACATTTGTGGTTGTCACAGCTCGGGAATGGAAGTGCATCTGATTTCTAATGGGTAAAAGCCAGGGATGCTGCCAAAGTGGCAGGACAAGTCACAATGCTTATCCAGGGCAAAATGCAAACATTGCCAAGGCTGGTAAAAGCTTAGATTTATAAAGTACTGGAACAAACTTTAGGTTTGGTGGTTTAGTTGAACATAACAATGCTGTCTTTCTTAAAATTTGACAGATACTGCAGACTACTTGTATAAATGTAAAAATAAAACAAAACTGTTAGCCTAGGGACTGGGGATATAGCTCACTGGTACCATGCATGTTGGAGGCCTGATGCTCAGTCTCCAGCAGCCCTTTACCTCCGCCAAAAAGGAAAACTCAAGTCTTCCCTCATAAATCCCTCATCTGTAGCTGGTTCACCACAGTAAGGCATTTAGCATTTTCCCCCACAGTGTTTCCTATATTTACATTTTTATGGGAAAAATTGAACACATTGTTTAAAACTTGTTTGAAAATATTCATAAAATTATTTGAATAGCTAAAATCTCCTCTAGACTCAATTCCCACTTCAGTACCCTTACTTATTAAAATTTAACCATCATGATATGCAGTACATTCCTTTTAACTGTAGTGTGATGTTCCATTTGTTTGTTTTCCTACTGGTAATCATTCAAATTTGTAATTTTTATATTGCAAATAGTAGTGCAGGATATATTTTAGAGTAGTAGTATCCTTCCATATGTGGGTCTGTTTCTCTTGGGTGAGGTCAGAAATACAATTGCCAAAGATACACATTTCAGTTTATTGTCAGGTTAAATTCTATAGTCACCTCTCTCTTTCATAAATGCCTTATTAATTATCTCCTGTTAATGAACTTTGTTCCTCATTCATGTATTTTAGTGCTGTCACTCAGATGAAGCAGTACCATTCTGTGATTTCTGCATTGTTAATTCATCCCATGTGTTGTCGTTACTTAAAAGAGTGACTCTGCATGTATGGCCACTGAAACAAGAGAGAACAACAGTTTTCTGTGTCTGTTGAGTTTAGAGGATGTTCCTTTGATTACATTGATTTTTACCCATTCTCTCACACTGCCTTCCTATGGGCAGTTTGTTCTTAATAGAGAAATGCACGCCATGGCAATATGATTAACAGGGTTGGCTCAAGAGGCAAAATGACTCTTTTCTAAATCAGCATTGCTGATTAGTATTGTAAGCATGGAGCAATGCTGCAACCTTGGGACAGTTTACCTTCATTACAGTAAAAGGGTCTGAATTTATATAAAGGAACAATCAGAACCTGAAATGATGTAATGCATGTATTGTAACTGACAGAGATAATAAGCACAAGTGATTGATCACAATTACTTAATTCTTCTGCTCATTTTCATTAGTTGTATCCACCCTCAATTTCCTCCTATTTTGAATACTAATATTTTTCCTCGGGTCATAAAAATGTATTGTAAAGTAAGTAGTATTTCTGTTTTTTTTCCAGAGCGATTTGTGAGCTTTTTTTCTCTCATCGTGCAGCCTGTACAAACTGTTTTCAGTAAGCAGGGCCCAAGTGCCTTGTCTGTGGGGAGCAACCGAATTCAGCAATCAACATATTTAGGGAAGTCTGAGTTTCAAGACAAGTAAACCATTGATTAACTGCATCTCATCCTAAAGAAGCTAATATAAACCCAAATTAGATTTAGTAGATTTGTAACAGAGAGGGAAGTAGAACTCATAAGAAATTTCCTGAACCAGAAAGATATCTGAAGTCATTTTTTTTTCAGTGTTCTCGGGGTCTCCCCAGTTTTCTGGAAGAGTTCCTGCCTTCTACCCTGCTGAGGCAGAGTCCAGTTTCTGCTGCTGCTTTGCACACTCCAGGCTTAGATGGCCTGGGGGCTTTCAGGAGGTTCTCCTGCTTCTGCTTCCCATCTCAACAAAGGAATGCTGGGATGACAAGGCATACCACTGCATCAGGCTGCTTTTTACTTGGTGAAGTCTGGTCATCCTGCTTATATACCTTCCTGATGGAAGGTACTTTTAATAGAACTTGAAAATGCAGCTTGCCATGCTGATAGCACATTCAGGTATCTTTTCTGACTTAGTTATTCACAGTCTTAGAGTTATTTAAGGAAGTATGGCGTTGTCACCAGGTGCATGATTCGTACCTGTAATCCCAGCACGCCAGAGACAGAGGCAGAGGAATTATGAGGGCAGGGACAGCAAGGGTCTTTTATATAGCAAGGCCTTCTTTCCATAGAACGTTGTCACAATTGTGTAAGAAGTTTTGATATATTGACTTCAAATGAAATGTATGATGACCTCTGTGATAATTTTCTAACAAAGTATGTTTTCTACTCTCTGCCTGTTCCATTGAGTCCTTCTTTTTTCCCCCTTAGGATTAAAGGCCTCAACTGGAATCCATTTGCATTTGGAACTGGATCAACACAGAGACTTGATGTATTAGAATGGCTGGCAAACAAGCAATGCCACTTAATGAGCAAGCAAAATTCTTGTGTTATAATGGGGAAATCCTTGTGTTTCATTTGTCCAAAGGAGATTGTGAAGTGCCCACAGATACATCTGTATTATATGTCAAAAGGATGGTATTTGACAGAGAAACAGAAACATTTGTTCTGATATCCACGGGTTTTTTAAACATTCAGGAGAAAGCTTCTCATTTAAAAATTCTGTGTTGTAAATGTGTGTCAGATTTCAGAACTAGAGTTAACCTCCCTTGCATTTTGATACAATACACAAAATACAGTAGTAGTGCTTTCAAATATTATATACTGTTTCTTCACAATCCAAACAAATTTGAAAAGCATTTGAGTTTTAAACTTCACCATGCATTGGATGACAGCTTACAGATCTTTGATGGCCCTGTAGTTTTTTGGCGATATCTTGACAAATTCTTCTATATATCGTCCCAAATTGGGAAAGTTACTAATATATCAGTTAAACTTTCCTCTATTGAGTGGGTAGGTGAGATCGAAAATTTTGGGGTAGTATTTTTGGGTCTAGCAGAACCACCTGAGGCTAAATGTACCCATAAGCTTTCAGAATCAGATTATGAATTTTCCAATTCCAACCTTTGTGCATATGTTCTTAAAAGTCAAGAAATATTAAGCAATAGCTACCTTATCCCTCTTGCTTACAGTAGTGTAGTAACTCATGTGCATGTCTGTGCAGCTGAGATGGTCGACAAACAGTTAAGAATGTCTCTGATTGCCCTTACAAAAAAGAATCAGCTCGTTTTGTTCCAAAATGGCGTTCCTGTAAGAGTATGCCAGCTTCCATTTCTAGATCCTTGTTCCGTTCAAATTCTAGATTCAGGTAAAGGAAACCGATTTTTCATCGTGTCATTCAACTCCAAGGCTTGTGCTGTTTCAGAAAAGAAATTTAAGGTACAGTGTTTGATCTCAATCTTACAGTAATTCAGTTGGTAGCTTGGGCTTTTCTTTTCCTGTGTTTGCTTTGTTTTGGTTTTTTGAAACAGGACTAGGTCTTAATATGTAGTTCAGATGGCTTTAAAGTTTTCATCCTGCTTTCCTGAATCCTAGGATTACATCCTTGTGCTACCATCACGTACAACCATTTTTAGACTTTCTAAGCATCCCTATTTTGTAAGTCAGTTTTTAGCATTAGTCCTTGTAGCTGTTTCACTGTTTTGTTTTTGTTTTTCTTTCCTGAAGTTGTCTGAAGTCTCCCTATAATAGTTTGGGGTCTTGGTGTTTGAAGTCAATAAAGACTTTGAGTTTGGAAGCATAAATATATACCTACAATTATATTTATTTGTCTTTTACTATAACTATTTGTAATTTTTATTAATGTAATCATATTGGAATATCTAAGTTATAGGAAGTAAAGTGATTGTACTTGAACAATTATACTTAGCAGTTAAGACAAAACAGTAACCATGTAGGATTTAAAATGGAATGAAACATTGCTAATATTGAATACTGAGCCTTTGCTATGAAGACCTTCTGTGAGAGGTTTTAGATAGTAGAATGAATACTTTATTCATTTAAATAATAAAACTATTTTTAATAGCAGTTTTGTCCCCATGTGGAAAGTAACAATCTTTCTTTGTGGAAGCTGTGAATCTGTTCATTCTGTTTCATTCCAAGAAGGAATTGAGGTAGCTTACAAGAAATACAAACAGGCATAAATTCAAGTAAATAATGAAAATCTAAGTCATCATGCTCCCAGACCAGCTCTTCATAAAAGCCCCGGAGATGTTTAATTCAGAGATAGGACTACATTTTCTCTTAGGGTTTCCCTCAAGTGGAAACTGTCTCTGCATGTTTTGACAAGAATCTGAGGCCGATGTCAGGTATGCACAGATATTTGTGTTTTCAATAGAAGAGATTCATATGTTCTCTAGTTGTCCTGTTTCATAGTCTCAGGAAGTTGTGCAGTATTTGAAATAGGAGTGGTCTGAATTAAAATACATTAAAAATGGCAAGTCGACCTGAGATATCAGACTTAGTAAAGGGCTAGGTATGGTGCTACATTGTAATGCCAACAGTGAGTAAACCAAGGCAGAGCCAGTAAGACCTTGTCTTTGAAAAAAAGATTTAGTGAAAATGCAGTGAAATATTTTGATTCTTAATTGATGACATCGAATTGAAATGGTAATGTTCTGGGCATACTGGGTTAAATAGACAGGGTTAAATAGTCAGCCCTCCCTATCTAAGTGTTCTGCAAACACTGATTCTGCCAACAGCAGATTTAAAATATTTGACAAAATCTGGGGTTTGTATTGAATATGAAAAACTTTTTTCCTTGTTTCTGTGCCCTAACAAGTACAGTATAATCAATGAAATGTTGTACTTTCATTGTTTTTGACGTTATAAATAATCTAGAGATGTTTTAAAGTATTATTATTATTATTATTATTATTATTATTATTATTATTATTTGGTTTTTCGAGACAGGATTTCTCTGTGTAACAGTCCTAGATGTCCTGGAAGTCACTGTGTAGACCAGGCTAGCCTTGAACTCAGAGATCTGCTTGCCTCTGCCTTCTGAAAACTAGGATTAAAGGCATTCACCACTATGCTTGGTTATATATTATATACAAATACTAAACCAATAATCATCCACAGAGTCTTGATTCTGCAGAGGGTTTAGGAGCTAATCTTCCACTTACATTGAGAGATGACTATATTACTTTTACATTTTTACTGAAAATTTAAAATTGTATGTGTGCTTCCCATTTTTGGTTCACTTGTATTTGTGTTAAATAGCACTGTTTGAAAGATAATCATTATAAATGTGCATGTACATTCATGCATAGTTCTTTGATGTTTACATGTCCTAAGAATGTCAAAAGCTATACCCATAAAAATCTCACCAACATGATTGCCTAAACATGTTCTGAACATGTTAACAAATTTTGATTGCCAGTGTCTCCTTTCCATAGTTTATTATGCCCCATAATTGTGGGGAGACATGTAGGTTTTCAGATAGGCTGCCTCCCTGCACAAGTGAAGAATCACAGCTTTCGAAATTAATCTTGTAGGACCAGGATTGATATTTTATTATGTAGATTGAAATGCCTTATTTACATTCTTTCCAAAGTATAAGCCGCCTTCCTGTGTCATCTAGATAATGTGTCTGTGTTCCTTGGATTCTGGGTGGGAAGTGTAGCTCTTCTGCCCTTAGTAGGTGATCTGATACTTGTGGTGTTAAAAGCCTTTAGCTCTATGGACCTTTAAGGAAACTATTTTAAACTCCATGTCTCCTTTTCTGTTATAAACTTAACAGATCATTCTATTTAATTAGAATGCTTCTAGGTGTCCTGCTGTTAAGGATCCATTCATTTCCTTTTTTGGCCCTGATAATAACAATGCTTGTACCACCACCACTGGGGTTAGGCTGTTAAGTTCATCTTGAGTGTATTTTACTTTGAGAACTCTTCAAACATGTACTGGTACCTTTTGGTTATCCAGTGCTACTGAATTATTTGGGGAATTGGTCTGATAGTAAACAGCGTGTCCACTGAGGCTTATGAGAAATAGGGTCATCCTTAAATTATCCATGCTAGATAAAGAATCTTCACTAGAGTTTTACTCATGCTAAATATTAGGCTTCCAAAGTTTTAGTTATGGGAAGTGACTGAATTTGTACATAGATCATGAGATTGGAACACAAAAATCAGGACTGTGATAGTCTTTAGATAAGCATTAATAAAATACGACATAAGTATCTTGCTATTTACAAAGTTGTCATAGTTCCTTATGGTTTTGGATCCTCTAGTAGCTGTATCTTTAGCTTTTGTATTGCAACTTTCATCAGTCATTTGTAAGAATGAACTTAACAGATTATAACTGCACAAAACAAAAAGACTTCCTAGTTGGTTCATATTTTTCCTTTCCGTATTCCTCTTGTAACACTCCCATTCTTTCAGGTTGTTGCTAAGTGGGAACAACTTAGCTTAGTCCTGATAAATGACTTTGTTGGAGTTGGAACTGAACAAGTACTGGTCATTTTTGAGGATGCTCAGAACACAGATCAGCTGACTTCATTTGCAATAACAGATTTTGTCAGAATAAGCTATTCAGTAAGTTCTGTTTACATAGTATGGTTTAAGAGCCATTTTAGTACTTAAAAAGCTTGATCCTCACTCTAAATCGTGTGCATCTCTATCTAAATGATTTCATACTTTTAACTTTAAAAGTATATAGACTGACTCCTTTAAATGTGTGCATTGTCCTTTTCAACAAATGTTATATAAATTGACCTTGCTTTTCATATAAACTTGTATTGTGGTATATGTATATCTAAGGGTCACTCAAATGATGGTAATGCTGTAAGCAAACTTTATTGTTGCTTCTGAAATATCATTTTGTATTGACAAATAATATTGCATTAATTAAGGAATAAAAGGAAGTGAAACTACTTCTTAGAAGAGGAAATAAGTGACTATGAAATGGCTCAGTGGCAAGGGTACTTTGTTGCCTAGCCTGATGACCTGAGTTGTGTGCCTAGAACCCACATGGTGGAAGGAGAAAGCTGACCTCCACAAGTTGTCCTCTGACCTCCACATACATGCTGGGTCACATGCTGTGGAACACTTCCAATCCCAGAAAAAAAATAAATGTAATAAATGTTTTCAAATACAAGAAAAAGGTGAAGCAATCTTGAAGTCTTTATCATAAGAGAAATGATTTTCCCTGAAGTTTCACATTTAAGTAGAATTAGAATCTCTCTATTTTTTTTTCTTTTGTGAAATGAAGATGATTGTTCTTTGCTCCAGGGTTTTATAGAGAATAATGAGACAGTATACAAATTTGTGATACAGTATACAAATTTGTGATACAGTATACAAATTTGTGATACAGTATACAAATTTGTGATACAGTATACAAATTTTAGGTGGTAGCAGTAGGACCTGTAGTGATACTTACCCAATTCCCAGATGTTGAAAATACATAATTTGTTTTGCATGAAGAACTGCCCTTTAGATAGTGATTGTAGTTTTTTAATCCTCTGAATTTTCCATTTATTTCAAAGCTTGTCTTGATCTTTTCTGTTATTAGACTAAACCACTGGATTGCAGTGAAGACTCTTTTGCTGAAGAGGAACATGAAAATTATTGTTTGGTGCTTCCAGCACTGGAAGCACAATTAGAAGTTAGTGTCTCGATCTGCTCTTTCCTTCTGCCTTGTGATTAACAAGTTCTAACTGAAGTAAATAACATTGAAAGGGGATGGTTACAGTGTTCAGCAACTCAGTGTTTAGAAAAAGGGTATTTCGGAGAGCTCTATGTTTGGGGCACTGCTGTAAAAATATATTAATATTATGAAGGTGAGTGTGGTGTTGCAGGCCTGTGCTTTTAGCACTTGAGAGGTTGAAGCAGGCTAATTGTTAGTTTGAGTCCAGCTTTGGCTATACACAGTTCCAGGACAGCCTAGGCAACAGAGCAAGACCTGTCTCAAAAATAATAACCCAAACTACTATGCTGTTACATATAAGTATATTGTCTAGAAATGATAACTTTTTGCAGTAGGATTTAGTAGGGTTAACAAGCTATATGAATGAAAATAACAGAAGCCCAGTTTTAAAAGGATCCTGACCTACAGAATCAGTATGTCACAGCATCTCTCTTAGAAGGGCAGTGAGTATAATAGGTTATAGCACATTAACAGACATATAACAGTCTACTCTCAATTTTTCCCTAATAAACTTCTCTACAAAAGCCAAGCATGGTGGCACATGCCTATAACCCCAACACTTGGGGGTAACAAGAGTTTAAGGTCAGTATATACCATGTTCCAAGCCAGCATAGATGAGACTCTCTCAGACAGACCATGAAAAATCTCTGCAAAACAATTATTGTTTTTGGTTAAATATACCAGCTGTATTAGTTTTCATCACTGACAAAGTTCCTAACATAGGATCTAAGGCAATATTTTTCAACCTGTGGGACATGACCCCTTTGGGAAGTCAACCCTTTCGCAGGGGTTACATATCAGATATCCTACATATCAGATGTTTATACTATGATTCAGAGCAGTAGCAAAATTACAGGTATAAAGTAGCAACGAAAATAATTTTGTGGTTGGGGTCACCACAACATGAGGAACTGTATTAAATGGTTGCAGCATTAGGAAGGTTGAGAACCACTGTTCTAAGGGAAGGATTTCTTTTGGATCACAGTTTCAGATATTTCAGTTCTTGGCTGGCCAGCTGCAATTGCTTAGGGCTTGAGATGAGGCAGAATATCGTGACAGCAGGAGTGTGGTGGAGCACAGCTGGGCATCGCATGGTATCCACGAGGCATCTCATGGTATCCACAAAGCAGAGAGTGTGCTTGTGTTAATGTGATTTCTCCTCTCCCCTTTTAACTTTCATACCCTTAGTCTGTGGGGTGATGGATGCTGCCTTACATCCGGAATGGGTCTTGTTCCCTTTAGTTTATTATTTTTGGAAATGCCTTCACAGATCCTGTGCTCTTAAGTTTTTTTGTCAACTTGATAGAAGCCAGGGTCATCTGGGAAGAGGAAGGTCCTTTAGAGATTAACTATTCCTCCCCTACTCCTCATTTTGTATATGATGAAATATGCAGACTAGAAAGATTAAGTGCCTTAGAGCTAAAACTAGAGTCCATTGCATCAACATAGTTGTTAGTAGGGAAGCAAATGGAGGACCCATAACTTGAAGAAACTGGTGAGCATGTAGCAAGATGCTGATAATCATTGTTTGTAATGCCCCACACCTAGACACTAACACAGATCCTCCTCAACAGAAGTGAATTGTGCTCATGAGATGAAGTGCCGTAGAGCACCGAGAAGGAAAGAGATCCAGCTGTTAGGGACAACACGACCAACCTTAAAATCTGAGGTACACAGAATGGTTCAATTTAAGAAGTGTTCGGAAAACATACAAGACGAAAAACACTCTGTAGGAACATGTAGAAAAAAATGGTAAACTCAGAAGACAAGCAAGGAAGTTATGTTAAGAGTCCATGTAGTGTTGCCTTCTGGCTAGAAAAAGACATTTGTGATTATTCAGGCCTCCCAGGCAGCCCCCAGAGTGCTTCCATATACTTGGATATAGTTTTTTGGGTGCTGACTTCATTCTTAGTCTTCAGACTTTCCCAAATTGTGGCATTTGGGGCATGTATAGTAGCATCACAGTAAGGAATATTAGAGCAAGGCTCAGTGTCAAGCAGGGCAGTTTGTCCCCATACTGGTTTTTGCTCGGGTTTCTGGTTATAAGGAGATGAATGAAAGTAGTTCTTAACATACATGGCAAAACTCTGGAAAGGTAAAGCCATCTATTGGTTGCAGGATTATGTGTATAGGAAAGGGAGGGGAATGCTTTATTGACTAAATTTCTTCCAGTGAGCTTGGTTTAGTTGTATGGTTTAATAACCAAACTACACAATATTTGAAACTAGAGATTTGCTATTTTGCCCTGGAGCACAGGGGACATGATGAGAGAAAGAACTGACAGAGGCTAGTGCTAATTTCAGAGGGTTCACTTTCAGTCAGCTCACCTTGAATAGATACGTCCACTCCCACCCCAATTACAAGCCACCAAGTACCTGAGCAATGGACTAGGAGCACTGTGAAGCAAGTAGGAGGAGACCACCATGAGATGTTTCAACATGGTAGCTACACTTTACACACTTTGTAATGAGGTAAGGTAAATAAGGTAAATAATTCAGTCTCCCTCCTCCACCTTCTAGCGATTGATTAAAAAAAAAAACTTTAGTTCATAAGAAAGGAACCCAAAAGGTTTTTAAATATGGAAAGACATTTTATTAGATGCTGGATTAATACTTAAACAGCCTCACATGTCTATCTAAATGAAGCAACTTCTGTCAATTCAACAAGACTATTTACACTTTTAGTAGCAAAATATATTCCAAGATTTTTTCATCCTTAGAGCTGAAATCTAATTATCTTGCACAATAAAAGAAATGTATTGCCCTATTCCCTGTTCTGAGCCAAAGTTAGTTTCTTCAATAGTTTTCAGTAGATTTTTTTGTCAGTAGAGTTGACTAGGAAAAAACAAGCATAAAACAGATTGTGGCCATTGTTCTGTTGGAGGCCTCAGTTTTATTCATAGTGAAACATGTTATTGAACTCAGCATTGAAATGGATGCTAATGTATCAGTATGCTCAGTTTGGTGCATAAACTCCACAGCAGTTACTTCCATGTCTTCCCGGGAACACAAAGCACTTCTTATGTAAGAGAAAGAGAATCTATAAACAAAAGAGCTTTTCTCTGAAAGTGTTCTCTGCAGAGCTTATTTGCACAAAGTACTTCCTGAATTAAGGACATGTCCAGTTTCACTTGAAACTGTCTCTGGTAACTTTTTCTTTCTATTTTTCAGGCTTCATTTGTTTTTCTTAACAAATTACAGAAACATATCTCACTTAAGGATAAATTTATTGCAAACTCTTGGAAGGCTCTTTTAAACTCAATTTACGGGAAAGTTGATAGTACGTCAAGTGATGAGGAGGTAAAGTTAATCATGTGACTATCATTTACTCAATTGACAATGTGCAATCTGTTTGAGTTATTTAAATTGTAATAAAGTAGAAAATATTGCTTACTGGATTGAAAAGAAGAGTGACGGGGTAGACTTTCATAATATTGAAAAACATTTGTTCAAGGAGCCAATATTAGTCTGTTTAAGTACAAAACCAGCTCTGCCACTTTGTAGCTGTGTGACTTCAGGCAAGTTCTTCACCTCTCTGTGGCTCAGTTGTATCTGTAAAATGTAGAGAACAATACAACCAACAAAGGAGGCTATGGTATTGTGAGGATTGGTGTACAAATGGTATTTAGACATAAAAATAAAGATTCAATAAGGAATACAGTTATTTCCCCTAACTCTGGTTTCTGTTGTTATTATATATTTATGGTAATGACATAGGAATGGCCCGGACAGTAACAATAAAACTTCAGCAGAATTCAATTTGAGCTCAGTGCAAGTTCCAGGGTGGATTGTTTTCAGTATGTTTGTGGTATATATTATCACACTGTATTAAAATCCAGTTTTGTGTCCCCACTGCCTCTATATCAGCTAACTCATCTTCCAGTCATGATTCTTGACCTGAGCATATAATTATTTTTCATGAATTTTATTTTAATAAGTTATGTATAACCTATAACATTTTATTTATTATATAATTTTTATTATTTATTATTATATTATAATGTATTTTAAAATGCTTCTGTGGTGTCCAGCCTTTTGACATTGCAACATGATATCATTTACAAATGTGTTGGGCTACATTCATAGTTATCTTGAAAAGCATGTGGTCTGTGGGGCTCGGGGCTGGACATGCTTCTTCATGCTATAAAGCCACAAAGCTGGTCTTCATTGTATACCTTTTGATTCATTCCGTGCATTTATTTTAGTCACCTGTTTTGACATATTTTTCTTTAAGGACTGCCTTGTTCCGTTCTGTGATGAAGATGAAAACAGTGTCCATATTCCTGAGGGGAAGTCATCAGAGACTTTTCAAGAGCCAGAACATATTGTAGAGCAGACATGGTGTCGTGTACTAGACGATGACTTAGTTGTTGGAATGAAAGTCACATCTTCGAAACTGTAAGTAAATTTTAATGTAATAATGCTATGTAAATGCTGCATACCAACCCTATCTAATAGAAATTAATGAAAGGCACATGTAATTTTAATTGTTCTAGTAGCCATATTAAAAATTGAAATAAAAGCAAGTGAAATAAGTTTTAGTATTTTATTGGGTACCCTCCATGCAAAGTTTCATTTTAACATATAATCAGTATAAAAACTATTAATGAGATACTTGTTTGCATATTGAGCTTTTGAAATTTGGTTTGTCTAACAGGTTTTAATTTCCACTTGCCATGTTTCTACTGTTTAGTTGCTGTATGTGTCTTGGCCAGGAATATTCTACAAATATCCATTTTATACAGATGCATTGAGTTTTTTTGAGGAGCATGGCATTTACAAAATTAAGATGATATTCTCAGGGTGGAGATAATTAAAGAGCACACGGAATGTTTTATCAAAGCATGGAGAAGAATTAGGAGCATGTAGAAACTTTAAACTAGCATGGACTGGAGAAAGTTTAGTTAAATAACTAAATGTCTAATAATAGAAGATTTTTCTTCTCGGGCTGTTGAAATCATAGAAAGGGAAATAATATCTCTACTGTCTGAAGCTGAGAGAAAAGCTTTCCCAACAAAACAATGAAGCACAAATATGCGTACAGACAAGTTGGAGAGCCTCTGCTAGTCTATTTGACTGGAACAGTGTGGAGTTCAAACAACTTACCTAGTAATTTGAGGTTTTTACTTGATCTTGTTTCAGTGAGTTCCTTTTTATTTCATGACAAAGGATCTCACTGTAGCCTAAGTTGATCTAGAACTCTGTTTTGCCAAGCCTGGCTTCAAGCTCTTGATCCTGGTGTCCCAGCCATCCCAGCTCAAGGATTCCAAGTGTATTACCATGCCTGCCTGTTCACTGACTTCCTAAGGTGTTTGAGGTGATGGAGCATGCAGGTTTGGGGGTTTTTTGTTTCATGTGGTGAGTTAGGTGAATCCGTTTTCTACTCTAAAACTAATTTTGCAATCCTGAGTTTTATAAACCCAAATTCATTATATAGTTTGGGTGCATTAATAATAGATTTGGTTTCCTCATGTTTGGTCAAGAATATTTGCATTTGTGAACACGAGTGAAGTCGCCTTGAAATTTCCTTCAATAATATTTTCTTGGTTTTAGTCCCAATGCTGTAACAGTTTGCTCATTTGTTCATATGTATTTATTCATGTTGAGTCTTGCTTTGTTGCCCAGGCTAGCCCAGAGTTCCTGGGTTTAAATCATCCTGTAAGCTCAGCCTCCTAGTAAGCCGCGCTGTTTTGTTTTGTTTTTCCTGATCTGTGGAAGACTGTATAAAATCCAAATTATTTGGGCTTTGCCATTTGGTTGTACTGATCTGGAAAGCCGTGAATTTTGAGATAATTCTTAACTGGTGATCAATTTCTCTAAAAGTTGTGGATAATACAGATTTTATTCTTAAAAACCATTTGCTTATGTTTTTCTAGTAATTGAATGCTGTGATACATACAAACATTTATCAACTGTGCTGTCAGCAGTTTTCATTCTAAATCTTGTGTCTGTTCATGAGCAATTTTCCAGAATGTTGTTCATTTTATTAGACTTTTCAGTCGAATAATTTCGCTTTAATGATTTATGATTTTGAATTGTTTCCTAGTTTTTAAAATTTCTAGTCCTTCATTTTCTTACTATTTTAGGCTTATACTATTATTCCTTTTATAACTGTTTCATCATGATGTGATTGGATGTGGATTTCTTTATATTCTTCATTAGGCTGTTAAACTTCCAGACCTTGAGAATTGACTTTTTTTTAAAGCAGTTCAGGAAAGATACTAGAAGTGATGTTACACTTGTTCATTCTGTATTCCATGTTTCATAGCCTACCTCTGTACCCTCTGTTCATCTCATTGCCTCTTAGGTCGTGTCTTCTGATATAGTCTATTCACTAATTTTATCTCCAATTTTCTAGTCCACTGTTTATTCCACATTTTCATTTACATTTGTTCTATTTACCCCTTCCTAGGTTCACCTGGTCATGTTTTATTGTCTCATAATTTTCAAGCTTTTATATCCTTAGTATGGTGAACATGATTACTTTTTTAAATGCTTTTTATGTATAGAAAATTTCAAACATACCAAACGGCATGGTGACATCATCTTCTCATGACTCAGGTCCAATAATTATCAAATTATTACTAATCTTGTTATATATGCACCTTTATTCACAACCCTCCAGATTATTTTGAAGCAAAAGTATGTCATCTGTAAGTATTTTAACACACACACACACACACACACACACACACACACACAATGAGAACATTAAAAATGTGTTTGGCTAACAATAATTCTCTCGGGCAATGTTCACATTTACCTCTTGTCTTGAATTTAAAATAAGTTTTTAAAACATAAGCCAAATAATATTTATAAATTGGACCTGGCTGCATATACATCCCCATAATCTGTACACACTCCTTTCTTGTGTATATGTTGTTTTTTCTTGTAATGTATATTTTGAAGTAACCAAGCATTTTTCCCTGTAAAGTTCAATGGGCTAGACTTTGCTGAATTTATCCCATGGTATAGCATAACACGTTTCGCTGTCACCTTTATGCCCCCTAAATCAGAAGTTAGATATCAAAGCTGAGTCATTGACTAAATGTTTGAATTTATATTAAAAGAATACTGAATAGATAATGCCTTCTTTCATCAGAAAGCATGTAAAAATGCTTTGGGATTTATCAGCCAGAATAACATTGTTAAGAACAGTTCTTCAGGAATTGGATACGTATGCCCTTAAATGATGTGATTTGTAATTAGAAACAAAAGCCTGGTCAGGACAAGGTGCTTGTTTGCAGCTCAATGGATTGTTCTTTCTTGGGATTTTGTATATGCAGAGATAAGTGCTGTCTTTGGTTGACTGGTTGACTGTGGGGGTTTATTCTTAGTGGTAAAATCTAGCATAAATCCATGCTGATACTTCCAATTTGGAGTAAAGACTTTACAGTCTTATCACTACCAGTCTTGTAGCTCAGTTTCTCCCCCTCTTGCTGAAAAACCCCAGCTCTCAGTTACACCAACAAAATTACTCTTTCTTCATTACACAATCTGTATATGATAGTCATGGAATCAAAATATCAACAGTATGATTATTACAAGTTGTTTCTTTAAAATCCTTTGCCTAATCTTTAGTATAACCCAGCAGATAGTGAAATTCCTATCTTTGGTATGCATCACCATTCCTTGATAACATGATAGAGTTGGAATGTGCCTAAATAAACCTGAGGCATATTTGTCAATTATGAGGAATATCAATCACAAAAACTTTTGTGAAAGATAGGAAATAATCTATATTTAAGTTAGATTTTAAGTTACTCAGGGAAGGTTTACTTCAGAGGTATTTTATTCTAAATTATTACCAGAATTTAAAAATGAGTAATTTCTTTTTATGTATTTCAATAAGATTCATTCACTGATAATTTCATAGAATGTATTTTCATCATATTAAGCCTCCTCCCTCAGCTCCTCCCAGATCTACTTCCACCTCTCTACCCACCAAACTTTATGTTATTTCCCTTTTTTAAAAACCCAGGAAATCTAGTTTGTATTAGGCAGCTCCTCTTGGGTGTGGGGACTACCCAGGAGTGTGATTGATGTACCTGACATCACAGACCTTTTCAAGTCTGTGTGGCTTTTACTCCCAACTCTTTAAAATTTTGCATTGAAATGATTTTTCCTAGGGAAGGAGAGAATAACTGTTTTCTTGTTTTTTGTAAACATTTAATCATTTATTTGATTCTTTTAAAAGAATGTGCAGAATAAGCCAAATTCTTGTTTTTTCACAGATCTCCTAATGAAATGACGTTATCACTGATAATGGATCAAGGCAACAGGTCCAGCTTTCAGCTTATGAAGTGTCAAAGTCAGGTGACTAGGTTGAGTATGAGTTCTCACCCAGAAGCATACTTGATGCCAGTGGAAACAGGAGCAAAGAGAAAAAGGGACAAGTTGACCTCTGGGAGCAAGGATGAGGAAACGTCTTTTTGTGAACAATTCTCTAAGACAGAACCTACACACATAATGACTGCTGTCACGCCTCTTTCACCACTTCTAGTATTTAACAAGTTGTGCTGCACTTTACTGTTAAACATTAGTGACAGAGATAATGATAACAATACTGTGCATGATTATATTGTATGTGGCAACCTTGATTTTAATCTCCAAGATCTTTTTAGTATGAACCACCTACTGGCGTTCCCGACGAAGCAATCAATAGGTAATTGGAGGGCTAATTTTTTGTTGTATGCTTAATTGAATCAGAAGATTTTGAAAATTGGTTGATAGTGACAGAATTTAAGGATAGGATTTGTGATATGCTTTCCTTGTAGAATGTATGGAAGATCTTTTCTCACTTCTTGCCGTATTGCACAAATACTGTTTTCTTGTCACATCACCTGCCCATGCCCCGAATCTAATGAAGATGTGGCTCTTGAAACACATGAAATGTGAAATCATCAATGACTTTAGAGAAATATACCTTTATAAAAAGCTACGAAGTTGTGGGGCACTCTTCTCTTGGAAGCCAAGAACAACATTTGAAGGAATTTTAACAGTGTACTGCAGGTAATGTATATCCAGTTCAAACTAATTCAGAGAAGTTCGTGTGTCTGAGTGGTCTAATAATCTCTGTGTAGAATTCTGTGTTAGGACATGTCACAATCTTGGCCTGGTATTGCTTGAATGGATAGAAATTTGATGTCTTTTCTTTAGTTTTTTGTTTTATATATTTTAGACCCTAGCAGTTATTTTAGAGTTTACCCCTTCTCTATAGTGAATTTTCAGTAAATACTATGTTGCTGTTATTACTGAGCAAAAGATACATAATCAGGCCAGTAACTTGACTGCTGCTAAGTTGGTTAGTACAGGATATGTGTACTGATATAGTCAGACTTTTATTAATGAAAGCATGCATTTTTATTATCGATCTTAGTGTTTATGAGTGAATATGAATTGGTTACTATAATATGTCGCGTGTGACCCTTGTGTCCATTGCAGTTGTAGCACGTTTGTCTTGTATTTTTAGGAACCAAGGAGTTTTATTCCAGTGTCTTGACCATCTCTTCAAAGTGCTCCCTGAAAAATGTTTCTTCCAATACCTGGCATTAGGAACTGAGGATGTCCTAATGAATCATTTGTCATCCACTTTGGAGCAGGAACTAGTTACCTTTTGTTCTCTTTCTACTTCTGCCTTTGAATATGTTAGAGACGGATTGGTGCATCCGTATAAGATAAGCAAAACAAGTAATAGTGCCACAAGTGCTTCAGCGGCAAAGGCCAAAATCCATCTGCACGAACAAGAAGTACAGGGAGAAAGACTGATACAGGACTTGAATCTGAAAGTGAATGGTGCCAGCTATGCGGAGATGACTTTGGCATTAGCTGAGACGCAATTGAAATCAGACCTTATTGCAGAGAAACTGGCCAATTTGTAATGATACTTTCAAAATCTTGTTTTAAAATGTTTCAACTGTCGTAAAGTGTTGGTTTCACTTGTTATCCTTTGTTAATATAAAGATTAAAACTTACTATAATCCCTAGGGTCTTGTTTTTGTTTTATTGTTTTTGTGTGTGACATAGGATCTCATTCTATAATTTAGGCTCTCCTATAATTCAGTTATGGAGCCTGTACTGGTCGTACTTAGGATTGCAGAAATCTACCTACCTCAACCTCTCGAGTAGCAAAATTAGAGGTGTGTGCTCAATTATGAGTATTGATGACACAATATGGTATTTCCAATAGAGCAGCAGTTTCTTACATTGTCATTTTGACTCCCTTTGCTTCTACCTTCTATTGCAATGGGGCATTTGACTGTGTCTGGAGACTTCTTTGTGTTAGAATTTGTAGAGGATGGTTTATGTTTATATAATCAGAAAAACTGAGACAAAATAAGAATGTGTAATAGTGGCACTTTGGAATGGATGATTATTTGTTGTGGGGCTTTGTTTTATGTTAGTAGGAAGTTTAGCAGCATCTCGGACTTCCTCTACCCACTAGATGCCTGTAAGATTCTCAGCCTACCTTTGCAGGGAGTTAAGGCCAGGATTCTATGAAACCTTCTGCTATTCAAGGATAGCCCACACAGCAAAGAACTAAATCCAAAAGTCCAAAGAACTAAAATGTCAGTAATTTAGGTTTGAGAAATCTTTTCTTAAATTTACCACTTCAGTAAAAAATATTTTGCTCTATTTTTAAAAAAAGCTTCTTTTTGTGTATTCTGCTTAGTAAAACATGACATGTAAAAAACCAACTTGAAATGGATGAACTAAATTGGATTGTCAAAATCATTTTCAAAAAATTTTTTTTACATTTTATTTATTATTTTTTTAATTTTAAAATTAATTTAATTTTACATATCAGCCATGGATTCCCCTGTTCTCCCTCCTCCCACCCCTCCCCGTCACACACCCCCCCCCCCCCCGCCCGCCGCCCTCCCTCCAACCCACCCCCCCATTCCCATCTCCTCCAGGGCAAGGACTCCCCTGGGGATTCAGCTCAGCCTGGTAGATTCAGTCCAGGCAGGTCCAGTACCCTCCTCCCTTCACCCAGTTGAGCAAAGTGTCCCAGCATAGGCCCTAGGTTCCAAAAAGCCAGCTCATGCACTAAGGACAGGTCCCAGTCCCACTGCCTGGGGGCCTCCCAAACAGTTCAAGCTAATCAACTGTCTCACTTATCCAGAGGGCCTGATCCAGTTCCATGGGGGCTCCTCAGCTATTGGTTCATAGTTCATGTGTTTCTACTAGTTTGGCTATTTGTCCTGTGCTTTTTCCAATCAAGGTCTCAACATCGCTTGTTCATACAATCCCTCTTCTCTCTCGCTGATTGGACTCCCGGAGCTCCACCTGGGGCCTGGCCGTGGATCTCTGCATCTGATTCCATCAGTCATTGGATGAGAGTTCTATCATGACAGTTAGGGTGTTCGGCCATCCGATCATCAGTTCGGGCTTTCTCTCGACCATTGCCAACAGTCTATTGTGGAGGTATCTTTGTGGATTTCTGGGGACACTCTTGGGCATATACCCGAGGAATGCTCAATCATACCACAAGGGCACATGTTCAACTACGTTCATAGCAGCATTGTTTATAATAGCCAGAACCTGGAAACAACCTAGATGCCCTTCAGCTGAAGAATGTATAAATAAAATGTGGTACATATATACAATGGAGTACTACTCAGCAGAGAAAAACAATGACATCATGAGGTTTGCAGGCAAATGGATGGATCTAGGAAAAATCCTGTGTGAGATAACCCATATTCAGAAACACAAATATGGTATGTAGTCACTCGTAGGTGGATACTAGATGTAAAACAAAGGATGAGTAGACTGCTACTCACAACTCCAGGGAGCCTACCTATTAAAGAGGACCCTAAGAAAGACACAGGGATCGCCCAATGACAGAGAAATGGATGAGATCTACATGAGCAAACTGGATGTGAGGGGGGATAAGGAAGGGCAAGGGTCGGGGGAAAGAGAGCTTAGGGAGCGGGAGATCCCAGCTGGATCAAGAACAGAGAGGGAGAACAAGGAAAGAGAAACCATGATAAATGAAGACCCCATGGGAATAGGAAGAAGCAAAGTGCTAGAAATCACTTTTTGATATACCTAGCCCTTCTGGAAAATTAAATATAGTGGTGAGTGAGACCAGTTTGTGAAGCTCTGGTTATGTTGTATTAGAGAGCCACTCTGAAATTATACAACTGTGGGAATGCAAAGAACTTGGGACATTTTTCTTAAAAGAACATCTCTCTCAAATGGCTAAGTGTACCTCACAAGCTACTATACTATCAGAAGTAAAATTGTGGGACTGAGCAGAGAGCTTAGTGTATAAAATAATTTGGCCTGCAAGGCTGGGGACCTGAGTTCTGATCTCGGCATCCTACGAGAGCTAGATGCAGAGCATGCTCCTATAGAGGCAGTGCTCCTACAATGAGATGAGAAGTGGAGACAGGAGAATTCCTGGAACCTCATGGGGAGGGGTAGCTTGATACCTATAATGGCGAACAATAAGAGACTCCATCTCAAACAAGACGGAAGGTGTGCGGCACATATTCCTGTGCTCGCACACACATTTTCCATGCAAAAAAAAATTGAAAATGTTTTTGGTGCCTTATGAAATTCCAACTGGAGGCAAAAACTGAAATACAGAATTATAACTAGACTAAAGAATATAGTTCTCAGAGGTAAAAAATTTAAAATAAGTGAAAATTCATTAAAGAACTGATGTATAAGATCTAGTGAGTGACATTTGAAAGAGATAAAAGTTCAACCTACTTTCTCTTCCTGAAAAAGAATTGTAAAAGAATGTGTTTAGTATGTGTGTGGGTGTGCAAGTGCCATGGTATCCATGTGAACTTCAGAGAACACTTTTGGGAGTCATTCTCCGTCTACTATGTGGGTCTAGGGGATTGGACTCAGGTCACCAGGCTTAGTGGCTAGTGCCTCTACCCATGGAACCATCTCACTAACACTGAAAAAGAATTCTTAATAACAAGAGTGTCTGGAAAAGAAAGGAAGGGGGCAGGTGTAGGTCCCTTTCGTTTTACGGTCTTTGACTAAGATGCTGACTGTCTTCTCAGTTGATAGAGCTAAAGCTGATTGCACAAAGTGACACCTTATGTTTGCAAGCATGAAGTATTAACTGCTCCCATGCTTTCCTGGTAACTAATGATCTGGGCATGCCAATGGTTTGAAAAGAACGCAGGTTATTTTCTTGACAACTGTCAGTTTGCCCAAATCCTGTAGAGAAAAATTTTCAAGACATCTTAAGTGTGACAGTTGTTTAGCTCTGGGCCTAGATTTAGTGAGGGGTCAAGAAATATAATATTATTGACAGATAGCTTTATGCCCACCAGTAATCTTGAAGGACATATAAATACATTCCTATGCATATCTGTGCATACAGAAGGTTAATTTGTTTTTTAGTATTAGAGATTAAGCATAGGTTCCCATACCAGCTAAGCAAATGCTCGACACTCAACTATATATACCCAGCTCTCTTACTTTAAAAAATGAATCTATTCTAATTAAAATATAATTACATCATATACCCTTTCCTTCTCTTCTCTCCACCCTCTCTCATGGCCCCTCCTCCCATTTGAAGAACACAGCACGTTTGCTTTTAAGGACAGTTGGTACAGTGGAAAGACACACAAACTGTACTTTATCAAGTTCTTCCAAGGGCTTGTTCTGTTCGCCATTTGGGGTTGTCTGTGTCTGTGATTTGAGTTGCTTACTACCTCAACAACAACAAAAGCCTTTTTTCCCCTTTGATCCAAGTTCTTAAAATGCTAATAGTCTGGTCATATCTTCAAAAGTACCTCTGACTTTTATTAGTATATTAATGAAAGAGGCTTAATTTATACTCATAGATATTTTGCATTTTAGATGCTAATAACATATTATACCACTGAAACAAAAGTCTTCTGGCTTCAGTTTCTTGGTCACCTTTTAGGACCTCATTTCGGGAACCTATCCTGCCCGTTGTATTCAGTGGGACCAGGTCCTGTTTATATATTGATTTTTGGTAGTAAGCCAAACACCCACAGTGCTCTCATTGTTTGAATATTGGACATGTACATTTATGAGTGGCTTTGCTGGATGTACTTGTGTACTTGTGCTAGGGAGGTGGTGTGTGGGGTGGGGGGACTGGGAGGAGTGGGTGGAAGGAAAAACTGTGGTTGGAATATATTGTATGAGAGAAGAATACATTTAAAAAGAGAGTACTTGGGGCTGTTCAACATCATGGCCTTGAGTTCAGCTAGGAAGTTCTTTCCTACCTTTAACTTCATCTTTAATTATCCATTTCTTCACAGTAGTAGTCAATTTGGAAAAATCATAAATAGTGTTATGGTCAGTAAAAGCATAGCACTTGTCATCAAAATGCTTAGCATTTGTCCTTACAAGTTCAGTCGGAAGTTAGAAGTACCATGTGCTCTATTAATTACCGCTTGCACACCCTTCTCCTCCTTTCTCCAAATCACACTTTCTTTTGCTTAGAAAGCTCCTTTTCCCCCAGCTCGAGTGATTGGGGAGGTGGCCTTAATCATACTGAGAGAGGGGACTTGGTTCTCTGTGGAGGAAAGGATTCTATGCAGCTCTTGCTTGAAGCAGCTAGTCCTAATTTTCAAAGCCGAGAGTTATAATCACAGGAAATTAGGCCTTGGAATGAGATTAAAAGTAGACAGTATTTTTATTGTTACATCTGACTCAAACCAAATGCTCTTTAAACTGCACTGCCAATAACTTCAGAAAAAAAAGTACTTGTGACAAAAAGTAAAGATCCTGTTATAGCTGAATTGTCTCTAGCCACTAGCTTTGATACCAACACATACTTCAAAAACTGTTTAATTATCCACCCCCCCCCCACCTGTGGGACAGAGTCTCCTTGTGTGGTCTAATCTGGCATGGGCCTTTCTACATAGCCCAGCGTGACCTCAAAGTAAAAGGCAATAATCTCTACTTTAGGTTCCCGAGTGCTGAGGTCACGTGTGGGCCACCACCCCCCATATTCTCTGCTTCTTTCCTGTTACAGCAGACCAGTTTCCTTCTGCCATCCTCCCTGAGGAGAGTTGTATGCCAGACCAATTCAGTTGCATCTCTGTATCTCCTGGTTTAAAGTATAGAATGATAAATGAAAGACTCTATCTGTCGAACACGGTTCTGTCTTATGCATTTCTTAAAACATCTGAAGAATTCTGACTTTCAGTGATTTCTCATAGCAAATGTTCTCATAGTCTCAGCTGGCTCCTGTCCTGTAGCAAGAGAAGAAACCTTGATCCTTTTTTATTGTTCATTGAGTCTTTTCACTGGGAAAAAAATTATTTGATGTCCTAGGACTGTTTGCAAATTAGAGTGGCATTGCTATATTAAGATAGACACGGGGTTATTAATGTTGAACTTACACCCTTTCCAAGGTATATAGTAGTGTGTGAAACATTAACCCTTTCTAACCTTTTCATAAAACAAGGTAAGTTTTAGTGTGATTTTTGAGGGGCATTAGATGTTCTAAGGTTTAGAATGGTTGAGTAATTTGTTTATGTCAAGAGCATTAATAAAATCCTCTTGTAAGTTATCCCAATAGGAAATTTATGCTATAGCTTTATACTTTTAAAATTCTGATAGAAGTAGTAAAAACACTGTGGTGTTGGAATCTGAATGGATCTTGATCCATTCCTGGTGGAAAAATAGGCTAAGTATGTAGTATATTTGTTGGCCCCCAAAGAAGGTGGGGGTTGGTGTGCAGAGTAGTCTGTTGTTTGCTGAAACCCATGGCACCTGCAAGGGGGAAAATCAGTCAGAAAACAAAATTATTAGGAAAAAAAAATATTTGTAAGATTTAGGTAGAATAATATTGACAGAAACTAACCCATGTTGTTTACCACTTTTCTGTGGTGTGGGCTGCTGGATAGTAGTTATACCATTTATTGAATCAAATACTATGCTCATCCTAAAACTGCTTTTCAGGAGAGTGGCCACTAGCAAGGTGTTGCTATTCCAGTTTGCATTTACATTAGTTACAACAGAATAAAAATTTAAATTGAGTTCCTTACCTGATCTAACAAGGTTTTAATAGTCCCATGTGGTTAGTGGCTAGCATTTGCTCAGTGCAGAATAGGACATAGTCACATAATGTTTTCTTCCACAGTGCTGCTTTAAGATGTGTACTATTTTTTTTTTTGTTTTTTTTTTTTTGGTTTTTCGAGACAGGGTTTCTCTGTGTAGCTTTGGCCTTTCCTGGGACTCACTTGGTAGCCCAGGCTGGCCTCGAACTCACAGAGATCCGCCTGGCTCTGCCTCCCGAGTGCTGGGATTAAAGGCGTGCGCCACCACCGACCGGCAAGATGTGTACTATTAACTAACACTTGTTTACCAATAAAGAAACGGACACCCACACAAGTGAAATAATATACCCAAGGTCGCATGGCCAGTAATTTTAAGCCTCCGGTAACCATAACCTTTGCTGTATTGATAGCATGCTTTTCTCCTTTCAGTCAGTTTATTAATAAAACAGTCATGACCTGATAGGTTTATAGTGACAAATTATATTTATTATTTTTAAAAGATGGAATTATAAATTATAATTACTAAAACTATAACTTTATTAATATAATTTCAATATCAGGGAAAAGGCAGACCATGTATAAATGCAATGGTTATTTTCTCAGTCGAGTGATAGAATCAGTGAGTTTTTTTTAACTACTTCCCTCCAGCAATATCTACATTGCAGTCTATCAGTGCCCTATTTGCTGTCAGTTGTCTTTGTTAGAACTATCACTTTCCAGAATTATTGTACTACTATTGCTTGTTCATATTTGGGAATTTCTTAATTTTCTTAATTTCTTAAATGAGTGTCAAACCTTTAAGTCTTTAAGTAGCTTCTTTTTGAAACTCACCTAAGTCTTCCAGTATAGGAAGTATTTGTCATTCATTGGTCATCACTACAATAGAGAAATTGGAATTCCAGGGAGGGGGGAAATGTAAGCTGTCTATTCTAGAAACTTTAGGTCTTTGTTTTATGGGAGTACTATATCTCTCAAGAAGGAAAAGAGGTGGATTTCTGTTTTCTATTTACAATTGCTGTCTGCTGTGATACTTCCAGATGATATTCCTATAAAAAAAATTTCACATCTTTGAAAATACCAGTGGTCCATGAAGGGGAAGAATATAAAGAGATCTGTCTATTTGGTCCTGTGTTTCCCTGTGATTTCAATGAATAACTTGTACACATCTAAGGGCTGAAGATACAAAGATAATTTCCTTGGCTTCTCAGAAGCACACACTCTTAATGGAGAGACAAACATACAGAGGTGTACTCTAGAGTAAGCTAAACAAATATCCCTAGTGTTCCAAGGGAACAACTTTAAAGGACTACGTCCAATAGAAGCATAATCTGAGAAAAGAGGTCTTCATTTTGAGAAAGAGGATATCTTTGGGGAATCTGTTAAGAGTTGAGAGTATTCATGTTGGAAGTAGGTATAAGATTAAAGATATTATGGTGGTGTTTTACCTCATGATTCAGGCATAATCCCAGAACAAAAGAAAAACCAAACATACAAGGAAATTTACACTAGAGCTCTTTGAGCATCATAAAGGTATTTAATATATAAATCACACTTTTGAGCTATTTGGATGATTTTTATGTGGAGCTTAAGGGCCTCATACATGTTAAGCAAACCCTCTGCAACCGAGCTTCATCAGGTTGAACTTTGACTTCCACACATGTACCCATGATTCTGATAATTGCTCTGGGGTAACATAGAGGGTCAATGAAAGGAAATGAAGTAGACAAGGAAGAATTCAGTTTATATTTTGGATTAAAGGTATAAGAATTTTGAAAGAAAAGTGCTTTGAACTCCCTTGAGAATCCATCGAATTCTATGAATACTTTTTCATTAAATGGTCTGCATTCAAAGAGAGCACTCTTTTTTCCTCTATGCTCAAAACAGTAATTCTGGCTCATCTCAGTACCTTCTTTGGCACTTGCTTTGTACTGGAGAGCAATCTCATTTTTACATACTGAAAAGCTCAATCCAGTCTATTGTCTTCAAAATAAGACTATATAATAAAGCAAATATCATAGTTATAGTAGCAACAAAAAGTGCCAATAATAAGACATGTTTCTGATCAGAATGAAAACCACACTTTAAAAGATTTCAAATAATACTTAAAAATAGTACATACCATTTTCCTGAATTAGAAAGTAGATGGAACTAATTTCAGTCTGTATAAACTTGAAATTTTAATGAAATATTAGTAGGGTGTATAAGAACAAGTCAAGCTGTTTCTAAAATTCTTGTGGAAAAAAAACTACAATGCAGAAAGACCATAGGAACTTGTGAAAAAAAAAACATGGAGGGAATAGCATCTCCCTACTGGGTACTAACATGCAGAGTAAATTATCAGTAAGTCAAAGTCATGCATTTAGGCATACTGCAATAGAATAGAATGTTCATAAATAGGACCAGATGAATTTGATAATTTGGTACATGATAATAATGACATTCCACGTAAGCAGAGAAAAGATGGAGTTGGTGACACAGCACATAGCTAAATTACTAGAATTCTTGCCTAGCATTTCTCAAAGCCTTGGGTTCTACCCCCAGCACCACATAAAACCAAATGTGGAGGCCGAGGTTTGTAAACTCAGCACTTGTGAGGTAGAACCTGGAGAATTAGAAGTTCAAGGTCCCCTTGTGTGGGATGACTCATCCCTAACGGGCTTGAGGGCCAGCTGGCCCAAACCAGTAAAAAAGATACTTTCTGACAGCCAACCTGGGTAAGCCTAAAGGCCTTAGCAACAGCAGCTGAGACATGATCTGGAGATGACCTGGACCAATGAGAGGCAGCCATGTCACACCAGCAGTTGCATATTCATCAGACCTCCCCCCCAGGGCGGGGTGGAGGGTATATAAGGCTTGCCTCTTCCTGATTAAACCGAGCTTGTTGTTTGGACATTCTCCAGGAGTCTGTATGGTTTGACCCTGCGTTTACTTGGCCCCCTTCCCCAAAGGAACAATAGCACAGGACCCTGCCACACTCTTCATCTCCTTCAGTTTTGTTATTGCTCTAGCTAAGACTTCAAGTATTATGTTGAATAGGTATGGAAAAAGTGGACAACCTTGTCTTGTTCCTGATTTTAGTGGAATTGCTTTGAGTTTTTCTCAATTTAAGTTGATGTTGGCTATGGTCTTGCTATAAACTATCTTTAAGTATATCCCTTCTCTCCAGCACTTTTATCATGAAAGCTGTTGGATTTAGTCAAAATATTTTTCTGTATCTAATGAGATGAACAAATGGATTTTTTCTTTTGGTTTGTTTATATGGTGGATTATATTTACTGATTTTCATATATTGAACCTTCTCTGCTTCTCTTTCTTTATTGAATATTGGTGTGGTTTGGGTATCAGGGTGATTGTGGCCTCATAAAATGAATTTGGCAATGTTCCTTCTGCTTCTATTTTGTGTAATAATTTAAAGAGTATTGTCATTAACTTTCCTTTGAAAGTCTGGTAGAATTCTGCACTAAAACAATCTGGCTCTGGGCTTTTTTGGTTGGGAGATTTTTAATGACTGCTTAAATTTCACTAGGGCTTATAGGTCTGTTTAAATTGCTTATCTGATCTTGATTTAACTTTGGTAAATGGTATATCTCGGGAAAATTACAGACCAATTACCCTTGTGAACATAGAATCAAGAATACTCCACAAAATACTCACAAACCAAATGCAATAAATAGTACATCAAAAAGATCATCCACCATGATCAAATAGGCTTCATCCCAGAGAAGCAATACCTTTTACAATAGCCTCAAATAATATAAAATATCTTAGATTAACTCTAACCAAGCAAGTGAAAGACTTGTATGATTAAAACCTTCAAGTTTTTGAAGAAAGAAATTGAAGAAGATATCATGGATCAGTAAGATTAAAATAGCAAAATGGTCGCAATATCAAAAGCAATCTACAGATTCAATGCAATACCCATCAAAATTCCCACACAATTCTTTACATACATTGAAAGAACAATACTCAATCTCATATGGGAAAACAAAAAAACCCAGGATAGCTAAAACAATCCTGTACAATAATACAACTTCTGGAGGTATCAGCACTCCAAATTTCAAGCTCTACTACATAGCTACAGTAATAAAAACTACATGGTATTTTCATAAAAACAAACATGTTGATCAATGGAATCAAATTGAAGATCCACACACTGATTTTTTTTTATAAAGAGGCCAGATACACACTGGGAAAAAAGATGATGTCTTCAACAAATGATGCTGCTCAAACTGAATAGCTGCATGTAGAATAATTCAAATAGATCCATACGTATCACCTTGCACCAAATTCAAGTCCAGATGGATAAAAACTTCAACATAAAACAAAATATACTGAACTTGATAGAAGAGAAAATGGAGAATGACCTTGAACTCATTGGCACAGGAGAAGATTTTCTGAATAGAACATGGTTGGCACTGGCACTAAGAGCAACAATTAATAAATGGAACCTAATGAAACTGAAGAGCTCCAGCATATGTGTCTAGTAAAATAAAACAATTTTTGCATATTACAACATGAAGAATATTACAGGTATATCACACAACCCTACAGAGAAAGCAGTTATAGAAATATCTAATTGAACTCTAAAAGATATGCTTAATAAGCATAAAGGTGTAATAAAGACCCACAGAGATAGATTGCACAATACTTTATGAACTTTAAATTTTCTAAATGCTAATGAGAAAGGAACGACAAATGTGGAGAGACATTGGATAATAGAAAAAAAAATGTTGAATTAAACCAGTATACTTTAAAGATATGTTGATCTCAGAGTGGAAACCAGGATATGTGTTATGTTGGGGAAGAAGTTTTGCTTTTGTTTCCACAGGAGAAGAAAAGTTATGGATGCCATCAAGATTGATAAAGATTATATTCAACCATGAGAGACCTCTTGATTAGGAGAGGTGCTAGTTCGTCAAACAGTGTGGCCATTCAATCTAAACTAACTTACAAGACTAACAAATGCTTTTCATTTGATCAGATATAACCTTTCAAAAAGGGCAACTGTTGCTAGAGTTTTCCTGCCTGGCCCACAGTCAGGACAAATCTCTCTCACCCGCCAGTCCCAAGCCGCTCAAACCCGATCAAGTAAACACAGAGACTTATATTGGTTACAAACTGTATGGCCGTGGCAGGCTTCTTGTTAACTGTTCTTACAGCTTAAATTAATCCATTTCCATTAATCTATACCTTGCCACGTGGCTCGTGGCTTACCGGTACTTTACATCTTCCTTATCCTGATGGCGGCTGGCAGTGTCTCTTCCTACGCCCAAATTCCCAAATATACCAAACTTTGGAGATGTGTAAAGGTTAAAACCTTCCTTTTTAAGAAAAGAAAAGGGGAGGTGCTGTGGGATGGTCTGTATGTCAAATGTGTTGCTGATTGGTCAATGAATAAATCACTGATTGGCCCATGGCCAGGCAGGAAGTATAGGCGGGACTAACAGAGGAAAACTGAGAGAACAGGAAGCTAAGTGGGGGGACACTGCCAGCCGCCATCAGGATAAGGAAGATGTAAAGTACCGGTAAGCCACGAGCCACGTGGCAAGGTATAGATTAATGGAAATGGATTAATTTAAGCTGTAAGAACAGTTAACAAGAAGCCTGCCATGGCCATACAGTTTGTAACCAATATAAGTCTCTGTGTTTACTTGATCGGGTTTGAGCGGCTTGGGACTGGCGGGTGAGAGAGATTTGTCCTGACTGTGGGCCAGGCAGGAAAACTCTAGCAACAGGCAACTCCCCAGAATTAGGATTGGGGCCAGGTTTTGTTTTTGTCTGTCCAGGAGAATAAAGTCATCCAACTAAGGAATCTGAAGACCACTAGACAAAACGAGACATCTGAAGCAAAGGACAAATCATCCAGAGAAAATGCCCCAAGAAAAATAGCAAATTGCCCTAATGGTAGCACAGTTCCAACAGGATAAAATTTCATGAATCTTCCCAAATGTTTGTTTCTGCTGTTCTCTGTAGACAAATAAGTCTTTTATAGTCTCAATTCAACTAAAAATTAAAGATGGCTTTGTAGTTGGAGCGTGGCTCTCTCCTTCTCTAACCCCAAGCATGCTTGTCAAAGGAAAATTCAAAATCTCTGTCTCATGTCAGAAGAGCCACCTGGTATGGGACCAGAATAAAACCCAAAATTAAGGGACTATTCTATTGCCACTAATCTCATAATCCTTTGGTTTTATTTTGACTCTTTAAAACTTTTAAGGTCTAAATACTAATTCAAATTTATAAGATTTATACACACACACACACACACACACACACACACACTTAAAATTTCTGGTGTGATGTCAATGGTCATATAGAACACTAACTAATTCTAGAAGTAGAATTCATCTAGCTTGCTGTACATGATTTCAGGCTTGAGTCTGAAGCTGGTAACTAGGAATTAAGCTTGTGTATCCCACATGTATTTAATAGACCGTTGTCTTTTAACCTCTCAGAGATCTGCTGAATATGACATTTAAAATGTTTATGTGGTGATGTTTTATTTGCACTCTTACAAATAAAGCTTTCCTGGGGATCAGAGGAAAAAGTCAGCCACTATATTAAACATAGAGGTCAGGCAGTGGTAGCACACACCTTTAATCCTAGCATTCAGGAGGCAGAGATTGATCTGGATTTCTGTGAGTTCAAGGCCACATTGTGAGCAGAGCCAGGTGTAGTGGCACACACCTTTAATCCCAGCACTAGTTAACCATAGAGGTCTGGAAGTCTATATAGACAGACAGGAAGTGACAGAGCTGGGGGGAAAGAGGAAGTGATATAGCTGGGCAGAGAGAGGAAGTAAGATGGCAGGGCACAGAAAGGTATATAGATGTGAGTATACAGGAAGTAGCTCTCTTGGGCTGAGGATTTCCTAGCAGTAAGAACTTGTGGCTGGCTTGTTCTATCCCTCTGATCATTCAGCTTTCACCCCAATATTTGGCTCTGGGTTTTTTATTAATAAGACCATTTGGCAATTTGTGTTACATGTTTACATTTTTCTGCAGGGAACCATGACCATTCCTAACAGTGACCTTTGATGTCTCTAAAGGATAATGGGGTTTCCACAACAACAATTCCACCTGAATTGTGTTAATGCCACTAAGCTGACAAACACCACCCAAAGGTCATCTTTGGACTACAAATTGCTCAGGACAATTTCAAGGTGTTTAGCTAAGATGGTCTAGCTTCGTAGACTACTCTAGCCAGGACTTCAGATAATCCCTGTACTTTCCCATCACACCAAGACTAGACAACAGCTAGCTCTCCCATTGCTGAAGACAACACCCACCCAACTCATTGAACATGGAGTTCTCGAGTTGGTGTCTACATAGAACCTTCACCCCCATTTTCTAGTGTCTTTGGTATAGGAAATTACTCTGAAGGATACAAAAAAAGAAATGTAAACACCAACCCAGCCACAAAACCTTTGACCTACAATCTGTCCTGCCTACAATGGTGGTTCATAACTTGTGGTAATAGCCAATCAATGTCTGATATGACTTAAGGCCCACTCATGAGATGGAACCCATACCTGACACTGCTTAGATGACCAAGAACCAGAGACTAGATAGCCCAGAGACCTAGGGTAAAACTAAATACTACAAGTCTTAAAAAAACTAATAAACAGTAGTGATAAAATGACTCCTAATGATATTATGCTATACTCATAGATCAGTACCTTATTCAGACATCATCAGAGAAGCTTCCCCCTGCAGCAGATGGGAACAAATATGGATACTCACAGATAGACATTAGTCAGACAGAGAGAGAGAGAGAGAGAGAGAGAGAGAGAGAGAGAGAGAGAGACAGAGAGACAGAGAGACAGAGAGACAGAGACAGAGACAGAAACATAGAGGAAGACAGAGAGACAGACAGACCTTGAAACATACAGTTCTAAATGAGATGTCTCCATCAAATCCCTCCCCTCAGTACTCATGGAAGAGGAGGCAGGAAGAAGGTCAGAGCCAGAGGGGATGGAGGACACCAGGATAACAAGCCATCAATCAACTGAGCAATGCTCATATGAACCCACAGAGGCCACAGCAGCAAGTTCAGTGTCTATACAGGTCTGCCCCAGTTCCCTTGTGTATATATTATAGCTTTCAGTTTAGTATTTTTTTATGGGATTCCTGAGTCTGTGTACAACTGGATGTCTCATTCTTGTGCCTTATTTGGGGGCTCTTTTTCTTTTGTTCGTTCGCCTTGTCCATCTTTGATGAGAAGTTTTTTTGCTCTACCTTACTATATTTTATTTCATTATGTTTTGTTGTTATCTCTTAGAAGCCTGTTCTTTTCTAATAAGACAGAAAGGGAGTGTATCTGAATGGATGGGGAGAGGGGGAACTGGAAGGAGCAGAGGGAGGGGAAACTTTAATCAGTATATACTGTATTAGAAAAGAATCTTTTTAATATAAGAGAAAAATAGTGCAAGGTCATCTGTATCTACATATGGAATTCAAGGTGAGCCTGGGCTACAAGTAACTCTCTAGGAGAGAAAAACTATTGGGATTAATAATAGATGAAGAGGGAGGAAAAAAAAGGAAAAGTAAGAATTGTTCCCCAAATTACTTGTTGCCATATTTTTGCTTCTTTGGGGTTAGATTTCATTCCAGTTTTGGAAAAGAGTAAGGACTTCTGTTTTGAGAATACGATTAGCAGCATTTTAGCAATTGTATGGTATTATAATGACAAATTAAAATATTGCAGCACCTACATTCAGACAGTTTTCACCTTGGAATATTTTCATAGTCCTGTCACTATACAAAGAATGTGTCACCAGGCCCCAATTTTCTGAAGGACAGAACTTTGGGGGAGCTCTACATAAAACACATGGCTGGTTTCCCTGTCAAAACTTTTGCCAAGGTTTGAAACTGAATGAAGTAGGAAGCTAAAGAGCTAAGCTGTCAACTTCTAAAAGTCAAAAGTTTCTTAACTTCCAGAGCTCATGTCTCCTCCAGGATCTAGGAATAGTAACATGTTAGATGTTGATTGAGGCTTACTAATGTTGCAATGTAGTCCACATCACACAATTTCTTATTGGGAACAATTGATTAATCACTCATCCTTATTGCTTACTGAAATAATGAGAAATCGACTCCAGTAAAAGATAAAATCATCTGCAATATCTATATATCTATGGCTCATCTATACATACCACTTAGCACACAATGGATTTTTTTTTGGCTATGCAACAAGGAAAAACTAAAAATCGTGAGAAAAATAAATAGTTGTAGATACAGATATAGCTGACACTGAGACTAGCAGGTACCTTTAAAGTGATATATTAAATAATATGTCCAAAAGAGAGGAAAAGGATAGATGGAAATATAAAACAATTAGAACATTTAATCATTAATAAAACACTTAGAAATGAAAATTGCAGCCTCTGAAATGAAAGACTCAACGCATGTGTTTAGCAATAGACATGGCAAACAGCAAAATGCAGTCAGTGAATTATGATGTTGGTCAATATAAGAGAAAGTGAAGCAGAGAAGGAAAAGTAAAAGAAAGACTACCATGTAATAGTCATGATATGTATTTAATGCTTTAGCAATTATGTATTTAATCTCAATGAAAGGGAAAGATTGGGCCAAAAGCAATATTTCAAGTGATAATGGCTGAGAATTTGTCCAAAACTCATGATATACACTAACTCAGATTTATATTTTGGAAATTCCAAATTGGAAAAATAGTAAGAAACCACTTTATGCACATGAAGGATAAATAGCTGGTTAAACAAAGTCATTGAAAATATTATAAAAGTGGCTAGAGAAAATACAGAACCTTCAAAGGAGAATAATATAACTGACAACCGATGGCTTTTCAAAAGCATTTGAAGCTTTTTTCAGAAAGCAATAGAAGTATAGCTTTAAGCTTATTTTTAAAGCACCGGTCTGTGGGGACTGGAGAGATGGCTCAGTGAGTAAAGGGCACTTGCAACCAAGCCTGAAAGTCTGCATTTGATCCTTGGGACAAACATTATGGAAGGAGAGAACCAACTCCTTCAGGTCATCGTTTGATTTTGCAACATTTACCATTGCACACACCCCAATACAAATACTTTAAAAAGTGAAATAAAAAGCCTATGTCTAGCAAAATGTACATCAGAAATGAGGGTATTCAGACAAAGATTAAGGGAATTCCTTTAATTTGAAAGATGCTCTACAAATGTCAGAGGAAATTATTCAGAAAAGAACAGAATGACACTGAGTGGAACATGGAATTGCAATAGGAAATGAACACATGAAAACTGTTGTGTGTAAGTATAAATGATGATTTCTCTCCAAGATAATTGTCAGGGCATTATTATTTGTGGAACAAAAATGTGTAATAACACTAAAATGATTTCAGGATGATAAATGAAGTTTAAGACTTATTAAGTTTTAGAAATATCAGAAAAAGTAAATGTCATATATTAGTATGTAATAAGCACAAATGCATGTTTAATCTTTAAGTAAAAGTTAACACAACCCTCTGTGGATTACTTAGCATTGCTAGGTGCTTACCAAGGTACATGAAAAAATTTCCATAGAAACGCTTATAGATCAATGTTCATGATATCTTTATTTATAATAGCTAATGAATAAAATAACCAGAATATTCTTGAATATGAAAATATATAAACAAATTTTGTTATTCATCCATATATGAAATACTACTCAGAAATAAAAAGAAATAATCACATGTATTAGTCTCATAGACATAATATGTGAAAGAAAAAAGAATATAAACAATTTTACTTATATAATGTTCAGCAAACAGTATGTAACTGGGGGTTGTTAACTGGAAAGGTGCATGGAAACTGGGATGATAGAACATTCAAAATCTTGAATAGGAATAATTTAGAAAGTGTATGCAGTTGTCAGAGCTCACCAAACTATATTTTTAAAATCTATGCACATAAATTTTAAGTGAGCACATGAATATATTATTTGATGTTTGAATGTTTCTGATAGGGTATTTATTTTCAATATAACTTTTCATTTTTCAATTTTTAACTGAAATAAAATTATATCACTTTTTCACCTACTTTTTGTTCCTCCAGCCCATCCCAAGTACTATCCCTCTAATCTCTCTTATACCCCTCCCACACTCAAGTTTATAGACTCTTTTTCTTTAATTATTACTGTTACATATATATATATATATATATATATATATATATATATATATATATGAAGAAATATATAACTATGATTTGTGTAGTCCTTTTTTTGTTGCTTGTATGTATATGGTTTCAGGTGACCACTCTGAATTGATCAACCAACATGGTTCATCTTTGGAAGTGGCTAATTTTCCTTTTCACAGAAGTCATTAGTTGTCTGTAGTTCTTTGTCTATGGGTGTGATCCATTGAAAATTTTCCCCATCCATGTTAGCATGGCCATTGATATTGCCAATGTTCTAGTCTTTTTTGTACAGCCATATCTAGGAAATTCTGTTCCACAACAAACTTCCTGGTCCCCTGGATCTTACAGTCTTTCTATCCTCTCTTCCATGATGTTCCTTGAGCCATAGAGGCATGAGCAGTGATGTAGATATCTGTTGGGGTTGGGTTCACCATGATCCTTTCACCCCTATATTGTGTACAGTTGTGGTTTTCTGTGATTTGATGTAAGGAGAGGATTCTTTTATGTGGAGTGATAGCTACACTTATTTGTAGATATTACAAGATTTAGAAGGTAGCAAGGGATTATTCTGGTCAAGTGAAATGACTGTAGTAGATTCTTTTCTAAGGTCTATAGCCTCACTAGTCCTGGGAAGCTGGCTAGGTTTCCAGTACCAGGCATGATTTCCCTCCTGTTGAGTGGGCCTTAGATTCAATTAAATAGCTGTTGGTTACCACCAACATGTTAGTGTAAATTTATGGATATCTTGCTATGCTGATAATTTTTGTAGTTCATAGGTGTCACAGCAGGGGAGACCTGTTTAATTTCTTCCCTACCTTGGCAGCTTGCATAATATTTCCTGGAACCATGGAAGCTAGACTGCACTGAGAAGGCTTTTGAGTCAGATCCACCTATAATCATCCAAGTGTGCAGTGTCTTCAGCAGTAAGGGTGCACCCTCAACTCCTGAGAAGAAACCAAGGACTATATTGATAGTCTGTATTGTTTGAGAGTCACTTGGACTGCCCTTATGAACCATTGAAAAAGTGGTTTCTCATGCATGGTACTAGGGATTTTAGTAGTCTCTAGTTCTTTGGGGAGCATTGTCAGCCCTGATGGCATAACTTCTTTTTAAGATACATATCTAGTGTCTTCAGCAGTAAGGGTGCACCCTCAACTCCTGAGAAGAAACCAAGGACTATATTGATAGTCTGTGTTGTTTGAGAGTCACTTGGACTGCCCTTATGAACCATTGAAAAAGTGGTTTCTCATGCATGGTACTAGGGATTTTAGTAGTCTCTAGTTCTTTGGGGAGCATTGTCAGCCCTGATGGCATAACTTCTTTTTAAGATACATATCTATATCTGTATCTATATCATATCAATGTAGACTTCTGTGTATTATGAATAGTTTTAGGGAAATACAAAATAATAGGATTCCTTGAAGTTTTATGAAACACCCTTGGTGTTATTTGTTCTTTTACCCTCTTTCTCCTTCTGGATTGACTTCCCTTCATCCTCTCCAATTGGAGCCCCCGCCCCAACTTGTTATTCCATTTTTCACTTTATATCACCTGTATCCTGCTATTCTCCTGTCAAGTACTTCCTCTCCATGATCCCTTTACACTTTCCAGATTTACACTCACATCTGAGGATTTAAAACTTCAACAAGAAGGGACATTCAATGTTTGTCTTTCTGGGTCTGGGTTACCTCAGTCAATATGATCTTTTCTTAGTTTCATCTATTTACCTGAGAAATTCATGATTTCATTTCCTTTATATCTGAATATCATTCTGTATTGTATGTACTGCATTTTCATTATCTATTCTCTATTGATAGATATTGAGGTTGCTTCCACTCCCTAGCTATTGTGAATAGAACAGTTATGAGCATTGCTGAGCAAGTATCTGGGGAGTAGGATGTCAAGTCCTTTTGGCATATGCCAAGGGGTTGTATAGCTGTGTTATGCTGTAGAATGATTTTTGGTTATTTGATGATACTCCATACTGATATGCAAAGTGGATTTTGAGGACATAATTATATGTAAACTATAGCTAAATTGTTGATCAAATACCAATGCCAGACAAATATGTAAAATATGTACATATGAGCAATACTAAATAGGTTCAGTAAGGTGTGTGTGTGTATGTGTGTGTGCAAAACAATAATTGAAGAGGCCATGGATTTGAGGCAGAGTGTGGGACACAGGAGGAATTTGGAAGGGGAGACAAAGGGGTGAAAATGATGTAAATATAATATTCATGTATTGAATTCTAAAAAATAGCAAAAATGTTATTAATCAAAAAGGCAAAGAATGAGTGGACTTAGAATAGGTGAGTAAAGTAGAAAACAAATATCAAGATGATGGATATAAATCCTACTATATCAATACTTACATTAAATGTAAAAGAAATAAATATTCTATGTAAAGAAAGGTTATCAATATTATTTGTATCATTTTTCATTAAGTTTGTACTATATACATGAGATATGCTTTAAATAGTATAATGAAGAAAGGTAGAAAGTAATAGTGTAGACAAAATATACTATACAAACTTTAAATCAAGGTTAGCGGTGTGTGTGTGTGTGTGTGTGTGTGTGTGTGTGTGTGTGTGTGTGTGTGTGTGTTTGTGTTTTACTTGTGGTTCTGAAAATCAAACCCAGGGCCTTACACATGTTATGTAAGCTGTCTAACACTCAGGTATGTGCACATACATACATTCCAAAGCCCTAGCATAGTGATATTAATATGTAGGCAGTAGGAGCTGAATCATTTTTCCACGCTATAACCTGTTTATAAGCATCTAAATATGTCTGGCTATAAAATTAATGCCAAACAATGTGAACCCTATTTTACAATCAAAGTTCAGATTAGTGAGAAAAGATCTTTTTTGGCAAAAGGAGCAGGTAGCAGTTCTTTTTAAGTCATTAGAGGGAAGCAAGTCTATAAGTAGAATTAATGGGAATTTTCTAGAGATTATAGATATAGGAGAAATTTATTTCTCTCAACCACATTTCTTAATTCCAGTGAGTTCACATGGAAAATTGATACCCTATATGTAGAAGGAGTTTTCCTCTCCTAACCACCTGCTCCCAAATAACTGACACAGAGGCTTAATATTATTTATAAATGCTTGGCTGATAGCTCAGACTTGTTACTAGCTAACTCCTACACTTAAATTAACCCATATTTCTTATCTATGCTTCGCCAGATGGCTCATGGCTTGCTACCTCATTTTCTACATGTTCTTCTTCCTCAGGGGCTGCCTGGCATCTACCCTGACTCCACCCTTCTTCATCCCAGTATCCTCAGTTTGATTGTTCCACCTAACTTTATCCTACCTTGCTATAGGCAATCAGCTTCTTTATTAACCAATGACAGTAATACATATTTCCAGTGTACAGAAGGATTATTCCACAGCACATATACCTATGAATTATTTGTAATGTGTAGCAAGTCTTACTTTAAAGTATAGCATTTTATGAACCTTGCATGCAATAGCTCATTTTATGGCTTTCAAATAATCATGTGTATTATCAAGAATATTAGTTTCAAAATAGGCAACCAGAATTCAAATCTGGGACCCTGCACTGACTAGCTAGAAACATCTGGCTAGTTATTCCACCTCCATTAGGCTAAATTAGCTCTTTCAGGAGCTCAGCCTGGAGGGAACCGAGCTGCCTAGTTTCACAGTAGTTGGTTAAGACACAGCAAAATGAAAGTAACATCTAAGTAAGCATTGGCTTGCCTACTGCATAATGCAAGAGAAGACAAAATCAGAGAAAGAGCCAGATTCTTTCTGTTCCTGTTCCACCCGCCTCTCCCAGTTCTTCACCACTTACCACAACCTCTGTGGAATCAGTGATGCACAGATGGAAGATTAGCTACATCACTACAGAGGAGAAAAAAATCTCACCATTGAGGGATCCCAAACAAGAAGTTCCTGTCCCAAGGGTCAGGGGTAGCAGGAAGTAAGTCACTTAGGAGTGAATTTAAGAATATAAAAGTAACTCCAGGGTTTTCTCCTTCTCTCCATGGCCTTGACAAAGCCACCTGAGTCTTAACTGCACTTCCTAAAGAGTGAAGGTTTTGCAGCATGCATGTGGGGAAGAAGGTTTCCTTTCTCCGGTGAAGCCTACCAACTAAGGCCTTTATAATCCTGTGTAGTTGGGTCCAAAAACTCACATATACGTAGATTTCTGGCTCAGAGCTGGATTCTTCTGGTACCTCAACTATAAAATGGAGTTCCTAAATAAAATAACACATATAAAATGTTTATGAAAATAGCACGCAGTAAACCCCTAATAAATGTATTCTTGTCATCATCCCAGGGCTAACATCCTTAGCTAGTATAACTATCAATTCTTGTAAATAATCAAAATCCAATTTTTGATATCTGGCTCATACTACTGGTGAAAATCAGGTAAAACTTTTCTAGAAGGCTGTTTTGCAGTATGTATCCATGACCTTAGATTCTTAAGATTGTTGAGCAAATGCACTGCTAGAAATATATTCTAAGGAAGCAAGAAAAGATATATTCTCAGATATTATACTATTTCAAACAACAAAAGATGAAATGTCTGACTATAGGAAAAGATATTTAGAATTTGTACCATTCAAATGATGAAATATTCTGTAAGTCTTAAAAATTCTGTTCACATATACAGAAACAATTTACCAAGATAATATATTTCAACTTTAAGGTTGGCACAAATCCAAGTCTTGTTTAACAATATGTTCTGCTGACAAAGACATGGGGAAACTTGTACTCTCATATTGTGCAGGTGGGAGTAGAGATGGATAGATCCCTTAGGCAGGTAATTTGGCAATATCTATACAGAACTGCAAATTCATATATACTTTCACAAAGAAATTCTTCTTTTGGAAAATTGTGGCTAAATTTGTTTGTGCATATATTTGTACATACATGCATACACATTTGTTTGTTTTGTCATTGTTTGTAATGGAAAATTGAAAATAATGGAAGGAACTAATTCAGCAAATTGCAAATACCCATAAATACCTATATAGTGATAAGTAGTCTATGTACCTGTAAAACTAGAGGATGATTTTCCTGCACTGATGCACACACACACACACACACACACACACACACACACACACACACATGCGCATGCACGAGAGAGAGAGAGAGAGAGAGAGAGAGAGAGAGAGAGAGAGAGAGAGAGAATGAGGTAGTGAAGCTGTGTTTTTGTTTTTGTTTTTGGACATAGGCTCTTGCTTTGTAGCCCAGAGTAGCCTGGAACTCTCTATATAACCCAGGCTGACCTTATACCAGAATCTTTCTGTCACTCATGAGCCACTATGCCTATCATTAATATATATTATTAGATTAGCAATCCAAGGTACAGAACAGTGTATTGTTAATGACTTTCATCAGAAAGTAAAAGGTATAAATATGCTTTTTATCTGTTTCCATTTGCTTATATTTATAAATATGCATAAGAAAGTATGGTAGGCTGAATAACAGCCTTCAAGGATGCATCTACTTCCTATTCTTGGGAATGTGTAAATATTAAATTATGTGGTAAAAGATGATTAAATTGATCATGCTATGTGGTATTGTGGGAGGAAGTCTCAGTGCCGTTATAAGTATCCTCAGAGAGGCAGAAAGATTATGCACAGAGAAGAGGGGTAGCTTATTCATTGAAGCAGATAATGGAGTCATGCAGCTGTTTGTCAAGGAATGCCAACAGTTTCCAAAAGCCAAAAGAGACAAGCCTCTAGAGTGAACATGTCCCTGACAGTCCCTTGCTTTTCACTCAGTTGTACTGGGTTCAAATTTCTGACCTCCAGAAACTTGAGAGAATAAATTCCTTATTGTCTTAGACCACCACCCTTTATAATTTGTTACAGCGCCCACAGGAAACTAATACAAATAGTCACCTCTTTGGCAGAAGTATGGGGGATGGAAACACAGAGGCAGGACCAGGAATTTTCATTGATTATCTTTTTGTGTTGTCTTATTTACCAAATAAGATAGACGCACTTAACATTTCAAATTCAAACTGTTAAAGATGTCATCACATTCAATTGAAAACAAATGTGTATGTGTGTGTGGGAGGGTTTGTAGCTAGAGTTTTTCTGCCTGGCCCACAGTCAGGACAAATCTTTCTCACCTGCCAGTCCTGCAGCTGCTCAGACCCAACCTAGTAAACACACAGAGACTTATATTACTTACAAACTGTATGGCCATGGCAGGCTTCTTGTTATCTAGTTTTTATATCTTAAATTAACCCATATCTATTAGTCTATAAGTTGCCACGTGGCTCGTGGCTTACCAGTATCTTAACATCTTCTCATTGTGGTGGCTGGCAGCGAGCGTCTCTTTGCCTCAGCCTTCCACTTCCCAGAATTCTCCTCTCTCCTTGTCCCGCCTATACTTCCTGCCTGGCTACTGGCCAATCAGTGTTTTATTTATACAGAGCGATATTCGCAGCAGGGATTCACACATATGTTCGCATGCACGTAGAAAACACCTCAGCACTAGGTATCTTCCTCAGCCTTACTTTATAAGATAGGATCTCTTACTGAATCTAGAGTTTGGCTGGACGGATATGGCCAGCAAGCCCAGGGATCTTCCTACCTCCACCTTCCCAGTGTTGGGACTGCAGGTGTGCACTATGATGGTGGACATTGTATTTAGAGGATACGTTTACTGTGCTAGGCTCTTTTTAGTTGCTCCTACCCTGAGTAGACCCTGACAGCTGGTCCAAGATGGACCACTTCCTTGTGCAGTTGTGCACTTCTTAAAAAATTGCTGATTGTTGCAAAAGATTTCACTGCCTCAGCTATTCCTACAAGGTATTGGGTCACCACAGGATTAAACAGGCTCACTGCTAAGTTTTGCTTTTGTATGAAATGTTTGCTTGCTTGGATGGCTGAGGCACCTGCTGGACATCTGTTACAAAATCAAGCCTTACCCACATCAAGACAGGATATGAGTTGATTTGGCTCCCCAAATTATAACTTCGCAGTTTTTTTTCCTTTATAATCCCTGGGCTAACAATAGCCAGAACCTTACCTAGAGAACTCTCTCTGGTTTGGTCCCGGCCAATCTCTTCTTAATAAAAGCCTCTAATTTACTAAAACCAGAACTCAAGTCAGATTGGTAAATCTTTGAATGACCCACAACATGTCTGTCTTCTTATGTAGATGCCAAGTATCCAAACATGCAAGCACTTAACTGAGACATCTCCCAACCGTTTGCCCCTTCTTAGCTCAGGCCTGACCAGCAATTAAGAAAGAGACTACATTGTTCTAAAGCTTAGTTTCCACCCCCTGCTTCTGGCTAGCTTCTGAAATGTACATGCATTAGAAGCAAAGAGCAATTCCTGAGTGACCCTAGCAACTGATCAGCAAATACTCAGCTGCAGAGTCTTTATCTCATAGCTATCTAACCTCAAATATCCTTATAGAGGCCTTAGTATTTCCCCAGTCTATGCCCAAAGTCACAATGATTTCAGGATCCCCCCCCCCCCCCCCCCCCCCCCCCGCAGCTTCGAACCTTTGGCATTCCATCTCTTAGGGCACTTTTCTGTTCTGGAAGGCTGATAATTTCAAAATGGTTGGAGCTGGCTACCTTGCAGAGCATCTAGTTGGCCTGCAGAAAATGTACCACTCTTGTTACACTTGCTCTCACTTCCAGCTGTCAGGTGCTACTCTGATGTCACCAAAGGACAGCATAACCATTAGGGCCGGTGCTCCTCAGAAGTCGGAGATTGCTTCCTGGTCTTCCCAAAAACCCCGCTGCATCTACTCTGGTATCACAGAACAGTCCTGTGGGTATGTCAAGTCTAGCAAGCTTCCTTTGCTGAGTGAAACGCCCTTCGTTTTTAAGGGGAATATCATCCATCTTTCCAAAGGATTTGTGGCTTGCCCCTTGGGTTGCATGAGGGAAGAGAATGTCCACACAAGGAGGAAAAAACAACAACACAAGAAATGCTCTCACTTCTCATTTTGGTAAGTCTCCAGGGATTTCTCTTAAACATGATAGAGGTAGGTGGTGCTCACTGAACCAGTTGGTTTGCCTTTTGCAAAGTCGCGCCTGGGAGCTTAACAGAACTAAGACACTAAGAAAAGCCTCCTCTGAATTAGTTGCAGAATGATCAGCTGCTTAAATAATTAGGTTATACATGTCACAAACTGTATGACATATTTTGTCTTATGCTCTTAGGTTCCCTGTCATGGCATATGTCACAATTATTTGTCAGCTGTATGACTGAGGGCACATTTGGCAGTTAGAGGGCAGAATTTTCTGACCAGATATTTTCAAATATAATTAAAACACGAAATTAGATAGACCTTTTCCCACTTAACTGCCTTTTACCAAGCTTCAGCCCTCAGTATGCGGCTTCACTTTTCATATAATTTTATCTCTTTCTCACAAAGATTTTCTGTAATTGAGACACAATCTGTTACTAAAATGTGGCAGAATTACTATTTCAACTAAGTTGACTGGGCAGCTTACTTAACTAAAATAATATTTTAGTCATTATAAGCATTACAGAATATTTAGGATGAAATGTGCTTATGGCAAAACCTGTCCTTTCTGTAGCTTTTATCATCATAGCAGTAAGAAAAAGTTGTGATAAAACTAAGCTCATGATGACATTTAGTACCATGAGGAAGACAATATTTTAGGTTCTGTGTGTATATGTTGATATTGAAATCCTTAATATTTGGTTTGGAAAATGTTCAGATTTTCATTTTCTTTGTCTTGACATTTTTGTGAAATTCTTCCTTTTTTTAAAAACAGAGATTCCATAGCTGAGGAGAGAATGAAAAACAAAACATTTTAACAGCAGTTTAAATTTGGGACTATTTTAAAGTTGCTTCAGAAGAGTTGCAAAACTGACATAATTTCTGTACAGAAGCCTGTGACTTGTATTCAATACGGAGGTGACATATTCTGAAATGTGTTTGGGAAAGAGCTCTGTGTCTACCATTTGGAGCATGGATTTGAGTGGAGGAATACCAGGGAGGCAGCATTGGGAAGCTCCAGCAATAACACAGGTGAAAGCTATGGCCTAAACAAGTGAGCGGCAAAGCATATTAGTGAAGTACGAAAGGTTTTGCCATCTAAAATGGCAGAACTCTATGGTGCTTTGTGTAATATGTTGCCCATAAATCTGGTTGTTATGGCTCACACCTGTAATCCCAACAACTGGGAAGATGACCCAGGTGAACTGCTGCAAGTTTGAGGCCATCCTGGGCTGTACAGTGAGTTCTAGCCCAGACTTTGCTGCCAAGTTAGAGCCTCATTCAGAACAAAGCATAGGTTGGCCTTTAAGGGAGATAAGGAATAATACAATATATCTATAAATTGTTTAGAAAATGTAGAATTATACAGTTTGCTCATTTAGCAGGATTACTTGCTTATTTTTATTTATATATATTCTAGATACTGGTTCCTTGTCAGAACAGTTGACAATTATTTTCTCCCACTCTGTATGTTGTCTATTTACTGTTGAGTTTTTGCTTTGCTTGGTTGAAACTTCTTGGGTTAGATATAGTCTCTAGAGTTGCCTATGCTTCTAGACTCATATTTAGAAAATATTTGCCTGTCTTAACAACTTTAATTGTTTCCTCTCCACTTTTGCCCAGCAATATCACAGTGTTATATGTCACATTTAGGTTCTTAATCCTTGAGTTGATATTTGAATGTGATAAGAGGCAGGGACCTAGTTTCATAATTCTGCCTATGTTTATCTAGTTTTTTTCAGTATCATTTATAGAAAAGACTTATTCCAATGTATGTTCTTGACATATTTGCTGAAAATCAGGTAGGTGTTATGAATGGATTAATTTCTGGATTTTCTGGTGTATCAGATTGGTGTATTAACGTAGTTTTTATACCAGTATTATGCTATTTTGATTATTATAGCTTTGTAGTATGTTTTGACATCAGCAATTATGATGCTTCCATCTCCCTTCCACAGAATTTCTTTTTGGCTATTTTGAGACCTTTTGTGGTCCCATATAAATGTTGCATTTGTTCTTTCTGGTTCAGGTAAAATGTCATTGGTACTTCAATACACATTACATGAGTCCATATATCATTTTACGTAGTAGATAAATTTTAGAAATATTAATCCTAATTCAAGGGCATGATTATATGTTTCCATATTGTATCTTATAGTTTATTTTATCAATGTCTTAAAATTTGCATTATAAATAATCTTTCAGTTCCCTGGTTAATTTTATTCCTAGGCATTTGATTTTTGAGTGGCTATTGTGAATAGTATTAATTTTCAATTTCCTTTGCAACCAATTTGTCATTGATATGTAAAAATGCTGTTGTCTTTTTAATTTTTATTTCATATTCTTAATTTTATTTCACATTCTAAGACTTTCCTGGATTTGATTACCAGTTCAAAGTTTTTTTGGAGGGGAATCCTTAGGTTTTCATGTCAACTGCAAACAGACTTCCTCTTTCCCAAATGGGAAAACTTTCTTTCTGTTGTCCATTTCCTCTGACTAAGAATGCTGTTCTATAGTAGTTGGACAATTTTCCTTATTCTCATATCCTTTAATTTTATGATTTTCCAGGGAAGGCTCAAATCTTAATATTTATTGTACTCAAATTTCATGAATAATGTTTTTAAAGAATATGCTTGATTACATGATTTATAAAGCCTTATCCTAATTTCTATCCTATCCTACCTTTTTTTCCCTTTCTCTATTAATACCAGTGATTAAACAAAGGGCCTCAGGCCTCACTCATGATAAGTGAATACTTTACATCTAGGCCATAACCCCAGTCAATTCTCATGTATTCTAATATTGTTCTTTGTATCTGGAGCCTCTGATTTTTCTTTTATAAAGCCTACAAAAACATTTGAGTCCATTTTAGCTGAGCTTCCACTTCCAAGTGCCCATATCTGATCTGCTCTGGTTCGCTGTTTCCTCTTTTGATTCACAGAGCACCTAGTGTGAAACGCTATGCATGCTGACTTACACTCATAAAACTTTATATCATTCTGACTTCTTACATGTAAATTTTCCCTCTCTTCTCAAAATTTAAGTCACTTGAGGCAAGGGCATTCTTATCTCTTTCACACATATATCAGATCTACTGTTTTTCTTTGAACAACACACAGACTCAGTAAGGACTAGATGATAATAATAAGTCAGTGAGGGAAAATTCTGAATAGTTGAAATATACCCTATTAAATTGATAAATGTTAAGCTTGTCAGTCCTAATACATTCAAATTACATATTTATGTCTGTAAAGATGAACAATAGTGGGAAAATGACATCTAGTCAGCAAAGGAAGGCTTTTATTTTTAATTGTGCATCTTGGTTGCCTGACCTTGGGTAAGTGTATTTCCCCTTTCTTGAACTTTCTTCATCTAGAAAACAGACTACATAATCCCTAAGGTACATTTGCAAATCACATGTTTTAGAAGTCTACAGTGTAAATCTTGCTTGAATCCCTTATACACCACCCTGAATTTTTAAAATAGAACACACTGAACAGAAATTAACATTTAAAAAAAATGTCACAGTCATTATTAGGAATGTCAATTATTCGCTGACACTATAATGCAGCTAAGGGGGCTATTGTGATGTGGAAAGCTACTTCCTCTCCAGAGCATGTGGCTTTTATTTCTAATTAAAGTGTTCTGTTTAATTTCCTCTTTTAATGTCAGACTGTTATCTGTCACTGTCACTTCTTACAACTGATACCGGTTTTGCCCGTATCAATACCTTCCTCCTTCCTAGCTCACCTGATTCGGGACTTGTAACCTAAGGTATATAGAGCAATGAAGAAATGTTAAATTTGACTTGTGTCAAAAATTGATCATTTAATTACAAGTTCTCTCTCATCTGTGGTTCCTCAGTCCAAAGCCTCAGATTTGGTATAGTCCCCACCCCTCATCAAAGAAGACTTTCTTTACAGCAAATGGAGACCATCACAATTGGACACAGTCCCAACAGATACATTTATATCACGGCTCCTGCGTCTATGGTTCAGGGAACATCATAAAAGAAGGGGCTGAAAGACTCTTAAGAGCCAGAATACCTACCAGGAAGTCTGTGGTGAAAAAGTCTCTCTTAGAAAAGGCTGCCTAAACAAGACCAGAACAATGGAAATATCAACAGGCATGCTTACATGGAGGGTAGAAGAGATTACATTGAGTCAGTCCACCTCTAGACAAAGAATACAGTTAACCAATAACTGCAAGGAAGAGGGGAATTTGACTGTCCCAGGGATGAGTGAAGGATATCCCCACACAGCAGGGGCTTCCTCTCAGACCAGGATTAGGCACAAGCCATACCCATTTTCACAGAGATGCTTTATTTTAAGCAGGAAAGGGAGTTAAAGTAGCTGCTTTCTGACTCAGGCAGAAAAAGAGCAGCAAATGACCTTGCAAGTGTGATATTTAAGAGGAGAAGAAGGAGAGGAGAGGTCTGTGTTAGAATGGGCTAGGATGCTGTGGTAAAGGAGAGAGGGGACTAGGGAGAAGGGGAAGAGGACAAAGAAAGGGGGAATGGGTATTTGTCCCCAAGGGACAAAGTTATTGCCTCTGGTTAGAGAGGGGACAGACATGGCACGTAGGAAAATGGCAGTTTATAAAAGTAAAATGGAAAACCATGTCTTAGGATGAGGTGTTCAATTTTAATTAGGCATGTTAAGTAGGTGAGCCAAAAGGGGCTTTTGATTGCTGGATTTCATTATTTTGAGAGCTGGACCTTGGTAATCAGCCTCAGGAGGAGGAAGTGGTCAAACAAGAGAGCAGACCTTGGTGGCATCTAGCAATTTTCGCAAGATAGAGGGAATGGGGGAGAAGGACAACGCCTGCCAGAGTCGTGTGCATAGTGTCCCTTCAATGAGTCTGCTTAAAGGGGCACGTAGGAAGAAGGCGCATGATAGTTTTTGATGTTTGAAAATACTTAGAAATATTTTACTTTTCCTGTAAGAATACAAGTGAAACCTAAAAACCAGCCATTCCCTGTGCTAGACACACAGAGGTTACACAACCTCTTCCAAACATCACCACCTATTGAGGACCAAGTATTGAAATATATGAAGCAGTGGAGTAGAAGAGTAGAAGTCCACTATCAATGTGGTTATGCACATTCCATCAATAGAGCAGAGTGGATCTGGATGGAAAAGGAAAAATGGAAAATAGGGCTCTTCCTTTTGGAGAAGGTTTCAATTCTTCTGCTGTTATTCCCGGACATCAGACTATAGATTCTGAGACGGACACCAGTGGCCCTCTCAGGGTTTGCAGTCTTTGGGTTCACACTTCAGGAAGTTTACTGTCTTTCTCTCTAGTTCTGAGGCATCAGGTTTCTTTGATGGGTCAATACTGCCAACGTCTGTCACTTTTGCTATATATGTTTATAGTTCTCCAATTTGCAGATGGCCACTCATGGGACTTTACAGCCTTTGTGATCTTGTGAGCTAGACCCCTAATATTCTGTTGTTATTCTCTTGAGAATTGTGACCAGTATCTCAGTTTTAAATAACAATTTTGAAATATACAATATGCAAAGGTGCCAAGAACACACAACAGGGGAAGTACTATTTATTTAAAAAAAAAAATGGGTTCAGAAAACTGGATATACCTAAGGAGAAAAATGAAATTTGATCCTTATCTCACACCATGTATAAACATCCACTGACAATAAATTTTATTCAGTGTACATGTTTTCTGAAGTTAGATATATTCATTTGCTTTCATTATGCATTGCATATGGTTGAATTTAAAAGCTACTTTCTGGGGCTGGAGAGAGAGGACACAGCAGTAAAAGAGTGCTTGTTGCTCTTGCAGAAGACCTGAGTTCAGCTTCCAGCTGCCATATTGAACAACTCACAGCCATCTGTAAATCTAGCTCAAGTGGACCTGGCATTCTTTTCTAGCCTTTGTGGGTACCTACACTCACATGTGCATACCCACACAAAGACACACACATACATACATATACATGAATAAAACAAATTAAAGCTAGGTTCTGATTTGGGGAATCTGTATTTTTAATGCTTTAACTAGCATATAATAATTGTACCCATTAGGTTTTATTATGATATTTTCATACATATATAATATAAAATTTGATCACACTGGCTCCCTCATTTACACCTTTTGTCCTTGCTACTCCCTCACATTGGTCCCCTTCTTTTCCTTAAATAGTCCTCTTCTGCTTTCATATCTTTTAAATCTAGATTACACATATGGAAAAGAATATGGCATTTGTTTTTCTTAGTATGACTTATTTCACTAAACATGAAGATCTTCAGTCTTGCCTGTAGTGGGTAGCCATTCCAGCTTTGATCTGGAAGTTCCAACCCCCATTGAGACTTCGGCAACTGTCACACCTACAAGGCAGGGCCAAGGGAGGCGCCTGGAGACCCAAGATCTGGATCCGCCAGCGCTCTCTCTGTTAATTCCTGCTTCTGAAAATGTTCTGTCAGATACTTTAGGCCTGTAGCCAATTTGAATGCACCAACAATGCTGAGAAACATTAGGTGACTGTCCAGGCTGCCAGCTGTCTCGGTCTACTCTTGCAAGATTCCCAAAAGTTGCTTGCATCCATCTACCATTTCTCAGGTACCATTATATTCCTTCTCAGGTCTTTGATGGGATTGAAGACTAGCAGTTATAGTTACAACTTAGTAGATAGAACATATTAAGTATTAGATTCAGGTTCTTTAGGATAGGACACCTTTTGGAATGATCTTTGTAACATGCCATTTACCTATGCTCTATACTTCTCTGGATTTTAGTATGTGTTTCTTGCTTGATATTGTTTGCATTGGTTGTAGTTCCATCTTATCTAGGTGATTATCCCTCATTATTCCTGGACAATATTTGATAACCATTCCTTTGTATATAGTCTTGTACTAGGTTAGAACTTTCTTATTTAGATGAAAAGGGGGAGATGTAGTGGGTAGCCATTCCAGCTTTGATCTGGAAGTTCCAACCCCCATTGAGACTTTGGCAACTGTCACGCCTACAAGGCAGGGCCAAGGGAGGCGCCTGAAGACCCAAGATCTGGATCGACCAGCACTCTCTCTGTTCTGGGACCCTGGATGGTAGAGGTGGGCCAAGCAGAGCTCCAGAGAACACCGCTGGATTGCGATACACCTTCCCCAGACCCCCGACCTACCTATCCCTTAATTTGTAAGTTACGCCATTAAATAAATCTCCTTTTAACTACGTGGAGTGGCCTTAATAATTTCACCAATCCTTGCCTATTTTTCCTGCAAACAATATGGCTTTGTTCTTGATCACACACATACACACCACACACACACACACACACACACACACACACACACACACACACACACACACTCATACTTTCCTATTCTATTCATCCATAGGCTTATTTCATAAGTTGGCTATTATGAATAATGCTACGATAAACATTGAGATGCAGGCATCTCTATTGTATACTGACTGATTTTTTGATATATACTCAGTGCCTTAGTTCCTTAGTTATTTTTCTATTGCTGTAAACAAATGCCATGACCAAGGCAACTTATAAAAGAAAGCATTTAATTTGGGGGGGGGGGGCTCACGTTCAAAAAGGTTAGAGTCCATGACTATCATGGTGGCAAGCATGACAGCAGGCAGGCAAGCATGTGTTGGGTGACAGGACTTTTACTGTAGAGATTCAACACACACATCTGCTCACTCCAGATAAGGAGCCCATGACAGACTGACATATGAATACCCAATGGGTTTTATTAGGGTTACTTACAGGAATATGAGTGAAGGGGACCAAAAATGACTCAAATACAGCTGTATCACCAAACCCCACCCCAGCATGGGTGACAGCTAACAAAATCTGGGACCCTGGAGCACACTGCACAGCCTGCAGACAGCTCAACAGGTTGGACAGTGTCCTGTCTATGTGACTCAGTTGCCCTAAACCTCTTCTAAGCAGTTTGGGTTCTGCTTCTTCAGGCTAGTCTCAGCTTTGGTTTTGCAGCTTGGCTTGTCCGAGAGTGATCCATAGTAGCATTTGTTCTTTACTCTTCTAGTATGTGTGTGTGTGTGTGTGTGTGTGTGTGTGTGTGTGTGTGTGTGTGTGTGTGTGTGTGAGCTTTAGTGAATCTGGTTGGTCAGTTTCAGGGATTTTTCTGAAGCTATTTTGGGTCCTTTACTTTCTGTCTTAAGGAGTTTCCTAGATGAATGAATGTTTCTGTTTCAGGGGAAACTGCTACATGGCAGCATGGTGCTGGAGCAGTAGCTGAGAACTTAGATCTGATCCACTGGAGCAAGGCAGAGCCCACTGGGAATGGGTGGGTCCTTGAAAACTCAATACCCACCCCTAGTCATATACTGCCTCCAACAAAGCCATATCTCCTCCAACAAGGACATACCTCCTAATTCTTCCCAAACAGTTCTACCAGGTCATTTTCAATCAAACCATCACACTCAGGAAACGTGTAGCTGGATCATATTGCCATCCTAAGTTTAGATTCTGAGGAAATGACCACAATATCTGTACTAATTTACATTTTCATTGACATTGAATAATAATAATCCTTCCCACATCCACAATCTTGCCAATATTTGTTACTGTTTGTTGATGATAGTCATTCTAATTAGAGTGTGATGGAATCTCAGTACAGTTTTAATTTAAATTTCTGTAGTCCCCCAATATATTATACATTTTTTAATTTATTGACCAGTTGCACTTCTTTTGAGGATTATCTGTTCAGTTCATCTGCCAATTTATTGAATCTATTAAATGTATTTATTGAAACGTGTTCTTTTAGTGTTTAACATTTTAGACTTTTTTATGTATTTTATATATTAATAACTTACTGAGAGAATAACGAGGGAAATTCTTCTGATTTGTAAGTTGTCTCATCACTCTGGTAATTATTTCATTTGTTGTGCAAAAGTTTTTTTAAATTTTTATACAATCTCACTTGTCCATTTATCAGTAATAATTTCCTTAGCTATTAGCATTTTCTTAAAGTCGTTGCTTATGCCCATGTCTAGAAATACTTTCTCTAATAATTTCTAAATCTCAGCTCTTACATCAAGGTATTTGATCCACTTTGAATTGAATTTTTTGTACATTGTAAGAAATAGGGATCTAGTTTCATTCTTCTACTTATGGACATCTATCTGATTCTTACAGAGCCATTTGCTGAAGAGGCCATTTTCCACTAGTGTCCATTTTTAGAAACACTGTCAAGAATCATGTGCCTGTGACTGCAGGGATTTATTTCTAGGACCGCTATTCTATTCCATTGATCCATATGCCTGTTTTCTGCCCATCTCATGCTGGTTTTGTTTCTGTTGCTGTGTAGTATAATTTGAAATCTGGCATTGTGGTACTTTCAGCATTACTTTTATTTGCTCAGGATTGCTATAACTTTTGCAGCTTTTTAGTTTCCAGTTGTGTGGTGGTGCAATACAATGAAATTATCTCTTACATTCTAGGAGTCTGAAACTTTTGAACCTCACAGCCAAAGTTAATAATACAGCCTGAGGTCACTTGACTTAGGATGGCTAGCTTGCTGTGCACTCAGTCTGTTTGTTTAATGTGCCTTTAAGAGAACAAATGTAACAACCAACCTTACTTGCCTTGGATTTCCCATATGATCAGCTTTTACAACCTAAGCTAACACATCGCTGCAGTCTTAAGTTACATATTCTTCCATGCCCTTGACTCAGATAATGCATGTGTATTATTTACTGAAAGCAGCAAATACAGAAGGTGAAAGCAACATCCTAAAATCTACCATAAAGGTTGAAAGCATCCATTTATAGGTATTAGATGATAAACAATGATGTTTGTTATCTGGGTCAATTGGGATCAGTTGGAGCCAGTTACTTAAGCCCTTGTAAAACTCTGCTAAAGATGTCTGTAAAGTGTCCCATCCCTTCCCCATGTGATGCTTTCTATGATGTTCAATAAACACAGAGTGAAGTCCTTTGTTAGGAACACAGACAGACACCACTCACACAGCAGTCCTACACAAGACAGCCTTCAGACAGGCACAGGTTCAGACTCACAAAACAGACAGACAGAGGATGGAAGACACAGGGAGCATACAGTAGAGAATTCAAATCTGGACTCACTCTTGGCTTACCAATTCCAAGGGGAAATGCTTTCATTATTTCTTCCCTCAAGTGCTCTTATTTCCTTAATGTGACACCAATGCACTATTGGTGACTCAGAGTTAATCACTAATGGGTATAATCCTTAAATATGTGAATTCTGAGGTTGTTATTTTAAGATTTGTAAATGTGGGTATACACAATGGAATTTTTTCCAGCCTTAACAAAAAAATGAAGTCATAACATTTCTCTGAAAATTAATGGAACTGGAAATTCTAATATTAAGTGTGAAAGATAAGTATTACTTGTTTTCTTTCATATGCAGACCCAAGATTCTAATTTTTATATATGCATATATGCATGTGTAGGATATTTTATTGATATAGATTTAAAAAAATGAGAGAAGGACCATGAAGCGGGGGAGGAGATCTTCAGGAAAAGGAGTAGAAGAAAAGAGGGTAACAGAATTCTTACAATATAAACCCAGAATTAGGGGTTACTCTAGCTAAGAAGGGAGGGATTAGATGAGAGGAGTACAGTGAAGTCAGTCAATAAAAACAAACTGTATGATAATGTCATACTTTAGCTACTTGTATGCAAATTTAAAAATGGTAAAAGAATTTCACTGGAATTGTGATGTACATTGTGTTAACACTGTATAGGGCTCTTTGTAATATGACCATTTTCAAAATATTAATTATTTCTATCACTAAATATTGGAAGGCATTTCCATATTTCACTCTCTTTTTCAATTCCTTTTCTTATCATACTCGTTATTAGTACATATACAACTACTGATTTTGTTGTTGTTGTTTGTTTTTGTTTTGAGACAGGTTCTCACTATGTAGACCAGGCTGGCCTTGATCTTACAGAGATCTGTCTGTCTCTCTCCAGTGCTGGAATTAAAGGTGTACACTACCACAACCACACTCATAACTACTAATTTTTTATGTTGCTTTGTATCCTGGTACTTTGTTGAAAGTTTTTATCTGGTCTAAAAGTTTTATGGTGGAGTCTTTTATCTTTAAACAGAATCATGCTGTCTACAAATAGAGATAATGAGACTGAAGAGTGATCCTAATTAGTCTTAGCAATAAAAACCCAGAGTCAGATACTGAAGGTGAAAGCTCAGAGATCAGAGAAGCAGAGAAGCCATTCACTAGAGTTCTTACCTCTACGAAATTGCAGACTGAATGGGTGGGATATCCTGTCTCCACCTGCCTTATATTCCTGTCTCCACCTTCCTAGTGCTAGGATTAAAAGCCTGCACCACCACCACCCAGTTGTTTCTCTTTTAAACTGGTTCAATCTCAACTAGCCCAGGGGAGCCTTGAACACCTGATCCTCATACTTCCTTCTCCCAAGTGCTGGGATTAAAGGTGTGTGCCACCACTGCCTGGCCTCTGTGGTTAACTAGTGGCTAGCTCTGCCCTCTGATCTCCAGGTAAGCTCTTTTTGTCAGAACACAAACAAATATCACACAACATGAGACTTTTCCCATTTCTATTTGTATTCCTTTTATTTCCTTCTCTTGTCTTGTCACTCTGGCTGAGAACTCAATTATTGTATTGAATAACATAGAAGAGATTAAACATCCTTGTCTCATGCCTGATTTTAGAAGAAGTACGTTTTATTTTCTGACATTCTGTGTAATGTTGGCTATAGATTTGTCATATAAAACTTTTATTGTATTTGTCTATGATGCTTCTATTCCTGGTGTCTTTAGGAATTTTATTATGAAGGAACATAAAATTTGTCAAAGGCCTTTTCTGCATGTTTTGGAACTTTATGTGATTTTTGCCTTTGATTCTATAAATGTGCTATAGTACATTTGTGTATGTATATATATTACATATATATGTAATAATATATGCAATATATATGTACACATATATATACATACATATGTGAATTTTTGCATTCATGTTCATCAAGGATGAACCAATGTCTTCAGTTTCTTTTTGTTGTATATTTATGAATTCATTAATATTGGCTCTTTAGAATGAGTTATAAATAGTTTGAGAGCTGTTACTCTTTTATTAGTCAAAATTTAACAGTTAATCTATTCTAGCAGTAGGCTTTTGTTGTAAGACTCATTATTGTTTAAATCTCATACCTCATTATAGATATAAACTAAGTTTTTATATCCTTTTGATTCAGTTTTATTAAATGTCTTTGTCCAGAAATATGTTCAGTTTTTCAGATTTTCCAACTTCTTTAAATATAATTTTATTCAAAATATTACTTGATTATCTGGATTCCAGTAGTGCCTGTTGTCATATTCTTTAACTCATACCCAGTTCTATTAATTTAGGTCTTTTCTTTAATTTGGACATTGGAATGCCACATTAGGTTCCTTGTTTGAGATCTTCATTATTTTCCATGTAGGTACTTAAAATTATGAGTATTCTTCTTAGGTCTACTTTGCTCTATCCCAAAGGGCCTGATAAGTTGTATTTTCATTTCCATTTGATTCTAGCAATAAAAATTCCATCCTGATTTTTAAATAACCTGCAGATCATTCAAAAGCATATTGTTGAATCTTCATACATTTTGAATGTAGCTCCTCTTGTTGGAACGCTGAGCTATTTTTTACTTTTCTTTGTAGCACCTCCATTACTCTGTGCTTTTCAGCTGTCTGCTAATACCCTTATTCCTGATGCTCTTCCTCTAGTTCTATAGTCAGATTATCATCTCTGTTTGTTGCCCTGACTCTTATTTACATAGTTGCAGGGAACACATCTGGATATGGAGAAATAAAGATGCTAAAGTGACATGGAAAACAGTGTCTACTTAGAGAACAGTGGCATTAACTCATTCTCCAATATTTGCCTAAGACTTTATATGAGTAAGAAGTAATCTTGTGCTGTATCACTGAAAATATTGAATTTATTACTGTGTAGCCTAAATTATCTTGATGAATACATCAAAGTTCATTAGTAATTACTCTACAATCTATGAGCTGCCACAAATTTCTAGGATGTTGGTTTTGCTTTGCAAATCAGGACGTGATATTTTATAAACATATTCTTTCATACTGCTCTCTCAATTTCTAATTAGCATAAAAGTCCTAGAGAGATGATAGCCTCCATTAAGACCCTGTGTCCCTGCAAGTAAGTACTAAATGTTATGTATACCTATTGGAACTTTATGCCTACTTTATGCCTCAAATAATTTCTTTTGGAATTGAAATTTGTTCCGAGCTGTGACATCTCAAACTTGAGGAATTTTGCCTATTATATAAATCCTATTATGCAAAATAAAATGGAAATTTGATTTAGCTTCTTGGATTTCTAGATTAGAAATTGCGAAAATTCTAGGACAATTATAATCAATTCTCCCTTCACTTTTGCATACTTCTCTCATTCACTTTGAATCAAAATTACAAAATTATTCTTCTGACCCATTGGAAACACAATATTTTTTATAAATTAAGGTACCTTGGAAAAAAGAGCATTGCTTCCTTTTAAAATTAGTGATCTCATTTAGTTGCTTCATATCTCTATTGTAATATAATTTTGTTATCCTTTTCATAGAAGTATATTTATTTTATTTCCATTTTACATAGTTATTATAGTCATCTATTCAGGGGTATTTGCTTACTTTATAGCAGTTCTACAAGTTTCTTATTTGAGCTGAAACTAACACAAGGGTCAGCTCTCTGGAAATTGCTAATTCTTTCAGCCTTATCATAGTTGCATCCCCTTTTACTCTGATGTCAAATAAACTATTCTCTCTGAGACATAATTATTCAAGTGGTAAAAAATCTATCATACTAGCCAAGATGTCTGGTTAATGCTTTCCATCCAGCTTTTTGTATGGTCACTCGTCATGGTGACCTTCTTCTCTTCTCTCCACACCCCGTATCACCTTCCTCACTTGTGCCACTGTTCTATACCAACACATGTGCCAGTGTAATGGATTTTTACAGAAGCTTTAGCAGTCATAGAGAGGCTCACATCTCAGAATAGTCACAAGAAGCCATATAAAGTTGAACCATAGGCATTCTAGTACACTATAATTTCTCGGCTGTTCTAACCACGCAGTTCCTGTCTTCCTTCTGAAGTCATAGCATCTAAGCCCACCACTAGATGCTGTCATTTGCACTCTTCTGACAAATCTCCTTCCTTCTTCTGAGAGGGCCATCATGTCCCTTCTATAAAGATCCCCTCATCCCATTCCTTTGAAAGTCGTAAGTGCCTTATTATAGTAAATACTGTGATTTACCTAACCCAATATTGAACTCAACTCTGTTCTTACCTTTTTGTCATATGAACTTCAACAATACATTCTAGCAAGCACAGGCCATCTACTCTGGGATGCCTTTTAGAAACATACATATGTTCAGAAGAGCATCTTCTTATAGGATTGATTCATTAGACATTAGACTTCTACTCACAGACTATTAGAACAAGGAGGAAGCAATATAAATTACGAAGTCATTCAAGAAGGATAAGAACTAGACAGTTGAAAAAACAGGAAAGAGATGAATGTGAGGGTTAGAGGGTGTCAGGGAATTGTAGCGAATAGGATTGGAGTCATCCAAATGAACCATATAGTATATACTACCACATAATACTATAGGGAAGTTTTCTATGGATAGAAGGAAGTTATTGAAAGTTGTAAAGAAACACCATGCTTATTTACTTGTGGTGGTGCATGCCTGTAATCTCAGCACTAGAGGATAGAAAGCAGGAGAATCAACCCCAAGTTCAAGGCCAATTTTGGCTACATAAGTGAGACCTCATCTCAGAAACAAGCAAAAACCAGAATGCATGGTGCTGAAAGCTAAACTCTATGAAGATGACTCTGGTTATACTCAGGAACAGAATGGAGCCAAGGAGAAGAGTTAAAAAAAAAACTTTCAGTCTGATCTAAAGTAAAATCAGAGGAGAGGTGGTGAAACACAATGAACTCATGAACTATTCAGATGGGAGTCAGTGGGAAGATGAAGCCAGGGTGAGCATTTTAGAAGGATAGTCATGTCTTCTCTGAAATAATGAAAGCAGTGTGGACTGGCAATGAAGATCATGGATGTGGATATCTGCGTGGTTTGCTTGAGGTGTTAGTGGATATCTGTGTGGTTTCCTTGAGGTGTTAGTGAGACAGAGTCTGGAATATGTTAAGTAGGCAGTTATGAAGTCTCAAGTCCTAGCACTCACAGATTTAACACACTTGACCTTTTATGTTCTTGAGGGTCATGGTCTCACTAAAGTATAAATAGATTGATAGACTAAAACACAAAATAGTGTTCAGGAGTGAATCATGCAGTGGAAAGTCATGAACAGAGCTTTGATAGTATTATGCCTGGATGTGTAAATCAGGTAAACAGAAGTATAATTCCATTTGCTAAATTGCAACCTTTGATTTCTCAGATTTGTTAAGTTGTGTGAAACTGAGAAGCTGGTCTTAGAATTTAGACTTTGTTCTGCTTTGTATAAGGAACCCTGTTGAGATTGGCAAAGACAGGCAGGTCTTCATAATTTGTGAAGGGATTGAAATGAGGAATGAATTTGGAAAAGAGGGTGAAATTTCATTCACATCAGCAGAATTATTTCTTTGTTATCTCTACTTGCCATGTGTAGGAAACACACATGGTATTTGAAGACAGGAGAGTTACTAATTTTTCACTTCTGACACTTTTCTTATTTTAACTTTACTGGTATCCACATGATGTTCCTCTCTGCAACACACACAGCTAGAACATGAAGGCATACACATACATATACAGTTATTAGAGGTGCTTTCTCTTCAAAAGACATTTCAAAATGAAATTTTCATGTTGGTGAAAAATTCCATAGTGATCATTTAAAAGTACTGAGTGGCAAAAGGAATTCCTGACTTTTCATGACAATATACTGAATCCTTATTCTATAATAATATTTGCTAACTCAAAGTTAATGACTGAAACACAGGCAGCATAGCTCCTTTGCTAAAGGACTGTGCATGCCTATGGGTAATTGACAGGCAGGCGTGGATCCTCGGATGGTCTCTACACTTGGTCCTATAGGAATAAAAACTTCTCCCTTCAGGATCTCTTGTTTGTATTGTTCACAGCCAAGTCCTTTCAGTGTATTGAAAACAGTTGGATTCTTAAACTAAGAGAAAATTCAAAACCAGGACCATAAAACTGGGTGACGTTTCTCTACCCATGCAAACTTCTTGCCTCTCAAAATGACGGTTGGTTGTCCAATGACAAGAATTTGTTCAAGACAAGAATGGTGGAACATACCTGTAGTTGCAGCACTCATAGGCGGAAACAGAAGAAGTTCCACTAGTTCAAGGCTAACCTGGGCTACATAGTGAGTATCAGATATCTAGAGTTGTATAGCAAGACCCTGTCTCAAAAACTCTATACCCTCAAAAAGTTTTTATTCAAATCTCAGCAATATTTAGGTTCAGAAATACCAACATTTGTGCCCCACTGTTTTTAAAGAATTTCTTATATTTGCTGCATATCGGCATTTTTCTCCTTGAAAAATAGGTTCTAAAGATACATGGTAGAAACTATTGCCTCATAATATTAAGTAAACGGATTGATTGACCAAGGACTGTCTAATTCCTGCATTCTTTGTACCTTGACTTGGGAGACAGAAGAAAGAGTTGAAGAACCAATCGTCTAGCATTCTAATTTAGCTGGATTTCCTATAGCCATTTTAATTCAGTTTAGCTCAAACCATACTTCTCTTTTCTCCATATTTATGTAAATGCCCTACCAAGCCACTTAATCAAGTGTCTAGATATCGTCCAACACTTCTGCTTCTTTTCCAATTCCCACGTTTTCTTGACTTTAGCTCTTAAAAAGGTGTTTCTCTCACATCCTTTGCCTTTCCAGCATTTTAATTAAGTCTCCCTATGTCTCATCTTCAAATCATTTATTGACTGCACCTGACTTGATTGTGCTTGAAAAATGACACATTGTGCTTAAAATTTGATTACTTTAAGACCCCTCAATGGTTACACAAGACAAGACCACAAGACATTGTCCAAACTCTTTTGTGCTCTTGGGGACCAATTTTGGGGTCTTGCAAATGCTAGGTAAATGCTTTGTCATTGAACTATACTACTGTCTGTCTGAATTGGTAGCATCACCTTTAAGGCTTCCCTCTATGATCTGATCTCTTCTGTCTCTCCATTCAGCTCTGCCAACTGATATTTCAGCTATATCATATGATACCATGCTATCCTATAACATACAAAATTCCATACAAAATGAACTTGCTGTTCATTTCATGAAGCCCGCATAGACCCTTCCTTTTGTCTGGAGTGACTTTCATTCCCCTTGTCAGACTAACAATCTCTTAGTTATATTTTAAGAACATTTTATCTTTGGTAGTAGCCTACCATATTTTGCTAACTCTACTCTCACCAACATTACCTTAAAAGATAATTTTAAATGTCTTTGTTATCAGACTAGGAGCCAGTGAAGGGAAAGAGTTGACCCAGTATCTTCTGTCTCTAACACCTAAACTTAACTATAAGGAAGGGAAGAAGCTCTGTGGTCCCAGTCCCAAGGTTTCAAGGAATTCACTAGGCTATTCAAAGAGTTACACCCACAGAGCTCTTCTTATTGTGTATTTTACTTTTTTCTTTCTGTTTTCAGCAGACTGAAGTCTTTGAAATCCATGTTTCTCGGAGGCATCAGTTCTGTTTGCCTGGGACATTTAAAAAGTAGAAGGGGGTGCTCACTTTGGCAGCACATGTACTAAAAATTGGAACGATACAGAGAAGATTTGCATGGCCCCTGCGCAAGGATGACACGCAAATTCGATAAGCGTTTCATATTTAAAAAAAAAAAAAGTAGACGGGTGGTCACATTTACTGTGCAACAGGCCAGTGTCTAGATACTTTTAAATCATGATAATGCTCTAGAGAGCTACAGTTTTCAAAATTTTTATAACATGGAACCCAACAGGATATGCGACACATAGCTGTCATCACACAATGTGTGTGTGTGTGTGTGTGTGTGTGTGTGTGTGTGTGTGTGTGTATGTGCTAAAGATAGGCCTTATTTGCAGAGACCCAACAAGAAACAACTATTTGTGGAAGGGAGTGATGAGAATCAGTAGGATCAATATCAAGCTAATGAATGTCATTCCTTGTACTTTAAAAGCTAAAAGAAGTATGCAGTGCAGTCCAATCCTGACTTTTCTAAGAGCTGAAAGAAGTTACCTGATCAATAGAGCACAAAGTCAGAAATTAGATGATCATTCCATCCCAGCTCCTTAGATCACAGAGATTTGGAGGCTTGTACCATACCTCTATCATTTGTGACTTCTAAGCCGTGACACTGGTGGACACTCTCATCAAGGTGGTGTTTCTGATTTACTGTGCATATCAAAATGACTGACACTTAGTGGCTCAGTGCATAAACAAAGCCCATGCAGAATTTAAATCCCTTACTAATGAGCAGTGGAGCTTGCAAAAATATTGTTTGCTTTATTTAATTGGATTTAGCATGCAAAAACATTGTCTGAGACTTTTACAACCATATGAAAGCAGAAGTAAAGACCTCAGAGATCAGAGAAGGTGAAGATAGACAAAAATGATAAATATTAGAATTTTAAAATGTATCATAAGCCAGTTTTTAAAAACCTAATTATTAGTTAAATTGTTTAGCTAATTAAGTGCAAAGTTTATTAAATTAAATTGTTTATCTCAGTTCACTAGGCTGATATAGAATATTGGTGTAAGTGCAACACAAGAAGAAATTTCAGCTAGTTGATATGTTTTGATACTGTATTACTTTCTTGAGACTGACACAACAATACTACAAACTGAGTGCCTTGGTAACTAGATATTTGCTCTTCTGTGTTTGATATCTAGAGTTCTGAAATCAAAGTACTGAACCAGGCCGTGGTACTTCTGAAGTCTTAAGGTTAGGCTTTTGTCTTCCCGACATTGGTTAGCTGCTGACAAGTTTTCACTTTGGTCATCTTGTAAATATGTCAATCCAATCACTTCTGTCTCCACATGGCATTTATCCTCTCTGTGAGTCTTCACAGAGGACTTTTCTTTCTTCCTTTCAGTCCAAATTGACAGTGTCTCTTCTAGTATGAGAATCTCAAAACTGTATACATTTTCCATGAAATTCATGCACATTTCAAGCCATTACACATGACAGCTCTGTACAAATCCTTCCTAGGTAAGCCCATCGCTATTCCTGTCTGCTGCTGAGATGATGCACTAAACCCTCCTTACATCCCCAGTCTCTTTACCAGTCACATAGCTATCCCATTGGTATTTGTGTCATACATACTTTTTTATTTTCCTGCATTTAAGTATGTGGAGAAGTTCCCAAGACATTAAGTGCTAGGTTTTTTGTTGTTGTTTGTTTTTGTTTTTTGAGACAGGGTTTATCTGTGTAGCTTTGGTGCCTTTCTTGGAACTCACTCTGTAGCCCAGGCTGGCCTCGAACTCACAGAGATCCACCTGCCTCTGCCTCCTGAGTGCTGGGATAAAAGGTGGGTGCCACCACCGCCCAGCTTCATTTTTAAAGACAATTTTTTGTTCAGTTTAACTCTGTCCTCTAGCATGTTATTGTAAGTAGTGAAGAAAAATCAATTTATAGCTTCCTACATTTTGCTTGGGAATCATCTCAGTTAGAGATCAAAGTTAATCAATTAAAAGTTCTACTTTCCACAAAATACTAGTACACAGTTCATCTAAGTTCTCTGCCATTCTATAACGAAGATGGCTTTTCCTCCTGTGTCCAGAGACTTTCCTAGAAGCACGTTTAACTTTCATAGTTCTACCAACATTCTGTTCTAGTAGTTCCTTCTGAGATGGTAGGAAGTTTCTCTGCTGTGTACCCCGTTTTTGTCTGAACCCTCACCAGAGTTACCCTTAATATCCATGTGGAGAGTAGAATCAGCCATCTCTTCAAGACAGTCTGGGCTTTCTCTTTGAGCCAGTGACATTTAATGAAGTACAAACTTCTCTTTCAGTATCTACCCAAATATGTGTATTGCATTTTGTTGAAAACGGAAAGGAAGATTAAGGTTGGAGTCCCTTCTTTTAAAATGCAGCCGAAAAAACAAATATATTAGAACTAAAATAGAGACATATCAGGCTAAATAATCTGCTAAGAACTTGAGCCTCTAATAATGACTACTTAAAAGCACTTAAAGCATCATATTGAAATTGAGAAGCTAGAGATTCAAGAGACCCTTTCTCTTTTTGTTAGCCAAATATCACTTTGTAAAGCCGTAATGGTGCATTCATTCAAAGAGCCTAGTAAAATCTTCCATTGGAAGCCAAGTAAGAACATCAGGAGAGGAAATCATTGTAGTCAAGTGGCTCCCACCCCACTGAAATGCATCCTTTATTACATTCTCCTTTCAGTGTAAACTACAAATAAACTACATTGCATTTTTCCGCCATCTTGCTCTACAGCAGTGGTTCTCAACATGTGGGTCTCGCCCCCTTTGGGGTTGCATATCAGATACTCTGCATATCAGATATGTTACATTATGACTCATAACAGGAGCAAAATTATAGTTATGAAGTAGCAACAAAAGTAATTTTAAGGTTGAGGGGTTACCACAACATGAGAAACTGTTTTAAATGTTTACAGCTTTAGGAAAGTTGAGAACCACTACTCTACAGACATTTCCTGTATAAGCTCACCCACTGCCAGTACGCGATGATTTAATGAGTAAGAAACAGAAAAATGCATAGACTTAGCCTGTAGTGAGAATTAATTGAATCTTGGCTCTGTTTCTTACTAGCTCTGGCTTTCCAGAAATACTTGATCTTCCAGTATCCTCATCAATAAAAATAATGTATAACCATGGACATTACGTGAGATAACTTTGAAAAATGATTTTTATGGTGGCAGTTTCCTTGCCTTTCATATTCACAAGTGACTGCTAAAAACATATATACACTATCCAAAAGACTTGATGTTCAGCACTGTAACTCCACTCACTTTCCTTTATATCCTTTCTCCTCTGGTGTTCACTAGGTTTCATTTTAGATATCACTCCAAGGTAACCAATAATCTAATTTCTATATATATATATGCCTATTTTCTGCATTTTTGTAAAAAAAAAAAAACTATGCAGTATCTATTTTTTTCTGGCTGGCTTCTTTTGCTTAGTGTACTATGTTCTAGTTTCATCCTTGTTTTACCATGAATAAATTCTTCTTTTTAATATTGCAACATGTTTTGGACTTTTTTCTTTTACATGTCTTTTTTAATAAATATTTTTATTTTATAATTAATTTAATTTTACACATCAGCCACGGATTCCCCTGTGCTCCCTCCTCCTACCCCCTCAACTGAATGTTTTGGACTTTTAATCCAACATTTTAAGGTCCTTATTATTTTCAAATCATTGAGTCACTTTATATACTTTATATATTATACATAAATTATACTATAACATATAATGTAATTATATATATATATATGACATATATGGAGGGCCAGTGAAATGGATCATTAGGTAAATGTACCTGCCATAAGCCTGACAACCTGAGATCAGTCCCAGGGATGGATGGGGTGGAAGAAGAGTACTAACTGCTATACATTGTCTTCTGAGGTCTATAACCACACCTACACACATACATGCACACATATACAAATAAATAAATAATGTAATTTTAAAAGCATGTATTGATTACCCATTTTTGGGAATTCAATTACTTAGCATATTAAAACACAGATAAATTTACAACAAGTAATATGGATGTTTAACTGATTAAGTCATATCTCGCTGTAACATCAATGTGGCTTATAATTGAGTAGTTCAATGGGAAGTGTAGATTTAGCTACAAATGTCTGTAATTTTCTTTTACTTGATGTTTTGACATTAGCCATTTTAAAATGTACAAATTCAAAACATGATAAGAACAACATTTGTCCCATGAAATAAAATTCATGCTTTTTTGCTTTGGAAGTTTTATGGCGAGGAAAAAAAGTTCTCTTATGATATATTTTAGAATATATCTGGTAATGACAATATGTGTTGGAAATAAGATAAGACTTTTCATTCTTTAATCAAACATAAACCCAAATGGCACGTTTTCTTTTTACATTTATAGAACTATAAGTGGAAATACTATTTATGACAAAATTTCAAGGTTACTTCCAACATACTCTTTGTATTTTTATCTCTTGAAAAATTACAGCTCCTTTAAAGTGAGACAATGTATTGAATTTTTGAATTCAATGTATCAAATTTTTTAAATGGTGCATTGATTTTGAAACCTGGTCCCTGCTTTCAGTTCATCAGCAGGGTTCAGAGTCTTTATTCATTCCAGAAAATTGCTTCACTTTGGGGAGGGACAGGTCAAGTAGGTGTAGAAAGAGGGTCAGGTTCTTAATCAAAGTAGGCCATGAGAAAGGCTGGCATGGAGAACCTTGCTCTTTCTTCCTATCATACTGATTCAGTGTCTTGAAAAGTAAAATCTCACTAATTTGTGCATGTACTTCTTTTGAGATTGATGCTTTTGGAGGGAAAGTAAAAAATGACAGTGTCTGGGAGCTGTGCTTTTAGCCAAGATATTCCTGACCCAGTTAGAGCATTTTAAATTTCAGGCAAGAAAAACCAGGTTCCCATTTTCCCTGGCAGTTCTAGGATACATTTTTAGTGAGTTCATTATACCTTTTAAAGCTTTTCCAATATAAGAGATTATGAATATAAATGCAAGATTTTAAGTTTAAAACAGTTGTTATACTTCTTTTTGTTTCTGTAATTCTCATCATACAAAGAGTGGAGGCAGTTCTAGAAACCAGGCTGCTAAAATGTCCTTGTTTTCAAATGTGTTAGCAAATGTAATTGGTTCGTATAAAAGGCGAAATGGAATCTCGATGGCTTCTCTAGGAAGAAATAGTATATTAATAATAGATGAGAATAGGGTACTTTAACATTGCTTCAAATAGAATGAGAAAAACCTATGATGGTTCAGGCTACAATCCCAGCCATTGCTGGTCATTCCTGTCCTGTCCTTTTTGAGGAGCTCCTGAGAAATGGGCTGATTACTCAGCCTAACTGCTTCTACCATCCTTGACCTTTGTGGCAGATGATTTTCAGTGCCCATGCTACCTCCCTTGCAACTTGCAAATTCAGCCACAGCTGTGTTGCATAGTTCTTCCCATGCTCAGATTCCCCACAGCAGTGTCTTTATTTTGTCAAGGCTTTTGCAACAAAATTCCACAAACAAAGTGACTCACTCAGCAGAAATTGTTTTTGTCTCAAGGTTCTGGAAGCTAAAGTATAATATCAAGGAGTTGACCATCCTTGATCCCTCAGGAGATATTGGAAAAGGGTCTATTCCAAGGCTCTTTCATGATTTCTGCTAGTTCCTTAGTTTGAGGTGGTAGCTCCAGTCATTAAGTGATATCTTTCCCTCTCTTATTTTGTAAGACAGGGTCTTGCTGTATTGGCCAGGCTGGCTTGGAACTTGCTGTCTTCTAGCCCCTAATTTCTGAATGCTGGGCACCACCCTGTCTAGGCTTCTCCTCTTTTTATAAGGACGCCAACCATAGTGGATTAGGTCTCAATTTCATAACCTCATTTTTAACTTGATTGTCCCTATAAAGACTGTATTGTCAAATAAAGATACATTCTGCAGTACTAGGGTTAGCATTTCAACATATGAAATCCAAGGGGACACAATTCAATCCGTGAATTAACACCTTATTTTGCTCCATATCCTTTTCCAAGATAAAAGTAGGAAGCCATTGGGCATAGAGAGTGGAATTGTTGACATCTGTGAAATAATCTTTAATTAGAAATGGAACCCAGGTGAGAAAGTGTACTGGCTTTCTTGCCTTTGGTTGGTGATTCTGAAAGCTATTCTAGCATTGAGAAGTCTAGGTATTACTGGGTTCTGTAACAGTAACTGTTATTGTTGCTACAACACCAACTGTTACTGTTATAAGTGTTACTGGTTACTATAACAGTAACCTCATGATTACCTACTGTTAGATTTCTCCCCTCTCACTGGGCTTTTCTCTTAGTACAGCTTTAAGGATCTTTTGTCAAAGAAATTGCCAACATTCTACTGATCTTAGTTGCCATTTAAAAAACTACACAGTTTATTTTTGTTATTTTCAATAGAAAAATTATGTTGATACCCTAAAAGCTTCCATCTCAAGTTACATGGATAGTAGTACTTTTGGTTATGATATTAAATAGAAAAATACTTCCAGTCTTCATAAACTTAGCCTATCTTGTTACTATGATCATAAGAAGCTTATAACATACTGCTTTATTGCTGAGAAGACCCTTGAGATCTTCCTTCCGTCTTGGCAGGTAAGAAAGCAAATTCAGAGAGTGTAGTTGATAATGCAAGATGTGAGAACCAAATAGTGCTACTATCTAGATTCTCTGTTACTAAAGTTAAGATTTCCCCCCATACATTAAATTCTTATTATCAGGAATGCTCCATTTGTTGGTAAACATGGCTCCTTTCAAAGTGCATTTGTAAGTTTTTAAGGTAAAGGGATATCAATTTCTTAAGGACAGGAATGATTCCTACTCATGGAAAATGGTGTTATGTCTTTGATATAATGGATGCCATTAGCTCTATAATGCCATGGACTTTTGTCTGGTGTTTTCACTGATATATTCACAAGAACCTAGGAGAGTGTTTGGTACCTACAATACATTCAATTAACATTTGCTAAGTGTACAAATTAGTTTATCAGATAAGAAATGATAATTGTTTCTATACTGGAAAAATCCACTGATAATAGTGCAATTGTACATGACAAAAATGTTTTAGCTTGTTTACATGCATCCACAACCTCATTTAATCCTCAAAATATCCTTTAAGGGTAAGGAAACTGAAGCTTAAATGATTTAGTAACTATGATAATTTCAGAGCTAATGACTGACCTAACCATGTCTCGATCATGTTGTCTCTGATTAGCATAGCAGAGATAACGCCAGGGTCAGTATTACAGAGAACAAGAACACAAGGCATTCCTCTCACCACTACTGTAATAAGCAAACATCTTGTAAACATCACAGACTGACAGGTGAAGGATTCATTCCGAGCTATTTCTAAACCCTGAGTGTGATGAGTGTGGTGACTCATCATCAAGCCAGAAAAACAACCTTTATTCTTCCCTGAGGTCTGTTGTGAATGTATTTTATGAGCTGAAATTACTTTTATTGTCATAATACCTTATGTGATTATGTTCCACTTTTAACTTTTGGATTTCTGGACTCAGTTTATTCTTTCTTAACACTTAACATCCTGCTGAACAATTGAAAGCAAAGAAAATCTTTATGTGAAAGTGTGGGCTCCCTTTGATAGCTGAGACACTTCCACAGCTATGGAATCAGCTGTGTAGCTCTGTCAAATTGTTTTTGGTTGCTTATAGTTCTTTCCTTTATTTCAATTTGATGGATAAATTACAAAATTCAGAAACACATAGACTGTCAGACATGCTCAGGGACTCAGCACCTAGGAACAGACTCCATTTCTTGGTGTGTCCTTTGTTTACTGGCTTGAACCAAAACATACATTTAAAATTTTTTTAATATAATATAGTTTGATCATATTTTCCCATCTCTCAGCTCCTCTCAGATCCTCCTCACCTCCCTACCCACCCAATTTTGTATTCTTTATCTCTCTCTTTTAAAAAAATCCACTAAAACTAAAATAAAAACAAACAAAAAGCTATTAAGTCCAAAAAATGCCAAAACAAAAAAAAGTCCTCTGGACATAAAAATGTATCAAGTTAATTTTGTATTGGCCAACTATTCCTGGGCATGGGGTCTTACCCTGTAGTATGGTTAATATACCCAGTGTCACTCCATTGGAGCAAACTGATTTTCATTTTCCCAACAGGTATCAATTACAAATAGTATCTTGATTAGGAGGTGGACTTTGTGTCCATTTCCCCCTTTCATCTCTGGGAATCCATCTGGCTTGGACCTGTGCAGATCTTGTGCATGCTGACAAAGTCTCCAGGAGTTCATATATACATTAGTCCTGTTGTGTCCAGGAAGACACTGTTTTCATTGACAAGTTTTTTTTAATCCATCTTCTAAGATCTATAAGATGTCTTGGTAGGTAAAGGTATTTGCCACCATGCCTGATGACCTAAGTTCAGGCCTGGGGCCCACATGGGAGAAGGAGAAAACTGACTCCAAAAAGTTGTTTTCTGATTTTCAGACCCATGTATACTCCCACACACAATAAATACAAATTTAAACCTAATATAATTTAAAATCTAGTTCTATGCATGAAATACATAATCTAAAACTACTTAACTATATTGTAATATTAGATGAGTAATATGAACTAACTGTTTTGAAAAAGAGCTGACTCTAAATGTAATTACTCCTAATATTGCCATCATCTGGAAGACAAGTTTTTGCTGTTAACATGGTTTTGTTATTTGTTTGAAGAATGGTTATCTTTGCTGAACTAGAACTAGTTTCTAGGTTTCCAGACACAGTATAAAAGATGAAACTTGCCAAGATGATCTGTATTGCTTCCTATGTGATTTGGATAACACTGTCCCCTACATTTGGAATTCCAAATGTGCCTAGTGCAGATGATGGACTAAAATTTTTCTTTCATTTGATTTTCATGTGTTTAAATTTGAAACTTAAGTAGTCATGTATTGGAAAGAAGGGATTCAATAGGAGCTAGAGGGAGACAGGAGAGTACTGGGTGAATCTTATCAAAATAATTCATATGATTTGTCAAAAGCCACATTGCATACATGTATGAAGTTGCTAAAAATAAGAAAACAAGATTGGACAGTGTTTTTTGTCATGTAAGGCAGGCACTTAGTCAGTCTTTGCCAGTTGATGGCTCTGCCAGTAGGGGGCACTAGAGGGAGATGTCATTTGGAAGGAAAAGGGACTGGTTCCTTTCTGCCCACCTCTGTTCCTGTCATCAGTATTGTAGTCGTGGTTCTTTACTCACTCTGACAATGGCAGTTGGTCTAGGATTGTCAGATTTCCTAACTGGCTTCATTGAGTTTCTTAGAAATTCTTGTACAAGCTGGGCAGTGCCTTGCCCTCAGAGGTTGGGTCTCATTATTTTGCGGCTCCTCCTACAAATATTTGGGTTCTAATAATCAACCTCATATCTAGTTTCTTTTGTCTTGTCATTCCTCTAGTAACAAATAGGTCACCCAATTTTCTTGGTTATATCTTTTCTGTAATACTGGCAATCTGACATATGGACCATATGCCCAACTACAGAGAATGTAGTTCCAGCTCAATGACTTCATTCAGGTCTTCCCTTGATTACACTGTGCTCATATGTCATCTTTTCTTTCTACCTATTATTGCCAGCATACATTGTTGTTTCATTTTAAGCATACACCTCTCCAATTCTGTTTCTGTTGTTTTCTTACTAGATCTTGGTTTGTAAGGTTTGTTAATTTTCTAGTATTTTTTTAAATAAACTTTATTACTCTTTTTGTCTTGTCATGTTTTTTTTTTTTAATTTTTTTTTGTCCTCCTAATTAGATGTGGGAGTATAGAGAGCATATGCAGAATTTGGGAGCATACTTGGTTAGTACTTCATTTTGAACTAAATGCCCACTTCTTGGTTTCTCATGTAAAGTTTCATTCATCTTTTCCTTTCTGTTAATTATACTGAGTTCATTAATGAAAAGACATGAAAGCAGGATGGGAACTACTTGGAAAGAAGGAGGTCAGCAGGAGGTAAAGGGAGATGAGAGAGAATAATAGGTGACTTTAATCCAAATATATTATATGAAAGTGTCAAAACCGATATTGTATACTTTCATGAAATTGCCAAAAGAAGAAAACCATTTGCAATTAGAAAACTGGCATGCTTTTAAATTTTGATTTATAATATAGATTTAGACCAGTGGTTCCCAACCTTCATAATGCTGCAGTCCTTTAATACAGTTCATCATGTTGTGGTGACTCCACTCATAAAATTATTTTTGTTGCTACTTCATAACTGTCATTTTGCTACTGTTATAAATTGCAATGTAAACACAGGATATGCAGGCTATCTGATATGTGATCCTCAAAGGGGTTGAGACCCACAGGTTGAGAACCACTGATTTAGATGATTTTTCTTTTTATGTATTAAAAAGTAATAATTATATTGTTTTATGGGTGTAAAGTGATGTTTTGATTATTTGTATACATCCTAGAAATACAAGATTTAGCTAATTAACACAGTATTAATTATTTATGGTGAAAACATTTAAAGACTACTCTTTGGCAGCTTCAAAATATGTTGTATGTTACCTGTTGTCACCATTTTATGCAACGGATCAGTTCATCTTATTCTTCCTGACAAGCTGAAACATTGGACCATTTGCTCATTGTCTTATTTTTCTCCTGACCCCTCTTCATCTCCCTCTTCTTGGTAACCACTACCCTCTCCGTTTCTGAGTCTGACTTATTTAGAGTCCATACAACCTCATCAGTGTGGCATTTGTCTTTCTTTGCTTTGCTTATTTCACTTATTTGTATCTTTTTCTGTTTCAATGTGTTTTAAACGTCTTTTCATAGACATGACAAGCACAGAATGAGGCTTTAAGATCACTAATGAGAAAAGACTTTAAATTCTGAGGAAAATCGAGGTCTCCCCACTTATTATATCCATTCATCTGGGTTCTCTAATGGCTTGTTCTCCAAAGACATGAACAAAACTTGACTTTCCTCAAAGTCCTGATCTCCATTTTGCCTTTGACCCATTTTCTTCACTGGCACACTTTTGTGTGCTGATAGCTCACATCATTTGACTTACTGAACTCTGATTCAGTGACCTATTAAATATGTTATTAGATTTTTGACAAATCCATCCAGTTAGAAGCCTGGAGAACTTGGCACTGTGGATGTGGCAGCAAGGACAAAGCTGGCACTACAGTGTCTTCTGGTTGAAATGAACTTCAAAATAGCAAAGGAGACCATTTAGAAATTTTGTTGCTGCTACTGTTTAGAGCATTTTAGTCCAACCTACCTTTTGCCTACTCATCAGTGACACAGAAAGCTTCCTTTTAGGTAGTTTTCCTCACCTTCTTTACCTGTCAGAACAAAAGAAAGACTCAGTAGAATATGCAATAGCACAAATAGGGGTTTAAAAATAGCATGGGCCTGCACTAGGTGGGGTCCTAGCGATGTAAGAAGTGGACACATGTCCCCATTCCTAATCTAGAAGCTATCTTCAGTTGATAACCATTTGGTAGTAAAAATTTAGTTTTCTCTAAGGAAGTCTCACTGGGGAAACAAATTGCTTTTAAGGGCAGGCTGCATGCGCCAACAGTAGATGGACAACAAAAAAGAACTCAACAGCATGTTTGCAGGTTCCTTGTCTCATAATGTCATGTCAGGGCTTTTCCCTTTTTATTTTTAATTTAATTTAATTTTTAATTTTACACAGGTAATTAATGTATATATTATGGCCTCTAGTTTAGTGTTTTTTATGGAATTTCTAAGTGTGTAAATGAGTGGGTCTCTGTGTTTATGTTTCATGTGCCTTTTGTTGGGCTCTTTTCCTTTTGTTTGCTTTGTCCTATTTTGACACATTAAGTTTTGGTTTATCATATCATATCATATCATATCATATCATATCATATCATATCATACCATATCATATATCATTATCCCTTAGAAGCCTGTTTGCTTTCTAGTGAGAGAAAGGGGGTGGATCTGGATAGGGGTGGAGGCAGGTTAAGAAGAAACTAGGAGGAGTAGAGGGAGAGGAAACCATAATCAGGATATATTATGTGAGGGGAAAAAGCTATTTTCAATAAAACAAAAAAAATTATTTCCTTTTCAGAAGTTTTTTTTCATCTGTCACATTCTATTCTTGGTCATAGATGGTAAGAAGAAGGGCCAGACCTCACCACCTTTAGGTAAGGATCCAAGATGTCATACACCAAAATGGAGATCAGGAAAAGGCTACACATCCAAAGTGCTGGAGCAAGGTACTTCTTCATGATATTTCCATCATGTTAGTTGTAAATTCTGCTGTATGGGTCATGAAGGTTTCTTTTCCAGATTGAAACACCAGCCTCTACATCAACTTTGTGCTGGCAGCTGGAAGCTCTTGGCAAGTTTTTTATTTGTTTGTTTTCTTTTTGTTTTTGAAACTACTCCTGGCTGACACAGTATGTCACATCCCTATATCATTTACACTTGTATCACTTAAGTTGTTGTATATGAAGACCCCAGTCCTTGTGGCTCACTATAAGACAACTTAGAGTGCAATGTGAGTTTCAGAGCTCTCTACCTAGGCTCAGGTGAACCCATTGCTTTAAGACTGTTGCAGTGAACTTCTTATTGTTTCCAGACATGGATTCCTTACATATTTCTCTAAGAGTACTCCCACAACCAAGAGGTTGTATGCCAGGAGTGCTGTGAGGACACATGGCCTAAAATGGGATAATCTACCATATCTGTAACTTTTCTCAAAGTTGTGACCAAATAATGGGCAAGTGATACCTCAAGGGAGGAAGGGTTAGTTCAGGGCATAGGAGGTGTGGTAGAAAGAGCAGGTCTCTGCTGTAGAGGAAGCAGCAGAAGGCTGCTTGCCAAGATTTGGGCAGAATAGGAAGCAGAATTAGGACAAGAAGTTGGGCTGGACTATAAACTTCAATACCAACTCATAATGACCAAATTCCTCCAGTGAGACTCCACCTCCTAAAGGTTCCACAGTCTCCTAGAACAATATCACCAGATGGAGATCAAGTATTCAAACACATGATCTTGTGGAGAACATTTCACATACAAATAACCACACCCACCATCTTGTTGCCAATCAGGACCTCATCACTAGGAAGGTAGAGGTCAAATAGTCTATGACATGGTGTAGCCACAGGATTATCCAAACTGTGATGGTGCACTGTTATCTCCTGTAGCAGATAAAGCCTGCCAGAGAAACAGTGACTTTCCAAGGGAAAAACAGGATATGTCTCAAAGAGAATCATGTCTCAAAGCTGCTGCCATATCTAGCCAAGAAATTCTGTCAGACTCTAGAAGAGATCTATGCTTTTGGATTTAGGGTACTGGATAGACAAAGGTGGTAAAAACAAAAAGATTGCATCAAGAGGAATATATTGATTTAGGAGTATTGTTTTTATGATGAAAGCTTTAAACCCTTGGTAAAGATCCAAGAATAACATACCAATATAGGTGGAATGGTTTACAAAAGAAATTGATGACGTTCCTGTGTCTAGGAAAATGGCAGAATTTCTATAGCAGATGTTGTAAGTAGAGGTCGAAAGTTTCAGAGAAGAGAGTAATCTATTCTTGATAGACTGTGTAAGGTCAGAAACCTCAACAGTTAATTATAATCTTAATCTCCGGGATCTGTGATTATGATGCTGACTTACATGGCAAAAGGGACTTTGATGATGTGATTAAATTAAGGATTGTGAGATTATCTTAGATTATTTTTTTGGGACCCACGGTCATCACCAGGATCTTAATAAGGAGGCTGGAGAGTCAGAGATGTGAGGACAGAAAAACATGCTAGAGTGATATAAATGCTGATTTTAAGGATGGGGAAAGGGTCAAGAACTGAGGAAATCGGGCGGGGGGTGGGGGAGGACAGGGAAGCAAGGGAGTCTCTTGAAAGCATCACAGTCCTGCCTCTGCCTCCATTCCAGTTCAGTGAAACCTATTGCAGCCTTCTGGCTTTCGCCAATGCTAGAGCATAGGGTCACATTGTTTTTATAGAGCCACAGGGTTTTTGTAACTTGTTGCAGTAACAGTGCAAAACTAACTGATACAGATATGTTTGCCAGCTCAGCATGTTTGTGTCACCTGCCATTATAGCTATGGAATTCATGATAATACCGACAAATGTGACAGCACTCCAGGATGTATTTTCCTATAGTTATGCTCAAGCATTCCTAGAATACATGGGTTTTTTTGTAATTTTTTTCTCATCTTCTTTTATATAGTCATCCTTTTGTGTTAGCATGTTCATTCTTTCCCCAAAAGTATACACTTAACATTTGCCCACATAATTTAATGAATTCTGATAGTTCTTCTTTTGTATGAGTCTTCAGTTCCCTAGTTTGATTTCTTATTCAGTCTTTTCCCATAGTAAACTAGGCTCTGATTATGGCAATTAGCCTAGTGATAATAATTGGTAGGATATGAATCACTAACTTTGTTCTACAACAAGGCACAACAGGAAATAATTTCCTTAAAGCAAAGAAAGGACATCTACTTTGCAGTCCCACGGAATTCCATGGGAGGTGCTTTCAAAGGGATCTGGAAACTTATGGGAACAGTAAGAATGCTTCAAATATTGTGATTGCACTCTGTCAGGGTCACCTGCCTTCCCTCATGTCAAGCACCTGGAAAGTGCCATGAATTCAGCTGATGGTGTAATTCTGCAAGCAAATTCAGGTTTGATCAGACTCAAAGCCCGAATTAGAGTTTTGATACACCATTCATGTTGCTATAGGAGAGAAGCATTTTTTAAAAGGCATGATTACAGAAAATCTTTGATTTTGGTCTGTGCCTTGAGGTGAAACATTTAAGCATATGAGGTTTTTTTTTTTTCATCATACCTAAGTTTTTCACTGCCACCAGGAGCAGACATACACACAACGCAGTGATTGGACCTCTCCCCAGTTCAACTACAGGGTCCTTATATACTAGACAGGGATCATGAAGTTTACTGCATTTTCCTTCCTTTCTTTCTTTCCTTCATACTTTAAGTATGATCCCCAATTAGCCATAAGGATAATCCCCAGGAGCTTGCTAGAAATGCAAATAAGGCTTCATTCTCACTGCTTCCTGCAGTGGCCTCTTAGTACTTCCTGTCTCCTTGAGGCCATTATGCCAGGATGCCCCAGCACACACTGCCTGGCCTCAGTGGCCTTCTTAAACCATGGAGGAAGAATCCATGACCTCTTGGCTCTTGTATCCTCCATGCCTCTAAAGCGAGTGCTACATGGAAGACACTGCCAGATTCACCTGCCAGATTGGGATGGATCCTGCCCCACCTTGAATCATAGGAACAGCAGCTTTTTTATTCAGTTGCTTTGTAGGAACAGATAACTCTTTAGGTTCCCTTTTCACAGGTTGGAAGTTAAACTATGTAGGGTCTTATATTGAGGGAACCCTTCCCCTGTTCCAGTGCAGAGCAGGAGGCCTCTCCTTAACTAACCTCTTTAACAAGTACAGCCTGTCTTGAAGCACAGACCTTGGCTGCAGCGTTAAATTTCCTAGTGCTCCTTTTTTCTCCGAACCATACATTTTAGGTTTCTTGACTTCTTTTCAGTGTAAACTTGCATAAGCATTATCAATAATAACCTTACCATAGGGTCCATGTTACGCTGACTTGAAATTTCCTCCATAAAGAAGGTAGTTTATTACCTTTTCATTTAACCTCAGTCCAGTCCAGTTCTTGGGGCATGAATGAGAAGCAGCTTTTTTTTTTTTTTGTCAAAATATACCAAGAGTGGCCTATAACCCAGTTACTAGTATTGTTTCCCTCTGAAACTGCTACTTTCCACATTGCTGTCAGCGCTGTCATCTTCCAGACTCATACTATAATAGCCCTTCATGCTCTGCTTACAGTGTTCAACTGTTTTTAATCAAAAGTTCCCAAGTCTTCCACATTCCTTCAAAATCAGCGTGGTCGGATTCTTCGCAGCCAGTACCCCACTCCCTGGTATCAATTTTGGTATTATTTACTTTTCTGTTGTGGTGATAAAACATAATAACCCAGGGAAATTAGAGAATCAAGTGCTTATTTAGGTTTATGATTCCAGAGGGACATCTTGGTGAGGAGGCATAGCAGCAGCCATAGTGACCAGAGCAGGAAGCTGACTTCAACCTCAACCACAAACACGATACAAAGAGAAAGCAAGTTGGGAGTAGGCCAAGACTATACAATCTCAAAGCTTGCCCCCAGTGATGTACTTCCTCTAGCAAGGTCACACCTCATAAGCCTCCCCAAACATTGCACAACCAACTGGGGACCAAGTGTTCAAATACATGAGCCTATGGGGAACAGTCCTCATTCAAACCACCATACCACTGAACCAGTCCAGGGCCCAAAAATTTACTTATACTGACCATAGTTTAAGAGGCTCCAGTGTCATTTCAAGGGCTAAAATCCAGTCAGAAATAGCCATTGGGCTTCGTTCAAGATTTCTCTTTGATGGAATGTCTCAAGAGTATATCTAAAGGTTTGATGAGTGCTGTTTTACTATAAAGGTTAATAAGCATGGACAAAATATTAGCAGCCATTCACTATTCATTTCCTACTGCTTTGTTTGTGATATCTCCTATTGAGGAAGAGTTCTCTTTCTTCAGGAAGAAGATCTCATTTGGTAATCTCACTTTAAAACCATACTCATTTATACTTAGTAACTTCTCAAGAGCATTCTGTATTGGTCCACTCAGACTGGTAGGTGCAAGTTTTGATTTTAGGGGTTTGTTTTTTGATTCATGACCAACATTCTCTTCCTATTATGTGGCCAGTTGGTTAAAGTCCCTTAGGATATTGACTTTCTCCTGAATGTTTAGACTGTAAGCAACACGATTTTCAAAACATGAATCCCTTCACATTTGTGAGTTTAGACTCACAATAAGTAGAATATCATAAACTGAGGATTATTGTCAGCTATGCTATCCATTCTTGGTTCCCTGTACTACATTGCCATGGTCTGTCTGTGCTTATTAAGGGCTCTGTTGTGGAAAGTCCCCAGGCTGGCCAGCAGCATTCCATCTTGAGGTTTTGTACTTCTTCCTTAGCTAGTGTTCTGTCGCTGTGAAGAGACACTAAGACCATGACAACTCTTATAAACAGAAAGAATTTAATTTAATTAGGGCTTGCTTACAATTTCAGAAGTTTAGTCCATTATTGTCATGGTGAAGAGGATGGCAGCACACAGGCAGACATGGTCCTGGAGAAACTGGGAGTTCGACATTAGGATGTAGAGGAAGAAGGTAGCAGGAAGAGAGAGGCACTGGCCTGGTTTGGGCTTTTGAAACCCCAAAGGCTATCCCCAGTGACATATTTCCACTAACAAGGTCACACCTGGTAATCCATATCGAGTAGTTCCACTCCTTAATGACCAAGCATTGACATATATGAGCATATGGAGGTCATTCCTATTCAAACCATTACAACTACACTTCACTTTTATGCTTTAGTGTTTTCTCAATATATATGGAGTTTTAATTACTTATAGGTAGGTATGATAGCTATTCTTGGTTGTCAATTTGACTACATTTGGAATTAACTAAAACCCAAGCAGCTGAGTACATCTGTGAGAGATTTTTCTTTTCTTTTCTTTTCTTTTTTTTCTGAAACAGGGTTTCTCTGTGTAGTTTTGGTGCCTGTCCTAGATCTCGCTCTGTAGACCAGGCTGGCCGCGAACTCACAAAGATCTGCCTGGCTCTGCCTCCGAGGAATTTTTCTTGATGGAATAATTTGAAGTAAGAAGATCCACTCTAAGTCCAGATCTGTTTAAATGGGAAGATCCATCTTTAATCTGGGCCACACCTTCTGGTGGCAGCCTATATAAAGGACATGGAAGAAGGAAGGTCTTTGCTTTTCCTGTTTTGCCTCACCGTGGCTGGCAAGTTCATTTCTTCACTGGTATAACAGCCTACTTTTTCAGGATTCCAACATATATTGAAGACAAGCTGAAACGTCCAGCCTTGTGGACTGAACAACTACTGGATTCTTGGACTTTACATTGGGATACAGCCATTGTTGGACTAGTCAGACTGTGATCTGTAAGCAACTCTAGGGCCACCTGAAGGAAGGGGACTATACTTAATATGTAATGACACTAGCCTCTCATCCTTCAGAAGCACATCTCAGAGACCATGCTACTAGTTTCTCCTACTCAAGTAACATACTAGTTAGTGTCTTTTCCCTGCACTCTACCTTTTCCTCTTTCTCTTTCCCTTCTGTTATCTCTTCTCTACACACCATGCCTTCCTCTATCTCAGGCTCCTTTACTTACTCCTCCTTCCTTGTTCCACTTCTCAAATAAATTATCTGCATCCATAGACTATGATTCAGCCCATTTAGACACCAGATTCTCAAGTCATATGCTTCTTGCTATCTGTTTTGTATGCTATATGTGTGACATAAGAATTCTTTTTACTCTTGTAAACAATTTTAGAAATAAAAAATAATTAGTGTTGTATAATAATCCAATGAAAATCAGACATTAGTGTCCATAAAGTTTGATTTGGACATAGCATACTCATTAGTTTATATGCTATCTATGATTGCTTTTGTATGGAAAGTCAATACATTGATGAATAATTTCAACAATTCCTTTGGCCTGAAAAGTATAAGGTAATTATTATATAGCCCTTTAAAATAAAAATGTATTGACAATTTAAAGTTGAATTACAATAATATCCATTAAGTATAGACCAAACCTTCTATGTTCTTTTTTAAGATAATTTCTTTTGGAACACTTTAAACAATTAAAAAAATCAACAGAATTTCTAATTGACTGTCATTAATAACTTGCTTTTTAGGGCTTAAACTAGGATTTAACATTGTAGGAAACCCCTTTCTAATTACATATACATATATAATGGAGGCAAAAACCATAAAACTGTTTTGATGTTTATGATGATTACATTTTAATATCACCTAGGAACAGAGTTTCAGTTTGATATTGCTTAGATCAGGTTGTCCTGTGTACATGTCTGTGGGAGATTGTTTTGATTATCTTAATTGTTGTGGGAAGAAACAGCCTATTGTAGGATGTACCATTCCTTAGGCAGGGGATCCTGGTCTAGTTGTGAAACTATAGACAGGATGCTGAGAACAAGGAGTTCTGCATCTGTTTATTCTCACTTTGTGCTCTGAATGTAACTAGCTCCTAATAACTTGACTTGTCCATAATGATGGACTGCAACCTGTAGTTGTGAGCTAAAATAAGCCCTTCTTCCTCTAAGTTGCTTTTGTTGGGGTATTTTACCAAAACAACTAGAGAAGAAACTTAGGACAATATTTAAGTTTACTATAAACTTTTAAACAATTTATTTAGTTGTCAGTACATGGTGTGGTGGTTTGAAAGAAAATGTCCCCCAAAGAGTGGCACAAATGGGAGGTGTAGCTTTGTTGGAGTAGATGTGGTTTTGTTGGAGGAAGCATGTCACTGTTGGAGAGGGCTTTGAGGTCTCCTTTGCACAAGTTTGACTCAGTGTGACACTCAGTTCACTTCCTACTGCCTGCAAGATGTAGGACTCTCAGGTACCTCTCCAGCACCATGTCTGCCTGCATGCCACCATGTTCCACCATGATGATAATGGACTAAACCTCTGAACTGTAAGCCATCCCAATTAAATGTTTTCCTTGATAAGAGTTGCCAGGGTCATGGTGTCTCTTCACAGCAATAGAAATCCTAACTAAGATACATGCTAAGAAGTCGCAGAAAATATTTAATAATAAAACAAAAGATATTTTTTTTCTGAGATGTTAAGTAGTTTTGTTTCATGCTTAAAAATCGCTTGTTACAGAAACATAATTTTTTTTTATAAAATAAGTGGCCCTAGCCACCAGGAAGCAAGAATCCTTTTTATGGTTGACTGTAATCTCAATTCACAGTCATTTGATCTATTCTTGTATTTCTAAGGCACAAAAACTCTTTTGTATGCAGAAAGTAATCAACACCTAAGAATTTTTCATTTTCTTCTATTACACTGTGCTGTACTTGCAAGTCCCCCATTACTAAGTAATGGACTTGGAAAATGTCCAATAAATTATGTTTAGTATCAGGTAAGGTTTATTAATGTAATGTAGCTGATTCAACTTCATGAAGAATGTTCTCCTTTACTGAAAAAGCATTAATAATTCTTATTGCTCATAGAATATATCAACACTCCTTAGTTAGGCTTACCCTGAGTACACCCTATTTCTCTGACCTTACTTGCCACTGTCATTGATGCCCCTCTTCCTTCTAAATCTTTCCAAGTCTTCCCAATCAATTGATTTACTTTATTTTGTGCTGGTGTGACAAAATACACAAGACTGAGAAATATATAAATAACAGAAATTTATTTTCTCACAGGCCTGGAGGCTGGGAAGTTCATGATCAAGGTACCAGGATTTTGTTTCTAGTGGAGGTCTTCATAATTAACCCTCATATAGCAGAAAGTTGAAGGACAAGCTAGCTGATACTGTGTGGCACCATTATAAGACCCTCATTCCTACTAGCAAGAGAAGAGACCCTAGCTCCACAGCTTGGCAGGCTAGTATGTTCTTGTATTCCCACTACTCAAGAAGCTGAAGCAGGAGGATTTCAAATACATGGAAAGACTGGAATAAACTATATATATATTTGCACAGAGAGATGCAGGGAGGGAGGATCAATGTGGAGATCTGAATGAGAATGGTCCCCACAGGCTCATATGTTTGTATGTTTTGTTCCTAGTTGGTGGAACTGTTTGCAAAGGATTAGGAGGTGTAGCTTTGTCGGAGGAGGTACGTCACTTGGAGTGTCATTCCAGTTGGCTTTCTTTCTGTCTCATGGTTGTTATCTGAACATGTAAGCTCTCAGCTACTGTTCCAGCACCATGCCTGCCTGCTTGCTACCATGCTCCCTCACATAATGGTCATGGACTCAGCCTCTGAAACTGTAAGCAAAACCCCCCAAAACTCTTCCTTCTATAAGTTGCCTTGGTCATAATATCTCTTTATAGCAATAAAAAAGTAGCCAAGACACCCCCCCAACACACACACACACACATGAGAGAGAGAGAGAGAGAGAGAGAGAGAGAGAGAGAGAGAGAGAGAGAGAGACAGACAGACAGACAGACAGACAGACACAGACAGACAGACTCGGGTTCCAACCATTATCTTAAAGGCCAACTTCTTAGTACTATCACTTTGTTTACATCTAATTTTGAAGGAGATTTATTGACTCTGTAGCATCTTCCAAAGTCCAATTAAATGCTCTTTTCTTCTGTTAAACATCCTAACATCTTGGTTCCCAAATGTATTAATTACTTGTCTTATTTGTATGACTGAGGGAGACCATCCCTCTCTTTTTCCACCCCAGGGTCCTCTTGAGCAGGGAGAAATGAGGAATATGTAGTTAGAAATATAGAGAGAGACAGATAGAAAATACAGGATAGCCTCAGGAGGGACTGGGTCAAAACCCACCAGCCCCTTCTGTCTCTACTAAAGGGCTTTTAAAGGAATGCCAAGGGATGGAACAAAAGATCTCCCCCCAGCACAGCCAAGTACAGACTATCCCAGACACCTGGTGACCATGCACGTGGTCAAGCCATCCCCTAATGCAGTCCTGCTGTGTAAAGCAAGCTCCGATCTCACTAGAAAACCTTCATGGACTCCCACATATGACAAAATATCTGGCAAAATCAATTTAAGGAAGGAAGGGTTTGCTTTGGCTTACAGTTTCAGGTCACACACAGGGAAGGTATGATGTCATGGCCATAAAGACACTGCTCACATTGCATCCATACTCAGGAAGCAGAGAGTGATAAATGCTGGTACTTGGCTCACTTTCTCCTTTTTAGTCAGTCTGACAATTAACCTAATCTTTAAAAATGCCTCCCAGACATTCTCAGAGATTTGTTTCCAGGGTGATTTCTAGACCCTCTCAAACTGGCAATCAGTATAAACCACCAAACTAAGTCAAAAGTTATCTATTGGATTGGAATGCCTCGAAGCTGACCCAGAAAGGATTTGTGTATATGTCATTTCTTAAGGAAGTGCACTCAAGGGAAGATGGTGAGGGACTTGGGGAAATAGGACTAGTCAGAGTGTCATTTCAAGTGATGCTTCAGAGAGTACTTCAAACTGACTCTAAAGGAGAACTGAGGAGTAAGTTATTTCTCAACTTTTCTTGTGCCTTGAACAATAGACCTTCATACTTTTAGAACCTGGAGTTGTTGGCTGATCATGTTTGAGAAGGATCCTGGGCATTATCTGCTTTCCTTCCATGAAGGCAAAGTGGTGTTAGGTGCCTTAGGGGCATCTTCTGAACAAAGACAATATCCAAACTATTATATACAAAAGCACACTGAAAGCAGGTATGGTGGTTTATACCCATAAACTCAATACTTGGGAAGCTAAGGCAGTAAGATTGTAAGGTAGGGGTTGAGTTTTCTATATAGAAAGTTCCAAGCCAGCCTGGCTTACATAATGAGAACCCTGTCTCAAACAAGCAAGCAAGCAAACAAACAAATATTTTTTGCCAAGGGAGAGAACACAAAATTGGTAAGTAGAATCTTAATTCCAGGCTTGTCATTTCCTTTTGTGTGTGATGGCCATGAGTCATATACCACCTTATGTTTTTCAAATGTCATTGGATGGAAAGAGTTCTGGTAATAAACACCGGTTTGTTACTTACTCATCTGGAAAAACATGGTCATATGGCTGTATTGGTCTCAGGTTGTGCTTCTTTAAATGAACAGAGTTCTAACAGATTATTCTTCAAATTAAAGAGGTTTCATGGGGAGTTAGTACATAACATCTCTTCCATTAAGGTTAAATCTAAAGTCGCCCTACTTTACCAGCCTCTGCTAACCTTTTGCTCTTCTACCATGCTGTAGTTTTAGATTCAACTATGTAACACAAAGAAATGAATTATGGGCTTCTATATTTAGTGTGGCTAAATATCATTGACAAATGTTGTATCAAACCTGAATTGGGTTAGGTGGGACTCCTTAACTTTAACACTAACGGCATTTTGGACTGGATTATTCTTTGTCAGGGTGGCCATACTGTACACTGACTGTACCATGCTTAACAGCATCCTTAGCCTCTATGTATGCACTACATCTTTATAGCATTCCCAAGTTTTAAAAACAAAAAATAACTCCAAAGATTGGAAAATGTGTCCCTTAAGGAGCAAAATTATTCCTGATTGAGAATAATTGGATCCTAGAAATGCTCAGAACCTTGTCAGAGTTGATTGCAACCCTGGAAGCCATGTGGGTCTGTAAACAGAGATACTCTACTAATGCTGAAAACATAACTTCCTTTTCCTCTTTAAATAATATGGTTTTTCCTGCATTGGGGAGTTTTTTCCTTTTATTTTTTGAGAGGGAGTGGGTTTTTTTTGGACATTTTAAAAAATGGAGGGAGGAACTTCACATATTTCACATGGAAGAATTTTAGGAAGAGCATACTGTGAGCAAGAGGTGGGTCTTGGAGACCTAGAGAATGTACATGTTTCTTAGCTGAATCTTGAAAGAAGCCGGAGTTTGAATTGGGATTGCATTATCCAATCTATCATCTTGGAAGCAGCTGTTGAAACACTATTATATTGGATAATGATCAATTGTTTCCTACATAGCATTTTGTTGGAAATTAGAAGAATACAATGAACGTTATTGACTGAGACAAGATGTGCCAACCTCCTTTCTATAAGGAAAGATTGGCAGTACTTTGTGGCTGTGATTCTAATGAGGCATATTTGGGACTGAATATTTCCATCTAAAATGCTGTCCAATAATCTTACCTCTACATGACCTATCAGTTCCAATTTCAATTTGTTTCAGTCATCCTTGTCAAAGAGAAAGTCAAAGTAATTGAAATCATTAAATTACTATAATTGCAACTTAATACTAATCCAGTAATTATCCTCTGAATTCAGTTTTCAGCACCGAGTATTTATGTCTCTATTAGAAGCAGACAGAATTGAAAAATAATATTGAACAAGGCAAATGGTATCTCAGGAATTTGAACTGATAAACAGATGTTAATTTCTCATACTAGAAAAATATTTTGCCAGTTTTCAAATTCTCCTCACATGATGCTAGCTAACTCTAACTGAGAGACATTCTACAGGGACCTTAGTGTGTGGACCCCTGTGAAAAGTGAGTTTGTTATGTGACCAATAGACTTTCATTTAAGAGAGGCCTTTGACTCTTTGGGAGTTGAGTTTGCAAACCTTTAAGTATTTCAGCATTATAATGATTATAATGATGGATTTTATATTTGTAAATTTGCTTTCAGACCGAGGAATGAATGTTCAGGTTACAGAAACAGGACATTCTTCCATGGAGGGGAGAAAGCAGATGGGTTGGTACTGTGCCAGTTATGTATCACATACTTGCCTTCAGCCTACCTCAGACATCTAGTAGTCTTCTTCCATTGATTCCTTTCGCTACCTCCTCTGCCACCTCATCTCCCTAGCTTCACCTCCCTGTTGCCCACACAGCCCAAAATGACTTGGTTATGAGACAACTCTTTACTTCTTTCATGAGTACCTTTTTGTGTGGATTCTCACACAGTTCAGAGTGGAACAGCTAACAGATCATTACCCTTCTCTCTTGCTGACATGGTTCAGCCGGTACAGCTTAAGCGTAATGTTCTCTTGTTAATTCCTACTTTAGTTTAGTTAAGTGATTGTACAACATTATGTAGCGGAAAGTTTTCCTGTGCCCACCCGGCTCCCACAGCCTTGTGGTCCTGCAGCTGCTCAAACCCAAATGAATACATAGAGGCTTACATTAATTATTAACTATATGACCTATTGGCTCGGGCTCCTTGCTAGATCTTACATCTTAAATTAACCAATTTCTATGAATCTATACTTTGCCACGTGGCTCGTGGCTTACTGGTATCTTTACATCTTGCTTCTCATGGTGACAGCTGGCAGCATCTTCCCTGTTCTGCCTTTTTCCTTCCTCCTTTCTAGTTAGAATGTCCCACCTAACCCTATTCTGCCTTACTGTTGGCCAAACAGCTTTATTTATCAACCAATCAGAGCAACATATTTTCACAGCATACAAAAAGACATTCCCCATCACTTCCCCTTTTCTTTCTACACAAAAGGAAGGTTTTAACTTTAACCTAGTAAAATTACATATATCAAGCAAGAATTATAGTTACAATATCTAGTCTATTTATATTTTGTAAAATTAAAGAAAATATTTCATCTATCCTATATTTGTGAGTCTAAAGTTTCATATCTAATTATCTTTTATCATAACCAATGAAAATTATAACTATCTAGTCTTCAACTACATTAAAGATACCAGAAGGATATAACATTACTTAAGTAAACAGGAAATGCATTGTCAGCAACTTCTAAAATTCTGGAAATGACAGAGACAGCTGCCTGTCTGGATAGTCATCCAAAGTTCTTCTGTAATGTTGGGGCATCCATCTTCAGCCAGTAGGCCTAGAGTCTTTTAGATGCTTCTTCCTGTGTCCTGTAGAATGTCTGGCAGTTTCCTCTGCAAAGCAAGAACCTGAAGGACCATCTCACCTTGCAAAGTTCAGTGGTCACCTTCCTATGGGTCCTGCATGTCCAGTTTATACATTTTGTCAAGCAGTCCAGGCAAAAACAGATTCTTGCCCAAATGGCTAACTTTTGCCATGAAGAAGATAAACTCCATATAGATTGTCTTCGGTGCCCATCATCTTCCTTGAAGTATTTGATGTTGGATCATCTGGGCCATGGTGTCATCAGAGACCTTTCAGGGAGTCTTGGCTGGTCAAACCATATTAGCATGGAAGCAATCCACGGATTCTCATCTTCCATGGAAACAAAAGCAGAACCTCTTTTCCAAAGCAACACATTCTTAGACATAAATTTTGAAATCGAGATACCTTTAAAATATACATATTGATTTAACTCAGCAGCTTTTACAATCAAATGTCTCTCTGTAGCTAAAAGTCCCCAAAATAATATAATTCAGAATCTCTGTGTGATTTCCATCTTTAGATGGCTTATTTTTATACTGCTTTTACTGTCTCTTTACAGACTTTATTTTTCAAAACTTTCCATTTCTTTATATAACTGTCTATGTTCATTTTCTTCTCTCTTTCAAGCTTACATACATTTTTACATACACTATAAACCATTTAGAGTCTTATTCCATCTGAATCTGCCTTATTGTGAATCTATTGCTTTAAACTGCAGTGGCTAGTACTGAAGCAGCAGCTTTGGCTGTTGACTCCATCCATCTCAGCTTTTCAACATGGTGGAGATAATTCACTGTCAGCTCTGGGAGCCATGCTTTCCACTGACTCTGGGAGGCAGTGGGTCTATACTTCTACCAAAGCATCATGTAGCCCAGAAACCTTTTTTTTTGTCTGTACTAGCAAAGGCTAAATCCACCACTTAGTGTAATGTGAGGCTTGGAGATGTCTCTGTATACTGCAGCAAAAACCCCCCATGCTGCAGGTCAAGCCCGCATGCCATGAACCTGCCATAGAGTATCTCAAGCCTGCAGGCTGAGGCTGGCCTGAGAGAGACAACTAAGAAGCTGTTTTTCCACTTCATTTTAGAATCTTTTTTTAAAAGCTTTCTCAGGTTTTAGATGGAAACACTTGCCCCATGTTTTGGCACCAATTGTAGTTGAAGTTTTTCTGGTTCTGTAGTTGGATGTTTTTCTGTGTCCTGCCTGGTCCACAGCCACTCAGACCCAAGTAAACACGCACAGGCTTATATTAATTAAAAATGCTCAGCCATTAACTCACACTTTCTACTGACTAGCTCTTACACTTAAACTCAACCCATTTCTGTTAATCTACATGTTGCCATGTGTTCTGTGGCTTTACCTGTGTGCCATTACATGCTGCTCCCTGGCAGCTGGCAGCATCTCCTCAGCTCTCTTTTCTTCTCCCCATCTCTCCAGTTAGAATGTCCCACCTAAACTTATTCTGCCTTACCATTGGCCAAACAGCTTTATTTATCAACCAATCAGAGCAATACATATTCACAGCATACAGATTGACACCACTCACCAACATTATTTTGCTGCTAAAAATATCCTTCAAAGAAAACTAGTGAAGTAGCTCCCATAAATATAGAAGAGCAGACTTATTGCTGTGGAAGAGGTGGGAGGTGGTGTTCCAGGGCCATGAGACCCTTCTGGGCTCAGGTACCCCATAGGGTTGAATATTCCATGTAATACTATAGGAATTCACCTTTATTTAAAGTTTCCTTTCTGGAATTTCAGTTATTTACTGCTAATCAGAGTCAAAAATAACTAAATGGAAAATCTCAGAAACAGATGGTTTATGTTTTAAATCCCATACCATTCTGAGTAATGTGAAGAAAGTCTAGCACTTTTCCATGAAAGACATGTGTCATTCCTTTGTGCAGCATATCCATACTCTACAATCTGCTTTCCCATTAGTCATGGCTATTACATCAACTGCCATAGAATATCAGTGTTCATGTTCAGGTAACATTTATTTTACTTAATTATATCCTAGAAGCACAAGTGTAGTGATAATAGCAATCCTAATATGTCAAAGGGAAGTTATAAAGGTCTTCATTTAAATAAAAGGGTAAGAAAGTTTCAGATTTAATAAGGAAAGTAAAAAACATAAGTTGATGTTGCTGAGATCTAGAGTATAATATATTTGAAGAGCCTGCCCCACACCACCCGGCTCGCTTCTCCTGAATCCATCAATCTGATGGGAAGCACTGCCAGTATGTCTGATAAACTGCCCTACAAAGTCAAAGAGACCATTCTGCTTGCCTGGGAGTGAAAGGTCCTGGACATTGCCAAGAATGTCATGCCAGATTAGATGTGCAGAAGGGAGACATACTCAACCTCCAAGCCACTGCTGCACTATTAGCGACCTGCAGATGATTGTGGAAAGTGTTGTCATCACTGAGACACTGGTGGCCCTGATTTCTGAGTTGTGGTGGTCCAGATGCAACATCTTCTCTACTCAGGATCATGATAGCTGAGGCTGACATTCCAGTGTATGACTATAAAGGTGAAGCGGGTAAAGAGAACCTGTGGTACATTGAGCGGATACTACATTTTAAAGGACAGACTCTCCAACATGATTCTGGATGATGATGGTGACCTTACCAACCTCAGTCACATCAAGTACCCACAGCTTCTGTTAGGCATCCAAGGCATCTCTGAGAAGACAAGAATCAGGGTCACAGCCTTTACAAGATGATGGCCAAAATTGTCTGCCATCGATGTCAATGATTTCATTACCAATAGCAAGTTTTCCAACCTCTGTGGATGTCTGGAGTCCCTCATAGATGGCATTAAGCAGGCCACAGATTTTTGATAAAAGAAAAGATGGTGGTGGTATCAGGGTATGACAATGTGGGCAAGGTCTGTGTACAGGTCCTGAAAGGCTTTGAAACTCAAGTCATCATTAATGAGATTGATCCTATCAATGTACTACAGGAGGGCTTCAATGGAAGACAATGATGTGACCACCATGAATGAAGCTTGAAAGGAGGAAAACATCTGTCCCCACCCTAGGCTGTCTTGATATCATACTAGGCCAGGACTTTGTGGTTTTTGTTTTTGTTTTTGAGGTAGGACCTCACTCTGTAACCCCAGCTGTCTTGGAACTCACTGTGGACAGTGCTTTGGACAGATGAAGGACGATGTCATTGAGTGAAATATTGGACACTTGGATTTGGAAATTGATATGAAGTATCTCAACAAGGAAGTTGAATAATGTTGAAGGTGAACATAAAGCCAGAGATGGTCCACTGATGCCTAAAGAATAAACACTAGATCATCCACCTGACTGAGGGCTGGATGGTCAGCCTGGTTTGTGCCATGGGCCACACTAAGTTATGGCACAGATTGAGAGCTGTGGAACCATTCATACAAATAAATTGTTGGGGCTCACTTCCTGCCTAGGAAGCTCAATGAGGCAGTGGCTAAAGCCTAGCTGGGTAGGATGAATATGAAGCTAATCAAGTGGACTGAGAAGCAAGCCCAGTACTTCAGTATATCTGTAATGGCCTCTTCAAGCCTGATCACTACTGCCTACTGAGATCCAGAACTAACCTTCACCTTCTAGCTTCCATTCTATACCAGGCTCTACCTTACTTCTCCAACAGTAAATAGCACCAACTTTGCAATTGCTTTGTCAATATCCCTCCCTGAGACTGGTCACTCAGTCACTGGCCTCTGTGATAGCCTGCATAATGTTCTAAGTGTGGCAAGAGGAACTGAAAGGCCCCAGTCAAGGTGGAGGTACAAGGGAGTCAGCCACAGTGACTATGAGCTTAGAGGCCTTGGAGATCTATAGAGTGGCAGTGGTTAATGATGTTCACAGGCACCAGTCTATTCAGACCATTAATTGGTCTTTAGACCAAAGAGTTGATGTACAGATTCACTGGTTTCTCATCTTATGACCTGAGAAAGAGCTCTGTCAAAGGGAAAAGAGTTATTGGAGTTTGAATGTTTCAGAGAGCTTGGTTACTTTGTGCTGAGTCTTCTCTTAATTTTCAGAATACTGGGATTGATACTTTTAGTCCCTATTACACAGAGGTTAAAATAACCAAGAAAGGGCAAGAGAAGTGACAGCCAGAGGTTGGAAGAGGTGAGCTAAACAGAAATAGGCAAAGATCTGCTACTATTTTGTAATCTGACAGTTCCTATCACCTCTAGGTCACAAAGAGAATACTTTGTTTGCTTGTTTATTTATTTAATGTACAGTGTTTAGAATGATAAATGGGTATAGGAAGGTACATAAATAAAATATGTGCTTCCAAAACCAGATATTGTTAAGAAATAGATCACATTCAAATAAATTTTATTAAGATTTATTGCTATACTTGTTCTATTTATTATTAATTTTGTTATTAACTTTTTACTATGTCTAATTTATATTGTACACTTTATCATACATACATATGTATAAGAAAAATCAGTGTAGGTAGGATTTTTGTATTACCTGCAGTTCTAAACACCCATTAGGAATTTTAGAAGGAAGACAATTGTATTTGAAAATTACTGACTTAGTACATTTTCCTTGTTTCACAAATGAGGAAGAGAAGTTCAGACACAGCTTTCCAGTCTCATTGTTCATTTCTGATAATGCCAAGATTTCAGTTGGCCCAGTGCTTTTCCCGCACAGCCATCCTAACTACCCTGGTCAGGTTTTTAGCAGGCAGGTTTTTTACAACCTGAAGCAGGTAGGCATTTTCCCTGTGATCAGTGACCCAAATCAGTCCAAATTACTTGCTTTATCATTGCTGATGAACCAAAGAGTACTTTGAAAAAAAATACTACATTCCAGTTGAAGTGTAGCTTCTTAGTTGAAGCCTCCTTATTTCTATCATTTCTCAAATTCCAGGACTCCCATTCTCCTTAAAACCTCACATCAGTGATTTTGAAGAACTATCAAGGCATATATAATGTGCCAATAAACAAATCTTTTCTAGTATTTTCTTTCCTTTTTTGAGATTAGGTCTCACTGTATGGATTACAGTGGTCTGAAATTTACTATGTTGCCCAGGCGAGCCTTGAATACTAGGTCCTAAACCCCTTGCAAGTAACAGGGATTGTAGGCATATAATGCCACACCACACTCTTCATTCATGTTCTGATGCTCATTAGTTCTGCAGGTTCAGGCTCTGACTTCTCTCAGTGATGTTGTGGATGTTGAAGACATATTCACTACCATTCTTGTTCTTATTTGAGACATGGTATAAAGTGGAGAATCTCTCTTTTGTCCTCTTCATAACATCTGATTATGCTCTAATGCCTTGTGGAGTTTCTATGGTTATGACCAGAGAATTTTTTATAAGTTATGGGTCTTTATCTAGTAGTGGGTGCTGGACAGGACTGACACCATACAGTTGTCAAATTAATCCAACTTTCCAATTGTTTTAACTGGGAACTAGATCAAGCTTAGAGTACAGAATTTTGTTCTGTTTCATTTTATTATGCCTCAATAGATTATGTAATTGTGCAAACAAAATTGAGTTTTGGCCGGGCTGTTCACCAGAGCCCACAGACCTAAAGAGACAGGTTTTCCTCATTGGTGACCCAGAGTAAGCTCAAAGTGAGACTCTACTATGAAATGAAAAGTAATTTTCTGAGCTTGGGGTTTGACTACAACTTGGAGCCTTGTAGTGATATATTGTGTCTTACAAAATATTGTGCACCCTAACAAAGCTTATCTGAGGATCAGAGGGAAAAGCCAGCCACTATATTAAACATAGAAGTCAGGCAATGGTAGCACATGCCTTTAATCCTATCACTCGGGAGGCAGAGATCCATTTGGATCTCTGTGAGTTCAAGGTCACACTGGGAACAGAGCCAGGCATAGTAGTACATGCCTTTAATCCCAGCATTAACCATAGAGGTCTGGAGGTTTGTACAGACAGACAGGAAGTGTTATAGCTGGGCAGAGAGAGGAAGTGAGTTGGCAGAACAGAAAGGCACATAGGCATTGGTATACAGGAAGTAGGTCTCTTTGGAGACTGAGGTGTCTGTGAGGTAAGGTTGGCTGTGGCTTGTCCTATTCCTCTGATCTCTCAGTTTTAACTCCAATATCTGGCTCTGGGTTTTTATTAATAAGACCATTTAGTAATTTGTCTTACAGAGCTTTTTCTTTCCTATCAAGCAGTCTCCTATTTCCCTTCACAAATAATATGAAATATCTTGGGGTAACTATGACCAAGCAAGTGAAAGACCTATATGATAAGAACTTCAAATCTTTGAAGAAAGAAATTGGAGAAGATATTGGAAGATGGAAAGATCGTCCATGCTCATGGATTAGTAGGATTAACATAATAAATATGGCCATCTTATCAAAAGCAATCTACAGAGTCAAGGTAATCCCCATCAAAATCCCAACATAATTCTTTACAGACATGGAAAGAACAATACTCAACTTCATATGAAAAAAAAGAAGTGCTAAGAAAATCCTGTACAATAAAGGAACTTCTGAAGTTCAAACTATACTACATAGTTTTAGTAATAAGAACTGCATGGTATTGGCATAAAAATAGACAGTTTGAATCAAATTGGGGACCCAGAGGTAAATCCACATACCTATAGACATTTGATTTTTGATAAAGAAGCCAGAAATACACAATGGAAAATGAGAGCATCTTCAAGGGTGCTGGCATAACTGGATATCATCATGCAGAAGATTGCAAATAGATCCATATCTGTCACCATGCACAAACTCAGGTCCAAGTGGATCAAAGACCTCAACATACATCCAGTTACACTGAATCTGGTAGAAGAGAAAGTGAGAAGTAACCTCAAACACATTGGCATAGAAGAAAACTTCCTGAATAGAACACTAGTAGCACAGGCACTAATAATTAATAAATTAATAAATAATTAATAAAAGGGACCTCATGAAACTGAAAAGGTTCTGTAAGGCAGAGGACACTGTCAATAAGACAAAATGGCAGACTACAGAATGGGAAAAGATCTTCACCAATCTCACATCTGACAGAAGGCTGATCTCCAAAATATATAAAGAAATCAAGAAACTAGACATCAAAATACCAAAGAATCCAATTAAAAAATGGAGTACAGAACTAAACAGAGAATTCTCAATGGAAGAATCTCAAATGGCAAAAGACATTTAAGAATTGTTCAACATCATTAGCCATCAGGGAAATGCAAATCAAAACAACTCTGAGATTCTTACACCTGTCAGAATAGCTAAAATCAAAACACTAATGGCAACTTATGCTGGAGATGATGTGGAGTAAGGGGAACGCTCCTCCATTGCTGGTGGTAGTGCAAACTTGTACAACCACTTGATAAAGCAATATGGCTTTTACAGAAAATTGGGAATCTATCTACCTCAAGACCCAGCTATGCCAATCTTGGGTATATACCCAAAGGATGCTCAATCACACCACAAGGACACTTGCTCAACTATGTTCATAGCAGCATTATTCATAATAGCCAGAGCCTGGAAACAACCTAGATGGCCCTCAACAGAAGAATGGATAAGGAAAATGTGGTATATATACACAATGGAGTACTATTTAGCAGTAAAAACAATGACGTCATGAAATTTGCAGGCAAATGAATGAAACTAGAAAACATCATTCTGAGTGAGGTAACTCAGACTCAGAAAGACAAACACAATATGTACTCAATCATAAGTGGATATTAGCTGTAAAGTAAAAGATAACCATGCTATAATCTGCAGTCCCAGAGAGGTTAGGTAACAAGGAGGGCCCACAAAAGGAGGGAAATTTTGGCTTCTCTTTAGCCTATCCAAGCTCTAAGCATCTGTATTGGGATTTGGGGCCATTATCAAGTAAAAGAGTTAGTTGAACACAGCACTGTGACACTTTAATAGTTAATGTCAGAGCCAAGGCTCCTGAGGGAGTAATATGTGGATATGTTAGATAAGGGGATGTATAATGTGCATTCTGGAATGGAGTTAGACAGTGCTAGATGTCATCACACTACTCAAAATGACATGCAACTTAAACATTATTAGTTGTTTATTTTTGGACTTTCCATTTAAATTTTTTGACCCATGGTTGGGCCATGTTTAGCTGAAAGTGTGATAAGAGAAAGCATATAGCAGAGGGCACTGCCATATACAAAAGTAGAGAAACAGCTGAGAAGTAACATGATTGACTCTCCCAAAGTGAAAGAGAAAAAAAAGTTATCAAAATGAAGGGACTGGGTTAGGTGAATGAAATAAGAGAATGGAAATAGAGAGAAGAGCCTAAAGCAGAATGTTCTTATTTACAAACAAAATGGAGAGATAATGAGAGATTTCTGAATATTACGTTTAAGAGTGTAAAAAATGTTAGAACATTTGTACTTTTCTTTCCATAAATCATGGGAAAGTTGTTTCTCCTCCCAGAGGATAAAGACATTGTCTATACTTTCTCTCTACATTTTTTATTTTTCTATTTTTATGTTTTGAGAGAAGGTCTTACACTGTAGTCCAGGCTGGCCTGGAACTCATGATAGTGGTCCAGGTTGGCCTCAAACTTGTGGAAGTTCTTTTGCTTCAGCCTCCCAAGTAATGATATTATAGGCCTGAGTCTCCATGCCCGGTTCTGTCTTCTATGATATTTAAGAATTCAGAGTTTTAAATCACTGATCCATTTGGAGTTAATTTCAATGCACACTATGAAGTACAGAGCCAATTTCACTTTTTCACCTGGTTGTCCCTATTCTATTTAAAACAGGCTCAACCTCATCCAACAGGCTGCAGATGCTGGTTGGTGGTTCTGTCAAGTGATAAATCACCATGCGTGCTTTTACACCGTATCTTGGGACTGTTCAATTACATTTGTACTTCTGGTTATGAACCAGTTCTATATTTCTAAATTATTGTGCCATTATAAATATGTTTCAATAATAGTCGCACTTGTCATTCTTGGTTGCTTTTATTATTTTTCAGGCTTTGCTGAGTTATTCTTATCTATTTTCTAATTTAACTCTCCAGTCAGCTTGCCTAGTTCCAGACAAAATATATTGGCATTTATTGCGATCTTATTAAATTTATAGAACATAATTTAAATTTTAATGGCTACTTATTATTATCACATACTGGTATTCCCTAAGATAGCGAATATTACTCTATTTTTGGACAGTTAGTTTATAGACACATTACTTTTTATTCAAATTTTTATTTGCTGTCCCTTTTAAAAGTAGTTGCTCCTTTCTCACTCTATAATAGTATGAGTTAGGGATTACCAGGGGGCCATGAAAATCAATCTTACAATATCCTGGGAGTTGGTTCAACAGATGGCTCTTACTCGAGCCGGTCAGCTTCCTCACTTGGGATCTCTGAATTGGGAGCATCATATTGAGTATAAAGTTATGACATTGTGAGGATAAAGTCATAAGAATGGTTTTACTTGCTGGGGAACACAGAAGAAAAAGAGAAAGCGTGTATCTACAGAGTACTCTAGAGATATGTTTTAAGGTACCTCTACTAGAATCCCACTCTTGCTGGTTATGGCAGTGAAGAAACCCAATTTGTCAAAATTGACTTTAATCAAAGGAATACTGAGCACTCATCCTTTTATTTCCCTCCTTCCTGGCCTTTGCCCAAATGTAAGAATCACATTGGGCAGTTCAAATGATCTAAAGTGTGATTGTGTCCCGTTTTTTCTTTTCATAATTTTTTACTGATTATTTTGGAATTTCACATCATGAATCCTGATTACACTCACTTCCCAGTCCTCCCAGGTCCATCCTCCACCCTTGTGGCCTACCTGGAAGAAGAGAAGGATGAGGAGGAGGATGAAGAGGAGGAGGAGGAGGAGGAGGAGGAGGAGGAGGAGGAGGAGGAGGAGGAGGAGGAGGAGGAGGAGGAGAAGAAGAAGAAGAAGAAGAAGAAGAAGAAGAAGAAGAAGAAGAAGAAGAAGAAGAAGAAGAAGAAGAAGAAGAAGAAGAAGAAAACAAGTACAATTTGTGTTGTTCATATACTCACTGGAAGATGATCAAATTACTGGTGGCCAGCCCCTTAAAGAAAATTGAGTCTGGGACTGACCAGGGCTCTGAGGGGGAAGCATGATCCTACCCAGTGCCATAACGGGCAGAGAGGGACAAGGAGACCCACGTGCAGGCCGGGGACAATCTGCCCCAGGCTCTGAGGAGAAAACATGTGCCTGCACGGGCCTGCTTGGCACCTCAATGGCAGATGGGCACTATTATGGTGAGCAAATGTATGGTGTGGTATGGGAGAGAGAGCTATAATGATTCATGTCCTGTGGACAGGGGCATATCTGAAGAGGTGAAAGTGGTGAGGAGCAGGCTGAGGTGGGTGGCCTGATTGCCACCCAGGGCCATGGTCATGTTTCATCCTGGGCTGCTGTTGGGGCCCATGTCTAGGTTCATGGTCCTGATGTAGCCAAGGTCTCTGTTGATGTCCATGGCTCCTGATACCATCAAAGACTGAGAGGATAGGGCTGTACAGAGTTAACCCCAACCCCTCACTGGCTACAACACTAGGGAGAACTGATCTTGTCCCTCATAAGCTGAAGCACTCAGGACGATTCTATACCTCACCTGGGCAGCACAATAGAGCTGACCCTGTTCACAGGGGCATGGGAAAGCTGGCCCTGAGGGCATGAGAATGGGAAAGCAGGTATGCCCTTCTCATCTGCCATGTGGTAGTATGGATGAGGGAAGGAGGCCTTCCTCCCTTTGACCCTCACCAGCTGCAGCAGGTGAGGACCTGGCCCAACCCCTCACCAGCTGCAGCACATAGGAGAATGGGCTGTGCCCTTCACCAGGGCAGCACAGTAGAGTTAATTATGTAGACAGGGGCACAGGTGAGCTAGCCCTGAGGACATGAGAGGGACATCGATGTTACTGCCTCCTTCCTCTGTGGTGTAGTGGTGGGGGTGAGGGAAAGATGCCCTCCCCCTACCCCCTCCCTTCTTCAGCTGGAGAGGGAGCTGAGCCTTCCCTTTACTAGCTGCAACACTCAGGAAGGAAAGCAGGCTTTCCACCTCATCTGAACAACACAGCAGAGCTGATCCTGTTGATGGGGGCACAGGTGAGCTGGCTCTGAGAATGTTAGTGTGAGAGATCTGGCCATCCCCACATTTGCCATATGGTGGCATGGGTGGGGGAGAGATGCCCCCATCCCTCTCTGCCTAAGGAGGGTGGGAGAGCTGGTTCTGAGGTCATAAGTGCAGGAGAGCTGCTCCTGTCCCTCACCAGGGGCAGCACTCATTAGAGCAGGCCCTGCATCCTGCCTGGGTAGCACAGTAGAGCCAACCCTGTTGGCAGAGGTGTGTGTGAGCCAACCCTGAAGTTGTGAGCATGGGAGAGCTGTTCCCACTACTTATCTGCCATGCTTCGATGTGGAAGGGAAAAAGATGCCTCCCCTTACCCCTTGCCACCTGTGACAGACAAGGGATCTAATCTTCCCCCTTACCAACTGAAGCATTTAGGAAAGCAGGCCCTGTTCCTTGCCTGGGCAGCACAGTAGAGCTGAACTTGTTGATGGAGGGTTGGATGAACTGGCCCTGAGGGTGTGAGAGTGGGATAGCTTGCTGTAGCCCCCTGGTCTGCCATGTGGTGGTGAGATCGAGGGAAAGATGCTGTCCCTCCTCTTGATTTGTCACCTGAGGTGGGCAAGGGAGCTGACCCTTCCCCTACCAGCTTCAGCACTCCAAAAAGTGGGCCCTGTACCTCGCCCGGGCAGCACATTAGAGGGGAGCAGGTGAACTGCCCCAGAATGTGAACATGGGAGACCTGGCCACACCCCTCATTTGCCATATGATGGTGTGGATAGGGGAGAGATGCCCTTTCTCCCTGCCCCTCACCACCTGTGACAGATAGGAGAGCTGGTTTTGATGTCATAAGAGAAAGAGAGCTGTCCCTGCCCCTTATCAACTGCAGTTCTCAAGAGAGTGGACCCTGAACCTTGCCTGGGCAACACAGTAGAGCTGGCCCTGATGGTGTAAGTGTGGGAGAGCCTACTCTGATGGTGTGAAAGTTGGAGAATTGACTCTGCCCCTTGCATATTGCTGCAAGGGATAAACTAGCTAGGGCAATACTGTCTTTTAAAGAGACAGTAAAAATAATACAAAAAAATAAGCCATGTAAAGATGGAAATCACACTGAGAGTCTGGATTATATTGTCTTTGGGATTTTTAACTGGAGAGAGACATTTGATTATAAGGGCTGCTAAGTTAAATCAATATATGTATTTTAAAGGTATCTTGACTTCAAAATTTGGATCTAAGGATATGTTGCTTTAGAAAGGAGGCTCTGCTTTTGTTTCCACAGGAAGCAAGAGGCTATGGATTTGTTCCAGGTTAAGATGGATCAGATTTGATCAAGCCAGACCTCCCGAACCTTAACAGATATTACCTATCAACAAAGGTTATAGCTCATCTTCCCAGGATTTGACCAGTGTTCCCTAGCAGCGGAAAGTAGCCTAGAACACTACACCCACATTTCCAAAAAATGAATTATAAATGTTTGTCTTTGTTTAGGTTGTTGGTTACAAATTGTTATTGGTCATAGTCAATCTCTTTCTAAAAGAAGAAAGGGGGATATGATATAGAAATATAGGATATAGATATGATAGGATAAAAGGGTAGATTATTGAATCTTCTTTTAAAGAGCAACAACTTGTCTAAAATGCTTTACATTGCTATGGATTTTAGTTTATTGATACAAATTTAAAGTTAATTTTGTTATACTGTATGTATATTTCTACTCTTGTTTAAAGTATTTTGTTTGTGGGACTCATTTGAAATTGTAGTGTATAGTTGAGAAACACAGATTAATAATTAGTTATCTATAATCAAACTTATAGTCATGTTAGTTAAGTTTTCTAGGTATATGTAGATATACTTCAACTAGGCAATCTTCAAACACTTAAAAGACCTACAGAATATGGCATTTAAAATGTTTTAAAAACTTAGACTTTCCTGGACAATGAGATGTGTCTGCTCCTGGCAGCACCGATTTACTTCAAAGAGGAAGATGGGCGTCAAAGACACTCCATATGGAGTTTATCTTCTTCTTGGCAAAAATAGCCATTTGGGCAAGAAACTGTTCTTGCCTGGACTGCTTGACAAAATGTTGTATCAACTGGACCCATAGGAAGGTGACCACTGAACTTTGCAAGGCAAGATGGTCTTTCAGGTTCCTGCTTCACAGAGGAAACTGCTAGATATCCTATAGGACACAGAGAGAAGCAACTGAGAGACATTAGACCTATAGACTGAAGATGGGTGCCCCAATGTTGCAAAGGAACTTTGGATGACTGTCCAGGCAGGCAGCTGTCTCTGTCATTTCCAGAATTTTTGAAGTTGCTTACAATTCACTTCCTGTTTAACTAGGTAATATTATATCCTTCTGGGGTCTTTGATGTAGTTGAAGACTAAATAGTTATAAGTTTCCTTAGTTATGATAAAAGATTAAGTTACATATGAAACATTAGACTCACAAATATAGGATAAATAGAATATTTTCTTTGAATTTGACAAATATAGACTAGATATTGTAACTGTAATTCTTGCTTGATAACTGTTTTGTTATATGTAATTTTACTATGTTAAAGTTAAAAACCTTCCTTTTTGATTAGATAGAAAAGGGGGAGTGCTGTGGAATGTCATTCTGTATGCTGTGGATGTGTGTTGCTCTGATTGGTTGATAAATAAAATGCTGATTGGCCACTAGCCAGGCAGGAAGTATAGGCGGGATAAGCAGACAAGGAGAATTCTGGGAAGAGGAAGGCTGAGTCAGGAGTCACCAGCCAGACACGGAGGAAGCAAGATGTCAAGGCAGAACTGAGAAAAGGTACCAAGCCATGTGGCTAAACATAATTAAGAATTATGGGTTAATTTAAGTGTAAGAGCTAGTCAGTAATAAGCCTGACCTAATGGTTCTGAGCAACTGTGGGACTAGGCAGGACACTGTAAAACTTCCAACTACATCTTTACACCCTGGTGTGAGGATGGAAGAAAGCTGGCAGGCTGACCAATCCTGCAACTACTCAGGCCCAGAACCAGGGTTATAAGTTGGCCCACTTCAATATCCACCCCATCTGTGATCTGCTAGTGCACATGAAGGGGCCAATCTTGCAGACCCAAAGCTGCAGGATCTCCAAAACACAGGTCAACAGCAGGAGTCCCAGTGAAAGTCCAACATCCAGAGGCCTCAAACCAAACCAGTGACTCTTTTGCAATGAACACTTGCAAGTAAAGATATATGGATAAACATATCTGTGTGACTCACTGTGTCACACTACAGCTTCCATGAGATTTTTTTCCTTTAATTTTCTTTTTTTTCTTAAATTTTATTTTGGGGGAGGTTGCAAGAGCAGAGGGTGAATATGAAGGAACAGGGAAATGAATGGGATCGAGATGCATGATGTATAAGACAGGAAGAATAAATAGAAAGTTAAAAATAAAGAAAACTGAGTCCTTCCCCATCCACACCCCACAAGAAGCCATAAATTGTAGAGAGCTACACTTCAGCATCCTTATCACGATTTTTAAGAGTTCTTTTTAATGGCTTTCTGTCTAGGCTGTTACTTTTTTGAGGGGTGGGGGTAGGGGTTGTCATATAGGCCTTCTATCTCCCCCTTTCTCAACTATGAGTCTGCAGTCATCAATACCATAGCAAAGGTAGCTTCCTTGTCCTTTATTGTCAGCAGGAGCATGGATCATGGTCTTCCACATAGTCTCTGGCATCAGAATGTGCCACAGACTTGTATGGCAGTACAAACCACAGATTTCAACATGGCTTCAGGTGGCAGCACAGGCTACTCATATCAACATGGCCTCAGGCAGCAGCACATAGCACAGACATCTACATGGTTTTCAGTGGTAACATGGGTCACAGACATGAACACAAACCCCAGCTACAGTAGGATCACAAACCCAGATATCACTCTCAGAGGCAGCATGGACCACAGACATCAACATGGCCCCTGGTAGCAGCACAGCCCACAGTGTCTGTCCCTTTAATTTTCCTTCCTTTTAAAATTTTATGTCTCTTTTGTTATAAGGAGTGAACCCAGAGGCATGCACATGCTGAGCAAGTGGTCTATTGCTGATCTACACTCCACGCCCCCCCCCCAGTCATGGTTCTTTTCATCTGTCTCTGCTCACTCTCTTCTCTTCTATCTCCATTTTCCTCTTCTACCATCCCACATACCAGCCAGACTGTTCTTTTATTACACCTTCCCTTTGCTTGCCTGTGACACCTCTCTTGAAATTGCCAGATATGCCCATTTTCTGATGGAAATCTGTTTCTTTTTCTGACAGAAACAGCATTGGCACTCCTACAAGGTATGTTCAGAACCCTCACAGACCCTTGCCATTACTTACTTGAAATGCTTCTTCAGTCTTTCTTCCAAGGTTCATTTTTTTGTGAAAGGCATTCATGCCTCCTAAAAACAGTTCTGTATTCACCATTATAGTTCTATCTATCATTCTATCAGTGTTTTTCACCAACTTTTTTACTCTTTTCATAAATTACTGTATGTTGTACTAGAAGAAAGATAAATGAAAGTAAATTAATGAAAACACATGTTCACATAGTTTTACACATTGTCTAGCCTACAGTGTTGTGCCAACTGTTATTCAAATGTTTGCTTTAAGAAAATTACCCATTGTTAGAATTTTATCGAGCTTTGCTTATTAAATTTAAAAAGTTGATACATTCATACTCTCATATCAAGGCTTGGCAAGACAATGCAGTAGGAGGAAAAGGGTCCCAAAAGCAGGCAAAGAGTCAAAGACAGCCATGGGTCTCTGTTATGAGTGAACAAGAACACCAAGCTACACAACCATAACATATATGTCAAAGACTTAGGTTAAGACCCATATGAGGGTATGTACCTAGTCTTATTGTAACTTGTTATGCCATGTTTGGTTGATATCCTTGGGAGGCTTACTCTTTTCTGAAGGGAAATATAGGAGGAGTGGTTCTGGGGGAAAGGGGAGATGGGGACAGGGACTTGGAGGAGAGGAGAGAGGGGAAATTGCAGTCCAGATGTAACACATAAGAGAAAAATACAGCACATATTTGACTCATTTCCCATATGAGTTGCAGGTGCATACTAATTTCTTTAAATAGCAGAATGAATTTCTTATACATGTTAGTTTTTCCCAAATACCTGTCACTTTGAAGAGCTCAAAATAATTTTATTGAATGAAAAAATAATTGTAGGGATATATAAATGAATATACTAGTGCAGACTGGATCAATGAACTAAATGTTCTCAGAGTAGAAATAGCCTGAAAACCAGAGGATTGAAGTAAGATGATTTGCCAGTATAAACAGATAGTCATTTTATGCCTCTCTGGATCAGGACGACTCAACCTTGACTGTGATGACTCTTTTTTTTTTAATTTGTATTTTAATTTTGCAATACAGTTCAGTTCTACATATCAGCCATGGACTCCCTTGTTCTTCCCCCCCTATGGCCCCCCTCACCTTCCCCCCAGCCCGCCCCCCATTCCCACCTCCTCCAGGGCAAAGCTTCCCCCGAGGACTGAGATCAACCTGGTAGACTCAGTCCAGGTAGGTCCAGTCCCCTCTTCCCAGGTCGAGTCAAGCGATTCTGCATAGGCCCCAGGTTTCAAACAGCCAGCTCATGCAATGAGCACCAGACCTGGTCCCACTGCCTGGATGCCTCCCAAACAGATCAAGCCAATCAACTGTCTCACCCATTCAGAGGGCCTGATCCAGTTGGGGACCCCTCAGCCATTGGTTCATAGTTCATGTGTTTCCATTTGCTTGGCTATTTGTCCCTGTGCTTTATCCAACCTTGGTCTCAACAATTCTCGCTCATATAAACCCTCCTCATTCTCGCTAATTGGACTCCCAGAGATCCACCCGGGGCCTAGTCATGGATCTCTGCATCCAGATCCCTCAGTAGTTGGATGGGGTTTCTAGCACGACAATTAGGTTGTTTGGCCATCCCATCACCACAGTAGGTCAGTTCGGGCTGTCTCTTGACCATTGCCAGCAGTCTGTTGTGTGGGTATCTTTGTGGATTTCTGTGGGCCTCTCTAGCACTTTGCTTCTTCCTATTCTCATGTGGTCTTCATTTACCATGGTCTCCTATTCCTTGTTCTCCCTCTCTGTTGTTGATCCAGCTGGGATCTCCCGCTCCTCCAAGCTCTCTTTCCCTTGACCCTCGCCCTTCATTACCCCCACTCATGTCCAGGCTGTTCATGTAGATCTCTTCCATTTCTCTGTCATTGGGCTATCCCCGTGTCTTTCTTGGGGTCCTGTTTTCCAGGTAGCCTCCCTGGTGATGTGAGTAGCAGTCCAGTGTGATGACTCTTTTTAATGGGGGCTGTTATGTACATCAGAAGATATTTAGTAGTTTGCCCCAGTGAGCATCCACTAGATTTCAAATAGCTACCATGCTCAGTTGTGACAACCGTATTTTTCTAGATTTTTCACAAATACCCTAAATGGGAGTTGAACAGCACTTGGTGGAGACTCACTACTCCTTAAGTTCTAGGGTTTCCCATTTCCTCTTTTCTTTCTAGGTATACTTTTAAGAATTTATAATCAGTTTTTTAAAATTTTTATTACATTTTATTTATTGGTGTATGCATTCTTGAATGTGCACACATGCAGTGGTACATACGAAAGTCAGGGGACAGTTTCTGAGAGCCAATTCTCTCCTTCCACCACGTGGGTCCCAGGGATCAAACTCAAGTCATCAGGCTTGGGGGCAAAATGCTTTTAGCCCTCAGCTATCTTACCACTTCATAAATCCTCTTAAACATCTCTTTATTCCTCCAGAAGAAGCATGGATACTACCTAATCTCTTAGTTTGGTAGTGTGTATTTGCCATTTCTGTGAGACCTTCTAATTACAATATACATCACTTGCCTGTCAGCAGCATTTTTAGACTAAACCAAGCTGTCAGTCCTTGTTACTGTTGAAGCTGCTGTTGCTAACCTTAATAAGCATGGACAACAAAGGAAAATGGCATGAGTTCTGTAGCCATAAATTTCTCAGGACCCCCCACCCACCCACCCACCCCTACCCTTGTGGTCCCAACAAATCTCTCACTCATGGTCCTGCAACTGCTCGTACACAAGTAAACACACAGAGGCTTATTTTATTTACAAACTGTATGGCCTGTGGCAGGCTTCTCACTAGCTAGCTCTTATAACTTAACCCATTTCTATTTATCTATAAGTTGCCGTGTGGCCATGGCTTACCGGTACTTTCACATCTTGCTTCTCCTGGCCGTACTAGCATCTCTCTAGACTCTGCCTTTCTCCTTCCTTTCTCTCTCTTTGGATTTCCTGCCTGCCTCTAAGCTGCCTTGCCATGGACTAATGCAGCTTTATTTATTAACCAATCAGAGCAACAGATATTCACAGCATACAGAAAGATATCCCCCAGCAGAGTCCTTTAACAAGGAGTCCTGTTTGACTTTAATTCCATCAAACAATTATGAAGGCATTTCATTAATAAATGACAAACTTTATGGATTTTTAAACATTAATGATTTTTATTAATTCCTTGAGAATTTTATATAATGTATTTTGATCAAATTCACCCCTCCTCACAGATCCTCTCTAACCCACCCAACTTCATGTTTCTCCTTCTGTCTCTTTCACTCTCCCTAAAACTATACAGTCCAGTTTGTTGGCCAACGAACACCTGGGCATTTGTCTGTGGCCTGCACTAGACTGTGCTTGACATAGCAGGTAACACACCCTCGAAGAAAGCTGACTTTTCTTCTCCTTGCAGCAATCAATTGCCAGTAGTCTGGAAGATGTCCAATAGCATTGGCAATGACCTGAAGTGTTTGCGAGATTCAATGGGACCGACCCATTGTCAACATTCCAAGTACTCAGGGTTTTACTTGGTAGTGTATGGTGTCTAGTTAGGGGTATTGTCCCCCAGTTATATGGTAGCTCCATTTAAACTTTTTATATATGTATATGTTTTAGAAAGCTTCTATAGTAATTTAACTGATTTTTATTACTTCTTTTTTTCAGATTTTAATATAATTGCACCATATCCCCATTCCCTTTCCTCCCTTCAAATGCTCCCATATAACCTTTCCTTGTTTTCTTTCAAATTCATTGCTACTTTATTCCTTTTTTGTTGTTACATATACAGTAGTGGCACACATAACTAGGCAATTACCAACAGTTCTCTAGTTGAACTTAAGACCCATTCAACAATGGGGAAATCACACCTGCTACTGGAAATTTAGCCAGCTACCTAAGGCTAGTGAGATCACAGATCTTGGAAGAACACCTACAGCTACCACTTTACTAAACAGTATAATCTGTAATGGCATCCTAAATATTTGTCCTTAATTGATATTTTTGAGCTATCATCTCACTCCTCAACTAGAGAAGAGAATTTGCTTCTCAAATTTTAGAACTATCCTAGACCATTGCATTTCATAAAAGAAGCAGGCAAGCCAGCCAAGATAATGGGTAGCAGTTACCTTTTGAGTTAATCCCTCTAACCACATAATGGATTACTGTACTCCTCAAATTTATTATCTTTAGGTGGCAAGCATAAGTTGTCTGAATTTTCAGAGACAGACATCTGGGAGCCACTGGCCCCAGGAAATTATAGCTTAGGGTCTCACATAAAGTTACAGTTAATATGTCAGTTACAGTTGTAGTGAGATGATCAAACTAAGGAATCTGGTCACTTTTGTAGCTGGTGACACATAAGGTTACTATATTTAGGAGAAAAAAAACATGCAAAAACAAAATTCAAGATGGCAAATTTCACTTGAATTTTAGATTAATAATAATTTGGCACTGTATCTCATACTTACACTGAACAATTCTTCATTATTTATCTGAAATTTGAACTGTACTAGCATCATGGATTTTATCTTGCAGTCTAATTGGCAGTAAATCTCAGAGTTCCTTGGCACATGAACCTAAAGGACTGTTTGAATGATCTTATGGCATGGAAGCAGCTTCCCTGAGAATGAAAAACAGGTAAATGGGAACTGCATTGATTTTTTAAACATAATTTAGCCTCAGAAGTCACAACACCACTTCTGCCATATTCCATAGGTTACACACAAAAAAGCCCAATACAAAGTGTAATAGTATTATACACAAGTACTGGGTTCCACCTTAAAGACTAGCTCCTACATCTATGTCGTGACACTAAAGTGTTTCTGGGAAAATATACCTTGTCTTCAAATAGTTCTATTTTGCGGTAGACAGAATTCAAAGATAACTGCTAATATGTTATGTTTATATATATATCAGTTCCCTTTTATATTGGAAGAGCCTGTGACTTGCTTCTATTCAGTAGACTATGACTAAGTTAATGAGACACAATTATAATGTATCTAAATATTTCAAAGTGTTGATTAGCTTATGTTATAAGACAAAAGTAATAAGGTATCATTTCCTTAATTCCATTACTTTCTATGAGTTCCTCTTAGGTGACTATGGCAAAAGAGTCTTGCTTTCTGACTTTAAAGAAATTGCCATGTTGAAAGACCCATGAGGGAGCCTGCTTCCAGGAATGTGGGCAGACTCCAGGGACATAGAATAGCTGTCAGCTGACAGCAAGAATGCAGGAATTTCAGTCCAAGAGGGACAAAGAACTAAATTTGATTCATAGCCCCAACCATGTGAGATAGAGAGAGAGTTCTGGGAGTATAGCCCTAGTGCCACCGTGACTGTGTAAGATCCAGCTGATGCATGCTGACTTGGACTTTTGATGCACAAAGACTGGGGGAGAATAAATGAATGTTGTTTTAAATGAATAAGTTTAGAGTAATTTGTGATATCGTAATTGATAAGTAGTTTTGCCCTTTCTTTGGCACAGCAGAATATCAAGGTTGATATGGAATATTATTGTCTTCATTCATATGCTCTATGTTAAAGTTTATGTATGCACTGTCACATGTATCTTAAAAGTTATTATTAATAAAAAAAAACCTCGAGAGCCAGGTATTGGGGTGAATTCTGAAAGATCAGAGAGACAGAACAAGCTATAGCCAACCTCACCTCCAGAACTTCTTAGCCAATCCTGTTTCCTCAAACTGGAAGCCTCTGAGTCCCCATCTGAATGCATCTCAGCTGAACTGCTGCTAAAGGCCTAAAAGCTTAAAAAACTCCTACTTCCTGGTTTTCACACCTTATATACCTTTCTGCTTCCTACCATAACTTCCTGGGATTAAAGGTGTGTGTCACCATGCCTGGTTGTTTCCAGTGTGGCCTTGAACTCACAGAGATCCAGATGGATATCTGCCTCTGGAATGCTAGGATTAAAGGCAGTACTACCATTGCCTAACCTCTATGTGCAATATAGTGGCTGTTCTGTTCTCTGACCCCCAGATAAGTTTATTGGGGTGTACAATATATCAACCACAATACACTTTCACAGAGAGCTTGAAAGGATATGTAGAGCCAGTCTGAAAAGCTTGATTTAAAAGTAGTTATAGTTAAATGCAAAGAATTGTTAAGATAGGTGAACAACAGGGGACTTTGAGCACATAGAATGATGAACTAAAGTAGTCTAAGAACCCAGGAGCACACTTCTTGAACACATGATATTGAAAATTGGAATAATGATAATTAGCTTGGCAAAGGTGAGAGTATAAAGGCAGAGAATTTAGAAAGTTTGAGCTGTTGTGGTATAACACCCAGGAAAGTACACAAATCCTAAGTATTTAGCATGACAAATTTTCACAAAATAAACATCATATTTATATTCTCAGATCAAATCAGACTAGAGGACCATCAATGAAAACTGTATGTATGTATAATGAAATGCATAATGAATATATAATAAAAATGTGGTATATAATATACAAAATGGAATTTTATTCAGCTTTAAAGAAAAATGGAACTATGAAATTTTCAGGAAAATGGTGGGTCTGGAAAATTTGTGAGTGGGATATCCCAGATCCAGAAAAGCATACACAACATGTTCTTTCTCTTATGTGTATCCTAGTTTCAGAATGTTATATTTGTATGCTTAATTTGGAATGTCTGTAGAAGTCAGGAAGCTAGAAAGGGCCTATGAAATCAGGCAGTAGAAGAGGCCTTAAGGAGGGTAAGGGAGAGCAGAATACATGTGATGAGAAGAGATGGAGGAATAATTGAGGTAGAAAAGGTTTAAGTGGGGATGAGGATATAGGATAGGGGAATGGAATGGGTGGAGGATAGAGTTAAACAAAACCAAGGATCTATAAAACAGTGTTGGGGCTGGCGAGATGGCTCAGTGGTTAAGAGCACTGACTGCTCTTGCAAAGGACCTGGGTTTGGTTCCCATTAAGCACATGGTGGCTTAAAACAGCCTGTAACTCCACTTATAGGGAATCAAATGCCCTCTTCTGGTGTCCACATGCACCAGGAGTACATGTAGTGTATATATATATGTGTAGGCTAGCACTCAGAGAATAAAAATAAACAAATCTTTAGGAAAAATTAACAATTAAAAAGTCTCATAGAAACACCACTTTGTAAGCCAATTAAAATGCAATTAAAAAGGAGTTTGAATGGACCTTCATGGGTGGATAATGCTGGTCCCAGAAGTCATATATTAGTAAATGGAAATCCCAGTGCTGAGCATGAGGTATTTCCCTATGAGTTGTTGTAAGTGAAGCTCCAGAGGTCCCCAAGACAATACAGCCTATTGCTGTTACTCTCAGTTGCCCGTCACAATTGTATGAATAAGTTTTATAATTTTGTAATAATTGTATGGATATATTTATATCCCTAAAGATACTACTCACCTTGCTTGAATGATATAGAGACATCAAGCTAGAACTGAGCTGGGAGCTGCCTTCCTATCCACTAGCTTTCATAATCATGGAAGGTGCTATGCAGGCTACTGGAGGAGAAAAGACATCAACAGTATAACCAGCTGTAACCTCCTAATACTACTTATTCAAATAAGATGTGCCCACTAGTACAATAGTAATATGACTGTAATTGGGCTTTTTGATTGGATTCAAGGCTCGCTCCATAGGAGAGAATTCATATAATAGTACTGTAAATCTGGTTAAAAAAATCTATGACTGGAGAGGCCATGGGTATAAGTGAAGGAAATCTACTACCACTGTTATGCTAAATGGTTGTATTTCCAAAATGCTTTCTAAATATTTATGTTTATATCCATAGATTAGTGCTGTTCTCCTTGGTCAGAGAAGCTTCTGCAGTGGGCAATGGTTAATGTTCAAAGTACTGAGAATAAGTGGCTATTGAATGGTCAGCTTTAAAGAGTGTATGCACTTTCCCTTCCCTACTCCTCCAGAATTTAATAGTGTTTCAGAAGAGGAGGTAGAAAGAATTTAAGTGCTGGAGGATGTGAAATACTGTCTTCTGAAGATGACAAGGCACATTGTTAATTAAATAACAACTGAGTAAAACCTTCCTTTTTAAGAAAAGAAAAGGGGAAGTGCTGTGGGATGGTCTGTATGTCAAATGTGTTGCTGATTGGTCAATAAATAAGTCACTGATTGGCCAGTGGCCAGGCAGGAAGTATAGGCGGGACTAACAGAGAGGAGAATTGAGAGAACAGGAAGCTGGGTGAGAGAGACACTGCCAGCTGCCATGATGAGAAACAGCATGTGAAGATGCCGGTAAGCCACGAGCCACGTGGCAAGGTATAGATTAATGGAAATGGATTAATTTAAGCTGTAAGAACAGTTAGCAAGAAGTCTGCCATGGCCATACAGTTTGTAACCAATATAAGTCTCTGTGTTTACTTGGTCGGGTCTGAGCGGCTGTGGGACTGGCAGGTGAGAGAGATTTATCCTGACTGTGGACCAGGCAGGAAAACTCTAGCTACAAATGGCGCCCAACGTGGGGCAAGAGTTTCCACCTAAAAAAACCTGAGAAAAAAGATTCTAAAATGGAGTTAAAAAATAGTTCCTAATTGTCTCTCTCAAATGAGCGGCAGCTGCTGGTTTGAGCTACTGGCAGGTTCCTAGCGTGTGCGCTCGACCTGCAGTATGGCAGGAATGAGGCCTCTGCAAGTGGCACATTAAGCTGCGTGGTGGATTTAGCCTTTGCTAGTACAAAACAAAAAGAGGTTTCTGGCCTACATGCTGCTTTGATAGAAGCATAGACCCACTATTTCTGAGAGTTGATGGCTCCCAGAGCTGGCGGAAAACGTACCACCACCATGTTGGGAAGCTGAAGTGGGCGGAGCCAGCAGCCACTTCCCTGTTTCAGTCTTGGAATGCTACAGTTTAAAGCAATAGGCTCAAGCAAATATGAAAAAATAAGCCACGTAAAGATGGCTACCACAAACAGAATCTGGATTATGTTCTCTTTGATATTCGTAACTGACGAAAAACATTTGATTGCAAAAACTGTTGAGTTATGCCAAAATGTATATTTTAAAGGTACCTTGACTTCAAAATTTGCCTATAAGGATGTGTTGCTTTGGAAAGGAGACTCTGCTTTTGTTCCCACAGAAAGCCAAAGGCTATGGATTTGTTCCAGATTACAGATACATCAGGTTTGACCAGCCAAGACCCCCTGAAAGGTCTCCAATGACACCATGGCCCAGATGATCCAACATCCAGAATGGTTTGAAGGCAACTGGCTCAGACGATGCACCCTCATGGACTACTCCATAATCCTAAAATATTCTTTGTGTCCCCATAAGATACAGCACCCCCCTCCAGCAGGAAGTAGTAAGAAAAGCTACGCCCAAATTCCCAAATATACCAAGCTGACTTTGGAGATGTGTAAAGGTTAAAACCTTCCTTTTTAAGAAAAGAAAAGGGGAAGTGCTGTGGGATAGTCTGTATGTCAAATGTGTTGCTGATTGGTCAATAAATAAATTACTGTTTGGCCAGTGGCCAGGCAGGAAGTATAGGCAGGACTAACAGAGAGGAGAATTGAGAGAACAGGAAGCTGGGTGAGAGAGAGACACTGCCAGTCGCCACGATGAGAAACAGCATGTGAAGATGCCGGTAAGCCACGAGCCACGTGGCAAGGTATAGATTAATGGAAATGGATTAATTTAAGCTTTAAGAACAGTTAGCAAGAAGCCTTCCACAGCCATACAGTTTGTAACCAATATAAGTCTCTGTGTTTACTTGGTTGGGTCTGAGCGGCTGTGGGACTGGCAGGTGAGAGAGATTTGTCCTGACTGTGGGCCAGGCAGGAAAACTCTAGCTACAAATTTAAGTGCTGGAGGATGTGAAATACTGTCTTCTGAAGATGACAAGGCACATTGTTAATTAAATAACAACAACTGAGGTCTCCTGCACAAAACTTGCAAAAGACTGAGCCTATTAAAATTCCAGAATGGATAAAAGAAAGGCTCAGAGGCCCCACTCCTGAGGAACTACTGGGAGTTAACGGCTGTGGGATGAGGGGGAGTTATTTTTCTTCACTGGCAAGTTGCCATGTGTTAGTAAATAACCCCACATTCGTGTTCATGCAAGCAACCCTAATTAATCTCAGTGGGTAATTTATAAAATAAAGATATGGAAATAGGAAAGAAACTTATTGAGAAGAAAGGGTCTAGAGAGAGTGAAAAGGGGATAAGTAAAGGGAAATGAATATGATCCAAACATACTATATACTTGCATGATATTGTCAAGAACAAAAAAGAAAATTTAATCAAGAGGTACTGCATTTCCAAATCAATAGAAAAGCAATACCAAAGCTCCCATAGTCAACAAGCATGTTCTGCATAGGCTATGGTTACTTATATAATAAAAAATCTAAAAATTGAATATTTATGGAAGCAAAATAGCAGTTGACTCCTACAAACTCTCTGCATCACATTCCAGACAGAATATACCCTCAGTCTTTGCAAGAATAAGCCTGTCCTGATCTGAAAGATCACAGTTTCAGTGTTTTTATTAATTCTGTAAATTAGAGTGTACTCTTCTGTAATGATATTCCCAGTGTTTGTTTTATCCATTCATGTTGTTACATGAATAGTTATAGTTGTTTATCTTGTGCTTGTACAGTATACTACTTTTTAGAATATAATTTATTCATGCTATTATGTATGATCTGGGTTGGGTTCCATTTGTGACTGTACCATCTATATGTATCAGCAGCAATGAACCAACCACCTTGTGCCTGATTTTTGTGGCTGCAATATAAAGTAGATATCAAAGACTAGAATTGGATCATAGGATGAAGGTACTGGTCTCTAAATCAGGGAGAGAACCCTCTGACATAGTTATAGAGAGCTCAACAATTTTCATTGTCCTACTTGTATAAGCTCAATTTAGATCACTCTCTGAAGTACAAATACACAGAGAAGATAGTGGTCTAAATACAGAGAGGTAGGCCGATGCTAGATTGCTCACTATACTGCATGCCACGCTAACATTCAGACTTTATGTTTTGGAACGATTAAAGATTTAACATAAGTGAAATGAAAGATCAAATTTCTTTTACAATACATCTTTCCATCTAAAATTTACAGACTGAATTGAAAGGAAGCAAGCCTGATACATAGAAAGAAACTATTAAAATAATAGAAAGTAGCACAAAGATTTGATTAGTTTTTAATAGGGTCTCATTACATAGCCCAGACTGGTCTTGAACTGGTGGTGTTCTGCCCCAGCCTCCCAAGTGTGAGATTATAGACAGGAATCACCACTTCTGGCCAACATTTGACTGAAGAGTTTATTTAGAGTGGTGTTGACATTGTTTTTTGAACTAAGGAGTCTTCATGGTTATATTATGTTATCCAGGAATAGTTAGGATTTACTTTTGAGTTTTCACAGAAGTGTGGCTGTTGGCCAACTTGCTGGTTTGCATTTGTTGGCTGTCCTGAATACCTGTTGTAGTGTGTCATCTTCAGACACTGCTGTAAGGAAAATAGGAGAATGAGGACTGTTGTCTAAATGGCAGCCTTAGCTCACAGCAGCAGTATTATTAGCTATGGAGATCTTGATCTCAGCACTTCAATTAAAATTGTAAATGGAGATTCAGTCTTTCATAAAACAAGCACTTTTGATTCTTTCTGGTTAGACATATAGTTAACATACCCTACCCCATACAATAACATAGTTCCATCCACTAACCTATTCCCCATGTTCTAGTAAGGCTTTCCCCATAAGTCCCTGCTTCCAAACTGTCTCATCATGCCTTCTTTGTTCATCTCTGTGTCAGTTTATCCATCATGTCTAGACAATGTATATATTCATAGCACTCTATTCTTCATTCTTATTAGAGAAATCTAGATCTCTAAAAAGTTAGTCAGATCTTAATATCCACAGAGAATTGATTCCAGTACCCCCATAGATATAACAATCTATAGATTCTCAAGTTACTGTATAAAGTAGCACAGATTTGCATATAAACCATGCACATCTTCCTATATACTCTATATCATCTCTAGGTTATGTATGATACCAAATACAAAATAAGTGCTGTATGAACATTTGCCATATTGTAGTGTTTAATGAATGACAAGAAGAAAATGTCGTTATGTGTTTAGTGCAGATACAATTTTTTTCAGGTACTATTCTGTAGTTGTTTAAATCTGAAGATGTGGAATGCATAAATATGGAAGGCTGATTATATGTGCTTTTCTTCCCCAACAAACTCCTTAAACTAATTTCTCATCTTTATCCATGAATCTATCACCTATCCTTAACTCTCCAATCATTTTTCCCAGCCTGGTTACCTTCTTACCCATTGATGGCAATCTACCAAATCCCAAATATTCTGAGAAACTCTCTCATGGCCAGCATCTCCTTTCCATAGTTTCAATTGACTTGCTACTCTGATACTTTAGGCTCTCTTCATTTCTTGAATTACCCCAAGTAAATGGTCTACATATGGTCTCAGTTTATCTCCCTGAATTAATATGTTGAAAGGCAAACACCAGTGTATTAGGAGTTGAGGACCTTGAAAAGGAAATTAAATGATGAAAGAAGAGCCCTTATGGATGTTTTTATGGCCCTTCTAAAAGAGACTAGGAGAATGCGTTCATCCCTTTCCACTTCTTCCATCATGTGAAGACATGTTGTTAATCCCTTTTTTCCCATTTTCATTCCATCTTCATTCAAGATTAAATCTCATTCTTAGAGCTTTGGAGACTTCTGTGTTCTTTTCTCTTAAATTCATGGCCTGATGATACCCATAGTCCCTTAGGATGAATGGTTGGGTTCTCAAGATGTGAAAGCCACTGCTCCCCAAAAGTCATGATCCAGGACATTACTGCTTTACCAAGCATATTCCTGGTTTTAGAGAAAGAGGTGCATTGCTTCCCTTTACTTCAGGGCCACAGGGAAAGCCTCAGTTGATTTGCCCCCCGCCCATCTACCCTAAATGCGCTTGCCTCCAGGAGGGTGGAAAAAGGAGGAAGTCAGCTAAGCTTCACAGACATTCATTTCTCCTTGCTTCTCGACTGGACATGAAACAAGCTCAGCTTCTGCAACTGGAACTCTCTTACCATCATGAATTGTACCTTTGACCTGTGAGGCAAAATAAACCCTTTCTTGTGTTGCTTTCATTGGGTATTTTATTACAACATTCGTTACAAGACAAGTAACTAATATAGCATCCTATGATGGATTTCTCTAATAGTAAAGTATGCAAAGTATCTTTTCATGTGCATGTTGGTTATTCACATATGTATTTTTGGAGACACGTGTAGTAAGTTCTTTAGTAATTCTTTAACTAGAACATTTTTCTTTTATGTTGTTGTGTTGTACAGGCTTCCTATATATTCTATATATTCTAAGTATGAGACATTTACCAGATAAATGACTTTTAAAAATTTGTCCATTCGCCTTTCTTGTAAGTTTCGCCTTTCCCTTTTTATACTGTTTGGTGTACATTTTTATTTTGAAGAATTTCAATTTACATTTTTTTAGTTTTGCTATTTTTAAGTGATATATCTAAGAATCAATTATTAACTCTAACACCGGACCTATTTTTTTAATTTTGGTATCCCACCATGAACCTTCATCTTGTGGTTTACTCAAAGGAACCATGTAATGAATTTCCTTTATGTGATAAAACTTTTCCTTCCTGATGTCATTCCAACATTATCTTGATGTATCTTTTCAGTACTCATAGAGTTTTGAATGTTGTGTTCTGGGCATAAAGTGGTGATTTTACCTGCATAAGACCTACACTAGATAGACTCCTCAACACTCTATTGTTCTGTTATGGGACTGGGAGGGGCTCCTGAAACCCTACCCCCCTCTGAGAACTTATAGACAGTTGACAGTTGCTTAGGGTGGGGACTCAGAAGGCCCCATCTCTCCCTGACAATCTATATGAAGTTAATAGTTGCTGGGGGAGGGAGACATTATTTTTTAACTTTTATTGATTCTTTGTGGATATCACATCATGCCTTCCAGTCCCGCTTATCTCCCTGTCCCGTCACATTCTCCGTCTGCTCTTGTAACCTCCCTCAAAACAAAACCAAATTGAAAAGAAAAACCAAAAACTGAACAAAACAAGAAACAAAACAAAAACAAAACAAAAACCCCCCAAACCAAAAATAAACAACAACCAAAAGAGAAGAATCTCATCATGGAAGCTGTCGTGTGACCTGTTGAGTCACACACTTTACACTTTAGTCTGTTCATCTTTACTTGCAAGCATTCCTTGCCATACATCATTGGTCTGGCTTGAGGCCTCTAGTTTTGACTACATCACTGATAATGGGCTCTCATTTGGGGTTTCTTTTGGATATTCTGTTGTTGTCATGTGTTGTGGAGATCCTGCTGTTTTGGATCTGTAGGTTTGTTCCCTTCACATGCTCCAGCAGTTCACAGATGGGGTGGATGTTGGGGTGGGCCAACTCATAGCCCTGGTTCTGGGCCTGGGTGGTAGCTGGGTTGGTCAGCCTGCCAGCTCTCCCTCATCTTCACTACCTGGGTGAGCTCTCCAGCACTGCCTCAGCCAGCCCGCCAATGCAGCCTGCAGCAAGGAGCAGGGCCTGTTCTCCTGCTCTCAGGTCCTCAGATTACACGCTCACTCACATTACCAGGGCCAGCTCTACTGTTTTGCCCAGGTGAGGTGCAGAACCTTCTCTCCCAGTTACTGTAGGTGGCATACAAGGGGTGGAGTGAAGTCAGCTCTCCTGCTCTCACACCCTTAGGCCTGGGTCACCTGCACCCCAGACAAGTGTCAGCTCTAGTGTGAGGTGGGGTGCAGAGCCCATTCTCCTGTATGATGTAGCTGGTGAGGGGCAGGGCTATTTCTCTCACTCTTGTGATCCCTGGACCAGCTCTCTTACCTGCCACAGGTAGCAAGGGGTGGAGGCAGGAGGGCATCTTTCCCTCACCCATGACACAACATGGCAGACGAGGAGGGGATGGGGTTAGCTCTGTTGCTCTCACACCCTCAAGGCTTGATCACCTGCATCCTGACCACAGGGTCAGCTCTAGTGTGCTGCCCAGGTGAGTTGCATGCCTGTGGTGAGGGGTGGGACCATCTTTCCCAAGTGCAGGATTGGGGGTGGGGTAAGTTGTGGGGGAGAGCTCTCCTGAGGTTCAGGACCAGCTCTCCTGCTGCTGTATTCAGCAAGGGGCGGTGCCAGCTATCCCAGGGCCAGTGAAGGGCAGGGCTGGCTCAGCACAGCATGCTTCCGATAACCCCCTATGCTAACAGGGACCATGGACATCATCACAGACTCAAGCTGCAGCAGGACTATGGACCCAGACATGGTCCTTGGCAGCAGCTTGGGCCGGGACAGGGAGGCATTTTCTTTAGCAGTGTAGTCAGTGATAAGTTGCCCGTGCTCTTGTATATAGATAGTCCTTCACTCATGCTCCTTTAAGCAGTCCTAATTAAACTCATTTGGTCATCAAAAAGAAAAAAAGGGCATGAAAGTGGAAAGAGGAGGAGTTGGGAAGAGGAAGGGGATCAGTGGGAGTGGGAGGAAAACAAGAGAGGCTAATGATGGGGTGAATATTATCAAAACCATGTTATGTACATGTATAGAAAGGTCATAATGAAACACATTATTATGTATAGTTATACACACTAATAAAAAAGAAAACATAGGAAATTTTTGCTTACTCATATACCTCCTTCTGTCTGGACAAATCCTGTCTATAATAAATTGATAGGCACATTTATTTTGTGTATATTTCTCCTCTTAAGATTGCAATGATTTGAACACAAAGAAGAATTTTGTTTTCCTCTGAAACCCATTTCTTTACTAAATGCTCAGTATGTTTGTAAAGTCAGTGTATGAATGAGCAATTATAAGAAACAACACATTCTCTTGTCAGATAGCTTAAAAACCTTTCCTTGCATCCTATGGGTTTTGTGGGAAGAGGAGATAGCTTTCTCAATACAAGAGTCAGATAAATGTAAAATCAATTGAAATGCATGCTACTGTCGTTTGGCATTGAACACCAAGAACAGTTCTCATCTTTACCTACTCCCTGTGAATCATTTTTGGAGACTTTCCAGTTTTCTCAGGGCTGCCTACAACTCGTTTTACATATATGAGGAGAGAGAATTTCACACAACATCTAACATGCTATTCCCATTTCTAGAGAAATGTTCTCTATCTTATTTTATTTAAAGCTAAGAAGGTACTATTAATGTTGGAGGTTAGTCTTAGGAGTAAAGAGCTCTTTTATGGGGTTGTAGAGATGGTGCAGTGGTTCATAGCACTTGTTGCTCTTGCAGAGGACCTAATTTTGCTTCCTAGCACACACACAGTGACTCAACCAATCTATGGCTCCAGTTCTAGGGGATATGACGCCTGTGGTGCATAGACATACATGCAGGCAGAACACATAAACAAAATAAATGAATTTTAGAAATCTTTAAAAATAACTTGTATAGGAGCATAGAAACAATGCATATTATCTAGCTTCCTGAATTTTAATCAGGTCTGTGATTACATATGTAGTTATTTTAAGATACAAGATTCTTGTTTTCTTTTTTTTCCTTTTCCTCTGTTGTTCTTTTCCAATATAGCACATTTTCTCTTAGTCTCCTCTCTTGCCTAAGGTCATTCATATACCTGAAGCTATTGAGGAAGTACCATTTTTTAAGCTTGTAGTTGTAGTTCAAGAAGGATGGAACATCACCTTTCAGAAGAGCAAGAATGACCAAGCTTCACATGAAACTTTCCTTAGGTTGAGATGAGAAATAACTGACTTTATGCTTGGGCATCAGTGCCTTCATGGAAGAGCCACTCCCCAAAGTTGTTAATGGGCTCAAAGCGCATTAAAAATAATGATTGCAGTGGCACCCATCTGTAGTTTGTATTGCTCTGAAGAGACTCTCACATCTATTTATGTTTTTCTATATTCTTGAGAAAGTCAGAGAGGTATACAATGAAAAGTGATCATATTTGCCTCTGCTTTCTCCCTCAAACTTCCCCATATCCCTCCCAACATGTCCCTCTCCCAAACTCATGTCTTTTTTTGATAGACTACTATTTAAAAAATAAAGATTTTTTTCATATATAACATTCATATTTGTTATATGTATTTTGTATTCATGTATAAGTACATAGATGTAAATCTAGTGTTTATGTAATACATACATATAGGTATATATACATACTTATATGCTTGCATATACATGTCCATATACAAGCTAAATGTGTACATATTATATGCATGTTATGTATGTATATATGTATGCATTGCACATACACATAACATCCCTGTAGATGTACCCTGTGATTCTGATGATTGGGCTCATATTTTATTTTTATCATTATTTTTGTCTTTTATTTAAAACAGATTTTTTTTCCTCATGTAATATATTCTGATTATAGTTCCCCTCCCTCTACCCCTCTCAGTTCCTCCTCACCCTCCCTCTCATCCTGATCCATTTGCTTTCTGTCTCTCATTAGGAAACAAACAGACTTATAAGGGATAACAATAAAATAAAAATCAGATAGAACAAAGAGTAACACATAGGAACTGGACAAACAAGCAAACGGAAGGAAAAGAGCCCAAGAGAAGGCCCAAGAATCAGAGACCCACTCATTTGCATACTTGGGAATCACATAAAATCTAAACTAAATTAGAAGCATGTGTGGGGGGGGGTATGTATATATGTGTGTATGCAGAGGACCTGGTACCCACGCAAACCCTGTACATGTTGTTTCAGTCTCTGTTAGTTCATATGAGCTTTGTTCATGTTGCTTTAGAGGGTTTTGTTTTCTTGGTGCCCTCCTTTTCCTCTGGCTCTTATACTCTTTGTACTTCCTCTTCTGTTGGGTTCCTGGAGCTTGGAGGGGAGAGATTTGATGGAGACATCCCATTTAGAGCTGCGTTTTTCAAGGTCTCTCACTCTCTGCATGATGTCTCACTGTGAGTCTCTGTATTTGTTCCCATCTGCTGTAGTAGGAAGCTTCTCTGATGATGGCTGAGCAAGGCACTGATCTATGAGCATAGAAGAATGTCATTAGGAGTTATGTTATTGCTACTGGTTTTGTTTGTTTCTTTAGAACAGTTATATTTGTGTTTTACCCTAGGTCACTGGGCTATCAAGTCTCAGATTCTTGATCATCTAAGGAGTGTCGGGTATGGGTTCAATCTCATGGAGTGAGCCTTAAGTCAAATCAGATATTGGTTGGTTACTTTCACAAACTTTGTGCCACCATTGCCTTAGCATATTTTTCAGGCAGGACAGCATTATAGATCAAAGGGTTTGTGGCAGACTCTGTCTTTATGTTTCTCTTTTGATATCATACAGAGTACCTACCTGAACCAAAGACACTAGAAAATAGGGGGTGAAGGCTTCATTATGTGGGTATCAACTCAAATTCTCTGTGTTAAATGAATTCTATAGGTGTTGTCTTCAGCAATGGGGCCTTGCTGTCACTTTGAGGAGAGCAATGTATAGTCTTAACAACAGCCTGGGATGTTAGGTAATTCCCATGGGACCTTTTTGGCCAGCAACTCAATTAAAACAGAAATACAAGGTTTTAATTTCTAAAATTGGGTGATGTTGGGCTGGAGAGTATAGCTTGGTAGTAGACTGTGTATATAATATATAAAAGACATATATAATATATAAAATAAGCAATATAACATTCTTATATTGTGTTATTTTCATAACCTCTTGAGTATCTGTATATGTCATTATTATGAATTCCAAATCTGTAAAATATATGATACACATAATGCTAAATTTAAAGGTGTACTTTAAATAATCACATATTAGGAAGATTATGGTGTCTCAAACTGGGTTGGACGGACATTTCAATTAATCAACTTTTAAATGCCTTTTGTTCTTGTAACCTGTTTTTAATTTTAAATGAGACAAGTTGAGTTTTCAAATTCATGGTCATTAGGCTCAATTCAGCTTGTGAATGTTCTCTTCAAAATGCTTAGTTCAACATTTAGAAGTCTGCAGATTTTACACTTAAGGTTATGTTGCCATGTATTTTGATAAAATAGAATCCTGAATTCTCCATTGCTGTATCACAGCACTGACCAGTAATGAAAGAGTTGTTACTACTGTCTTTAAAGACAATGCACGCTGTCTCCATTAACACTGTATCAAAATTTCCAATATTTTCCCAACAGGGAGACAGATCTTCTAGTTCCCTCTAGAAACATCCTCTCCCTTTTGTTTTTCTTATAATAGGAACTTGTCCACAATTATCTATCATCTAGTTGCTGATGTTAATTACAAGTTAATCATAATTATATTTAGAAGGATTGTAGTATAGAGGATCATTAGAGTTTATTTGGTTCTTAAATTTAACCCCTTTACCAACAAAGAAATAGTATATTGAAAAACCCTTCAGTAATTAGCTAATATGAAATGTCTATTTCCTCTCATTGGTGTGATATCTTGAATTCTGATTCTTCCAAGGCTATAGATTAAAGTTGTAATGACCTCATTTTGGGGGGAAGCTTTGCTCCTCATTCTTTCATTACTAGCATATTATTTGCTCCATGATAAATATTTTATCACAGGTCTTTAGATGCTATGGGAGAATATAAAATGTCTGCAAATAATTCAATTGTGGTCTATGTTTTACAGCATTGTTCTTTTGCAGATTCTAGGCCGGCCTTGTGATTTTGTTTGGTCAATCAGACATTATTAACATGATTTAAAGATGTAAAAAGTGTTTGTGTATTTGGGATTATTCTTGCTGAGCATAGGAACTCTGTACATAACACTATTATTGAACTCAGGTTGGTCTAAGGCATGACAAGAGACAGAGAACACTCTTAGCATCACATCTGTTACTCAGGCGACTGCCAGGCATGGGAGTAAGTTCATCTGCCAATGGTGTCCAATCTTCAAACACTATAATATGAAATCTTCATGTAAGAACATGTTAGAATGCACTCACATCTATCTTAGAATGTAGTTTTCAGGCCACAGGTTGGACATTGCTGATAGATTATTCTACTTCAGCCAAGCTTGGCTAAATGAAACAGAACTATCAAGCTGTCTAACTGAATAGTGAGAAATGGAAATATTTTTATTGTAATATTTTTGTTGTTATTTTAAGTCACTCACTTTGGAGGTGATTTACTATATATCAGAAGCCAACCAATACAACCTAAGTTTTAAAAGCTGTATTGTATCAAAATGCTTTGTTTTTCAGTAACATCAATGGTATGAACAAAAGAAAGACCAAAGAATTGTTTCATGTTGTAGGGGATTAAAGAAGGGTGAAAATCAAGTATAAATGTCATGCTGCATTGGATATTAGACTGAATCGGTGAAATTCTTCAAAGGACATTGTTCAAATAATTGTAATATGCATTTTAGTGTATGTGAAAGTATTATGGTAACATCAATTTCCTTGAATTTGAGAACTTGATTGTGAGAATTTATTATAAAGGAAAATATTCTGTTCCTTGAAAATACACATTGATGCCTGGGGAGATGGCTCAGTAGTCAAAATATTTGTTGTGTAATTGTGAAGACCAGAGTTTGGGTGGCCAGAACCTAACTGATGGTGTAGTGGCTTAACTCTAGTCTCAGTGCTTTGCTGGTAGAAGTAGAATTCCCAGGGCAAGTTGGTTATCTAAAGTAGTCATACTGAAGAGCTCTGGGTTCATGTGAGACATACTGCTTCAGTGAACAAGGCAGAGGCAATAGAGGAAGATTCCTGATATCAACCTTGGTACTCTACACACACACACACACACACACACACACACACACACACACACACACACACACACATACACACACGCTAATACACATTTGAACAAGCATACATGTATACATTCCACAAACATAAAAATAAATAAAATACACACTGAAATATCTCAAAGAACACTGGTGGTGTTAACAATAAATGCAATGTATTATTGAGAAAGCTTACTTATGAATGTGAGAGAAAAAGAAAGAGGTGGGGTAGGGGGAGAGAGCACAAGAACATATACAACTATGGCAAAATGTTAAAAGCATCATCAGTTTGGATAAAGTTGTATAGGAGTTCTTTTTACTGTTCTTTATCTTTCAAGTTTTAAATATTCAAAATAAAGTGAAAAGAAACCTTAGTAACCAAAGAAATATGAAACATATTGCTTAATGATATTGTTTCAACATATTTGTTTTAAGTAAAAGCCAAATTATTTGCTCCTGTGGACATTAGAGCTGGAAGCTTTTGATTACAGTAGTAAGTGAACAATGTTGGAATTATGTTCATTTAATGCTAACTACATGTGGTAAGAAGTAAAAACCTTTCAAAAGTATGAGGCACTGAAAAAGATGCTAGAGAGGGGATCAGAAAAGCTTGCATTTTCATTTGCATTTGCTACAACTTTATTTAAACATAAAGCAAATTAGTCAATTCTCTAGGACTCAATTTTCTCCTAAGTTTACTTGAGAAGATACTCCCTTATAATTCCTATTGATGATAATATTTATAAAATCATTAAAAATAAATAAAATGTGATGATTAATAACTTTTATAGTTTTAATTGTACTGATAATTTGCTATTATGTAATAACTGCAAATGAGGTTTTATAGGTGTTTTGTTTAATAAGGAGAAACACAGTGGTTATAGGCTGGAGTTATGTTATCATTCTTGAAGAAGCTGGATTATCTGGGAATGATATTAGCAGAGAATGAATTTTACATTATAATTTTGGAACCCCCGTTCCTAATCAAAGCAAATGATGTAAAATTGCAAGGATTTGGATAAGTAAGGATAATTTCTACCAGTGTGCATGCATGTACACACACACACACACACACACACACACACAAATCCCCAGCATACCAAAATGACCAAAGAAAGAATAATGACATTGACAGAAATGATAGGATGGCATTTAGAACAGAAGACACATTATAATCTGGAAGTCATACCCATAGCCATAGAGAAGACGTATATGTTAAGTAGTATTAAAACTTAGTCAAAATAAGAATGCCATTGTCATTGTAGAAAAGGTGTTCTGGACCCTTTTGTAACTATCAGGATTTTGAAGTGTCTAGCAGAGGCATAGTTTGGAAGAGTGGTAGCTATCTCAGGCCCTAGTATCCAATAACTTTCTCTATGTTCTTGCCATCATTATTCTTTTTATGACTTACTTTTATGTTTTTTCCCTCTTTTCCTGACCCTTCTTTTTTCTCTTCTAAAATGTGGTATTATTTGGGAGACTAAGTACTTTAGAGGTCTTTTAGTGTTCATCATTTTAGAAAGATTTTATTGATGTAAATTTATAGTATAATGAATTCTTATAATCTGATTGCACCTATAAGTAGCACCCCCATCTAAAAAGATACTATTTCCTGCACCCCACAAACTAGTCTAGTATCTATTCCCATTCATCAGTTCCTTCCAAGGGTAATGATACTTCTGACTTCTAACAGCACCTATTCATTTTATATTTGTTTGGGTCTTTAACTAAAGGGAACCACAAAATAGGTATTCCATTATATTTTTGCTTAGTATGGACTTGTAAGATTCACCTATGTTGTTAAACAAAGGTGTAATTTTCATTTTCACCTCTTTGTAGTAATATGTACAAAATAAACCACAAAGTACTTTTCCATTTTAGTGGGCATTAATATAGTTTCTGATTTTTAGCCGTTGTGGTGACTTGAATAAGAATATGCTCCATAGGCTTATGTATTTGAATGTTTAATCATCAGGAAATGGCACTATTTTAGAGAGATTAGGTGTGGCCTTGTTGGAGTAGGTGTGGCCTTCTTGGGGGAAGTGTGTTACTGGGGGTGACTTTGAGGTCTCAGATGCTCAAGCCAGGACAGTGTCTCTATCTTCCTGCTGCCTGTTGATCCAGATGTAGAACTCCCAGTTACTTCTCCAGCATCATGGGTGACTGTGTGCCGCCATGCTTCCCACCATGGCGATGATGAATTAAGCCTCTGAAACTGTGAGCTAGCCCCAATTAAATGCTTTTTCTTTTTTAAAGAAGAGTTGCTGTGGTCATGGTATCTCTTCATAGCAATAGAACACTGACTGTGACAGTCACTGTGCATAGTGCTATTCCAAACTTTCTGATACTTAAGTTTGGGCAATGATATATACTCATTGTTTGTATATTTCAGAGAAGAGTTGCTGTGCCATAGGAGAAGTATATTAAACTTCAGAAGATACCATGAGGACATTGTTTTACATGGTTCTTAATTGCCATTCATTTATTTGTTTCTTTCTTTGTTTGGAGATGGGGTGTTTCTATGTTGGCCAGGCTGGCACTGAATCCACAATCCTCTTGCTTTGACTAAGTGAAAGGATTATAGGCATTCACCAGTCAGTGTACCTGCATAATCCTTGAGTTTTTTCATGCTTTCCAACTGGCTTCTAAACTCTCTTGCAGAACCATTTCCATAAGATTTAAGGTGATGTCAGTGGCTTGCTAAGCAATCTTGCCTCTTTTATTGGTAATGTTTCCAGGTATAAATCCTCCTCTATGTGTATTGCTTAGAAATGCCAGCATAAGTAAAGTGTACAAAAGTATAGACACATGCTTCCTCTGTCTCCAGTGAGACAGAAATGGCTGCCTGTCCTCCAAATATGTGGCCTCCTCTTTAAATATTGAGTTGTTGCCTGACAATCTGGAACCTTATTTCCCTTATATCATGAAGGACAATATAACATTAAAATTCTCTATGTAAAGAACAAACTGTCATATGACCATATTATTACTTAAAACATTGTTTCCTTAACATCATATAAATACTTAAAACGTTTTCTTAACACCAAACAACACAGTTTTCTGTAAGTAGTAATATCTTTCTAAGTGCCAGCAACCTCCAGCACAGATCCTCTCTGACAATAAAATGTCTATGTGAACTGCTTATCTGTCTAAATTAATTCACTCTAAATGCTAACTGGATTTGGGATGGAACTTGAGAAGTTTCACACACACTCATTTGATTGTGTTGACTTTCAGGCATAAATGTATTTTTTTAAATATAACATCTAATCCACTGAAAAGTACTTGGTTGAAGTTTGGGTATTAAAAAGCAAGAAAAATTATACCATGAAATAATTAACCAAGAATGTGGTGTTCTGCATGGCAGATTTGTGTCCCTTTTATCATAAAAAAGCATAAATGTTGAAAATAAAATCCGCATGTGCAGGCTAGTGGCCTCTAAAAATCTGTTCTCTAGAGTTAGCAAGGCCTTTCTGTTGAGTTGTAAATCATACTAGAGAACCTTAGACTTTCTCTTTTCTCCATAGAAAACACCCCTATTGTGTGGATTATTATGCAAGACAAGGCATAGAATAACATTTTGGAGGATGTTTCCCAAAAGGGAGAAAAAAGGGTACAGAAAAAAATCTTGTAATTCCTTAGGTTCCTTAAGCCTTTCTAGAGAGGGTCTAGGAGAGACCAAGACGGATGCTCTGGGGAGCTCTTCACCAAATTGAGGCTTGACTCCAACCACCGATCCTACTGTGCAGATTCCAATGCTGGTTCTGTGTGGAACTCACAGCAACATTGTAAATTTGGTGCTTCTATCTTTGTTGCCATTGAGATGGGAGAATGGAGAATCTGAGGTGGTAAGCAAAGTGTCAAAGGAATAGGAGCAAGACTGAAGAGAATGTGTCACATTTGTAACTGGAACCTAAGTCAACCTGGTGCCAGAGCCTGCACTCTTAACTACAATGCAATACTACTGCATTACCAATTCTCAGATATAACTAAAAGGACAAGTTACCGAATTTCTAAGGAGAAGTGTGGTAAATCTTCACAGATTTTTCAACTGCTGGGATGTTTTATCCAAGCTTCTAGAGTGCATTTTTTTTGTCTTTATCTAGACAAGATATTCTCCTTTGTTCAAATGATTGATGTTCAGTAGTAGATGGATTTTGTCAAGCTTCAAAAGGAATATTTAATTTCAAACATTAGAGCTCACCCCTCTTTTATTCTACTCTGATAACCTCCATGCTGTATAGAGAGTTATATGCATAAATAAAAAACCAATCATATTTTTCCTACATAGAATCTTATATAACAGTATCCTTTTATTTACTAAACAAACCCAAGATCCTTAACCAAGCACGTGACTTTCTATTTCCATCGCTGCTTTCTCTTCATCTTTGTTTCTCATTCCCATTGTGGAGTAAGAAAATCCAACAACCATTTTAGATTATCTGTAGCTGTTGTAGTGTCTCTAAAAAAAGGACACAAAATGCTAAATATTTTGACACACAGATTTAATATAAATCTTATATAAAATAACAGGTTCCCCCAAAGACTTTAAGCATAAAATCCAGCTATACCACTCAGGCGTGTGTGTGTATATATATATATATATCCATATCCAAAGGACACTTCATCCTACCACAGGGATGCTTGGTCAATGATGGTCATTGCTGATCTAGTCATAGTAGTGAGAAATTGGAAACAGCCAAGCCAGGTGGTGGTGGGGCATGCCTTTGGTCCCAGTACTTGGGAGGCAGAGGCAGGAGGATCTCTGTGTTAGAGGCTAGTCTGGTCTATAGAGCGAGTTCCAATACAGCTGGAGATACACAGAGAAACCTTGTCTTTAAATAACCAAAAAGAGAGAAAGAAAGAAATTAGAGACAATCTAGATGTCCCTCGACAGAAGAATGGATAAAGAAAATATGGTACATTTACACAATGGAGTACTACTCAGTCATTAACAAAAATGAAATCATGAAATTCACAGATAAATGAATGGAACTAAAGAATGAGTGAGGTAACTCACACACAGAAAGATAAATATGGTATGTATTTACTGAGGTGTGGATATTAACTGTTAAGTCTTTGATAACCAAGCTACAATCTGTAGAACCACAGAGGGTAGGCATAGAGTAAGGGACTAGGAAAGAGATAGATCTCCCTAGAAAAGGGAAGCAGAATTGTTATGGAAGGATGGGGCATATAATAGGAGGATCAAGTGGAAATGGGGAAGGAAGAGAGGGGTCAAGGGAAGGAATATAGGGAGAGAGAGGTAAAAAAGGCCATTTGAGGGGGTAGCAAAGAAACCTTATACAGTAAAGCTTTCTAGAAATATACATATATGAAGGTGATCTAAATGTAATTGCCAAATAATGAGGAAGACAGAGCTCCAAATGGCCATCTCTTGTCCCCAAATGAAGCTTCCAGTTCTGGGATCGAGTTGCATCCAATTGAGCTGTTGGCTAAAGGGATCCCAAGAGAATCCCCAAACAGCCTAGGCTATTGCCAAGACTATAGGTTGCTCTTCGCAAACTGACAGTAAGGGCCCCATTGCTGAAGACAACACCCACACAACTCATTGAACATGGATAAGTCAAGTTGATATCTATCTATCTATCTATCTATCTATCTATCTATCTATCTATCTATCTATATATATATATATATATATATTCACCCTATGTTCTAGCATCTGTGGCACAGGAAGATACTCTGTATGCTAGCAAAGAGAAATGTAAACACAAAACCTTGAATTGACAGTGGTATCCTGCTTGCAAGACATGCTAGAGCAATGGTGGCACAAAGCTTGTGGGAATAACCAACCAATATCTGATTTGACATATACCCAACACTGCTTGTATGACCAAGAACCTGATACTAGATAACCCAGGGACCTAGGGTAAAATCAAATGATACTAGTCTAAACAAACAAACAAACAAAACCCGTAGCAATAAAATGACCCCTAATGACATTTAGGTATATCCATAGATCAGTGTTTTGCTCAGTTATAATCAGAGAAGCATCCTACTACAGCAGATTGGAACAAATACAGAGACTCCAAGCCAGACACCATGGAGAAAATGAGAGACCTTGGAAGACTCAGCCTTAAAATGGATGTTTCCATCAAATCCCTCCCCTAAGTGCTCAGGGAACCCCGAAGAAGAGGAGGCAGAAAGGGTGTAAGAGCTAAAGGGGATGGAGGACACCAGGAGAACAAGACCCTCTGAATCGACATGATCAAAGCTCATATGAACTCAAAGAGATTTAAGCAGCATGTGCAGGGCCTTTGCAGATTATGGCTTCCAGTTTAGTTTTTTGATGGAATTCCTGAGTGTGCAAACAAGTGTGTCTCTGATTTTTGTACCTTCTCTTGGGCGCTTTTCCTTCAGTTTGTCTGTTTTGTCCAATTCTGATGTGTTAGTTTTTGCTTTATCTTATATTTTCATACCACCCCTTAGAAACCTGTTAGTTTTCTAATGAGAGACAGAAAATGAGTGGATTGAGATGGAGGGGAGGTGGAGAGGAATTAGGAGAAGTAGAGGAAGAGGAATCCGTAATCAGGATATATTGTGTGAGGAAAAAAATCTATTTTCAATAAAAGGAAAATAAAGACCAAAACAAAGCGTCAACTTGTTCTCTGCCACCTACCCCAAAGGGCTCCTAATACATTCAGGATGAGCCATGACTAAGGCATTTCCTTAACATCCAGCATCTCAAGTCATTAATCTCTCTCTTTCATTGGACTTGGAGGCCATCAGAAATCCTAAAGCACTGGACTGTGTATTTGCCCAGCCAAATGTGAAAGATAGTGGGTGCAAAATCTCAGCTGATTGGAAGGGACAGAAACAAAAAAGTTACAGTTACCAAGTGAGAGGTCATTCGATTTTGATGGTTACAACACCCTGGGCATATGCAAAAGGAAAGCAAACTCCTTTGCCTCCCCACTTTCAGCAAAATCCAAATGACTTGTAGTTTCCTATGGCCTATTTGTGAGTACCTGTCCACTCAAAGAAACTTTATAACCTAAATGACCTCAGTTATCTTTTTACAGGAGGTACAATTTGAACTTGAAAAAAAAAAGATCGCCTCCTCAGAAGGGCCGGAAGAAAGCTGTAAAATATCCTTTAACTCATTCTCCCCACAGGATGGATGGAGATGGGACACAGGACCTTCAGGTTGATTTGCAACCTAAGGTGGCCTTGCCACTTAACAGCTTGTTAAATCAGTTCCTAAAGCCATTAGGAAAATTGCCTGATGAGAGGGAGTCATGCTGGCATGCTATGGATGTTACCTTGAGAGATACCTTTTGGAACTGATTAACAGGGTGCTTTGGCCTGCCTTGATGTATGCAGTTCAGACACTTCACCGTCTGTGGATCCTGACATGTGAGCCCATTTTAATGATACCAGAGAGCAAAAAAATAAAGAAAAAAAATAGCTAGACCCACCCAAGGTTTTTCTGAGATCAATACCATAATTACATTTTAGACCCTCCAGGTATTAATCTTCTACTTTCTGAAAAGCAATTCCATTTTCCTAGCATGGTCTCTTAGAAATAATACTGCTTCTCCATGGCTTTTTTTTTTCTTTTTTGCCCCAAGGGGGAAGGGAAGGAAAGCATTTTCCTTTTACCTTTCTTGCTCTTATAGCCCTTTCCTCTTTTAAATTGAATGTTCATTGATGCACAGAGAAAGAGCTGATGGGAAAATATTTTATAATATTAACAGCATGAATATTGGCTCCTTTTGGTGCTTTCTGGCACTGCTTGCTTTCATTAGTTTATTTAGCAAATTTGTATTTGTCATCTAAAAACAATGTTAATAATCTTTGTTGATTATTATTGTTATGAGCTAGTTACTGTTCTAAACACTTGACTTGAATGAACTAATTTAAATCTCGCTAGCACCCTGAGAAATTGGGATCATTTTAAGCATCAAGACTCTGAGGTATGTGAGGACTATTGCCTAAAAGCTCACAGCTGTTGGAGGCAGAAGGACCATTTCATTCCAGGCAATCTTACTCCAGTGCCTGCATGTTTATCCACTAAAGCTATATATAGCTGAAGATGTATGTATCTTACATTGGGCTAGGTACCAGAAAGAAACAGTTGGTGTCTGTGCCGGTACTAGGTTGAATAGATTCTCTACTTAAATTAATATCCACTCAGAACTTCAGAATGTATCCTGATTTGGAAAAGAGATTTTGCAAGCACAATGAATTAAGATGGCATCACACTAGATTAGGACAGGCACTTCAAAGTGTTCTTATCAGGAAAGAGAGGGCTGGGGAGATGGCTCAGGCAGTCAAGTTTTTGGATGCAAAGGTGAGGATCTGAGTTTGAGCCCCAGAGTCCATGTGAAAAATGTTGGAGGAGGAATGGAGGGGGAAAGCAATGAAAGAGATATCTTGATAGAGGGGGCCATTATATGGGGTTCAGGAGAGGCCTGGTTCCAGGTAAACTCTCAGGAATCCACAAGAATGACGCTAGCTAAGACTTAGCAATAGTGGAGAGGGTACCTGAACCAGCTTTCTCCTGTAATCAGATTGGTGACTACCCTAATTGTCATCATAGAACCTTTATCCAGTGACTGATGGAAGCAGATGCCGAAATCCACAGTCAGGCACTGGACCAAGCTCCAGGAACAGGCACTGGACCAAGCTCCAGGAGTCCACCTGAAGAGAGGGAGGAGGGACTGTATCAGTAAGGGGGGGTCAAGGTCATGAAAGGGGAACCCAGAGAGACAACTGGCCTGAGCTCGTGGAAGGTCAATGACTCTGGACTGATAACTGGGGAGCCTGCATAGGACTGACCTAGGCCCTCTGCATGTGGGTGACTTGAAACCTACTACCTATGGTGGGATTGGTAGAATGCCCCACTCAGCCTTGATGCAGGGGTGGGAGGACTTGGTCCTACCTCAACTTGATGTGGCATGCTTTGTTGACTCCCATGGGAGACCTTATCCTTTCTGAGGTGGGGAGAAGGGATAGGAGGGGAAATGGAGGGGAAGCTGTGGTTGGGATGTAAAATAAATTTAAAAAATGGCATTAAAAATGTTGGATGTGGCTGGGCAGTGGTGGTGCATGCCTTTAATCCCAGCATTCAGGAGGCAGAGCCAGGCAGATCTCTGTGAGTTCGAGGCCAGCCTGGGCTACCAAGTAAGTTCCAGGAAAGGCGCAAAGCTACACAGAGAAACCCTGTCTCAACAAAAAGAAAAAGTTGGGTGTGGTGGCATGTGCTTATAATCCCAGAACCAGGGAAGTGGAGACAGGTAGGTCCTTGGGTCTCACTGGTTGGCCAGTCTAGCTTATTTGGAGAGTTCTAGGCCAGTTAAAAACTCTGCCTAAAAATAAATGGAAAGAAAAGAAAAGAAGAAGAAAGCAAAGAAAAGAGAAGAGAAAAAGAAAGAAAAAAGGTAAATGATACCTGAGGAATAACACCTAAGGTTATCCTTCTGGCCTCTACACACATGCACACACAGGCATGTACCCTGCACATGTACCTGAAAACTCACATGTATACACACACACACACACACACACACACACACACACACACACACACACACACATTCCAAATAATAAAAGGAACAGGAGATGTCACATAGTAAGTGAAAATGGCTATACAAGGACATACGTAAAAGTTGGGATGGTAGAATAACAGGGCAAAGAACTACCTAGCAGCAACCACTGGAGACAGGAAGAAGCAAAGAGGGAACCTTCCCAGAGATTTTAGAGGAGGTATGGCCACATTCACACCATGATTTGGTATCCAAGATCCAAAATTATAATGTAATAAATTTCTGCTGTTTCATGCCATTCAGTTTGTACAGCAGCTTTTGAAATTTCATAGGATGATAGTAGAGAAATGAAGAAAACATATTTGAGATGATATTTTCACATGATTTTTCCTAAGAGACTTAAAGAAATGTCTATTTCCATGTACTATAAACAGGGAAGGTGCAAACAGACCAAAGAAAGGATTTGAAGTCCAGCCTCTGAACCAATGAGTTGATTGTGGTCCTTACTCAAAGACACTATTGTAAAGTTCCTTAAGCAACTTAGGATTGTTACTTAGCTTGATTTCTTCAGGGTGTCTTTCTGCAGAGAATTACAATTCCTCTGACTCAGACAGCAAAGGACATGTTATGACCAGAAGAAACAGTTACAATATACAAATGATAAGATCTATAAAAATATTCAAAAAGTTACCCAGAAATCTTATAGAGAATGGTGGCATTTCTTCCAACATTTTACTGAAGAATCAATATCAAGTGGTAAGTAAGAATGTGAATTATGCAGAAATACTATCTGGGTTTTATCCTGATTGTGACATTTGTGAGTGGTATGTCATTGACAAATTGCTTAACCTGTCTTTTCCCCAGTTTCCTTACCTATGGAGCAATTTTCAGAGACTTTTGACTTCATATTTTTAAAAAATTCTCACAGTTTTCTTGAAAGGTAGGGAGATGGAGCAGATATCATTGTTTATATTTTACAGACATTGTCAATAGTCATAATGGCTAGTAGCTGATAATAGAATCTACATCCTGGACAGTAGACCCATCTGTTAGCCATGGTATGCTAAGGTTTTATGTATGAATGATGATGGTGCTGCTGATGCTGCTGATAATAACGATGGTGCTAAAATTATGATAGATATACTGTACTGAAGACCTACTCCATACTAGGTCCTTTGATGCAAAACTGTTTTGCATCTGTATTTTATAGGAGAATAAAGTGAGACATTGAAAGAAATTGGGCCGAAGCTGGTATCACTGTGCTCACAGGATGATTTTGCAGAATTTATGTAATACTATTTGTAAACTTTAATGATAATATATCATATATATGATATATAGTATCACTTCTGGTAACTTCTCCCACTTGCCTAGTCATGCTGACTTAAGCAATTTTTAAAAAACAAAACAAAATATTTTTTTCCTTAACCCTGAATAAGATGCTATGTTTCTAGTACCATGCATGATTTTTCCCTTGTTAAATGATCCTTAAGTCTATTTAGAGCACTGTTGGTTACCATCAAGGTATATGCACCATTGCATCTTTACTGCAACCTTAGATTGTCATGCCACACTATTTGAGGACTACTGGTTGCTTCCTTCCTTTGGAAGTTTCCATTGTAGCTCTCAGAGAGGAGGCATTAAAAAAATAAAAATCAATACCACATTATATACAAACATGTGTTTTCTTTCTAAATTAGATGAAAGTAAAACGTTTACCAAAGAAGTTTGTTCATACTTTTTCTATGCATGATACTTTTTCTTTCAGTTAGCCTTTCAAAAAGTATTGCTTTTATATTTTGATATTATAATTACAGTATTTCTTCCTTCCCCTTCCTCCCTCCAAATTCTCCCCACTCTCCTTCAAGTCCATGACTCTTATTTCATTAATTTTTAATGTATATGTGTATATACACATACATACATATAAAACTGACTCATAAAATAAAATATCATTAGCTAAAGGTAAGCATGAAGTGAAATCAAAACTGCTTATTCTGTAGTCATTAAGTGGCAGGCACTTAACAAGTCAAGCCCATCTGCAAATGGATGAGGTACATATTGTTATATTTGGTGCTATGTCAAGTCTTGGAACACAAAGGCTTTATATCAGAACACTGCAAATAAAAGACTGACTTTGAACTCAGATGTGATTCAACAAACTATGTCTTTATGGCCATGACAGCTGCCTTCCAGCAGCATGGACAAATAATCATGTGGAATTATAATAACTGAAAATAACTACCCCCCCCATAACTTTCTCTTCTGGAATATGAAGGGAAAGCAGGGTAGAAGTCAGGGGATTTTGATTCTAAGCCCAAATGTACATCCACATGTCACTTTAACTCTCTGGGCTTTGGTAGCATAAGACATGATACTGGTGCCACATAATAGTTAAGTATTACATTTGAGGTTTTTGTGTTTCAGAGAAATTTATCCATCTGGAGAGACAGCTTAGTACTAGAGTGTACTTGCCTAATATGAGTGAGGCCTTGGCTTCCCTCTCAGTACAGAAAAGCAAAGGAGTCCCAGGACCATAAGAACACTGAAAAGGAAACATTTGTCTTGAGTCCTGGAACTAGATAGTAATGCTTTACAAATTCCGCTTCAGTGTTATGCCAAGCTTGATATTGCATCATCTGGGCATCATTGCATTCTGTGTCTAAGCTAGGAAAACTCCCCTAATATTCAGTCTAAATGCGAGCTTTTTCAAGTGTTCTTTGGGCTCATTTTAACATTTTGCTAGTTTTTTTTTTTATCAATTAACCAATTAAATGCAGTTTTGACATGCATTAATTTTGTGTTTTCCTGAGTCAACACTTTTTACTTTTTCATTACTACTACTGACTTTTTTAAAATTTCATATAAATACATGTACATAATTTTTAAATTTTCACATATCAATTATAATAGTGACTTCATTGAGCTGAAGCATTTGGGCTTCTTCAAGTGCCACGTAGTCAACAGACAAAGAAGAGGGCTACTATACTGCCCTGGGTGAATGACCTTATTAATAATGAGGAACTAAGTTGTTACTAACTGGGGAATGTAGTTGGACTTTCCTTTGGGCTTCCAGCTCAGAAATAATGACATAGAGACTTATTATTAATTTTGGAATCTCAGCGTGGAATCTAGGCTTGTTCCTAAGTAGCTCTTATAACTTAAATTAGTCCCTTATATTAATCTATGTTTTATCATATGGCGTTACCTCTCTTCCATCTTGCACCTCCTGTTTCTTCTCCATCTCTCTTGGCATCTCCTGCATGCATAGATTCCTCCTCCTCCTCTTCCTTTCGTTCTGCCCAGAAGTCCCACCTATACCTCCTGCCTAGATCTTGGTCATTCACCTTTTTATGACACCAATCACTGCAACACACCTCCACACAGTGTACAAATATCCCACAGCAGGGGAGCTAGAAGGAGAAATATGTTAAGAATGCAAGAGACCCCCCTGGGGTACCTTTCAGAACTCTCCCATCCTAGGATGTTCATGACTTCTGTTAAAAGTCTACGAGAAACTATAAGAACTCATTCCAGGTGGGATTGTAAACAAACCCCTGAGGAATTTTATAGTGAACTTTTGAAAATGTGTCTCTAGCACAAATCTGTCTTTTTAAAAAATAGATTTAGAAACTGGTGATTTCTTTTACCTCCAATTTTTATCTAATGAGGCACTAAAAGGTTTCCTATTCCTTCCTGTAAACCTCCTGTGCAAACACTAAATTAGCTCCTTAGTAAAAGTGAACTATGATTCACTGAACAGATTCTACATTAATTAGACAGCTATTAAGTGCCAGGCACAGATGTAGACCTTGAAAATATCACAAACACATTTTTTTTGCTTTGTAATCTGGAGCTACCGTGTGTGTGTATGTGTGTGTGTGTGTGTGTGTGTGTGTGTGTGTAGGGAGGAAAGGAAGAGGGAGAGAGAGAGATGGAGGGAGGGTCACTGGGTCACTGGTAACATACTGCCTGCAGGCCAAATCTATTTGCTGCTTTCCCATTTGAATAAAGTGTTAATGGAGCACAGTGATATGTATTTGTTTCTTCACTGTTTGTGACTATTCTTTGTTACAGTGGCAGAGAATACTTGCACAAAAGACTGAGACTTTCACACCTTACACCCTTTACTGTCAAGATCATACAGAAAAGGCTTGTCAACTTCTACTCTAGGAAGAGTGTGCCATAGTGAAGGCAAATGCCCTGTGGAGAGCACTTTGTCTGTTCAAGACCCTGCAAGGTGCTTATGCTCGATGGGAAAGAAACAGGAGGACATGGTAGAAAAGCAGGCTCGATCACATCACAGTGAGGATGCTGGCTTGTTCTCGGAATAAGACAGAAAGTTGGCAGAAGCCAAAGCAGAGTGGTGTGATTGGATTTTTGTCTTAAAGGGGATTTTAGTTTACTCTCCTCGCTTTATTTCTTCTTCCTTGTAATCCTCGATCTTTCTTCTCAAGAAATATACACTAATGAATTTAACTGCGGGGTGTTTCTGATCCTTGCATATGAATGGCCCTTTGTTCCATGAATTTTGAGGACCTGGGGCCAGAGTGAAGCTGCAGTCTGCCCACAAGCTTATTAAAAGCTATCTATTACACACAGTTCTGAGATCTACCATAAAAGGTCAGCATTCAGCATACTCCACAAAGGACATCCCAAAGCTTTGCTTCCCTGTGTAAGTGTACATTCACTCGTTACAGAATTGTGTGTGCCAGATGCTGGCTCATCAGTTTATAAGCACCAAATGCTCACAGCCTTTAGTTTGAGGGAAATGTATTACTGGCGATTTTTAAAATGCATTTGCAGCAGATTGGGAAGAATATGTCTTTTCTTGTGTGGGAACATGTGTGACAAAGCCATGGTCATTTTCCCTCTATCAAAAAGGAAATATACACCTTTTAAATTGCATTCTCCTGGTCTTGATTTCAAGGTGAATATCTTTGGGGCCATTCAGTCACACAAGACATTGTAGTCACTTTGAAGATGTTATTTGTGCTGCATACACAATTTTGAGCCATTTCTCTTCGGCATTTCCATTGTGAATATTGTACTGTTTGCCTTCTTTTTCAGTCTGTCTTATCATCCTTGAGGGAGGGTCATTGACTATGCGTTTACTTCCAGGCCTTTCTTTTCTTAGGTAGTTTAGTGACTGTGACATTATGCAGGTCAAAGAATTAAGAGACAAAGTGTGGCAGATAGTCAACATCTAATATGAAAAATAATTTGACGCAGAACTCTTAATCCGTAAAGCTTTTGTGGTTGTACTAATCAAAGGGTGTATATTTACTGTTTGTGAGCAGGCCAACTTGGATAGTGTAGGGAGGTTCAAATAAAATTACCACATTAAATCATGTTGATACTTTTCAGAGCACTGTAAGTGCTTGTTGTGTTATCTGTTATTTTATTTTATGATTGATGAAAGCAAATGTTTGACTCATTCAAATTACACATTTAAAAAACAAATTGGTGACAATAAGAAAATGTTTGAGGCACAGGTTGAAATACTAAAAATAATATCTGGCAGACATAAAATTTAGATTCATCTGGCAAATTGGCTTCATGCTTAAACTGGAGAATGAATAAATCCCTAAAAATATCATCCCAAATCTGTTAATATGGAATTTTGTGCTGTGTTTTGGTTAGAGCGTTTTTATTTGATATTAATGGAGTAAGTGAAATGTAAAATGATATTCATTTAATCTTTATTGGCAGTTTTGCTTTCTGCATTTGGTGCTCCTGGTCAGTGGCAAAGATGAAGAGCTTAATGTTAACACTGTTTGGAAAGGCTTTGGAAAATCTCCAGCTCATCTGGTTTGTAGCATCTATTCAGGGCTAAGGTATTTGAATAGGTCATAAAAACTTCCAAGAGGAAGTCATCCTGATGAACTTTTAAAAGGTAAATAGTGGAAATCAAAACCATTTTTAAAAAGGCATTTCATTGTCTAAAAACTGCAGTAAGACATGGGTACCCCATGGGATTTCTGTGTTGAGGAAAACTCACGTGACTATGCCAATTAGCAAAGCATTATTTTTCTAGTATTATTACACATACCTAGAGGACATTTAAGGCTTGGTAGGCATGTGGAAAACTCATGCAAACACAGTCTCTTCCTTATAGCCAAATGAGCCTTTTTGTCCCCAAGTTGCTTGTGATTAGAAGGTTTTATCATAGCAAAAGAGAGGAAACTAGGGCAGTGTCCTTTCTATAACACTTCTAGAGTCAGGTACACGTGAGGAAGAATAGTACTCTCAATTTTATATTTTGCCAATGGAGGAAAAGAATGGAGAACAAAGACTTCACCCTACTTGTTTGTCAAGGAGTAAAAAAAGACATAAGTCATGCTTTGGTAACGTTGCAAGAAATATGACAGTCAATTTGCCAGGGATAGGTCTTCTGAAGTGTCTTGTGCAGAGGATAACCAATACTACACTATTCATAATAACATCTATTCTACTATTGGCTTTTGAGAAATTATGTGTTGAGCATGGTAATAATGGATTCAACTTCATTTTCCCTAGTCAGCTCTTTTGAAACTACAAACTACTTGAAGTTAAGTACTTAATCTAAGATCATAACATTGATAGACAGCTAAGCTAGTCTTTGCTTCGAAATTTGTAATTCTACCCACTTTGCAATATCCTTTTCTATAGAAACAATTCAGTATTTAAATAAGTTTCAAGGCTATAAACATTCACTTATGACTGAACATCTTCATGAGAATGTTCTAGTACATCTCTTTAGTTACAGAAAATTTGCAAAGGTTACAATGAGTTAACTCTATTTCTCTTAGGTTTTCAGAATTTTACTTTCATCTTAGATCCCCATTCCTGATAGAAATTGGGATGGGTAACAGGAATAGTTGATCTTTAAGTTTTATTTCAGTGTCAGATTTTATTGTTCTTTGGTGGCTTAGAAATTTTCAGTGTCTCACACAATGCATCCAGTTTTAAATTTTGTTCATTTAGCTACTACTAATACTGTTCTGTCTGTCTGTCTGTCTGTCTGTCTGTCTCTCATTTTGTAGAGTTTTACCAGATAGCTTTCCTGGAACTTGTCATGTAGTACATGTTGCCCTTGGACATGTGATAATCCTGTCTTTGCCTCTTCTTCCTGAGTGCTAGGATTGTAGGTGTGTCACCCTGCCTGACCCATTTCTATATTTCTACAATGAGAAAAGTATCTTGACTACTATAAGCATCAAAAATATAATAGCTCTCACTCTGTTGTGCTCAGCAGACAGCAATTCACAGAATCCGTCCTCATCCTCCAATTCTTATATTCTTTCTGCTTCTTCTTCCATAATGGTCTTTGAGCCTTGGGGGTGGAATGCTAAAAAGACTGAGGAAGGAACTGGAGGGTGTATATGATCATATTTCATTGTGTATGAAATTCTTCAGAATAAAGAATATTATATATAATAAAAAGAAAAATAAAACAATAGCTATATAAATGATCCAAGTGCTTGAGGAAGATTGCATATGAACATCCAAGTTATTATTGCCACATAAATGATTAACATTTTAGTACAAAACTTGAAAGACACAGCATAACTTAGTGGCACACTTATCTTTATTGAAATTGAACAAATGCTTTTTTAAAATAATCCCTTTTACAGCACATGTAAAATGTAATTATTTCCATATATTTTTACAGGTTGTCTGTTGAGTAAGCAAAAATACATCTTTTTTTTCTTACTTAAAACATGTAGCCAGGATTCAAACCACGTAGCTCTGGTACCAAAAAGGCAACGGGTTATGAAAATCACAGTACAGTTTTAATTTTTTAAAGTTAATCAAGGATATTGAAAACGATATTCACTTGGATTGAAAGTAGAAATTACAGGGCGGTCAACATTAGGACAGTAGTTACAGCTACAATAAGAGCAGAAACGGGAAGTTCAAGCTAATCTGAGCTACACCAGTCAGAACACACCACCTCCATAGACACTGTGGCTGAGCAGCTGCAATAGCTAAGTTACACTTGGGCACTTAAAGTCACACATAAATAGAGCCAACGTGAAAAAATATACATAGTAGGCTAACTCGATCTAAAATAAAATGAGCATTTTTAAAAGAGGATATACTGGTAAGTCAATTACACAATACACAATGAAACCCCCAATTTACATCTAGGAAAGAAAAATAATATCAAAGTGCACACCTACACAGACAGTAGAGTAGAAATCTGTTCTTTGTCATTTGTGTTTATTTTGTTGTCATTTTCTGGATAAGTAGAAAGAATTTTCAACCCACAAAAGGATTTCTTGGGTGGAACACTAATTACAGACATTGTAAAGATCATAGCTCAGGAGGCTTATTTTAAAAACGAGGCAGCATTTTCCTGAAAAAGTTTGGTCCTCAATTTACTATAGACTATTCACTATGGTCAGATGGTAAGCATTTTTCAGTGTGTGTGTGTGTGTGTGTGTGTGTGTGTGTGTGTGTGTGTGTGTGTGTGTGCATTAAACTAACTTTTCAGTACCAGAATTCATCAAAACCAAATCAAACCATAAACTAATCAGCCCTCGAGAACTTGACTTTGCACATCATGTCTGAGTGATCTGTCATCTAAAATAACAATGCTAAAGACTATGAATGGGAGTTATGCTCATGTGATTCTGCAACACCTTAATTTTGTGCAGTTTTCTTCATTGCCCATAGAACTTGTCTTTTTTTCATGTAGGTGCCAGAAAACCCACCCTCATGATCTCCCTCCCCCCTCCCTCAATGTTCTTCTCTGTCAAAGTGATATAAAGACAATATTACTGTGTATTTACAAGCACAACACTTAGGCAAGAAGGTCCCAGGGTTAATAGGGAACATCTATTTCTTGTGGACATCTTCATGCCGAATGATCTTATATGTGATCCAGTAAAAGATGTTGAAAATTAGGAAGGCCAGTGGGAAGGCAGCTCGAGATATGGTGTCAATCCTTTTTGCCCGATCCACAAACTTCTTCTTGATGGCATCTGCATCTTTTGGGGGTTGTGGAAGTGGGTTCGCAGGTGTAGCCTTGACAGCTGTGCCATCTTTCACTTGGAGGCAGTGACCCATCCCATAACCACTGAAGTTAAAACGACTTTCACGAGTAACATCTTCTTCCTGGGAGAAGAGAGACAGGAAGCACAGACTGTCAGTCAAATTTGATGGAAGCTTCTTAAAATTCTTTAGAATTAGAAGGATAAATCATAGTTAACTGTTGGTGTAGGAGGTTCTTAGAATAGGGAGTACTTTTTGAGTTTAATTCAATTATTTATAGTGCAGATATAATTCATTAACTTTTAAGGCAGAGAAATTAAATATAAAAATAATGACTTTGTGATCATTTTAATTAACAAATAGAAATACCTATGCTATACTCAGTATTGACTTTCTTAAATCTTATTTACTAATCCATACATTTTATCAGACTTTTAAAACCAGTTTCCAAACATCCAGTTTTATACAATAAATATATGAAGAGTGACATTCATTCATTTCTTCTTTCTCCAAAAATACTTCTACTGAGGTCTTGTTAGGTGCTTTTAGAATTACCATTCATGGTTCTGTTCTTTCATTAACATTTGATTTAAGATGAATCCCTTAATTATACACTGTTTCCCCTCTGGCCCTCTAGTTCATTTCAGCCATATAATAGAAATTAAATATTCATCATTTGGCATATATGTAGCACAGACATTATTTCCAGAATTGATTTTTAACATTGATTCTTTGGCCAGTAAGAATCTTTACCATATTCAAACATATCATTTTAGTCAATGCCAGTAATGTTTTATGCTGATTATTTCTCCACAAATTAGATGCAAAACAGAAAATAGTTTCTATTACTTGGCATGAAAGGCAAATCACCTAGAGACAAATGAGATCAGAGTATATAGTTGAGTCAAGTGGTAGAGCTTAAAAGATGGGATTAAAATGACTTGCTTGATACCAATGTATCTCTAAACAGCCACTGATCAAATTATCTTCTGTTTTAGCTAGCTTACTGCTTCTTATAATGATATGTAATCTTCTACTGCATTTTTTAGCTTACCTGATAATGATAACGGTATGTTTCCCAAAATACAAGAAAACTTGGTATTAATATCACTTCATCATTGTTAACTCTATCCTTGTAGCACCTTCAGTCACATATAAAAAGTATGCCAAGTACAGAGCTGTGAACATAATATGAATGTAAGCTCATCTGTGTCTATCCCAAATGGAGTGAGGAGGACAGATTGTACCTAGTGCATTCAAATGGAGTTTTAAAGTCATAGGAGGACCTGCATAGGTAAAGAAAGGCAAGAGTAGGTATTTTAGTCTACTTCATTGAGTACATAATGAGGAGAGAGACGGCAGTGCATGGATTAAAGAGCTATGCAAGCACTCCAGAATGGTTAGGGTAAATTATAGTTCATGTGTTCAGATGGGCCATGCAAAACTCAGGAAGGAGAACAGATTGACTCCCATGTGTCTTACTTTGCCAGATTAGTACCCACATGCTACTTCCCTCTGTGAGAAATACATGCTGCTTGAAGATGAATAATGGATTTCAATAGGGTCCTTACAGCCTTGGTTTATCAACACTGCCCATTGTGATAAAGTGCCTTTGGTGATGACAGCCCTAAACATGGCTGAATATTGCATTGCAAGCTGGAAATGACTTAGAATTTGAGCTAGAGAGGTAGTAGTTGTGCATTAGACACTTCATGCCACCGTTTTCCATAGATATCTGGTCTCCAGGAAAATCAGACTAAGAAATGGAAGTCTCATTCATTAGAAACATTAGTTATTCATTGTTTGTTTGGTTGATACTTATGCTTATTTTATTATTGTTTCGGAATTTCATACATGAGTTCTATATTTTCACCTTATACTTCCTCATCCCAACTTATCCCACAACCCCCTCTCAAATTCATGACCCCTTCTTCTTTGATGACAATTGTTACATACGTGTGTGTGTTTATGTAAACACAGCCTGCTGATTCTGTCTAGTGTTTCACATATGTACGTTTTTAAGGCTGACCATTTGGGATAGGATAACTTATCAGGAGGCATCCATGGAGAAGATTGATTCGCCCTTTCTTGGCAGCCATTAATTGTCTGCAACTCTTCATCTAGGGGGCGGAACCTTGGGAGATTTTCCCTTATTCATGTTGGCATGTCAACTAGTGCTGTCATTGTGCAGTTTTGTTTAGGTGGCCACAGTGTTAAGATTTTTATGGGTGCAGCTCCCTGTTATATATAGAAGATACTGTCTCACAACAGATGTCCTGGTGATGCAGCTCATTTAATCTTTTTACCCCCTCTTGTGTGATGTTTCCTGAGGCTTAGGAGTGGGGTTGTGTTGCAGATATATCAGTTGGGGTTAGGCACCCCACAGACATTTGTTCTCTGTATTTTGACCACTTGTGCAATGGTCTCCATTTGCTGCAAAATGAAGTTTCTTTTATGAGGGGTAAAAGCTACACTTATCTGTGGGGATCAGAATATATATTTAGAATGTGGTTGGGAATTTTCCTGCCTTACAGGAGTTATCCTCTAGCATCCATGACTTCACCAGCCATGGATAGTTGTCTGTGTTTACAGTTAAGAATATTAATAATTATTCTTATTAATAAATGACTCTAGTGCAATCAAAAGGACATTAATTATAACCTTTTATCAGCTCCTTTATAATCACAATGAATCAGACCAAGAGCTTGTATAAAGTAATTGTGAAACTGCTAATTTATAGAGCCATCCCTCCATACTCTGATTCATGTTAGATTGTCATATACAAGTGCTGTGGATATCACTCTATATAAATAAAGCACTGATTGGCCAGTGACCAGGCAGGAAGTATAGGCGGGACAAGGAGAGAGGAGAATTGAGGAAAGAGGAAGGAAAGAGAGACCGGCTGGAGCCACGCCAAGACAAGAAGACAAGGAAGATGTAAAATACCAGTAAGCCACGAGCCATGTGGCAAAGTAAAGATTAATAGAAATGGGCTGAATATAAGAGTGGGAGCTAGACAATGATAGGCCTGAGCTAATGACCAAGCAGTTTAAATAATGTAAGAGTCTGTGTGTTTATTTTATAAGTGGGCTCCGGGACTGGCGGTGGGAGCTGGAGAAAAATTCTCCAGCTACATACAAGTTTGTTCAATGACCAATGTCCCATTGCTTACTAAAAGCTAATGAAGTTTTCATTCAGCAACTAACTGTTGAATGTTGATTTTGTGTCAAGAATTGGGCTAGGTTTCATGAGACAGTTAATGTGTTTGGGGGAAAAACTCTACTTGTATGGACTTTCAGAATCCAGTGGGAGAGATAATCTAAAGTTTTATCATATAAGGAATCTGGCAAAGAATATTCATGCTGATATCTGAGTGGTCCCATGTGAACAACTGCTTGAACTCAGTACTAAATGATTAAACTGGGTTAAGATTAAGATATTACATCATATTTCTTTTCCTTAAATTGTGAATGACTCAGACTTATTTTTATTCCTGTAACAGCCTGCTTGAAAGAGCCTTTCCTTCCATCCTACTTCCATTCCCTGGATACTCTGACTCTTGATGAAGACCTAGCTTAGCTCCTCCCCTGTCAGCTTTCCCTTCTAACCCATCTCCATTCCTTCCTTAGTCACAGAACCTCAGAAATGCCTTTTTACAGGGATCCTCAGTAGCCACACTAGGCTGGGACTCAGGTAGGAGATTTTCACAATCCTCCCTGTCCTCTATTCTTGTCTCTCAAGACTTAGTCCTGTAGTAGCCTGTCTGCAGGAGGCCCTTCTCCCACTCCATGTTCATTCTCTGGGAACTCCACCTCTTGGTTCAGAACCAGAGTCCCCTTAACTCTTTCAGAGGCCCTTCTCAGCCTTTTATCCTGGCTCATCTCTATTCCTTTCTGTCAGTCCCTGAACCTCAGAAGCCCTCTCTACCAGGAACTTCACAGCCACTAAATTTGCCTACGATCCAAAGAGTGGAACACCCACCCAACAAAGACAAGACTAGATATCAACACCACAAAAACACCTTACTCATCATAACTCCAAATGCGTAGACCCCAGTATGGTGTTTTAAAAAAAAGAAAGAGAAAAAGAAAAAAGACCCTGGAAACAGCCAGGCATGGTGACACACGCCTTTAATCCCAGGAAGTGATGGCAGGAAGCAGAAAGGTATCTAAGGCGTGAGGACCAGGAACTTTAGCTTTTTAAGCTTTTAGGCTTTTTAGCAGCAGCTCAGCTGAGATCCAGATGAGGACTCAGAGGCTTTCAGTCTGAGGAAACAAGATCAGCTTGGAAGTTGGCCAGGTGAGGTTGGGTGTGACTTATTCTGTTTCTCTGATCTTTCAGCGTTCACTCACATACCTGGCTCTGGGTTTGTTTTTTTTTTAATAAGATCTTTTAAGATTCATGCTACACCCCAATTCAAAAACAGAAACATCAACAGCAAAGACTCTATCAGAAGTTTGTATCTCTATTGCAGGAAGTCCTGAGAAATTCAATCTAGCTAAAGTACAAAAAAGGACTTCAAAGCCGGGCGGTGGTGGCGCACGCCTTTAATCCCAGCACTCGGGAGGCAGAGCCAGGCGGATCTCTGTGAGTTCGAGGCCAGCCTGGGCTACCAAGTGAGTTCCAGGAGAGGCGCAAAGCTACACAGAGAAACCCTGTGTCTCGAAAAACCAAAAAAAAAAAAAAAAAAGGACTTCAAAATAGCAATTATGAATATGTTCAAGGATGTTAAAGAGGATGTTATAAGTAAATCCCCTAATGAAGCCTATAAAAACACAGTGGAATGAAATAATGAAAACAGTTCAAGACATGGAAGCAGAATTTTGCAAAGAAATATGATCACTAAAGAAAACCCAGACTAAAAGAAAGCTGAATATGAAAAATTTAAGATGTCAAACAGAAACTTCAGAGGTAAGCCTCACCAACAGATTACAAGACATAGAAGAGAGAGTCTTAGGTGTTGAAAACAAGGTAGAAGAAATTGGTAGCTCATTCAAAGAAAATGTTAAATTGAAAAATATGTGAATGGTTTAATTGGTTCAAAGTTTCAAATAAATGTTCTAAAATTATGGAATAAACATATGTGTTAACCATCACAGTGCTATCATAACTGTCTGAAGACTTATTTCATGCAAGAAAGAGAGCACACAGTTTCTTAGGATGTGGGGACTTACTCCTCATATTGGTTATAGACAACCTCAGATTTTCTATCTACTATTTTTTAAGGTAAAGAAAATAGAGACAGTTTGTTAAGACAGGGGAAGCACTCCCTAGAATGAGAGTAGGCTACTGAGCAGGGAAAAGGTATACACTCAAATGTGTCTAACTACCATTAACCAACATGTGAGTGATGTAAAAATGCTATGGAAACCCAGATTAGGTATTTGGATACTTTAGTCCTAGATTTAGCTAGGAGGCTTATAAATTGTGTTGATCTCAGGCAATGTAGTTATTATTTTATTTTTCAGATCACAGATGCCTCATACCCAAAAATGTGAAGGTTGCACTAGAGCTGTGAATCTCTGCTATGGCTGCTGGAGAATTTTGCAAATATACTTGTGTCTGTTTCTCATCCCATTCCTTTCAAGACCAGTGGGATCAGACATTCTGGGAGTGTGAATTTAGGACCTGAAGGTTTTAACATCCAGTGATTCTAATGTAACGTGTTTGAAAACACTGACTTTGATGAGTTCTAATGTCTGTCTCTAAAATGTACAGCAAATTCTGTAATATTAGTCTAAAAATAATTTTCAAGTGGAAGTAACCCTTTACCATATTGTGCTTTTCTTCTTTCCGTGACTACAAAATCTGACAAATTCCTATTCTCCCTTTTAAGAACCATTTAGAAATTCATGATTAAGCATATACCACTGCATGAGTGAGATAATATTCATTTAAGTTCCCAAGTTGTGGAAAAAATAGAAGGGGTAGTTATCTAGTAACCTGTTTTTAGCACATAAAACAAAAAAGCCTCAAATATGCACATCCATGTTTCTTTTCAGACTACCTCATTCATATAATTTCTTTAGCCACTTCCCACACACTGTGAATAGACAGATAAAGAGAATAACTCATTCAATTAAGAACCAGAGGCAGAATAGAAGGATACTAGGTTTGAATATCAGTATTTTATACACTGTCATGCAAACTATGGCCATTTAATAGATGTTTGATGAATAATAAGTGACATGGAATTTTAAGAGGGTTCCCATATGCTTGAAAACCATTTCCTCATTCATTCAAATATGCTTTAGGAGAACAGTTATAGTTAATTAAATCAGTTCTTTAATATTCTCTGCCACAAAAATTTAATCTATTGTAGTGAGGAAATATCCACTTAATTCTTGATATACAAGTGAGATGAATACTAGATTAAGGGTCTTCTTATTTACTTTTATGACTTATTCAGTGCTTTTTAAATTAAATACAGAAGCTTAAATTATTCATATCAAATGATAGAGTTTGATTTTGAAAAACATAACTGCAACCGATTTGGATATTTTTGTTGTTGTTGTTACTCTGAATGATTAATTTACTTTCTAGTAGGTTCAGGATAAAATGTTATGGTAGTATGGCAAGATTCCTATGTGGGGGCAAAATGGAGATGAGACTGAATCAAAAGAAAACTGAAGCTAAAATAAAGAACAATTTGTATACGTGGTCTGTGACTATGCCATCTAATGTAAGTCAGATGCTCCCAGTTAGGAAAGAATTTTCGGCTTAGCTCCATTCTTCTTCTTCTTCTTCTTCTTCTTCTTCTTCTTCTTCTTCTTCTTCTTCTTCTTCTTCTTCTTCTTCTTCTTTTTCTCCTCCTCCTCCTCCTCCTCCTCCTCCTCCTCCTCCTCCTCCTCCTTTTTCTAATCAGCTGGGAACTGTTAACTATTGCTGCCAATCCACCATCTTTCTTCAATCACTGAACAGTATATACCTCTATATACCCTATTTTGCTAGGTTCTGATTTGTAAAATTTCTATAGAAAATGACTCATCTGGTTGAAGGTTCAATGCATTCAATTTCTATATACTCTTGATAATATCTCATATTTGGTCTTCCATAGAAAGTACTGCTGTGGCACTGAAAATCATTAGAGATTTATTGCTACTTTTTATTTATTTTGTGCATCTGTTTTACCTGCCATTAAATGTACCCATTCTTGCATTTGCAATAAGTTGAATCTAAAGCTGCCCAGAACTGCAACATTGTGAATTTGTAAGAAAATGATTTCAATATAATTAAAGAACACAGTACTTAAGAAATAAAATACTGTCAGTGTCTTCGATTCAATTCAATTCCATTGCTAGGGAGCCTGCATGAGACCGACCTAGGCCCTCTGCATGTGAGTGATAGTTGTGTAGCTTGGTCTGTTTGAGGGTTTGAGGGGCCCCTAGCAGTGGCATCAGCATCTGTCCCTGGCACATGAGCTGGCTTTTTGGAACCTGTTCCCTATAGTGGGGTACCTCGTTTAGTCCCAATGCAGGAAGAAGGAGTTTGGTCCTGCCTCAACTTGATATGCCATGTATTGTTGACTCCTCATGGGAGGCCTTACCCTTTTGGAGGAGTGGATGGGGGGTGGGTTGAAGAGGAGATGGGGAGGAGGGAGCAGGAGGAGGTTGGGAGGAGAAACTATGATTGGTATGCAAAATAAATTTGAAAATTTTAATAAAAAAAGAAAAATAAAATACTTAGTGAACCCCATGTCTCAGACTTTTATGCCCTAGAAAAGAGGAAATAGAGGATTTCTAAATGCTGGGGGTAGGGGAAGTATCTTTCCATCACATTCCACACCCAGATTCTTTGATTGGATCTAATGCCCTTTCTGCTGTAACTGGAAATTGCTCAGTTGGAACTCAAGGCTAGTGTGCCTCAATCAGCACAAGGACATAATGGACTCTCTAGTCCTCCTTAAGAAACAGTGTGAGCTCAAACACAATGAATTTTCAGTGACAAAATCCTCCAAAGAAATGATGGCTACATGATGCTTAATTATAAACCTGTCTACTTTTATTGCCTAAAGAGATTTTCCTCAATTTGGGGGGGGTTCAATTCCTTTCTCCATACTGTAAGTTCCTATTAATATATATGAATAATAAATAAGTATAATTTATTATGACTACATTCTATGTGATTATATATGTAGTCAGTCTCATTGAGATACCAACCTTGTAAATCACAAGAGAAACAGAGGCCAGGAGATGCTACATGGTTTTGTAATGGCATATTATTAATAAATGTTAAAATTGAAATTCAAGACCAAGTTGGTCTGAATACAAACTGTATGATTTGGAAAACACTAGAAGTCTTTGACTTTCATGAACTTTTGTCTATATCATCTCACAAATGATTTCCTTTCGCAATTATGGATGGTGAGTCTGACTAAGATTTTCAGAATAAAGTTGAAATTAGTAAAAGTAACCATAATCCCTTGTTAGTTAATGACAGATGGTGAAATAAATCAATATTTTCAGCCTTTTGAGCAGATTATGAAAGATAATATTTTTACAGAAAATTCATACCAATAGGTCATTTATTTTTCAAGAGGTATCATTGTTTTTTAAAACACTATCACTATATAATCTAGGCTAGTCTTTAACTTAAGAGTCTCCTGACTCAGTTCACCAAATCCTGAGATTATTATATACCTGCTATGACCACTTATCACTGATTTTTGAAGAACGAATTTCTGAATTTCTGAGTTTCATTTATTAATTACCTGTCATTCATCTATTTATATTTCAACCAATATTTATTGAATTATTATTATGTGCAAGGCAAATGGTAGGGAGATGGCATTGAGTAAGAAGACAAAAATCTGATTCTTTTAATGTTTGCATTCTATTGGAAAAAACAGTAGTTAAACAAAACTATATACACAGACAAATATTACACACACATATATACACACACAAACATGAACATCTTTAAAATCGATTTCGAATTGTCAAGGTCAACTTCCAATGTAAATTACTAGATGGATGATAGTGCCAGTCTATCAGAAAGAAGACAGTAGCAGAGGATCATTTTTGGCTGTGGAAAAGCATGATTGATATGGAAATGCTTAAGGCCATCTTACCTGGAGGCATATATGATTACATGTTAACTCATGACTGGCCATCTTTCTACTTAAAACTCTTTTCAGGACAGAAATCCTAAATATGACTTATGGTAAAAGTCAACCTTTAACCAAGATATTTAAAGTTCAAATTTTAAATATTCCTTCAGTTTTTGTTTTTATCTTTTCTTTTAGATAGAGTATCTTTTGCAAATGATTGTGGATTCAGAATAAATCCATGATGATTAACTGATGTTCCGCTGAATATTCCAAAGCTTTATAGAGTAGCTGTTCTTTGGATCTTTGGGTGGGATCCCATAAACTTATCCTGGAGTTTCCTTTCAACCTGGTCATGGGAGTCTATATCTCTTCTTGAATGGGCCTTTGACTTGCTTCTACTTGACAGACTATGATTAAACTGGCACTAACTAATTTTAGAAGCTTGGTCAGATAAGCACTGATGTTTCATTCTGGCTTGCTAGAATGTACAATTAGACCTATGAGTCTCTATGTCAGTTGCTTGGCTGCTTTGAGACAATTAAAGTGTAAAAAAAATAATAATGAGCCCATGTGGAGAGATCAAATGAATACGCTCTGAGAATAGGTGAGAAGAGAAAGATATCCGGCCAGCTCTCAAGTGTTTCAGCTCCTTCTCCTGTCTAACTGCATCCAAGGTCAAACCCTAAGCTGAAATGGCTCAGCTGAGACCTTCCCCAATTCTTGCCACATTGGCAACTGTGAGAGATAACGAAATGATTATTGTTATTTTAGGTCACTAAGATTTGGGGTGATTAATCAGTAGTAACATATAGCTATAAATCTATAGCATCCTCAACACCTAAATGTTGTAGCATTGTCTCTGGAACCACACACCAGGAAGAAACTTGGAAGGGTCTCAAGGAGATGGTTGCAAGACTGAAAGCGGAAGAAAGCATTTGTTGCAATCTAGGAGAAGGTGGAAAGTTCATCCACTATCATGGTAATGTGAAGATAGAAAATATATATGTTATAAATCTGATGATCTAGCTAAAGATATTTCCAGACTATTTCCAGAATAGTGTGGGTATTAAATGTACAACTAGATGTTAGAAGAAATATAAGGGATCTAGAGTCATTTTTTTGAGCTTTCAAAAAAGTCCTTAAATAAGAACAGGCCTCAAGAGAAAAACCATTTCCAGAGTGAGTTTGTAAGATTCCTTTGTTAAAACTTGAGAATTGTCTAAGTGAATGCCTTGAGAGCCCCTTTGAACTGAGAACAAGTCTTACTAGGATTGTAAGAGCATGCCTTGCAGTTCATCTCCTTCAAACAACAAACTGCTAAGAATACTGAGAGTTCATGCCACAGAAGCCTTATAAGGAGCCTTGGGTCAAGAAAGCCAGCTTTCCAGTTTTGAGTTAGGGTCTCAGTGAGTAATCTGGACTCTACCTAAACTCACAATCCCCTTGCCCCGGTCTCTGCTGTGCAGGCAATACAGATGGGCACCACCAAGCCTGGCTCAAAAAAGGCTTATCTTCAACTGACAAATAATAACTACAGATTTATGGAGAATAATGTAAGGTTTTGATAAATGTATTGTTTATAATGTTTACATCAAGTTAAACCATCCTGTAGCATATTTATCATTTTTTGGGTAAATAGCACCTACATGGTTCTCTTAGCAATTTTGAAAAATATAATACATTATTATTAACTTAAGCATGCTGTGCAGTAGATCTGTAAAATCTGTTCTTGTCAAATGGATACGTGGCTTATCCCAAAGAAATTTGTGGCTATGACTTCTGTCTAATGACATGAATTATATTTACCAACAGGTAAAGGAATTGTATCTGTTTAGCTTGAAAGCAACAATGCCAGTAGGGAATGAAAGGAGGGGTTTTTAGAGCTCTTAATCTTCTGTGGTGGGGAAAATAGTTTAAAGAGTTACTTAGTTACAAACAAATGTCATGTCTTAGGAAGAAACACTACACAAATAACAGAATAAGCACCCAGAAAACAGAAAAAAACCCAGACAGAACAACTCCCATGGAGGTATCCACAACTCAAGGATCTGTTAACCCAAGCTTTTCCACATTCTAGAATTCCCTTTAATCAATGGTTACTATGCTTTATTCATTTCCACTAATTTTGAAGAGAAATGTCTGTGGCAGTACCTAGAAATGTCTGTGGCAGTATCTAGAAATGTCTATGGCAGTACCTACAAATGTCTGTGGCAGTACCAAGAAATGTTTGTGGCAGTACATGTATCTCCATATTCCCTATTCGATATGCTGGGCAGATATCTTATTTCTAAGGTCACAAGGTTTCATACTAAGCTCTGCTCACAGGGCTTGACCAGAGGTGTCTTGTCTGAAGTCAGTAGTGAGATCCTGAGTTTTGACATGTGTTTTAATTCAATAACTATACATACTTTCATATGTTGAAGGACTTTTATAAGGTATTAATTTGTTTTCCTTATGTATAAAAATAACAGTAAAAAAGAAAGAAAAACAGCTTTCTAGTTTACTATTCATGTATATGTGCATTTAGTTGGTTTCTGAGAGTAAATACAAGTATGACTTGGGTGCACGAGAGAAGTGGGTTTTGTAAAGTACAGTATTGGGGCAGAATATATTTAACAAAAATTGCCTCTATCACATCTCTCATCCACATGTTTTCTTTGATGAGACTTTGAAACTCCTCCTACTGAGAGCTAGGGATCTATATTCCCACATACTGGTCTGGAAAGCGTGTAACTTGCTTGTAACTAAAAAAAATGCAGTAGAATGACAGTTTGTGAATTCCCATGATAGTGTACAAAAGGAGACAGAGATTCTGCCCTGTTTCATGGCTCATTTGTGCTTGGATTCAGATAAAAAATCCTATAAAAAGCCTACTACCCTTCAGCTGCTATGTAAAAAGGAAGCCAAGCCACAGGAAAAGGTCATATATGGGCAATCTAATTAGCAGTCCCAGTCTCAGGAGCTCCCAATCCAGACACCTGACACGCCAGTGAACAAGTTTACAGATGCCTAACTCCCAGTTGACAACCTTTGAGTCGTCCAGCTGAGATTTTAGAAATCATGTAGCAGTGAAAAGTCATCCTTGCTCTGCTCTTTCCAAATTCCTGAGCACAACACTAGGTCAGTTGTTTGTGCCATTGCATTGAAGTGATTTATAACATCCAGTAACTGGAACAGGCTGTTTGAGTAATTGTTGTGCCAAATTTTCCAGTTTTAATGGGTAGTACTTAAAACTAGAAGTCTTAGCATAAAATAAAATTAGAAATATTATGAAAATACAGGCTTGAATGTGTTCCTGAGTAAATGCTGCCTTTTAAGATTTGGTTTTGTAGGAGTCAGAGGGGGTGGAGGACACTGAGAACATGTCCCACAGACTCAGCTAAGCAGAGCTCACATGGACTCACAGAAATTGAAACACAATCGCAGATCCTGTATGGGTCTGAGCTAGATCCTCTGGATATACATTATGGCTGTAAAACTTGGTATTCCTGTGGGACTCCTAACAGTGGGAGCAGACATGTCTCTGACTCTTTGGCCTGCTCTTGAGGCTCTTCCTCCTGTTGGGTTGCCTTGTCCAGCCTCGATTTGAGGGCTTTTACCCTGTCTTATTGTACCTTGTTTTGTCATGTCTGGTTGTTGTCTCTTGGATGACAACCTTTGTGAAAGGAAATGGAGAGGGGGTGGACATGTAGGAGAGGGGCAGTGGGGGGGCAACTGGGAGGTATGGAGAGTAAAGAAATTGAGATGTGTTGTATGAGAGAAGAATCTATTTTTAATAAAGAAATAAGTTGATTGTCCCATGCCAAATGGTCGGTCCTGAAAACATACATGTAATTATTATTATACAGATTGAGAATCTTATATTAAGGAGTATGTATATGCATATACATGTATATATGCAATAACAATTAGTGGAAAAAAGGAAGCCATGAATTTGAAGGAGAATGGGGAGGAGTATATGGGAGGGTTTGGAAGGAGGAAAGGGAAGGGAGAAATGTTGTAATTATATTATAATCTCAAAAGTAAAATAAAATATAAAAACATCAAAAATAGACATAAAATAGCAATCTGGGGGGCTGGATAGATGGATAGCAAAGAGTGCTTACTGCTCTTGTATGATCCAGCATCAGATCCCAGCACCACTCATTTTCAGGTGGCTCATAACTGCCTATAACTCCAGTTCCAGGGAATCAGATATCCAGTAGCCTCTGTGGTCATCCACATGCATGTGGTGCACATAGGCACACAGATACATACACACACATGCACATACAACACACGAACGTAAAAAAAATATACAAATCTTTTTTGAAATGTAAATCTAAACATGGCATTGGTGGAAACTGTTGCATAAGCCATGCCAGGTAATCTGGCCTCTCTGAAGTGAGCTTCCTGTATCTTTTCTTAGCTATCTGAGATGCAGCAGCATTACCTAGGGGCTCCAATATTCACTCTGTTACAGGAATGACACTACTGAAGAAGTACCAGCATTGTAATGGTTTTTTGATAGGGGATGTTAATTCCTGTTCAAAAAATAAAATTTCTTGCTTCACCTCAATAATGATGCTGCAGAAGGATACCAATGTAATAACCTGGTGACATTCTCAAGGTAACAATTTCTAAGAATCACATTTACTTATCATCCAATCTCTATTATAAAATGAAGCACAAGTGTATTTCTTTATGGAATACATATCTGAGATATACCAAAGAGATAAAGTGGTGTGTAATCTCTTTGATATTGGATTCAGAACTGGGTTTCTAATATATGCTTAATAAATCCTTGATAAGTCCTTGTTGATTGCCTGGTTGATTTTTTTTCACTTTTTCAGACAGACCTACCATTAGCTACTAAACCCTAGCTCACTTAATTCCAGATTTGACCCACATAAAGTGATTTATACTCAATCTTTTTTTATGATGTCTATGTTCCATATAGTCAAACATGATCACAATTTTAAAATTCTAGTATGAGATGGTTTAAAATATTAAGGGAAAATATGTACAGATAAATATTATAGATAGGTAAAGATTGTAAAAGAATATAAACAGAAAGTGACTGACTATGCTCTTTAAATGCTTTAGTTAGTCATTTCAATATAAAATTACCAGTGATAAGTGAAAATTTGTCATGACGATATCTGTAAGAATTAAGACCAGGTAGTGGACTACTTTATATCCACTTTTTTGTTTACTTTTTTCAGTAAAGTAATTGATAAAGGGACAAAAAGAGAGAAATGGGAAACATCTCTTAGCTATGACTGACTGCTTCTTTTGCATTGATGCACTGAAACCTTCATTGTACCCAGGTCTTCCACTTGGAGTACACTGCAACCATTCTATTCATCAATCAACAGCAATTTTTTAAAGGAAAAATGTTCAGGAAAATTTATTCTAGGTATCCTTTATTATTTTCTTCCTACCATTAACTCTTTTTTCCCTTTTACTTGGGGGTAAGGATTGCAGGAGCCAGAGGGATCATGGACAGTCTGAGAACACAGCCCACAGAATCAACAGTAATGCTTGATAAAGCAATAATAGAATAAGCATTGGGAACACAATGATGAATAATCACCATTCTTAAATATTGCCTACCTTTTTAAATGTGAACATGCATGGATACCTGAATATAAGAGATTACTGATACACATACAAAAAAAAAAGGAAACCCCCCCCCAAAAAAAAAAACCAAAACAACAAAAAAAGAATCAGTTGAGAACACTTGTGAAAACCATCCCCTACACTGATTACCACATATTTGACAATTAATAAGTAAGGGCTCATCTTCTCAACAGAGAGAGCATTGATGAGGAAGGATTGACGTGTTTCCAGTATTAAATTGGGGTGATGATATTTAGGTGATCCATAAAAAATCACTGATTTTCATTGATAAACTGTGTCTCCTATTCAACTGCCATTGCATTAGAGGTTTATATCAATCCCTAGATTTACTCCCTCAGCAGGAAAAATGTTCATATATCTATTTGGTAAATATTTCCTAATACACTAGATTGGGGCATCTGTGAGACTCTTAAGCACTATGATATTGATGATACCAAATATCATCTAATAGAAGAAACACTACCTTCACGCAGTTAGAATCGCATCCTTTCACATTGTCCATTGGTAGATTATCTACTTGTTGAAGAAGCATCTCACAGAGGGCATGAGCCACCACATACACAGCATTGTATATGTCATAACTGCCATCACTAAAGGCAGTGTCAAAAGTTTGTACCATTAGCCATTCCAATGAGGCATTGGATGAGCAGTTCTTCAGTGTCTCACATTTAAATGTCCAGACTTCACAGTTAAAATTTATCCATTCCAGGCTTGCCTGGTATTCATCTGTGTAATTCTGACACAGTCTTGCAATTCCCTACTGGTAATTCAAACACTAGAGGCATATTTGGTAAAAGATTTGGGTTCCAGTTGACTTCATCAATAGAAAAAGCCAAGGCCAGAGCAAACTGGGAGTTTTCAGTGGGTGTTCGGTAAAAGGGCATGGTATTTTTTATTGACAGATAGCTATAGATGATCATATGTAGTCAATACTAGGACTGTCCTTTACTGGACAATATTCTCAATGTCCCCAAAACATTAAAGCAAATGGCCTGTGTTGTGAAGTTTGAATGACAAGAAGCTGGAGGCTTGCGAAAGCATCAAAAGTTCATAAGAATGTATCTCCCATAAATGAGATGAGCCATTTGCATTTTTCACAGAGAATATTGTTCATCTATGGTTTTTTTAGTGCTATCTCAGAAGGTAAACACAAGGCCACAGGCTTTGATCAAACAGTAAAACTGATCATGTTTTCATTTCAAATTTAATGAGCAATATGAAAAATGCACATGATGTGTGATCTGTTAAGTTTATGATATTTTCTTATGAAACAAACTGAATTGAATAAAGCAGTCAAAGAATGAAAAAAAGAGATTACTGATACACACATACACAGAGACAAAGATATGGGGGATTCAGGTTAGCATTAATTATCCAAAGTTTATGAGGGTATTTATGGTACTAGTACTATGATACACGAGACCATGTGTAAATCATCAATGACACACCTTTGCCCCTAGTATAACTGTAGCTGCCTATTGGGGTTTAATACTTATTGCTATTTTTCTTTTTTATTATTTAAAATTTGTTTCTCATTCATATTAAAGAACAGGTGGTCAAGAGCTCTGGATTTTGATAGCTGATTTCTACTATTGTCTTCACTCAGCAGAGGGTGCTTTCTGGAATTGTATCCAAGTCACTTCTGTAGCAGTATCCCCTAGTACATTTTCTGGACCCAAATAATTCAGTTATTTTGTTGAGAATGAGACTTTTGATTCTGACTAAAGGCTCAGAAAAGCGGTGCTTTGTGGAGGAGAGGGAGACAGTAATTTTCTTCTGCTTGACAGTTTTCTCCATCTAATAATGTCCTTCCTATATTGTCTAGGTTGATCTTTCTCTCAAAGAACTTCCATCCCTTCCCTCTTATGCTAGATCCAGTATCGTGGACATTACGAAAAGTAGAGGAAAACCCTGATCTGGAAGCCATATTTCTTGGGTTAAATTGAAATCTTTTCTACTTCGTAATTTTAAGTTTGGGATAGTGCCTCAACATTTTGCTCTTTCGTTTCTTCATCTTTAAAATGAAGAGATGATTTACTTAGCCTTCTTCTGCATCTGTGAGTATAAGCCTTCAATAATGGCTAGTGTATTGCCTTGAGACTAATCTCTAGGTAGTTCATATGTTTAAGACCTTTCACCCCAGTCATGAAACAGATAGAATGAAAATAAGGGTCTTCACAGCTCCAGAGAAGTTCGATAACAAGGAGGACCCTAAGAGGGATGCATGGATTGCCCTGGGAAGGGGAAATAGATGAGATCTCCATGAGCAAAGTGGGAGTGGGGGGCAATGGAGGGTAGGGGATGGGGATGAGAACATAAGGGAATGGGATGGTCAAGATTGAACAGGGCAGTATGGGGGAGCAATGAAAGAGATACCATGATAGAGGGAGACATTATGGTGATAGGAAGAAACCTGGTGCTAGAGAAGTTCCCAGGAATCCACCAGGATGACCCCAGTTTAGACTACTAGCAATAGTGGAGAGGGTTCCTGAACTGGTTTACTCCAGTAATCATATTGGTGAATACCCTAACTGTCATCATAGAGACTTTCTCCGGTAACTGATGGAAACAGATGCAAAGATCCACAGCCAAACACCAGGCCAAGCTCCAGGAGTCCAGTTGAAGAGAGAGAGAAGAGGGATTCTGTGAGCAAGGGGAATCAGGATCATGATGGGGAAACCTACAGAGACAACCAGACCAAACTAGTGGGAACTCATGAAATTTAGACCAACAGCTGTGGAGCCTCCATGGGACTGGACTAGGCCCTCTGTAGAGCTTTATCTGCTTAAGGGGCTCCCTGGCAGTAGGATCAGGATCCATCCCAGGTGCATGAGCTGGCTTTTTGGAGCTCACTACCTATGGTGGGACACCTTACACAGCCTTGATGTAGGGGAAGGGCTTGGACCTACCTCTACTAAATGGACTAGGCTCTGCTGACTCCCTTTACCTTGTTAGAGGATGGAATGGTGGGGAGGGGCTGAGGGGAAAAGGCAGGAGGGGCAGGAGGGGGGAAGAGAGTGGGATCTGGGGTTGGTATGTAAAATGAATAAAAAATTCCACAATAAAAAAAGAAAAGAAGGGTCTTAATGTTTTCTTCCTATTCTACACTGATAACTACTACCAGAGTTAGCATGGGCATGTACAATCCATAGACACATAAGATCCAATGTTTAGAAGAGACCTGTGCTTGGCCTAATGCATTGCTGTAGCTATCTTGAAATGTATAATTTGTGAACAAAACCCCTACATTTTTATTTCTCATCATGCCCCACAAATCCTAAAGCCACTATTGACTTCTGCTGTACTAGAAGTGATGCCATTGGCCTGCTGTTTCTATTCCCAATGAAAAGTTGATATATGCTAGATATATATAAATATTTAGCTAAATAGGTTACACTTTATCCATTACTACCCACAGCAGAGACTAGGGGTATTTGTATAACATTAGAGTAATTGAGCTCATGTCCTGTGTATTTGAGTATAGCAAAGAAAGGGGAACCATTATGAACCTATGACTATTGCAAAACTTCTGTTTTAAGTCTAAAATTCTGGCCAACAGAACTTTATGTTTCAAAAATCTCTTAAAACCAGTTAATACCTTCATGGTAAAGCTGTGTATCATTTAGATGTCATTATACAAAATCTCTTCCATTGCCTAGATCTTGCGTGTTTTTTTATGAGATTCTGTATGAAAAAAATCATCAGGACCTCTCATTCATTCCCAATAACAAAGGCAAACGTGTGAACAAGGAAGGACAAAGAGAACTCAGCTGTAGTACAAGCAATATATTGATTACTGTTGAGTCACTCTGACCAAGTTGCCCGAGGACACTTTAATGGAGGACGGATTTCCTTTGGCTTCTGGTTTCAGAGGATTCAATTCATCATGATGAAGAGGGCATAGATAAAGCTCACATTTATGGCATACAAGAAGTAGTGAGAGAAAAAGAGTGAATGCCAGCACTCTTCTGGATCTCTCTTTTTCTTGTTTTTATTCAGTCTGGGACCTCCCACCCCATGGGAAAGTACCCTCCACATTAAGAGTGGGTATTTCTTCTAGGTAATCTCCAGAGGTATGCCTCACCATGTTCCAGGTGATTCTGTACCCATTCAAGTTCACAATGAAGAAGATTAACCACCACAATCAAGAATCTGTAGCGTTATTGCAGTGGTTCATGTTAATTGGCAACTTGACAGGATCCAGAATCATGGAACAGTTGCATTTCTAGGTACACCTTTTAGGTATTGCTTAGCTTATGTATGTTCTGGTGAGGGATTTATGGTCAGTAGGTTCATTGGGAAAACCTGTACTGAAAGTGAGTGTCACTATTACCTGGGCTATGGTCCTGAACAGCATAAGAAAGAGAAATTAAGCTGGGTACAAGCATTCATTGCTATTTGCTTCCTGACTGTGGATGAAATGTGACCAGCTGCCTCCTGCTCCTACTGCTGTGCCTTCCCTGCTATGATGGACCATATCTTTAAACTGTGAGTGCAAATAAGCCCTTTCTCCATTGTTGATTTTATAGGGGTATTTTATCACAGCAGCAAGAAAAGAAACTAAGACATGAATGTTACTACAGCCTACTAATGGCAGAAGTAAAGACATATGGGATTCAACTGGTTAAGACTCCTACTTAGCCAACAAACCTATTCATTTTCTCTTTTACTAGTGGATCATCATTTAGTTCAGTCACTTAACTACAGTTCTATTGAAATTTAAATCCACATACTTATTACTAGGAAAGGAGTTTTTCCTTTAATGATGTTTAGTAACATACCTGGCCTCTACTCACTAGACACCAGTAGCACCAATATTGCCTTACTTATGACAACCAAGAATGTCTACATTTTCCAGATACTTTTTAGAAGAGCAAAACAATCCCTAAAATGGTTTTAGTCACCTGTTCTCATATGTGCACAAAGAAAGACTATATTTTTTAGTCTCCTTTGCACCTGTGTAAGACTGTGAAATATATCAAGTATCAAGATTCAAATTAATGCAAGATTCAGGGTAGACTTCAATTTCATATTCCTCTAGTACTACATGCTGATCTCAGTCACCCCATTATGCCTCATGTTCTGTGGAACAATACTTTTCTACACTATAAATATGTAATACTCTCATTGGTTAATAAAAAGCTGACAGGCCAGTAGGTAGCTGGGCAGGAAGTTAGGTGGGAAAGCCAAACTGAGAATGATGGGAAGCAGGGGGCAGAGTCAGGAGAGATGTCAGCTAGCTCCTGAACAAGCAAGATGTTTAAAAAATGAGGTAGCAAGCCATGAGCCATGTGGCAAAGCAAAAATAGTAATATGGGTTAATTTAAGTAAGAATTAGCTAGTAACAAGCCTGAGCTATTGGCCAAGCATTTATAATTCATATTCAGTCTCTGAGTTGGTTATTTGAGACCAGGTGATTGGGACAGGATATTTCCAATTACATATGACACCCAATGTGGGGCTGAAATTTCCACATAAAACCTGACAAAGCTTGAAAAAGTATTCTAGACACACAAGAATGGATTCAAGCATGGCTTCCTGGTAGCTGCCTTTTCTCTGGTAGGCTCTGTTTACTGGCAGTGAACAGAGGTATGGCTCCTTTAAGAGCTGACTTCCTGGCTTGATGCTAGCAGCAAAAAACAGGTGGCTCTTTTAAGAGGCCCTGCTACCAAACACTTATATGTTGTTTATGAGCAGCCAGCAGCATGCTACTTGGTGGTGGCATGTACTCAGAAACTTCCCAGAGTTGGAGTGATAAACATGGCTTTCAGAACTGGCAGTAAACATACCTCCACCATGAAACTAGATGCTCAGAGAACTGAGTGGGAGGAGCCAGCACCAGTACATCAAGATCTAAGTTATACAGCAGGTTTTTTTTTTTTTTTTGCTCATGCAGACAGAAATGGTTACAGATGCACAATAAAGACAGATTCAGACAAAAAGAGCCTCTAAATGGTCACAGTGTGTTTATAAATATATGTAGGCTTGGGAGAGAAAGTCTTAGATTTAAAAATATAGTTTAACATAATAAAATAACATCCTTAAAAGGGGGAGTGAAGTAATATAAAAGAAATAGGCCATGTAAAGATGGAAAATACACAAAGAGTCTGGCTTATGTATATTATTGTGCTGTCTTTAAAATTTTTGGCTGCTAAGAGACCTTGGATTATAGAAACTGCTAAATTAAAATAACATATTTTAAAATTATCTTGATTTTGAAATTTAAATCAAAAGATATGTCGCTTTGGGAGAGAGGTTATACTTATTTCCACAAGAAATAAGAGGCTATGGATTCATTCTGTGTTAAGAAAAATCAGGTTTGATCAAGGAAGACCCCCTGAAAAATCTCCAATGGGAATGGATGGCCCAGATGATCCAATGTTTCAGAGCAACTTTGTTTGCAGTTTCCTCTGAGTTTTGTATCCAGAAAGGCTTCAAAGCTGTTGGCTGAGATGATTCAGACTCACAGACTACTCCAACCACAACTTAACTATTATCCTAAATTTTCTCAGGGCCCCTCAAAAGTTACCAGCACCACTGCAAATCAACAGGAAGTAGTCTAGAGAACTACACCCACATTCCCAAAATATTAGTTATAAATGTTTGTCATCATTTCGGGGGGTTAGTTACAAGTTTTTATTGGTAATGGTCAGGAGAAAAGCTAAACAAAGGAGATTAAATTCAGAGATCTCATTCTAAAAAGAAAAGGGGAATATGAAAATAGAATAAAAGGGTAGATTATTTGAATCTACTTTAACACAAAAAACAACTGATAATCTCAAAATATTTTACACTGGTATGGATTGGGGTTTATTGATACAAATTTAAAGTTAATTTTGTTATACTGTATGTATATTTCTACTCTTGTTTATGGTATTATGTTTATGCAGCTCATTTAAAATTTAATATATAATTTAAGAAATGTAGATTAATAGTCACCTCTAGTAGCAAACTTATAGTCATGTTAATTAGGTTTTCAAGGTCATACAGAGATATATTTCAGATAGCTAGGTAATCTTCAAACACTTCAAAGACCTATAGAATATGATATTTAAAATGCTTTAAGAACTTAGACTTTTCTTGACAGTGAGACGTCTGCTCCTGGCAGCACCAATTACTTCAAAGAGGATGACAGGCATCAAAGTAACCCCAAATGGGCTTTGTTTTCTTTATGGCAAAAGCTAGCCATATGGGCAAAGAAACTGCCCTTGCCTCAATTGCTGGCAGTTAATGTCCAAATTGGACCAGCAGGACACAAGAAAGGAGACTGCCGAACTTTGCCAAGACAAGATAGGACAATCCTTCAGAATCCCCTGCTTCACAGGAAAGTCTGTCAGATATTCTAGACCTGTAGGCCAGAGTTGGGTGCCCCGACATTATGGAGGAATTTTGAGTGACTGTCCAGGCAGCCTGATGTTCCTGTCAGTAGGTAACATTTCACCCTTCTGGGGTCTTTGATGGAGCTGAAGACTAAGTAGTCATAATTATAGTTTTCCTTAGTTATAATAGAAAGTAAATTAGATACAAAACTTTGGACTTACCAAGATAAGACAGTTATAAGTATTTTCTCTAATTTTGCCAAATGCCAATTGATTGGATATTGTTATGGTAATTCTTACTTAATAACTGTTTCTGGGGTATATAGTTTTACTATATTAAGGTAAAACCTCCCTTTTTAATTAGACAATAAGGGGGAATGCTGTAGAACAATCCTTTTCTATGCTATGAATATGTATTGCTCTCATTGGTTAATAAAAAGCAGACAGGCCGGCAGCTAAGTAGGAAGTTAGATGAGAAAGCCAAACTGAGAATGATGATGGACAAGGAAGGCAGAATCAGGAGAGATGCCAGCCAGACCCTGAGCAAACAGGACATGTAAAAAATGAGGTAACAAGCCATTAGCCACGTGGCAAAGCATAAATAGAAATATGGGTTAATTTAAGTCTAAGAGTTAGCTAGCAACAAGCCTGAGCTATTGGCTGAGCATTTATAATTCATATTCAGTTTCTGAGTTGGTTATTTGGGACTGGGTAGTCGGAAAAGTAAATGTCCGATTACATTTATGAAATTCATTCATACTATGATTATTATATTGTATAGTTATCTAACATGGTCCTGTGACTCCAAAACCCTTGCTTCCAGAAATAATGTCTAGTCTCAATATTTCAACTAGAGAGAAATTGTTACAATGTTAGTCAAGTCAGGTCTTTTTTAGCTCAAAATTCTCCAATAACTTTCACTTTATTGATCTTGTAATTTTCCCTTAGCTTTCCATCCTCAACTGTTGCTGCTCTCATGCTAGCCCAAATATCAGCAAATACCTACTGTAAATGTTTAGATACATGGTAAATAGACATCACATTTTTAGATTTCATGAGCCATGAAATCTCTGAAGACCACATACTTTGAGTATATATATTTTTATACTGCTTCTGTATAATAAATATATTTCACTCTACTTTGAGGCACACATCACCTACAGCACCATATTTTTAATGAACTGGGTATGATTGTTTAATCATTTGACTTTCTGCTAAAAAGTCTGTAAAGTAAAAACTGTTTTTACTTAATGTTGTCTGTAGTCTTAGAAACAGAAAAATCAATAACATAGCTGTGGTGTTTCAATTCCTCAAGAGAGTGGAAATTCCTTGTAAATGGAAATTCTTTCCTAGTAGTTTCTGTCAGTTTTGCTCTAGGATATGCAAAAGACACACTAAATTCAAAGAAGCATGAAGGTGAATATCTTCCGTCTGGTCTATGAGCTGTTCAGTTATTAACATCATTTGCCATCTGTCCTGGGTACAATGTGAACACTGAGAATGCAGGGGACAGGTAATCAGGGAATGCTCCTACTACTCAAAATAGTAATAGCAATAGCACCAATTGCAAACCACACTAAGCACTTGTTGATGTCTAAGTTGGATGATCCTGTTGGTTAAATTCTCCAGTTTCTCTCTCTCTCTCTCTCTCTCTCTCTCTCTCTCTCTCTCTCTCTCTCTCTCTCTCTCTCTCTCTCTCTCTCACGCACACACACACACACACACACACACACACACACACACACACACACACAGACACACACAGACACACACACATACACACTTAGAGCGGTTGGTGTCAAGGCGCTCATTGTTGAGGATTAGGAATTGCTTAACTGGGAACACCACACCTGTAGAAGCTCCTGTAGAAGATCATGAAAAACTACATTTCTAAGAATTTGCCTCTGTATTGGTTTGGGGCTAAGATTTGCCAGAAGAGAATCTTTGGGGATTTGGAAGATGGAAGGTGAACAGAGGCTACTATTCTTGGGAGTCCTTGGGTATTATACATGTGGTATTGCAGAATTTTGTGAACTCCTACTTTCTCATCCCACATTGGTGGCTAGAAATGTTGGCTTCTAAAGAATTTCCTGTGACCATTTGGTTTACCATCTAGAGCTTCGGGTGAATCCTCTCTCTTTCATTGTTGCTTCTCTTGGTCTCTTTCACATTTATTTAAATCCTAATTAGTATGTGAAATTTCTTATTTTGGTAAAATTTTATTGTATTTTCCTGACGAAACAGAAATGGAGATAAATATTCTAGTACTCCAGTATTTTAACTACAAAACAATGATTTAATGAAAATTATTATAGCTTTCTTCAATTAATATTTATTGAACATGATAATATAGCAAGAGTTGGAGACAAACAAGGATGAAGGAGACAGAGCTATTTTCTTGAATACACAATAGGTATAAAGGAATAGGTCGAGGACAGTAGTTTGTAGCTAGGGTCAATATTTCCCCTTAGGAAATATTTTGAAATGTCTAGAGAGATATTTTTGGTTTGTAATGGTGAGATAAAAGGGTTCTATTGGTATCTAGTGGGTAGAGGCCCCAATATGGCTATTCATCCCACTGTGCATGGAAATACTCCCACAAGAAAACATGCATTGTTGATGTTGTTTAACTCTGAAACACACACACACACACACACACACACACACACACACACACACACACACACGCTGCACATAAGGTTGTTAAACTCTGAAATGCACACACACATTGCTACAATGTAATACAGCATCTCCTCTGCTCAAGGCATCCAACGGCTACCAAATGCAACAAAGGGAGGATTTGTTGCAAAACACAGACATGCAGTCTTGCTAGTTCAAATAAATGGGAAGGTGTTTTTAAGGGATGGTGTCTTAGTTAGGGTTTCTACTGCTGGGAAGAGACACCATGACCACAGCAACTCTTATATGGAGTTTAAATGTTAAATTCTTGGCTGTCTCTAACATCCAGGAATTCATGAACTTTCAACATGGTGAGTTCCATATTCAATTGGGGTGGCTCACTTGCAGTTCAGAGGTTCAGTCCATTATCATCATGGTGGAACAAGGTAGCATGCAGGCAGATGTGGTACCGGAGAGGCATCTGAGAGTCCTACATCTTTCAGGCAACACACAGTGGTCTGTGACACCTGGCGGTATCTTGAGCATATATAAAACCTCAAAGCCCATTCTCACAGTGACACACTTCCTCCAACAAGACCACACCCACTCCAACAAAGCCACACCTTCTAATAGTGCCACTCCCTTTGGGGGCCATTTTCTTTCAAACCACCACAGATGGTTTTAGGAAAGTCACTGTGAGACAATGTTCCAAGTCTCTAGGGATAGGGAATTAATGATCTATATGATGAGAAGACTGGAGTATTTAAATCTTGCTTCTGCCACTAACCAACATGGGAGCTAGGTAAGTCACTCTATGTGGCTCAGTGTCCTGTATGGTAAAATGGAGAGAGTGACTCATTCTTTAAAAAAAACCCTTGTAAGGTTTTTGAGAGTATACACTGAGATAACTAACTTGAAGGGCCTACAATAGTTCTTTGTTTATAAGATATGCTTACTAGATGTCAGTATGATGTTATTATTATTGAGACCATAAACAATTAACCAATTCAGTAACTACAATGAGCGAGTAATCAAATGAGACTAGCTATTATTCTTTATTATTTCTGCTTTTGTCTTATTTGATTCCTTTTTATGTGTGTACCAACTTGCCCACACCAGCTGCAATACTATCAGAACCTATTCGAGAGTCTTTCTATAATTTGGTGTATCAAGACCTTTTAGTTCAAATTCTCAAAAGACTCCCATTGATACGTCAGTTAATAGACTACTGTCTATAAGTCAGTGGATAGGAAAAAGGACAGGATCACAAGATAAAGGACACATTAAGAGTAGGGCAAGGGGTGAAGGCGATCTTTTCAGGGTGCTGAACATTCCTGAATGCATACCCTATGAGGAACTGTAGAAGGGACAAGAAATGCTGGGCTTGAGACAAGATAAAATTGGATCATATGAGAGCTATTTTCTGAAGAGCAGAGAGCCTTCATGAATTTGGGTTTATATTTATACTAATGGTTTCAAGGGAACTAATCAAAACTAATTGGTTGACATTAGGAGGAACCAGAATTAAACTCAAAATGAGGATGAACCATTAAAACTCTACAATTGAATATGGAACTCACCATGTTGAAAGTTCATGAATTCCTGGATGTTAGAGACAGCCAAGTATTTAACATTTGCTGGAGATACTGGGTGGTTTATGGGATTATATAACCAGGTGTCTCCCATTCATGGAACACTGACTGTATGTAAAAATTATTAAAGTAAGAAGTTTAAGAGAGCAAACCATACTGAAGGTGATGACTGAAGTTTATGAAGGACGTATTCACTAAGCTATATACACGTGTTAACTATCAGAATTTTCTAATTATTCTGATTAAGTTTTCAGAACCTGCTCCAATATTGTTGATCCCACAACAACAGTTCAGCTGTGCTGTAATTTTTGTGATGTATCTAAATGTCAAATATATAAGATATAAGGCATACAAATTTAAAATCTCCTAAATAGTAGCATATAATCTTGCATTAAATAAAGAAAATTATGCATTGAACTGGATATACTCCAAGAGTCTAACAAACCAAATACGTGGAAACCCATAGCTTGGAAACAATATAGCCTTTCTAATAGCCACTTCTTTCCTTCTTCTACTGCTCAGTTTCTGCTAGAAGTTGCTCAAAGGGAGAGAAGTCAATGCTGTTGGTAGTCAAAGTCTATTTGGTACATTGTTTCTGCAGGAAGTCAATAACTCAAGAACTGAGAACTTGACCAATAAGATCAAGTCTGTATTTTGTCTTGCCCTGTAAGTCTTTCTACCAACTTGGAAGAGATATGGCTTGGGAAATACTTAAGAGGTTTTGAGAGGTGAGCAGTGGGCACCTATGGGCTAGCATTGCTTTCCACACCTGCAGAATATACATGTGAAATCAGGTGCGAAAACAATATCCCACCAACTCTGGCTAATCTTGTGTACTTCTAAATTTGCATAATCCTCTTAAGACAGCTTTTTCCCCCCAAATGAATAGGGGCTGGAAGTTCTGTTTTTAAATCAGCAGTTACTGATGCAGGTGAACACTGTAAACCATCAGGAGGTACTTTCCTGTGGCTTCTCCCAAGGACACACAAAGCAGCAGAATCAACTAGAAACAATCTACATTGGATAATTCTCACTTATTATTTAGTTTTGCAGATCATCTGTGTCCTAACTCTTTTACATCTTTCCTGTGACCTTTTTTTTAAATTAGTGCCTCAGCTCTAACTTTCTATAAGCACCTCTGTCATAAAAAGGGAAAATAGGAAATAATAGATAAACTTGTTTTAAAAGAAAGTATCTGGAGTGCATCTCCCTTTCTCTCTGGTTCATTACTATGGTTACCAGATTTAAGACTTCAGAAACATAACCTGTCTCTAGGCCTCTAGGGAAGATTGATTGCAGTAAACCATAGAAGACAGAGATTGATCACAAGGTGAAAATAACTCCAGTATCTGTTGATTTAATTGTTGGCAAACTGAGTTCCTGTACAAGCAAATGTGCATGAAGGCACGTAGCAAAGAACTCAGGCATTGCTTCTCTTCCTTTCCAAAACTGTTAGTGCAATAGATATATGAGCAGCAGAAAGAATAGCTCCTGTGGGTCTGGGAAGACCTATTTTCACAGAAAATGGTCTGAACGACTAGGCTGAAGTTAATTCCTCCCTCCCCAGTTGTGTGCCTTGTAATAAAGCAAATGTGCCCAGCTGAATACAACACAGCTTCAACACCAAAAGCACAGGTCACCAAGTGGTGAGCTGGGGATAAAGGATGAAGAGGTTTAGTGAGTGTTATAAGGTATAATAGTTAGTACAAGAAACAGGTTCTATCCCTGCCATTGTGGCAACAAAATCCTAGGACCCTTGCTTCTGGATCTAGCCTGCTTCTTAAAGGTGTCTGAGGAGGTTTAAGACAGAAACCCCAGTGGGTTTGCTTACCCGGCTTTCAAAACGTATTTGCTATGTGATACCTCATGATCATACTTTTGTGGTGTCCAAAATAATCAAACTCATCAAAACAGAATAAAGTGGTAATTGCTAGGGCTGGGAGGAGGGAAAGTGCGGGATGCTGGTCAAAGGTTATGTTTCAATAATGCCAGACAAATAAATTGTAGAGAGCTAATGAATTGTAATGTAAGTACAGGCTAAAACCCTGTACCGTACATATACTTCAGATTTGCTACGAGAGTAGAATTTAAGTATTCTTAAGAAAAAGAAAGAAAAAAGGAAATAAAGTATCATGTGCTACAATGGATATGCTAATTGGTGTGATTATGGTGCTTATTACATTAAATATGTACATATAACAAGTTATAGTTCATAAATAACATGCAATTTTGTAAGTTATACCTGAATAAAGTTGAAAGAGTCATAAGGAAAACAATCCAATGTTGTATGGCAAACACACATGCACAAAAACCTTTTTTTCTGTGGGCCAACACATACATGCTCTCTCATCCATTAATATATCTAACATAATAAACATTAAACTAAACAGTATTTACTTTTTCAAAATAGGATTCACTCCAAAATTTTCTAGTCTATGCCTTAATTTTCATTTTTTCAAAAACATTGCTGGTGAACCACTGAACTGACTTCAACCACTTCTCAGAGTTCAAAATATATTGCATTAAATAGTCCCAGTTTCTTTGCTGTTAGCATTCATTCATTAAATATTTTCTGAGCATCTACCATATAATATCAATGTACTATTCATAGGGAAATCTAAAAGAGCAGCTTCCAAATGCCTGTCAGAGTCCTGATATAGACTGAAAGGCCAATTAAATTATGCTTTAATTCATTGCAACTGTTACCCACCAAACTCCACAAGGTATTGAGATTTCACAAGAGTCTGTGAGTTTCCTCACTATGTGCCATACTTTATATAGACCCCGACACTCACTGTTGTATCCTACATACTACTTGTGTCTCACTTCTTATAGATTTTAGTGATGACATAGCATGAGATAATTCCATGTATTCAAGAACTTCTTGGAGAAGAATCTCTTTTATGACATCTAATATTCAAAGTTGCGGAATTCACTTCTCTGCTTAATTCATTGACTAGTTGCATGCCTCCATGATAAAAAGTACAGATCACACAGGCACCGATGGGAATAAACTTTATGATCAGGCCTTATTGGATTATCCAAGCTTCATTTACAATTTCCACTGCATAGTCCATGTTTTTGCTATTGTCTCTTCCATTGATGGCTTCAACTTTCCTAGCTTTCCGAACAGTTCCATGTGTTTTTCTTTCTTTTCACTGAGTCTTTTTGGCTTTTGTTGTCTGTCTTCAGTCAAATTATAGTTCCCTCCAGGAGGTTTCCACCTCTGTTAAGCAGTAGCTGTAGGTACTGTTTTCTATTCTTTTCTAATGTTTGCATTTATTATATCAGATTTTTAATAATGTAGTTGTGAGTCTCTTATGCACTAAACAGCAATTATGTTCATCAAAATAACATGTAAGATAGTTTTAATTAAAGAGCCAGAGGACATTTTTGCTTGAGCCTGAGAAAACAAGTTTATATAATGAACTCGATTATACTATTTTAGGTAGCTGTCCATTTTCTCCCTACTGACTTGTGCTTTGACCTAAAATTCCAGTAGTGTGGACTCTTAAGCACACATAGCCATGCACATTTAAAATGTCCCATCTGAGAAATGACATGGCTGAATTTCTGCTTTCAGATCTCTGAGCTATGAGGCATTGCATAGAATCTAGTAATTCATTAAACAGAAGCACTGAGTATGTACCAGACACTGTGACAGGCACTTCAGAGCAAAATGTGAAGAGGATTTGCTGTTCAAAACAACTCTAATGCCATTTTCCCAATGCCTTTCTGAAAACTAGAAGGGAAAGAACATGGAAATAGTTGATGAGCATTGCATGTGTGCTAAAAACCAGCATTTGGATCCTGAGTTTGCCATCTGGTGTAAAGAAAAGACCCTTGCAGAGAGTGAAATCTCTCTCTTATAGGATGTTCTAATTGAAAGGAATTTCTCAGTTGTAATTATTGTGACAGAAGCGATTTCTTTGTTTGCAAGCAGATTGCACTCACAGACTAAAACATTTCTCTCAGAAACTTCAGTCCTCTGTGTGTGCAGCCTGTATGGTCCTTATATTACACATTTCTTTACCCTCCCATTCTTGGTACATGGATAATTCTTTGCCCATGTACAACAAGATATTTTAGCAAGTTTCAGGACTTCTAGCCACTGAATGATTGCAGTGCATGGTTCCCACTACCAAAGTTATAAACTAAAATGATTCCAGATGATGCCAAATATCCCCTGGGCCAGGGAAAACATAGCCCCTGTCTGGTTTAGATCAAAGGAGGTGTCCATGATACTGACTCTCACTTTCATCTGAAGTTCAAGGTATGGGATACTCTGCAGGCTCCTGTGATGTAGATGTGAGTTGGAACAGCAATGTAGGATGGGGCCATTTTCTGATGAACGGTGAGTGCTACCTCTAAAAGTGTAGTCTTCACTATCCATTTAATTATTGAATCCTGGTTTACTTATTCACATAACCAAGACAAACACACAATGGTTTACTATTAATGTTATAACACAAAATAAACACAAACACTGCTTCTTTCTAGAGAATAAGTTTTCTTTAAGAACCTGGAACACCCTATATTTCTAGGAATTCCCTCAGAAATGACTAGGCTGCATTAGAGTTTTCTCCAATTGTTTTTCCTTCTTGTTGACTCCTAAAGCTGCATGAACACAGGTTTCAGGCAGTTTTTGCACTATCTTTCCTTTTCTAATAAAGAACAACACAAAGGAAACATTCAAAATTAGCTGTTTAGCCAACAAATTTGAGGGTTTTCTGTCAGCTTAAAGAGAGAGCTTAAGACAGGGGCCATTTCCTAAAATTCTGTCTTACACAGAGCCAGAATCATTCATTTTTCTAAATGGGTATGATTGTGTCAGATGCTACTTCATCAAAGAGGTAAGAAATAACTCCTGAGTCACCTAAGCATTTTCTTATTCTCATATGAGTTTGTTGCCAATGAGAATAGCTTTGAGAGAAGACAAATGACTGTTGTGCTTAGACAATTTAAGCTGTCTTCATTCACTTCGATCTTTTTATGCTAGTCTAGTTATGTTGAAATAACTGCACAAAGTATATTATATCAATTAGGAGCCAAGCAGTAAAGGAAGACTGAAGACATCCATCATAGTCTTTATACTATTAAAGAGCTAAGCCACAGGCTTGGTTTCAGGAATGGAAAGCAAAAGGATTATTTTGTGAAAGCTGCCAACTTGTTTGGGAAAGGCAGCACAGAACTACCTTAACAACATCAACTGTAAGATTCAGTAGGAAGAATTTGATTGTTTATTCTGCCCTCAGGGCTGGCACTCAGCACTGCTGATTCTCAGCCAAAGTGTGGACGTAAGATGTACTCCAGGAGCTCTTTGGTATTCGGTAAGCAGAAAATAGTGTTCAGTATGCTGTGATTCTCATCAGGCCCCTGGCCCAGGAGAGAGTGTATCTTAGTTTGCTTTGGTTTTCTACAATGTAATTTCAAGATAAGGAATTGCATTAAAGAGGTCTTTTTAGAAGACAACATCAGAGGTGAAAGAATGGGAAAGTGAGTGGTAGAACATCAATAAATGGTGTGTTGATGATCAATGGTTATCATGCTACATAAGCTGAGTTTAAACCTCAGAGACTTGTGTTTGACCTAGCAAGCTTTGACAATGCTGGCTATTTAGCCACCAACCAATAGCTGTCTTTAGTTGAGGACTCTTCCAGCATTTTTTTCATAGCACTTGTAGCTTGCACTGAGTATGCATGGGGTATATATTTTCAGAGTTGCAGAAAAATCATTGACATTTGTAGAAGGTAGAATAATTTGAAACATGAATTTCTGACCTTAAAGAACAAAGGGATTTTGTAGATGTGATTAAGTTATAGAAGCTGAGTTAGTATACAGATGACAGGCCCAATTTCATTAAATGGATTTTAAAATGGACTTTTTCCCAGATGTGGCCAGGAGTAGACATGGCCATGGGAGAAGTATCTGAAATGCAACGTTCTTGCTTTGAAACCAGAGAATGGAAGTCATGAGCCAAGCAATGTGAGTGGACTGTAGACTTTGAAAAAGGCAAAATTTCAAATTCTCCCCTAGATATAAAAATGGACCAAAGATGGCACTATGCTTTAAATCTGAAATGTTCCCTATAAATTCATGCTTTGGATGCTTAGTGCTATTTTTAGAGATTTTGGTAATTTTTGGAAGTGGGGCCTAGTCAGAGGGGTTTGGGAGTCACTGGAGACCAGTTCTTTAATGTGTCTCATCCTTAGCTATTTCCTGTCACCACCCTTTCTCTGCATCTTGGTCCACCAGGACCTGAACTATTCTACTGTGCCGTTCCGTTCCTGTCATGATGGACTAGACTTTGACCCAAGATAAATACAGCTTTCTTTTAAGTTGTCCAGTCATGTATTTTATTCACAGTGACACAAAAGGAGCACAGACAGCATTGGTATGTTGGCACCTTAAGTTATGTTTTCATCCTAGATTGATATATATTAGCTTAAAAAACCTACCTACAACGAACTTCAGTCATTAAAAAAATACCTTAAACAGGTTTTTGACCACATGGAGATAATTTCATCATATACCTATGAAACTCTACTTGACCATTAATCAGAGGTTTGTGATTTTAAGTTCCCAAGTTACTGCTGCTCTTTGAAGGTCAAAGACTCCTCACTGTCAACTACATAATTGAGTTGCCCCTCCTCTGACCTCTCCTTTCCTTGCAAATTTCCTTGTCTTCCCTCATTCTGGGTAAGGACCCCTTTCTTTAAGATGGCTTAATGTTTTGATCTCCCAGGTAATGCTAGGCAAACATTATCAAATTAAGTTACTGCGTGTGACTGCCTGCACAGTTCTCTCTGTTCCGCTGATGAGCCACCGCATCTGTCAATCCCCTTCACAGACTTCCAGAAGCAGCATGGCCTTCCCAACACGTTGTTGGAAAGCCCAATGAGATATGGGTTAGATGTCTGACTTCCGGAGTTATAGATACTGTTTATCTTGTTCTCAGCCACTAAGTTTCTTGTGATTTGTTATGACAAGGCTGGGTAATACTTGTTACTCTAATAATTCAAGCCACAAATTCATTTTCATATTTATACCTGCTTAAGACAATCTTTGCTAAGCTTGTAGTACATGCCCCAGATTTGGAAAGCTAGTTCCAGCAACATTACAAAAAGGCAAACTAATGTGAATATGTAACGATCTGTACTTTTACAAAGGGGCTTAACAGGTATGTCCAAATTAACTGTGCAATTAAGAGTGTGTTGAAATAAAAATACTGCAGCATTTTCCTGATATTGTGCCTCATTCCAGTCTGACCCTCCCCATATAGAAGGATAGTTCTATAATTCTAATCTATAGATCACATCGAATCATCTCTAAAGCCTTTCAGAAGATTCTACTTCATGAGCAACTAAAGTCTTCCAGCCCCTCAGGTGTTATTTTCTCAACACTTTTCTGGACCCAGGTTTTTGTGATATAGTGAAAGCACCACATTGTATGTGTTTGTCTTGTAGGCTCCTTTCCCTCTGTCTGTTTCTAATATGCTGCTGCTCACAGAGCACTGCCCTCCAGCATCTCTCCCTTTCCTTTCCTTCCTGATCCTTCCCTGTTATTTCTTTTCCTAGTCCTTCATTTTCTTGTCCCCCTTTCTTCTTTCCTGTCTCTTCCCTCCTCATTTTGCAAATACATTTTCAGTTCTCATCCATGTCTATAGCTTTTGTCCATCTGAATTCTGCTCATTTTCTAGCATGTCCATCCAGCCCTGTCCTCTCTTCTTCATGAAGGACTATTACTTCATGAACCACTCTATTATGGTGTCTCAAATTTTGGCTTACTATAAACCAACCTCATACCCAAATCCTTTAGTCTTTACCTTGCAACACCCCCAATCCCTGTCTTGTTAAAGTCATACTCCTCAAAGTTGAAGTAAACTTTTCTTTTTTTGACATTTTGTATGTTCAGTGATATATTAATTTTACTTTCTTAGCTTTTTTTCATTTTTACTTAAATTTTGCCACTTTTCATTTTAGTTTTGATTTTAGAAAGGACCTTCTAATGTTCTCATGTATCCAATCCTTTGCTGCTTGAAGAATTCTTCCAAGTTTACAGCTGAAATATTTTTTTCTATAATGTAGATCTTACCATTTCTATAATGTAGATGTTCCCTTGTTTAAAATACCCTTCATGTCTCTCCATCACCTTCAGGAGGAAACTAAATCTTTTTGGCATGACGCAGAACCTTTCCTTGCATGATTAATGCTCACCTCTCCAGCCTTCTCTTTTGTTACTTATATTTGAGGGAGCTCAAGCACTAGCTTGGTACTTGTTTTAGTTAGTTTTATCTAGTGGACCTGAAATAAGGATGTGAATGCAAGTTGTCTGAGAGGGGATCTCAGGAAACTAGTAGAGGGGTGATGGAAGACCCACTTCTCCACTTGGGAAAGACAAGGCACCAACTCATGGTGAACTGGTAAGCAGGCTTATTATGAGTATCTAAAATTCAATCTCATAGGAATCACTGGAAGCCAGTATGGAACTTGTCTAAAAGGGACAAATAAACTAGAATAATTATCTTTAGTTCCTAATGGTTATTGGTGGAAGTTCATTCAAGTGTAAGTCTTCTGCATTTTCAGCCTGCCTTGTAAAATGTGAGCATGCTGCTAGGATGTGAGTAAGGCACACTCTCTCTTCTTAAATCAAATAAAGGTATAGGATGTAGTAAGAAGCCACCAGAGTATATGTAAAGGAGCATCACAGTGGTTAATGAGTGTCATATCAACAATTTCTATCACGTGGACTCCCCAGTGTATTTCCATAGTACTTCCATATCCTCTATCATGAATATGTCATATCTGCATGGGAAGTGTTTGTGCTTATTAATCTCACCTTCCATGGACTGTGAGTATCCCAAAGATAAAGTTGTTAGACATTATATGATAAATTTATAATGAGTATATGAATAAATTTAAAAAATTTAAGGTAAGGGAAAGAGAGAATTTTGAAGAATAGAAAACTAGACAAAAAATAAATTCTGTTTAAGTATGAAGGTAAGTAGTAAAGAAAATAGTGAGTCACAGCCTGAGATGCAAGAAATAAGTGGAAGGATACATTAAAAAGACAGGAATTTCTTCTGTCAGCCCAATTCTGCAAATCACTTGTATTGTGTATAAAGGAGTTCCTCATTATAAGCCGTACAATATCATAAGTCTGTCATAATACCTAACAAAATAGAGAAAGCTCAGAAGAAAATGCCTTTCAGTGTAAAAGGTTATCATGTTCCTGACAAGTACGAGCTCTGTACCCTAATAATACGGAGAATTACATAGTATCATGACAGTTATTCTGGATGCCTTCTGCAATTAAGTCTAAATTTCTAATACATGCAGGTCTGTTGAAGCTTCATCTAAACTCTTCAGTTTTTCAGGTAAGAAACAAATAGGCCTTCTGCTCTGGGGAACATTTACAAGCTTTCAACATCACACTTGTTAAATAAGTAGTTGTTAATTAAGAATCTATGAAATCACCTTTAAACACCTTTAAGAACATGTGGGAGAATGTGAAAAAATGACAATGATAAAGGGGAACACACACTATTTCACTATATCTTCCTGAAAGGAAAGAGAATTAAGAATTACAGTTGAGTTTCCTTTCCAAAGACAAGGTAAAGGAGATCTACAGGAATTTCAAATCTAAATGTGTCTTACATATTTCCTATTTGTTAGTTTTTCAGTGATTTGTTTCCCAACATGGGACCAGTTCCTAGGCTTTAGTGGCTTTGACATGGCCATGTAAGTAGCCAAATCAGGAGTTAATGGGAGTACTGCTGTTACTGAAAGGGATGTTGTGACGCTATGCACTGTCACTACTGACTGGACACTTGTTAGAAAGTATAATTATGGGTTCTATCCTGGTCCACTAAATTAAAATTCTGTAGACTGAAGGGCAGGGATTTGTCCTTTCCCTTGGCCTCTGGGTGAGCCTCATACACATGCAAGTTTGAGAAGCATGGCCTAGAGCAAGTTGATCAAGACCTGCTCTGCATGTCAGCAGTAATCTATGAACTCTTTGCTTTGGCCAGCAAATAGACAACTATGCTTATGACGGGTAATTTCTAATCCTTATGCTTATTGCTATGATAAGCAGAATGTTTCATAAAACAATTTTAAAATTTTAAAATGGATTTGTAGAGTAGATGAAACAGCAATAGACTAATAATAATCCATTGCATTCATTTTCTCTCTTTTATTAAACATCACTCTATCTATTGATCTATACACATTTTTCAGATGTTCATCCTAATCTCAACATACAATGTTTAGATGCATGAAAACTTAAAAAAAAAGAATGGACTAATTTAAAAGGTGTGCTTTCATTGTGAGGCATTAGACTGCTGAACTTTTCATAAACATGTGTGATGAAGAATTTGTTATTTTGCTTCCCATATAAATATATCTATCCCATGAAGTTTGGGTATTTATTCTAAGTCTGATCCAATGCTTTCCAAGGGTGGGTGCTACCTGACTTTATGCATAAAGATGTGTATAGCAACATAAGTCTGTTTTCTTAGTACGTGTAACATTTAGATCCACATGATTGATATCTTTTCTTAGTAAGTGAAGCCAATCAGAGAGAGCTTTCTTTCACACTCAGTTGAGTGTGTGTTTAGATAAATCAATTTTCAAATATAGGCTGTTGGACACAGCTTGTCTTTTGCTGATGTGAGGAAAAGGCAGCTAGCCATTGCTCAAGGAATACTTCCATATGTGTAAATTTTTCAGAAATTCATTTTCAGTTTAACAGTACTGAAAATGATCCCTTGAAAGGCAGACGATTTATTCTGTTTGGAGGAAAACTGAAAACAACATAGCCTGTTGCATATAGAGAAATATATCCCCCAAATGCTGTAACCCTAGGTTTTTCCACTGCAAGCACCTGCAACATTTAAGGCTGGGCAATCCTTTGCTGTGGGAAGCTGTCCTGTACATTGTGAGAAGATTAACAGCATCCTTGATCATGACATCCTAGATGATGCAACTACCTTGTTTCCTATGAGTGATCATCAAACAAGCCTCCAGACATTGCCCAATGTCTGCTGAGGAACAAAGCCACCCCAGGTTGAGAAATATTGCTCTGACTAAGCCTTTGGAGAAAAATAGAAAAAGGTGAAAGAATTTTAGCAGAGATCTCCAAGATGATCATATTCTGATTATAGTTTAATGAGTTCTTCATTTTCTGAGGTTTGATTGCAGATTAGGATTAGTGGTAGTGACATTTGCATTCCAGTAGCCTTCTTTCAAAGCCAGTCAGCTTTCCAATTGGGATTGAAGGGTTTGAATGTGGGGAAAGTTCCCGCTACTTAAGACCTAGTTTAGCGACAGTAGGTATCAATGGAACATAAAGCCAGAGTTTCCTCCTGATTCTTTCTGTTGCCTCCGTTTAGATACAAAATACAAACTCACAATTTCATTCTTATGATGTACACAGACCACACTTTTCTGTGTAGTCCGTTTTTATGGAATAAACACAACAGGAATAAAAATAGGGGAGTGGTATGTCGGCAGGCTATTGCAGCTATGCCATTTAATATGGGTCAGTGGCACAAGTTTTGTCATCCAGAGTCTGCTACTTACTTCTGTGGGAGAGAGAGTATAGTGCTTTCTACATATTAGGGGCTGTTTATGAATCATTTCTATCATTTGTGTGTATGTGTGTTTATGTGTGTATATGCATGTGAGTGCAAGCACATTCATGCCACAGCATGCTTACGGGAGTCAGAAGGCAACCTCAACTGCCAGTCATCGCTTTTCACCTTGCTTGAAACCAGTTACTTGCTGTTCACTATTGTGTACACCAGACTGGCTAACCAGGAGCTTCGGGAATTCTCTTCTCTCTATCCCTCATCTCCTGGGGAGTGCTGGGGTAACAGACCTTGCATTACTGTGTCTGACTTTACATGGTTTCTGGGGATCTGAACTCGGGTCTTCATGCTTGTATATCAAGCCCTTTACCCACTGAGCCACCTCCTCTGACACTGTTTCACGAATTTTACTCAAGGAAACTCATTTAATATTCATTACAATCCTGTGGTGCGAATAATTTGAATCCCATGTTAAAGGTGAGTAAAAGAGGGTAAAAGAGGCATAAGATTTTAGGTATTTGAGGGTTTATTTTTAAGTATCCTGCTAGCCATAGCCAATGTGGACAACTTTGGTCATTTGCTTTAGGAGAAGCAAAGCTACAATTCTAAAACATCAAGCCATCTCACAAAGCACCAACCTCACACGAAGTTAGTCCGAGAGCATGCATGGTAAAGTGAGTTAAAACAAGGCCCCTTCAAGTTTTTTCTAAACATAGATAAAATACTAAGCATCCTTCAGTATTTGTTGAAATAGTGATCACTCCTTCTTTACCAATTAGAGCATAATCTCCATAGTTAGTCATCTTATAGATAAGATTAATTAAGATGCCTTCAGAGAATCGCCCCTGTTTTCTCTTGACTCCATAAGAGTAAACCCCAATTTCCTTAGACATAATGCCCCTCAAATGACTTCTGGAAATCATCTCCGTTCTTTCCACATCTTGATCTTCATGTTATTGTTAGATAATAGTAAGACTATATACTCAATAGACCATATACTTGTTCTTGGTCATTTTGGTCTAAAAGAAATTGATGTTTATGTACCTATAAAGAGGTACAAAGCAATATGTAGTTGCTAATTTTCCAGATGATTGAATTCAAGTCAAAAAAATTAATACAGCTAAGGATAATGTTCAGTGGTAGAGTTCTTGCCTAGTATTCATGAGGATCTGGGTTCTTTCAACACCACCAGAGAGAGAGGGGGGGTAGGGAACTGGGCCAAATTTAATGAGATGAAAATTTATAGGAATAGATATAAAAATCCTTTTTGGTATACAAAATATTATTCATATAGTCAAGAGATAATTTGATAGCTGTTAATAAATAGAGAAATTTAATAAGAATTTACAATGTTGAAATGAGCCAATCATAGAATATGTATACTTAAAGTACTACAATCTGGTGTTCTAGCGAAGCAAAATTCCAGGTAAAGAAATGGCATGCTGCAATTGATTTGTGTCCCATATTGATCACACCTACACTATCTTTCTGTGACTCATTCTTCAAGATGTTCATTAGTAAATGGAAGGAAAGATGGCCAGCCTAGTGAGTGGCTGTTGCCATATCACAGCAGGGACTAGGTCAAATTAGCACAGAGGATTTCAGAAGACTTGCTAGTTTACCATCCTTAAGTGTTCAAATCAGTGGTTCTCAACCTTCTTCATGCTGTGACCCTTTACTACAGTTCCTCAAGTTGTGGTGACCTCCAACCATAAAATTGTTTTGTTGCTACTTCATAAGTGTAATTTTGCTACTGTTATGAATCTTAATGTAAATATCTGATGTGGAGGATGATCTTAGGCAATCCCTGTGAAATGAGTCTAATGAGTATATAGTCTTGCTATTGTCTAACAATAACATGAAGAGTCATTGCATCAAGACCCACAGGTTGAGAAACGTTGGTTTAAAGGGTTATTTCTGTAAGAAAAGATGGAAACAATATTTATGTCTAAAGAGGAGTCTAATCTGTCTTTAAAGATTCTGAGACAATGAGTCATACCTTCTGGAGTGAATTCCATCAATTTAAGAAGCCACTTTTAGGTGACTATGGATGCTGGGACCTTCTTTTCTGGCCTTTATCAGCAAGGCCTGGTGTCCTAGTGGAATTGGAAGACTGAAGACACTTGAAACAGTAGTTAAGAAACAGGTACTATAGGGCTTCTTGGTTTATGCATTTGAAGGGCAAAAGACTTAAACTGTTCACTGGCCTAGAGCACTAAAGGATTTAAAGCTAAAGCCTCATAAAAAAATAAATGTAGTCCATTGTGTTTGTATATTTAGTTCTCTCTAGTGGATTAATTAGAAGATGTTTGGTTGAGAGAATAATTAAGGTATTGTTAGGAAAAATGTCCAAAAGACTATGCCTTGGTATCATTTTATATTCCTGTATAAAATATGTACAAATGAGTCAAAAGTGACAGTTGTTATTAAAAGGAACAAATTAGCTGTTTAAAAGAGTGACACTATTTCACTCCTATAGAATCAGGAAACAATCTTTTGAGGAGTTAGCAGTGTAGCTAATGCTAAAAGATGGGTATATAATAGGAGAAAGATCTTAAAAACCTTGAGTACTGAAATCTCCCTTTTCTGAATTACTGTCATTTGAGACATTCTGATTAGGGCCCAACATTCTTAACTTGTTCTATTCAAATTTAGAGGCTTTATATTTTCTTTTTAATTTTTAATTATCTGTTTATCATCACCATCATCATCGTATGTGTGTGTGTGTGTGTGTGTGTGTGTGTGTGTGTGTGTGTGTACAGGTGTAAGTGCCATAGTGTATAAATGGAATATTCAGGACTTTGGGTGGGGGCATTGGGTCAGGCTCTTCTTCTACTGTGGGTTTTGGGAATTGAGCTCAAGTTTGTCAGGGTTGTATGGCAAGTGCCTTTATGCACTGTGCCATCTTACCAGGGGGCTGGGTGTGGAGAGTAAGCAGTCTAAATAGTCAGCTTGTCATTACATGCTCTTAAAGCCATAATCATATTTTTAAGCAGCCATTATTTCTGCTTGGTCACAGAGATGAAAGGAATCAGGACAATCTGAGACTGGAGATATCTGACATCAGGGACAAAAGCAGGTAAACACAGTTGAAGCTTTACAGTTCATGTAGTGAAGTTGTTATAACTCATGTATTCTGTGAATACTTCTTATTGACAAAGATCAGATAACATAAAAATGGGGTTGTCACATACATCTACAGTGTCAGCTTCGAATAGACCGAGTTATGCCAGTTCTGTTAGTGAAAATCTGGATGTGTTGGATTCTGAGATACTCTACTTTGATAAAAGTGACAGTAGGTGCTTTGCAAAACATGGAAAAGATAATTATAGCAAATACTCCAGCTGTAAACTATCTGGCCCCTTCTTCAGAATGATCCCATTTCATAACCTGACTCTGAGTCAACATCAGGCAACTCTTCCCACACATGCCAATGTAATCTCAGAGACTGTGTCCATTGATGAGGAATGCATCTTAATGCCTTTGTATCTTTGTGGTGATGCTCTTGGTTTTTTTCTAAGACCTTCAAAGGAGTCAACCAGTATTATTTTCAGAGGGCAATTTCTCTTTGAGAAATTAAAGAGATGACTTTATGTGTGGAATGTGGAACACTTTAGAATGGTGAATATTTATTTGTTTGTTCTCTTTAACTTGGGTTATAGTCTATTAGGGCCAGAGGAAATTAGTTTGGTAGCACTAGACTAGCTTAGTTGAGGGGATGAGGGGGATGAACCGAACTCTGGGATATAAGATAAGTGGGATTTTCATGTGACATTTGAAGTCATTATTGGTGAAAAAAAGTACAATTTAAAATAAAAACCAGGATGTGATTCTGCAGTTTTGTGTTTCACCTTACTTACCCCATTGTAGTCTTGACTCTACCTTTTACAAGCATAGAAAATCGTATAGTACATTAAAAGTATTTAAGTGTGTGTGTGTGTGTGTGTGTGTGTGTGTGTGTGTGTGTGTGTGTGTGTTACATTAGATCATAAACTAGGATTTTTAAACTCTCAACAATAGACTAGAAATGTCAGAAACTGCATTGTGACTTTGGAGATACTATTTAAACTATCTTGCTTTGGGCTTCTCATCTGTAAAATAGAATAAAGCACTAGCTTCATTACTGGTAGAATGAACAGTTTATTCAAATTAGGGTACTCTTGATAGTGGAGAATGGCACTAATAGACATTACAGTGCTATAATTTTGAATGTTGCATTTCAAAAAATTACTATTAAATGGGATAGTTAAAGGTTTATAACACACAAAAATGATGAAATTACTCAATTCTAAGCATCCGGAGTTGCAAGAACAGGCCTGATTATGTTTGTTTTCTGTTCATGGAACCTTTGATCTTATCTTGTTTACCACTTCTGCTGCCAAGTGTTGGCACAGTGGCTTCACAAATCTTGCACGCGTGTACTGTAAGTGACCAGTAGGGGCAGCAGTGTCTTATTCCTTCCAGAGACCAAGAGATTGGGCTGTTGCCAGCCTCTCCTCTCTGAGTGCACTTCATTTGATGAGGGAGCTCCAGGCAAACTATCCTAGGAGGGGAGTGTTAGTTATGACAGTTCTCAAATTGTCCTAAAAGAGGTCTGGGATAGTGTTTTTTCATTTTTGTTGTTTTAGCTTCCACTATGTGTTAAAGTTATAATTTGTTTTAAATTACATGTGCAGAATAAAGGTTAGAAACCATTTCCATTTAATTCAGATATTAATAAAGTACTTTATTTAAAATTATTAATTTAGGACTTAAAATTCTTGTCATACAGGTCTTTCACTCATTTGATTTGAGTTACCCCCAAGGTTTTTTGTATTATTTGTGGCTATTATAAAGGGTGATATTTGAGTTACCCCAAGGTTTTTTTTTATTATTTGTGGCTATTGTAAAGGGTGTGTTTCTCTGATTTCTTTCTCAGCCCATTTATCATTTGTATATAGGAGGGCTATTGATTCTTTTGAGTTAATCTTGTATCCTGCCACATTACTGAAGGTGTTTATCAGCTGAAGGATTTCCCTGGTAGAATTTTTGGGGTCACTTATGTATACTATCATATCATCTGCAAATAGTGAAAGTTTGACTTCTTCCTTTCCAATTTGTATCTCCTTGGTCTCCTTTTGTTGTCTTATTGCTCTAGCTAGAACTTCAAGTACTATATTGAATAGATAATGGGGAGAGTGGATACCCTTGTCTTGTTCCTGATTTTAGTGGAATCGCTTTGAGTTTCTCTCCATTTAATTTGATGTTGGCTGCTGGCTTGCTGTAAATTGCCTTTATTATGTTTAGGTATGTTCCTTGTATTCCTAATCTCTCCAAGACCTTTATTATGAAGGGGTGTTTGATTTTGTCAAAGGCTTTTTCAGCATCTAATGAGATGATCATGTGTTTTTTTTCTTTCATTTTGTTTATATGATGGATTACATTGACAGATTTTCATATGTTGAACCATCCCTGCATCTCTGGGATGAAGCCTACTTGATCATGGTGGATGATTTTTTTTATGTGTTCTTGGATTTGGTTTGCCATTATTTTAGTGAGTATTTTTGCATCAATGTTCATGAGGGAGATTGGTCTGTAATTCTCTTTCTTGGTTATGTCTTTGTGTGGCTTGGGTATCAGGACGACTGTAGCCTCATAGAAAGAGTTTGGCAATGTTCCTTCTATTCTCTTCTGTTTCTATTGTATGGAACAATTTGAGGAGTATTGGTATTAGCTCTTTTTTGAAATTCTGGTAGAATTCTGTACTGAAACCATCTGGCCCTGGCCTTGTTTTGGTTGGGAGACTTTTAATGACTACTTCTATTTCCATAGAAGTTATACGCCTATTTAAATTGTTTGTCTGGTCTTGATTTATTTTGAGTTATGTGGTACCTATCCAGAAAATTGTCCATTTCTTTCAGACTTTCCAATTTTGTGGAGTATAGTTTTTTTTTTTTAAATATGACCTGATGATTCTCTGGATTTCCTCATTGTCAGTTGTTATGTCTCCCTTTTCATTTCTGATTTTGTTAATTTGGGTATTATCTCTCTGCCTTTTGGTTAGTTTGGATAAGGGCTTGTCTATCTTGTTGATTTTCTCAAGGAACCAAATCTTTGTTTCATTGATTCTTTGTATTGTTCTCTTTGTTTCTATTTTATTGATTTCAGCCCTCATTTTGATTATTTCCTGGTGTCTACTCCTCCTGGGTGAGTTTGCTTCTTTTATTTTCCTAGAGCTTTCAAGTGTGCTGTTAAGTCACTAGGGTGAGCTTTCTCCAACTTATTTATGTAGGCATTTAGAGCTATGAACTTTCCTCTTAGTACTGCTTTCATAGTGTCCCATAAGTTTGGGTATGTTGTGGATTCATTTTCATTGAATTCTAGGAAGTCTTTAATTTCTTTCTTTATTTCTTCCTTGACCCAGTGGTGATTCAGTTGAGCATTATTCAGTTTCAATGAGTTTTTAGACTTCTGTAATTTGTGTTGTTGTTGAATTCTAACTTTAAGCCATGTTGGTATGATAAAATACAGGAAGTTATTCCATTTTTTCTATCTGTTGAGATTTGCTTTGTGACTGAGTATGTGATCAATTTTAGAGAAGGTTCCATAGGGTGCTTAGAAGAAGGTATATTCTTTTTTGTTTGGGTGGAATGTTCTGTAGATGTCTGTTAAGTCCATTTGAGTCATAATGTCTGTTAGTTCCCTTATTTCTCTGTTAAGTTTCTGTCTGGCAGACCTGTCCATTGATGAGAATGTGGTGTTGAAGTCTCCCAGTATTAGTGTGTGGGGTTTGATGTGCAATTTAAGATTTAGTAATGTTTCTTTTACAAATGTTGGTGCCCTTGTATTTGGGACAAAAATGTTCAGAATTGAAACTTCATCTGGAAGGATTTTCCCTGTGATGAATATAACATGTCCTTCTTGATCTTTTTAAATTAATTTTAGTTTGAAGTCTATTTTGCTAGATATTAGGTTATCTACCCCAGCTTGCTTCTTAAGTCCATTTGATTGGAAAGACTTGCCCCAGTCCTTTACTCTGAGGTGGTGTCTGTCTTTGAAGTTGAGGTGTGTTTCTTGTATTCAACAGAAGGATGGATCCTGTTTTTTTATCCATTCTGTTAGCTTGTGTCTTTTTATAAGCAAATTGAGTCCATTGATATTAAAGAATACCAATGACCAGTGATTGTTAATTCCTGTTATTTTGGTGGTAGTGCTGTGTGTTTCCCTTCTTTGGTATTTGTTGGCATGGGATTATCTATTGCATATGTTTTCATGGGTGCATCTAACTTCTTTAGGTTGGATTTTTCCTTCTAGTGCTTTCTGTGGGACTGGATTTGTGGGTAGGTATTGTTTAAATCTGGTTTTATCATGGAATATCTTGTTTACTCCATCAAAAAATCAGTAGTTCTTCTATACACAAATCATAAATAGGCCAAGAAAGAAATCAGAAAAACATCACTCTTTACAATAACCATGGATAATATAAATTACTTTGAGGTAACTCTAACCAAACAAGTGAAAGACCTCTATGATAAGAACTTTAAATCCTTGAAGAAAGAAATTGAAGAAGATGTCAGAAAATGGAAAGATTTGTCATGCTCATTGATAGGTAGAACCAACAAAAAAAAAGGGCAATCTTACCAAAAGCAATCTACAGATTCAATGCAATTTCCATCAAAATCCCAACATAATTATTCATAGACTTCAAAAGAACAATACTCAACTTCATGTGGAAAAACAAAAAACCTAGGACAGCTAAAACAATTCTTTACAATAAAGCAACTTCTGGTGGCATCACCATCCCTGTCTTAAGCTCTACTATAGAGCTATAGTAATAAAAACAGCTTGGTATTGGCATAAAAACTGACATGTGGACCAATGTAATTGAATTGAAGATCCTGACATTAATCCATACACTTATGAACACCTGATTTTTGACAAAGAAGCCAAAAGTGTACAACGGAAAATAGAAAGCATCTTCAACAAATGGTGCTGGCATAACTGGATGTCAACATGTAGAAGATTGCAAATAGATCCACATCTATCACCATGCACAAAACTCAAATCCAAGTGGATCAAAGACCTCAACATAAATCCAGCTACACTGAACCTGATTGATAGAAGAGAAAGTAGGAAGTATCCTAGAAAACACTGGCATAGGAGATCACTTTCTAAATATAATACCAGTAGCACAGACACTGAGGGTGGCAATTAATAAATGGGACCTCCTATAAATGAGAAGCTTTTGTAAGGCAAAGGACACAGTAAATAAGACAAAAAAACGACAGCCTACACAATGGGAAAAGATCTTCACCAACCCCACATCTGACAAAGAGCTGATCTCCAAAATATGTAAAGAAATCAAGAAACTAGACAGCAAAATACCAGACAATCCAACTAAAAAAATGAGCTACAAATCTAAACAGAGAATTCTCAACAGAAGAATCCCAAATGGCCGAAAGACATTTAAGCAACTGCTCAACATCCTTAGTCATCAGGGAAATGCAAATCAAAATGACTCTGTCAGAATGGCTAAGATCAAAAACATTCATGAAAGCTTATGTTGGAGAGGATGTGGGACAAGGGGAACACTCCTCCACTGCTGGTGGGAATGCAATCTTGTACAGTCACTTTGGAAATCAGTATGACAGTTTCTCAGAAAATTGAGAATCAATCTACCTCAAGACCCAATTGTACCACTCTTGAACATATACAAAAGGCATGCTCAAGCATACCAAAAGGACACTTGCTCAACTACATTCATAGCAGCATTATTCATAGCAGAACCTGGAAACAACCTACATGCCCCAAACCAAAGAATGGATAAAGAAAATGTGGTACATATACACAATGGAGTATTACTTAGCTGTAAAAAACAATGACATCATGAAATTTGCAGGCAAATGGACATAACTAGAAAATGTCATCCTGAGTGAGGTAACCCAGACTCAGAAAGACAAGCATGACATGGTATGTACTCACTCATAAGTGGATACTAGATATAAAATAAAGGATAATCAGACTACAACCCAAAGCTCCAGAGAAGCTAGGAAAAAAAAGGAGGACCCTAAGAGGGACTCATGGATCACCTTGAGAAGAGGAAACGGAGGAGATCTTCATGAATAAACTAGGGATGTGGGGGGGAGCAATAGAGGGTAGAGGATGAGGGATGAGAACATGAGGGAACAGGATGGTTGGGCTGGGGGAGGGATGGAATGGGAGAGCAATGAAAGAGATATCTTGATAGAAAGAGACATTATGGGGTAAGGGGGAAAACTTTTGCTTGGGAAATTCACAGGAACCCACAAGGAAGACCCCAGATTAGATGACTAACAGTAGTGGAGAGGGTGTCTGAACTGGCCTACTCTGGTAATCAAGTTGGTGAATACCCTAACTGTCATCATAGAGCCTTCATTCAGTAACTGATGGAAACAGATGCAGAGATCCACAACCAAGCACCAGGCCAGCCCCGGGAGGCCAGTTGAAGAGAGGGAAGAGGGATTCTATGAGCAAGGGGAGTCAAGATCATGATGGGGAAACCTTCAGAGACAACTAAACCAAGCTCGTAGGAACTGAGGAACTTTAGACCAACAACTATGGAACCTGCATGGGACCAGACTAGACCCTCTGCATACAGGAGACAGTTGTGTAGCTGAGTCTGTTTGAGGGGCCCCTGGCAGTGGGATCAGGATCTATCCCTGGTGCATAAGCTGGCTTTTTGGAGCCTGTTACCTATGATCAGACACCTTGCACACCCTTGATTATGCGGGGAGGGGCTTGGTCCTGCCTCAACTGAATGTACGAGGCTTTTCTGTCCTCCCATGGGAGGACTTACCCTTTTGGAGAAGCGGATGGGAGGTGGTCCTGAGGGGAAGGTAGAGGGGGAGTGTGAGGAGGTATAAGAGGGGGATCTGTGATTGGTATGTAAAATGAATAAAAAAATAAATAAAAAAAGAAAAATAAATAAATAAAATTATTAATTTAGGAGAAATGCTAAATCATACAAGGCATTGGGATAATAAGCTTAAATTGGGACTTTTCCAAGTAAGTTGGACTATATGATTACACTATTTCACAGTTATAGCAGGGATTGAATGAATTATTATCCCTAAAAGAGTTAAGAATAATACCTGACATTGAACAAGCCCTCAGTGACTGTCAGCACCTGACAATACCCTTTTTTCTTATCAGATTAAAACATACTGAAAATGCCAGTACTTTGCCTATTTATTTGATTTTTTTTTTGTATTTCTATTTTGTGGGGTATTATTTTCTTGATTTTGATTTTTTCTTGTTTTTGTTTGTTTCTTGAAAGAGAAGGGGGAATGTAAAGTTGGATAGGCAAGGGGGTAGGGGAAGAAATGAGAACAAAATAAGAAAAAAAAACTAAAATAGAACTGAGCAAAATTTTGTTAAATATCTGCCTTTCCTAAGGGACAAATAATGTTGTCTTTTTCTTCATTGTATGTTCTCACTCAAGCCATTAAATTTGGTCCTTTCAATACCAATTTTGAGATACACAGACTTCAGAATATCCTCATGGAAATCATGAAGCTTCCATTTTGAAAAAAGTAGTAAAATTTGTAAAGCAGCCATTGTAACTCTCACCTGACGTATTTCACACTCTTTTCCCTCAAAGATCAGGAACCCTCAGAGAAGAGGGGGTAGAAAGACTGTAAAGGCCAGAGGCCAGAGATGACAGGGTGACACAGGAGCTTCTGCTCATGTTAGAACTGCTGCACCCAGGGACTCACAGGAGCAGTGATCGTCAACACAAGACCTACAGTCAACATCCTAGGATATATGGGGAAGAAGATGGCCAACCTTGACCTCTAGCTCAGGGCCAATTGACAGGTGATGGCTTCTGGGAAAGGGAGAGTATCATTTTTTAAAGGTGTAGCCTCTGGTAGGTTGACCATGACCATGCTCCAGTGGATAGCCCCACAACCATGAGTATATGGGGAACACACATTGGACTAGGTAGGTTATATAACATCCAGCACATGAAGTTGGGAAGGGGTGGGGTGTGGGGAATGGATCTGGGAGGTGTTGGGCAGAGGAGTGTGGAATGAATATGATTAAAATACATTGTATGACTGTAAGGAATTCTCAAAGAAATAATAAAAGATTTTTAAAATGTTTAAGACATGACTCTCTTTAAATTCTTCTTCCTTCCCAGTATGTGATTTACACAAATCTTTCCTTAACCCAGCTACTTCATGTACATAGCTAGTGTCTCCTTCATTTTCTCCCTACATTATCTACTCTCTCACAAGTACTCTAAGCTCCCCGTTATTCCTCCTTATCTTTCTTTCTTCTTTCCCTTCCCTCTTCCTTCAACTCCCTTGTTATGCTTTCCTAATCTTCTACCTACTGGTACTCATCTAGAACTATAATTGTACATATACTCAAGCATCTGTCTTCTCGGTGGCTGTACCTGAGCCTGGAAGCTTCCTGGATGAAAACATACACCTGCTTATTGATTATTACAGATCTTCTTGATTATTACACATTACTACATAAACACAGATCTTATATGGGTACATACTGTCTCTGCCTCAGTATTCTAGTTTCATCTCTTTCCTTTGAATACTGGCCTTTCCATTCTCCCAAACTGTTACTGAACACTTCTTCCTTCTTTTACAATGTGTCTGCATTTTTTCTTTCCACCACACTTTGAGCCAGTAAGAAACCTCAGAATTCACAGGCAGAATTAGGAACTTTCATCTTACCACCAATGAACCTACCAACTGAGTCACAATCATATTTATTGTCCCATTTCCTCTGTATAATGGTGAGACACAGGGATTCAGGAGACCACATTTTAACTGAGATCCTACTAGGTCATTTCCTGGGGCATAAACATGGAGAAATTAACTTCTCTGTGCTTTAATATCTCCTTCAGTGAGTTGGTGGTGAATGAAATAATGGATAAAATGAAATATCTACTTCTATATAAAGCTAACCCCTTTGTTCTGGATTCTATGGCTCTTTTTTAAAGAAAAATCTTCTTAAGACACATGTTCTTGAATTTATGCTTTCTGTTCAGTGTGGTGTTAACATCTTCCTTTTCATTTGAGTATTCCCTTTGCCAAATATATTCTCTTATCTTCTATTTTAGGGGAAAATCCTTTCAGGAACACATTTTTCTTCCATTCTAGCTTCTATGCTTCCCTGCATCACAAAGGCAATTGCAAGTGTTAGCTAAAATCTGCCACCATTTCCTTTATTCATTTTCCAGTTCAACCTAGTGCAGACCTGCTTTCTAAGAGATGGAGTGCTCCATTTTTCAGAGCATTTTCATTTTCATTCCCTTGGTGGGTGATTTCACCCATTTTTGCTGAGTTCAGACATCTGTTTCCTGGTTATTCCCAAGATACATGTGTTTTATCCCTCTCATGAACACATGTATCTATCTAATTACTTGCAAACTCTACTGAGCTGTTTCATAGGCATCTAAACCTGATCGTATCAAATGGGACTCTGTAATTCAACTCCACTGCAACCCCACATTCCCTGGCTTAGCATAATAGGTGCTCAACAAATTGTTGAAAGAATACATGGCAGGTGAGTAGTCTGATCATGTTAAGGAGTGAAAGTGTACAAAAATTTGTTTTACTCCATCTCTTCCCTTGAATGCTAAATTATTAAGCAATCTACTCTTGGTTTCTGAACATTCTCACCCACCAGCTAATCTTTAATCTACTACAATCTAGTATCTCTCTAAGTACTGAACTGAAAATACTCATCTAGGTAGTAGACAATAGAGCATTCTTCTAGTTAATTAAATTTTGTCCTCTACAGACTTTTTATTTTACTTCTCATTTGTTATTCCATATTCTTAAGATAGTTGTTCAGATAGTTGATTTTCAAATCTGCTTTTATAAAGTAGTCTTTTGAAGTATGCATTTTCCAAAATAAACTGGTTTTGTTTCAGTTATTGTATTTTGATATATATAATTTATCTTTAAATTAAAATATTTTGTAATGCCCCCTGTGAATTATTTTAAGGCTTAGATGATCCTAAAGGTATGCTTTAATTTTTAAACTTAAGAACATTTTTGTAGTCATCATTTTATTATTGATATTTAGCCCAAATTCACTTGATTAGATCACATATTCAGTACTTAATTTATAACCGATTTCAGTCCTTTGATATACTAGGTAGTAGCTGTTACCAACTTGACAAAACTTAGACTCACCTGGCAAGGGAGATACTCTATTGAAGGATTGCCCCCATAGGATTGGCCTTTGGACGTGTCTTGACTGATGATAGGCATTTTGGGGGTGGGGTGTGAGGGCATCCCACAGTGGATGGTACCATGTATAGGCAGGCCATGTTGAATATGAGCTGGCTATCATTTCTCTTAAGTTCTGCTTTGAGTTCTTGCTTAGATTCCTATCCTGACTCCCCTCAGTGATGAATTATGACCTGGAAGTGTCAGCCAAACAAACCCTTTCTTCCACAAAGTTGCCTTTGGTCAATGTGCTCAATTATAGTAACAGAAAAACAAATTAGAACACTGGAGATTTGTTGTGACATGCTTTAGAGTCCAGCTCATGGTAAACTTAACAAAATGTTCCTTCTGAACTTGAAAAGTATATATTTTCTTCAATTGTGGGTACAGTGAGTCTATTAATTCTATTGCTAAATTTACATCCTTAAGGATCTTTCAGTTGTTTTTTCTATCAATTATTGAAAGATGTATGTTAAAATTGTTCAATATGATTGTGGCTTTATCTGCTTCTATTTGCTAATTTAGTCATTGTATATCCAAGACAATGCTATCAGTTTACTATAAGTAATAATTTTGTGTATTTGCTTTTGTTTCCACATGCAAGTTATCACTGGCCTAGAACTCCCTATGCAGCCCAAGCTGGCCTTATAGTTTACAAAAATCTCCACTTTGCCTCCGGAGTGTTGGAATTACAGTTGTGAGTCCACCTGCCTGGGTTTAGTAGCAGATTTTGAAAGTCTACTTTCTCAAATATTAAAGGCACTGAATTGGCTTTATTTGAATAGCATTTTCATGCTCTCTGTCATCTATCTGTCTATCTATGTATCTATCTATCTGTCTGTCTGTCTATGTATCTATCTATCTTTCTTTCTATCTACTATTAATTTTAGGCTTCTGTATTGCCCTTATAACTATATGTATTATAGGCAAGAAGGAATTGGATTTTATTTGGGTTTTCATTTCATCTAACAATCTTTGTCTTTTAATTAAAACACTTGTCTATTTCCTTTTGTATCATTTGCTGACATATTTGGGGTTGATTGATCACTTTGCCATTTGATTTTCTGTACCCTTCTTGCTCTCCATTCCCCATTTCTTTCATCTCTACTTTCCTTTTACTCTGTGGTTTCCCTTCATCTCTTCATTTCTTACTTACATATTTAAAAATGTGCTAGTCTTTAATGGCTATTATTCTATTATGCCAGTATTGTCAAGAAATCCCAGAATTCATTCCCATAGAGCTCAGATACAGCATAAGAATCTTCTACACTGTCTTCCAAAAATATCTTGCCAGTTATTCAGATTTTGGAAGGAAACTAAAAATCGTTTTCCATCTGTGGTCATAAGGAGTGAGCCAATAGTGTTTTTGTTTGTTTGTTTTGGTTTTTTTTTAACTTTCTCATTACCAGAATCATCTGCAGTGTTCCACTCCAAAACTTAGGAGTCAGTGTCTTCAGTGGAGTTCACTGAGAATCAGCATTTCCCTTAAAAATCCTAGACAAATCCCATTATGATAAGGTAAAATTTGGGGGAGCCTTGGCAGTATTAGCTCCTAAAAGAGGTTGCTGAGTGACTTAAGCCACCCACAGACAATTACATCATCATAACATTCGTGGTGCAAACTGCACTGTTTATGAGCTGAAATAGCATCACAATTCAATAATATTTCATGGGCAGAACAAGTGATTCTGAACTTGTTCCACTGCACTAGAATTCTCTGAAGAAATAACTAGCTTCCACAGGGATAAAATCTATATAAGCTTAATGTAAAAAAGGCAATGTATGAGAAAAGGTGTGTGTGTGTGTGTGAGTGTGTGTGTATACTTGTGTACATGAGTGTCTCCATCCCCCCTCTCGTGTGTGTGTGTGTGTGTGTGTGTGTGTGTGTGTGTGTGTGTGTGTGTGTGTTCCTAGGCTGAATAGATAATATGTTTCTGAAATGGAGCTAGGTGTAAGAGAGAGGTCAACCAGCAGTATGTTTTTGGAGTGCTTTTAAAAACCTTTGGTAAATGCAGCCAGGACTCAGGGAGCTCATACGCATACAAACTCCTCAAAGTAATCTAATAATGCCTCAGCATCTAATAATGCCTCAGCTTTATATCTAGGTATTTGTAAGCAGTAAGATTGACACATTGTTTTTTTAGTTCCAGCATAATAGCATATAAGTCAGTGTTTGCTTTACCTTCACCAGCAGGTTTACGGAGTCTTAGGGGGGCAGATATTGGAAAATAGCTTATGTAGTCTACATTAAATTTTGACTTGTTTTTTAGTGGTATTGTTATAGAAGGTAACACTCTCTATATCAACAGACATGTTTCTCTTCCAGTCAGAAGTGAAAACCAGGCACAATGCTTCTGGTATTTTTCATGGGACTGGGATAGAAACCAGGGCTTGCTTTCCAAACACACCCACACACTCAATTGCTTGGGAGCTGAGGAAGACCTGAGCCCCATCTTGAAAAAGGATTTTAATTGGTAGTGGGAAGCAGCCAAGGTTTGGGATTTTTGAAGATTGTCTGGGTGATTCTAATGTTCAGACAAGTTTGGAACCTACTCATTTGGAGATATTGAACTGTAAAGTTGACATATAAACCTCTAAGTAAGGTAAAACTTGAGTTATCTGTGCTAATGTCAAGATAAGGAGATCAACTTAAATGAATCCACCAACATCCAGTGTGCACATGTAGGACATAGAATACATAAAGCAATGATTCTTAAGCTGTGGGTCAAGACCCCATTGGTGATTGAATGATCTTTTCACAGGGATCGTATATCAGATGTACTGCATACCAAATATTTACATTATGAGTCAGAACAGTAGAAAAATTACAGTTATGAAGTAACAATGAAAAAAATTATGGTTGGTGATCACCACAACAGGAAGAACTGTATTAAAAGATCACAGTATATGAAGGCAGATCCACTGATGAAAAACATCAAATCAGTTATGTACACACAGTCACATACATGCAAATTATCAATATTTAATCAGGATTTAAAATAACTGCTAGTTTGAATCTATATGCCCATTTAGAGTTGTTGGATAAAAATCAGAGAGCTCAAGCCAATTTGAATTTCAGATAAACAACAAATAATTTCAGTATAATTACATACCATGCACTATTTGGGCGACATTTATATTAAAATATATTTACCTGGAAATCAAGTTTAGCTGTGTGACTTGTAATTATATCGACTAAATATGCTAACCTTACCCACAATGGTAAAGGACTAGTTTGAGCAGTAATTTATTAGGACAAAAATCAAGTTAATTTTCTTATTCATTATGAGTTCTGTTTTTTTTTTCTTTTTTTTTTTTTAGTTACATTGCTTGGTTAACCACCTCAAGCTCTGTGTGATTCTGTACTGAGAGACAACCCTACCTTATTTTGCCTTTTCTGTCGTCTCCGCAGACGAAGGAACTCCTTATGTTGCCTGGAGACGAAGTTCACTGCTGCATATTCCAGTAAGGCAGCAAACACAAACAGAAGGCACACCGCCATCCAGATGTCAATTGCCTTCACATAGGAGACCTGACGAATAGGATGGGGTGAGAGAAAAAGAAGGAAGCTATGAAGGCTTTCCAGAAAACCTAATTCTACATTATTCGAATGGCACAAGTCATGGTCAAGTCTTTTCTAGTCTTTAGAAAGCTAATGTGACTAGTGCTGCAACAAATGTCTACCAATAGAAGACTGGGCAAAGGAACTGTGGTGTGTGTGTGTGTGTGTGTGTGTGTGTGTGTGTGTGTGTGTGTGTGTATGATCTAATGAAACACACACACAGATGAAATTGGAGGACACTAACTTAAATGAAACAATTATCTCACTTACATGGAATCTGAAAATCTTTATCTCATAGAAGTTAAGAGTAGATTAGCAACTGCCAGAGATTGGAAGAAGTGGGTAAATGGATATAATGCTATAATTGGAGGAACAAATTCTAATTTTATATTTCAGAGAATGATGAACATAGTTAACAATAATTCATCATATATCTCAAAATAGTTAGAAAAGAAAATTTTGGATCAACTGGCCAGAAAAAATAGTAAAAATTCAAGATATAGGGCATGCTGATTTCCCTGAGTTGACCCTCACTTAATATGCACATGAATTATGATATTACATCAGGGTCTAGTGTATATAGGTCAGTAGAAGGAGTCATATTCAGCACGTGTGCGACTTTGTGTTCAAGTTTCAGAGTTAAGAAAAAAATTAATTACCAAATATCCCAGTATACCTCATAAATATGTAGCAATAAAAAAGTGCTATAATGGTAAAAAAAAAAAATAAAAGGTACAAAAGTCATGTTAGTACCACTTAGAAGATTAAATATGAGACATATGAGACAATGGCCATGGGGAAGAGGGAACTTGTTACTCTCACTGCTCTGCAAGGATCAACATCTCACTCTATACACATTTTCACAGTACAGGAAGAAAAAAAATACAGGGTTGTTGTAACATTGCAGATCCCAACCTGCCAGCTGGGTGTATACTATTCAGTTCTAAATTTTTATGGGTCTTACCTACTATGTTTTTCTTTTTCTTTTCTAAGTACTTGCCAAGCATTCTTTTAAGTATTATATATGTATACATCTGTTAAGCCCAATAACAATTGTATTATCCCATTTTCTGAGAAGTAAAGAAGGGTTAAATTACTACCTAAAGGCACAAAACTAAAACGTGAAAGCCAAGATTCAATTGAAACAGAGTGTTGACTAGTGTATTTCTTTTCTGACCACACATAATAAACACAGTTCCTAAAGTCACATGGCTTATAGCCTCCATTTCCTTTGATGTTTATGGTATTTCTCATGCCATTTAACTTACTTCTAAATCATCATTTCCAATGAACGCACACATTATGAGACATTTAGGTTACTTTCAATTTCACTCCTCCGACTACAAATTTTGCTTGTGTGAACATCTTTCCCCCCAAATACCTGTTTGTCTCTGTGCTTATATGTTAGACCCATTTTTGGAAGCATTATGGTAGGGAATGATAGCAAAATGGTCTCTGTATTTAGAAAGTTAACAGCAGCACAGAGGGCAAAAGAGTAGAAAGTCGAGGGTGAGGAAGAAGTCCATCGCTGTGGAATATGGCTAACATCTCTAAGTGGCTTCACCGTGGTGACTCCACTCCTCAGCTGTCAAATATGAACAGTCACAGTACCAATCGCACAGAGGAGGTTGTGAAGAAAATCACTTACTACATGCAGAGTTTAAAATAATGTCAACTCTAGAATAAGTCCTATAGAAAGACTTGTAAGTATTTGGCCACATATAGGTGTGCTTTTTGTTAAAGGAAGAGAGAAAAATTAACAAAGAAGTGAAAATACCTACAATCTTAATAGAATGCACTTATTATTACTATTTTTATTTTGGAGGAATTTCATACATGTATACTTGTATTTATATAATTTCCACTCATTTCCTTTCCCTTCAACTCCTCCCAAGGCCCCTTTCAATTTCATGGCTTCTTCTTTTTTAATCTGTATTGTTATACACACACACACACACACACACACACACACACACACACACACACATTCATTTACCCCTACTTAATCTATTTAGTGTTGCTCATGTACATGAGTATAAGTCTGAGAACATGGGATTGAATAACCTATCAGGGGTGTGGGTCCATGGAGAAGACTGATTCTCCTTCTCTTAGTAGTCATTAATTCCCTGTAGCTCTTCATCTAAGGGTAGGGCCTTGTGAAATTTCCCCTTGTCACATTGGTAAGACAATTGGTGCTGGCATTATGAAGGTATTCTTTAGGCCAACCACACTGTTGCGATTTCGGAAGTGCAGCTTCCCTATCGTGTCTAGAAAATACTGTTTACAGTCCCACTTATATTGTTCTAAGTTGGCCCAGTGCTTTAGCATCCTTTTCCTTAGGAATGTACCACTATTTCTACCTGGGATGAGTATTCATATTTTGTCTGACGGAGGCCTTTCAGAATCAATTAAAACCTGTCAGAAATGCCAACTCTCCTAGGAAGCATCCTTTTATCTTCCCCCCTTCTTCCATCTGGATTGGGGGCATTTTCTTTGTCCTCTTACTGAAGTCTACTGAATTTATTCTTTCTTTCTTAGTCACCTGCTCCTCTAGCCCTATCAATAGACTGTAAGCTTGCTTTGTAAGTGTGTGCCTGGGTAAGTTGGTTGTTTTTAGAGGAATGACCCTGGGCAGAATTACTCCTTGTATAGCCAACACCGAACCTGGCAAGTCATGGGTATATATAAGTTTATATATATAAATTAAGCAACAATTAGTGGAAAAAGATTCAATGAATTTGAAGGAGAATGGAGAGGGTTATGTGAGAGTTTGGAGGGAGGAAAAGGAAGAGAGAAATGTGATTATATTATAATCTCAAAAATAAAAAATGATTAAGAAAGAATAAATAATGTAGTGTGGATGTTTAGATAGATAAATGAATGAATGAATAAGTGGATGAAACAAAGGAATAATATAGGCATTTTGCATTAAATCAGATAATCCTAAACTATGACCTATCATCCACACATATCTGCATATATCCTTTATATATTAGATGCTTATAAAAAGTGTAATATAACGTTTTTAAATTCTCTTAGCACACCTAGAATTTTAGAATGTTTTTCCTTAGTAAGCAATAATTGGTCTTGCACTTGCTCATCTGAAGCAACCCTATTTTATGATAATATAATGTTACTAAACACAATATTCCCTGTTATATATTATTCAGATGGCCTGTAAATATTTGAAGATCTCATAATGAAGAGAATTTGTCACTGCCTGAAACATACTCATACACAGAGCGAAGCCCAATAGAGCTGACCATATTTCTCCTATTCCTGGTGTTTACAGCGTTCAGGAATTTCTAAAGCATTTTTCTACCTCCTTCTGACCATCTGCAGGCTCAGCACATATTTGACTTCTTTTCTAGTCGGTCATAAGTGAATTCTTTCACTGTCTTAATCATTTTTGTTGGTCTCTTAGTTTCCTTCAAATTATGAACCTCCTTCCAGCATTAAAGTGCTGACATTGAATGCATTATTCACATGGAGTTAGAGGGTATTGGGAAATGTCTATTACATACGATGTGATGTCCCTTGGTGTTGCCCTCTCAGGACTGAAATTCCTTTTTGTTGCTTTTAACCAGCTCTAATGTCAGATTCTCTCCCTTTGGCTGCTAATCCTTAGAAGTTTTTAGCTCACATCTTTTCCTGTCACATTCTTTTTATGATTCTTGGGCCTACATGATCCCTTCCTGAACTACTTACTACACACTTGCAAAATAGTTTTTCAATGGTAACTAAGCTCTGAATATGAGGCTATGATTCACTGACTTGGATTCTTTAGAGAGATTTTTATTTTTTTTACATTTAATTTTAGTTTTAGGTTTTTGAGATAAGGTCTTGCTATATAGGCCAGGCTTGCCTGGAACTCGCCATCCTCTCACCTCAGTCTTCAAAACATTGGAATTATAGGAATATATGCCATCATGGTAAGTCTCCTTTTAAGAGTATTTAATTATGTCAACAAGATGCCTCAGCAGGTATAGCTATCTACTGATCAAGCCCCATGGCCTCATTTTGATACTACTTCAACCCTACACTAGAAGGAGAGAACCAACTCCCAAAATTGTTCTCTGACCTCCACCTTTACAGTATATATTAGTACACATACACTCACACTCAAATACACACACACACCCCAATAATAATGATAACAATAATAGTTTTGAAGAAAGCAGTTTCAAAAACAATATTAAGAAATGTAAAACCTAATAGACATTCATAGCCTAGTGATATGTGAAAGCATTGTAGTGGATTTTGTGAAAGGTAAATCAGAAGATGCCAGATGACTAAGATGCTTATTGATTCTTCCCAGAAGTTCTCTCATTACAGTTCTGGGGACTTTCTTCACAGTAGACCAGGAGCAGTAAATCATAGCCCAAGGGTCAGCTCTGACTCACTGAATATCTGCCAAATATTTATTGAAACACAGTTATACTTGCTTAGTTACATATTGCTTATGGCTACATTTATATTAAAATGACACAGTTGAGTAGCTGTGACTAAAATCAAATGGCCTGCAGAGCCTGAAACACTAAGTGCTTGTTTATTGAAAATGTTCGCCAGTCCTTAGCCTTCAGGAGTTTAATGGCTAGAAGAAGCTATAAAGGCAAAGCCCCGAACATAGAAGATGGCGGGGAATCCAGCGATTTGTATATGTTGTGCATTTTAGGGATGAGGACATGATGATGCGTACATAGGTGTACATTCCAAGCAGAGAAGGCACTGAAGGCAAGCAGATAGAGTCAAGGTTTCTAGATCATCATAAAAAATATTCTAGAGCCGGGCAGTGGTGGCGCACGCCTTTAATCCCAGCACTCGGGAGGCAGAGCCAGGCAGATCTCTGTGAGTTCGAGGCCAGCCTGGACTACCAAGTGAGTTCCAGGAAAGGCGCAAAGCTACACAGAGAAACCCTGTCTCGAAAAAAAAAAAAAACCAAAAAAAAAAAAATATTCTAATGATCATTTTTCAAATGAGGTATAAGCATATGTCTTATAATACCCATGCAGTTCTTTGTGTGAAAAAGCAAAGATCTTATCAAAAGCCAACATTCTTCTTCCTCATGGGACTATCTCTCCTCTTGACATTTTCAGCTTCTACTCAGGCCTGGTTCCCTCTCAGACTCTTTGACCATATATGCGATTCCTCTATGGGACATCTTCTTCTCTGTCTTGTGTCTCTTTAACTATTTCTGCTTTAATTTCCACTTTATATTCACACCCTCAATAAACCCACCCACTTCCATAGATTTCTTATTTCTGTGTATTTGAGGGTGGTAGAAGTGTTGTTGTTGTTGGTGTATATCCTACAGCAAAGACTTCGTGCGAATCTCATTTCCTGCACCGGTAAAACTAGATTTTCTAGTCCAGTTGAATACACAATGGAATGTGGAAGAAACTATGAATGCTGTTTGAGGGCCTCTAAAATATCTCTAAGGACAACCCTTCTACATCTACCTTGGATGTCTTTTATTCAAGACAGTAATACAAACAAACAAACAAACAAACAGAAAAAGCAGCAATACCATACGCTGAAGAAGCCGGGATCTCTAAAAAAAACCCCAAAAACCCAGGGCTCCCTCCTCCAGAGTAGAGTATAATATGAAAGAGAAAGATTCTTTCCTTGCATTCATCCACAGAATTCAGGTTTTGTGTTTCCAAAGCCATCCCTCAGCCATGACATCTCCTGTGCACTTGTGCTAGTTCTAAAATGTCTATAGTTATTATTTGCAGAGTCTTAATTAAATGTCCCCTCATCCATTCATTTCATTAGAGTCCTTTCACTAGCAACTCTGCTTTCGCCATTGATTATTTCCTTGCCTTCCCTCTAATATTCAGTCTATTGTACAGACTTCACATTTCTATCTGCAAAGCATCGGTGTTTACTCTTTACTTTTCATTCCAAAGATGTCATTACAGGCTCAGCCATAAACCGGTAGATCTGGCTATTGTAACAGTAGGTCCCTTTGCAGTCAATATCTTCTAGTGGCACTTTGTCCTTTTGCTTCTATGGGATGAATTTCAAAAAAAGTTCAATTGGAAACATATATGCTTAAGCATTACTATGGCTGCCTTTTGCATGCTCTAGTATTCAAGATACTGTACAGTATGTGTCTGTCCTAGTTATTTAACTTTACCCTACTCTTTCCTAACACAAACTTTGCACTTTGTTTAAGCAATTCTACTTACCTCTGGGGAAGCCAACTCCATTCCTGTTATGACTCATTGTTTACACCAGTGGTTCCCAAATTGAGGAAATGATTTTGCACCTCAGGGGAAACCTGGTCATGTTTGCAGATACTTTTACTTGTAACAACCACTGGGAGGTGCTACTAGTATGGGTCAGGAATGCTGCTAGACATCCTATAATGCCCAGGATTTCCTCAGCCAACAAGATCTTCAGTCCAAATGCTAATAATTTTGCATTGAAAAATCCCAATGTTAGGAAAGAAAAAAAATGTTCCCAACCCCCTAATACCTATGTCTAGTCCAGTGAATCTCAATTAGGGACACTTAGGAATATCTGAAGCTGAAGTCAGGAGTACAGGATAAGGAATTATCTAGTTATTAGATTCAGAAATCCTGCTTAAAATTTTTCCACTGTGTAAATTCTCACATTTCTCCATTTCCAGATAATTATTTAAGGAGTAGTTCAAATTCTATCTTTGGTATGATCCTTTCTCTGCCCACAGTGGTCCCACTCATATTTAGGTTTTATAATGTATTTATAGTTAGTTGACCCATTTTAGTGTTCGTGCATATGTGTTTTATCTACACAACTGAAGTATAAAATATTTTCAGGATAAAAATTCAATACCTTTCTATCTATGCCACTGAGGACAAGGCTTTCTGCTGTTAGTAAGTGCTCCATAAATTGCATTTGATCGACACAATTTCCAAGAAGTACAGAAATTCAAATTTTGTTCACAATCACTATTTTATATGGAGAGTCAACTACAAAAAAAGATAACTAAATGGAAGACAAATTTAAGTCATTTTAAAATTATGAATTTATTATTATTTTAGAAGCATGGCACCTCTAGTTACTCAGGAGGCGAGGCAGGAAGATCACTTGAGTTCAGGAGTTCTGGGCTGTGGTGTGCTGGGCCCACCAAGTATCAGCTACCTAGAGCAAGGAACCACAAGATAACCTCAGGATGGGTGAGTCAGCCCAGGATGGAAATGGAGCAGATCAAATCTCTTGAGGCGCTCAATAGGTCCTGTATTTTAGAGATGCTAGCTAATGGTGTTCATGTTACTCTGGACCTGTTTTTACTAAGGAAAAGAAATTGTATTGTTTTTTATAGCTTTACAGCTCATATAGTTTACAAACGGATCTGGTGGGAAAGTAGAGGCAACTGAGTAGTTTAGGTTTTCTTAGCTCTAGGTAAGCACCTATCTGTTGTACTTCATGTCGTTTTGGCATCATGTTAACATTCTTTGGAGGCAATTCTCACTGATGGTTTCTCAATGCTCTTGATGTTTTTGAAAACTTGAGAAAGATTTCTAGAGCCAGTGTCTCATTGATTGCACACTCAACCCAATTTCAAAGGAGAAAAGCAAGTCATGAGCATATTTGCTTGTACCCTACAATTTGTTTTTCTAGTTTCAGATGTGACAGCATTTCCCAAGACAAGAGGCCATTTGTTTATGAGTTAGGACATTTTCTATCCCACACTGATCTCCAGGACAGAATTATGGGTAATCATTTTACAGGGACTATTCTCTTTGTTCCTCAGGCAAGAATTCCCATAGGACAGTGTGCCAACTAATGTGCCAATTAATGTGCATTCCTAGCCACTAGGCTGACCCCAGAGAGCTGTGGCATTCCTCCAAAAATCAATAAAAGGGATTGTTTATGAAAATGTATAGTGAGAAGTTTCCTGTAGTGGAGAAGATTCACAGTGACTACGATCAACCAAGCATTAGTTTTAATATAAAACAAAAAAAATGGGATTCATGGGACAATCTCAATGTTACCAGCTAGTTTTCTTTTATGTGGGGAGACAAAGGATGTATCTGTACATGTGCAGCAGAGATACACATATCTAGAGGCGAGAAAAGCAAGTCATGGGTCTAATGAGGGGCACTGAGTTAAGGAGCCAGGTAAGAGTTTGAATGAATGAGAATTATAAGATACACTCATGACACAGAACAAGGTAGATGCTGCTGCTGATCCAGCTGTCATTGTCCTGATGTTCTGCCCAAGGGTGATGAGAACCAAACTATAAGCCATGCTTCCCTGCAGCTTGCTCCTGCTCCGACCACCCAAGAGAGGACGTGACCCACAGTTTTTAAGGTTTCACTTATCCTCACAGCAGACCACGCCCATAAGGTCAGAAAACACTCCATCCAATTGGTCATTGGGCCAAATGGAGGAATTCCCACAACTTTTCCCCTTTTATGTCTAAAACAGGAAGGTTCTAATCCTAACCTAGCAAAAACTATAACAATAAGAACTATTAGCAAGTGTTACATTCAATTGGTCATCGGGCCTAACGGCGGAATTCCCACAACAGGGGTCTTCCTCTATCACTCTCCACCTTCTTCTCCTGAGAAGGAGTCTTTCACTGAACCTGATGCTCGCCATTTCAACTAGGATGCCAGGCTGGCCAGCAAGATCCTAGTATCTAAGTGTCTGTCTTCCAACATTGGGATTGCAGGCATGCACGGCCAAACCTGTCTTTTATATGGGCATTAGTGATTTAGACTATGGAGCTCTTGTCGTCATAGCAAGTAAACTCATCCCCTGAACCATCTTCCCAGCACTATTTTTCTTTCTGAGCTATTATCCTTCATAACCTCCTGCTTGGGTCAATTTTTTTTTTAAATTTTTATTTTTATTTTGCAATACAATTCAGTTCTATATATCAGCCACGGATTCCCTTGTTCTCCCCCTATGGCCCCCCTTACCTTCCCCCATCCCATCCCCCATTCCCACCTCCTCCAGGGCAAAGCCTTCCCCACAGACTGAGATCAACCTGGTAGACTCAGTTCAGGTAGGTCCAGTCCCCTCCTCCCAGGCCGAGACAAGCGATCCTGCATAGGCCCCAGGTTTCAAACAGCCGACTCATGCAATGAGTACAGGACCCGGTCCCACTGCCTGGATGCCTCCCAAACAGATCAAGCCAGTCAACAGTCTCACCATTCAGAGGGCCTGATCCTGAGGTATCTGGATGCAGAGATCCATGGCTAGGCCCCAGGTGGATCTCTGGGAGTCCAATTAGCGAGAATGAGGAGGGTTTATATGAGCGAGAATTGTTGAGACCAAAGTTGGATAAAGCACAGGGACAAATAGCCAAACAAATGGAAACACATGAACTATGAACCAATGGCTGATGGGTCAATTTTTAGTTGTTCTAAAACTATGAAACAAGCTAGTGCCAAAGCGGAAAAGATTTTCTGATCTGTACAGAACCATGTTATCTACCTTTGATGAGAAAATTTTGAAAAAAACTTTGATTAACGCTTGTTGAAATGAAGGCTACTTGTTGGCCAGAGTAGCTTGAGATATGCTCCCATTGTATGGAATAGGAGATTTGATATCTCTAATCAATTCATGTTTTGTTTGATGTTATGAAGTATACCAGCCCTATCTCCACCAGTTTCATGAATGGAAATGGAGTTTATTAATGCATAGTAAAATAATATATCACCAGAAATCAACAAACATGGAAAGAAGATTTCTGACTTTGCTTTTTGCTTTTGTCTCTTATCTATACACATCCATTTTTATCATCAAAAATAGTTGAATTAACTATGGTGCCAAAAGATTCATGATGTTGTACAATTTTGTCTTTATAGTTTCAGGGCCAGGTTGTGATTTTTATTGACTAATTAAAACAGCTTACACCTGCTGTTTAATGCAGGAAAATCAGATTTCCTTGGCAACGACATATAGTAGCAGAGCTGACTATCTGGTTTATGCCAGCATCCCAACCCTCATGCATTTTCTATTCATAGCTGATATTCTTGTTGGAGTCTGGGCAAAGTAATTTAAACAATAATGCTCTTTATGAAAATGTGGTTTGCATAAATAACCATTGGGTGGCAATACCTTCAAACCTGGCATCTGAACAAACCATCCAGCTATAGATGGTCCTGGAAACCTTTTGGGATCAATTTGTTTGGTTGGCATTAGATGCTATACAGGTCTAATTAGCTGATATTATTTATGATTATGTTTCTCTTCATTATAGAAATCAGGAGACTATTCAAAGTGACTTAACAAAGCCATATATCCATGTGAGCTTTGAAAAGGGAAGGGGTACTAGAAGAGTACAACTGCTCACCCCCAAAATATACAAGCAATACCAAGCAATATTTGTTGTACCATACTATCACCCTGCAGAAATGCTCCCTCAAGTTTTCTGCAAATAAGGCATCTGGGGAAGCCAAAGCAAGGAGAGTATTTGCATCCAGAGAAAGGGGAAGAAGCAGGACTCAAGAAAATCTTCCCTCTGCTTGTGTCTGCCACATTCCATCCATTCTCAGTTAATGAGAATACCACCACTGCTTACTTCCTATGACTGCACCTTCAGATGCAAAATGTGTGACTGCACCTTCAGATTCAAACTGTGATGTATGTTCCTTCTCCAATAGGACAGGAATGAGCAGTAAGTGGGAGATTGGTAGCTAATTAGCACTATTAGAAAACCAAGGGGAAAATTGAAGAAAAGAGCTAGTTATATTGTATCAATATTAGAAAGATGACACTGAGGAATGACAAGATGATGCCCTCTTAAATAGATATCCATTAAGTCAGTGTGTGTGTGTGTGGGGGGGGTAAATATATGAAGGTTTGGCTGACTAATATTTTAATCCTGGCCAAATGGTCAATGAACTTGGGAAAATGGCTTCTTTTGGAAACTCAGCTTCTTCATATTGAGGTAGGGGTCCATGGGACAGTGAAGGACTGAGTAAGATGCTTTTTGTAAATCTTAACACTCATTTGGCACTTTGTAGATGCTCATTGGTTTGCAAGGGATGACCTTCTGACAACAATGCATATTTTAAAACTTGCATAATTCAAGGCAATGTTCCCCAAGGGAATAAATGTAAAGTAGAATCTGTTGCATTTCATGTTCTATGCATCCATTAAGACTTTATTAGTATTATTAGTATTATTCTTTTGTCCTATTTAAAATTCACATAATCAAAGTTTACATAGAGGGGAATCTCATTGTAGAAAACATCCTCTTTATCATCTGATATACTGATACAAAGAAATAGGAAAATCATCATCATCATAAAGAACTTTCACCACACAGCTCTGATTTATTTATCTTTTACTATAATGATGAGTTTACTCTCTAATTTGACCAAAATCATGCAGCCAATGTTTGAGCTTCAATTCACAATTAACCTGGATTGTACTCAAACTATGCTTTTGAGGGAAATCATAGTTCCCTCAAAACTATGTGGAACCTCTGTTCCTCTGAGGATGAGTCTGGAATTGCTCACAGACTGTGGTTTCACTCAGTGAGAAAGTGCATGCAATGGCATGTACATGGAAGAAGCAGGCGAATTGTTAATCTGCAGTCATGGAAGATCATGAATGTTCAAAGATTAGCACAATGATCACATGCTTTCTCAGCAGTTCACGCCATGTCCTTAAGATGCTATTTCCATTTATTTATTTATTTGTAAACTCCACCCTAACCTAGGTTCTGATTTTACACTTACAAACAAGGGAGGAGAAAAGAGAATGTTAAAAAAAATCCTCTTTGGGGGCTGTTGATATAGCTCAGCTAGTAGGATGCTTGCCTACTAATACACAAGGCCCCAGGTACAATCCTAAGTCCTGGCCTCATCTCCAAAGCCAGGTGTGGTAGCCTGTCCTTGTAATTCTCCAATTCAGGTGGTAGATACAAAAGGGCCAGGCATTCAAGGGATTCTCTCTCTGTCTCTCAAAAATCTACTCCTGTTCTTTGTATTATACTAAATGAAATATTTTAGAGTGGTGCGTTAGATTTATGCTGATAACAAATGAATGGCTATCAGGAAGGCAACACTGGCTACACTTCTCGTTCTTGATTATCGCTGAAACTCAGAACCTTATCAGAGTGGGTTAGATGGGCAAGTGCTAAGTGAACATATACAAGCTCTCCATCATCCTACAGTGAGAGTGTGCTCCCAGTGTTTGGTGGTCTGAATGAGAGTGAGCCCCTTAGGCTCATATATTTATTTAGTCGTCAGTTGATGGAGCCATTTAGGAAGAATTTAGGAGGTGTGTCACTGGGGGCAGGCTTTGAGGTTTCAAAAGATTAGGCCATTTCTAGTGGGCTTCTCTCTGCTTCCTACTTTCGGATCCAGATGTGCACTCTCAGCTCTGCCTGATGTCACACTTTTGCCCCACCATAGTGGACTCTAATCCTCTGAAACCATAAGCTCAATTAAATGCATTCTTTGTTAAGTTGCCCTGGGCATGGTATTTTGTCACATCTATAGAAGAGTAATTAAGACACAATGCAAGTTGATTTTTGAGATGACTAATGGGTAAGCTATAGAGAATGTAGAGAATGGGGGATTGTGGACTGTAATCTATGGCTATCTTAGAAGCCCAGTTTAACCTACAGTGACTAAAATAAAAGGCCATTTCCTGAAGAATGTCTTGAATCTTGTATTAACTCTAGGAGACAATAAGCTGTCTCTTGGTAATAAGGTTCCCAACAATGCACCTGAATCCTTTCACCATTGGGATATGGCAGCCTGGAGATAGGGACAGAGTCTGTTATAGTTGAGTGTTAAAGCATATTTCACATATGAGACCATGGTACAAAATATTATTTCAGTTGGATGGCAGAGTTAGTGGTAGCCAAGAAGCTTTCCTATCTAGTGTCTTTCCTGTGGCCTAGTTTACCATCAGCACTAAGTTTTAATGTGAACTCATGGTGGAGGCTTGAGGTCTGCAAGGAGATCTCCATGGGAGCCAACTTGACAGAAATATTGCCTTCTTGGCTTTGGAATCTGGGCACTCAAGCCTAGTGTCTTCTAACCTAAAGCTCTTGAAGCTAATCAGCTACTTGCTGTTTCATGCCTTCCAAAGTGAAACTGAAATGGAATTATTCCAGAGTCCCACCATGCTCCAAGTTCCATGTGGAGAGAAAAAAGATCAAGAGAAAAGAGCTACAGGTCAATCAGAGATTGGGAATTAATGTGCAACAAAAGCCTCTGGCTGTGCTGGTGATCTTACTTTTTGTTAGCATAAATCACCTAAGCTCATGTTTCAGCTGGTTCCATTTCCTGCAGCTAGGCAGCATTTTGATGCAACTCAGGTCCATACTTCTCTGCTGACCACAAAAAAACAACAAAAGAACAACCCACCACCACCACCAACAACAACAACAACAATAAAAATCCAAAAACCAAACCAGAAGCACAAATCATTCACTTATAATTAGATGCATATTTGGAATAGACACTAGCCTGGGGGAGTCTGTCTCAGTAATTAAAAACAAATCTGACAACTTCTTGAATAAAATGACATGAATAAATGTGTAAGTTTTTTGAAGAAATGAAAAAGGCCATGCCATCAGGTGGCATGATCATTATTTTTCAGTATAGAAGTATACTACATAGTTGAAAGATAAATTGGTAGTGTGAAAAGATTTGTGTTTGACTCATTGAGCACACCAGTTTCTAATATATCACTTACATATATCTGCTTCAGAGAGTTCAGATCAATTGAGTCTCTTGGTAGGAATCAGTCATGGTGGATTATGGAAACTAAGGGGAGGCAGCAGAGTTATGAGTGAGGCAGTAGTGCAATGATACTAAGAATCTGGGTCTTGGATGAGTCACTGATGTAGTTTGCAAACTTGGCCACAGTATTTCTCCTCCTTGACCCCACTTTCCTCTTTCTGGGATTCTCCTTTGTAAGATCTTGGGACTCAAAGGAAAGAAAAAGTGAGGGGAGCGGGAACCAAGTCAATAGTAGGGTGGAGTTCCAATGTCAAGATGATAAGAACTGACAGTCCTAGAAATAGCTTCCAGGCCCTCCTCTCTGCCTTCTTAACACTTTCAGTGTCATCTGATAATATACATCCGTTGAATATCTCTACTTAGCATGGTAGAACTTGCTTAAAATGGAAGATTACTTCCTTACAAGCAAATGGTATTGATTAAAAAAAACCCATGCAACACCATAATAAATCTTTATATTATGGGGAGGTAGGGGATAAAATGGATTCTAAGTGTTTGACTTTGGGTGTCTGCTGTGGAATAATCCTCTTGTATACTGTAATGATTTGTCACTTGAATTGATTTAATAAAACACTGATTGACCAGTAGCCAGGCTGGAAGTATAGGCAGGACATCCAAACTAAGAATGCTGAGAAGAGGAAAGGCAGAGTTAGGAGTTTCCAGCCAGATTCAAAGGAAGCAAGATGAGAAGGTCATACTTAGAAAGGTACCAAGCAATGTAGCTAAACATATATAAGAATTATGGGTTAATTTAAGTGTCAGAGCTAGTTAGTAATAAGCCTGAGCTACTGGTCAGGCATTTATAAGTAATATTAAGCCTCCAAGTCAATTATTTGGGAAGCGGCTATTTGGGCGTTGCTAGCAGGACATAAAATTCCACCTACAGGTGTCCTAGTCCTTGCTCCTTCCTAACTGGATAACTTAACAAGACACTTAATGACTCTGTGCTTCAGATTTATCAAATGAAAAATAAGAATAATAAATGGAACCCACCTAATAGATTTGCTGTAAGGATTCAAGTACACATGAAAAACAAGTAGGCAGAACGTAGAACTGGGCTTAGTATCTTCTAAGTGCTCAAGCATGTTAATTCTCATCATCATGGTGAAATTAGCCACTTATGTTTCTATAATATCATTAGAGTCAATGCCTTGAGTACTGCAAATTAGTAAGATTAATTAATAGTTTCATCCAATTTAAGATCTTCATTAAAGTTAAATGTGAGAGTCAGTCTCTTGTGACTTCTTCCTGGATAGAAGCACTTAGGAGATTTAGGAGCAACTGTTCTGTCTTGAATTCAATGCTGTCAGTGTTGGGAGCAGGTGGGTAATTTTCCTTCAAAGACTCTTACTTTAAAATTACCCTTTGACCCAAAACAGCTGGATTTTACCTTTAAATATCAAACTATTAATCTTCAAAACAGCTAAATGAATGACATTATGCCTCTGGAATTTTAAGTAAATCTGGTATAAATTCCAATTTATATTCTCTTAAGCATCATTAGAAGTAGATAAATGTTTTTACAAATTATAATTGATTTTGATCTTTGCTAAAAACTCAAGCTTTCTTCTCTACATGTATAAGTAATGTGGATGAAATGGAAGGTATGCAACTAACAATGAATAGCACAGAAATATTGCTTATATAATATTAAACAATATACTCTAACATTAGGAAGCACATTGACACCATGAATAATTGTTATTATATATGTTGCATAGGGGATACTGATTTTTCAAATTTTTTAATATATCACTCATTTAACTTGTACATAAGATTGTGAAAATACTGAAACCAGAGATATTGAATGATTTCCCTAGCATCAAAGAAGCTAATAAAAGCAAAGCTGATGTGGAACTGGAGTCAGCCTTGTTCCTACTGTGAGAGCATGTGCCCACCCCTAGTCCTGTAAATTGGAATCATTCCCATTTCTCTCATCACCTTACAACCTGAGGATTTACTATGAGTTTGATGTCTACTTTGCTCATTCTCACTAATTCCCCTATGGTAATTTGGGTTATTTAAAGCTAGCTAATAGAACAGCAATCATACAATTCCAGAGCAGAGGCACATCTAAATCAGCTAATAGAATTCTCTCATTTCTTCAGATGAAAGAAGGAAAAGGAAAGCTCATGACAGAGTTTGGATGCCTGCTATAAACTGATTGCATGTATTCCCAGAGCAAAACTAGGCACAGAAGTGGAGGAGGTACTTGGAAGATTTATTTGGACAAATAGACGCCCTTTGGGGCATATGTTCTGAAAAAATTAAATTGATAGTGACAGCTCATTGATAATTACTTTTACAAAACCAATATTCAATTGTGGTCCACCTAATCACAATTAACAATTGGAAGACAAAGGCAATATTCATCTAGTCATTTAGCAAATGATTCTGATGTCCTTCTATGAGCTAGAAGCTGGCATGTTCTGAGAATATAACAGTATATATAAATAATATATAAATATAATATATATATAAATAAATGAACTTGCATGTGATCCAGTTATACACTTGTGAGTACATATCTGAAAGAATCAAAATCAGTTTACTGTAGAGAGTCAAATATCTGTGAATTTTCCAGCAGTATCCACAAGAGCAAGTTATGGAATCAGCTTAGGTGTCAATCAACAGATGGATGGATAAAGGAATTATGAAGTTTTTATTCAATCATTAAGAATGACATTATGTCATGGACAGGAAAATGGGTGGAACTAGGTAAAACTGTAAAGGATGGAAGCAAGATAAAAGGATAACAGAAAGGGTGGATACAGTCAAAGTATATTATATTATATTTTTACATAGAAATATCATAATGAAACTCATTCCTTTGTATAATTAATACACGCTAATATAAAAATCTCAGTAGGATAAACATAAAAATGAAAAATTGGATAAAAGCCCAAGATAATTTAGAAGAAACAATGACATTTCTACAAAGGATATTTTTTTCAGAATATAATTGTGTGGCTATTTCCTTAGATAAACTAATGTTAAGTATTGTAATAATATATTTTCATATAAAAGTTATCCTAGCACTATTAATTAAGTTCCACTTATTTTCAATTTATTTTGTTTGCTATATAATATTTTTATTAATAAATACATAATATTTCCAATCATGAGCATCTCAAGTTTAATTACCATTTTGTCAGATAACATTTGTAATTTACTTACAAAACAGATAATTGATGCTTCCTATGGTCTTCCTTGAGTAGATAGCTGTGAAGTTGGTATTGATCTTTTAAATAGTACAGGTCCATAATTTTCTATTCAAATCCCTTATGAACAGATGCACTTCAGAATTCTGAATTTTCTGGATTATATATAAGGTAGTGTGATGCCTAAGCTATAGATTTTATAAGATGGGTACTGCCCAGAGCTGGGGCAGTAGCTAGTTATTAAAAACACCATAATCCTAAGAAAAATCTGGTGACGTAATTTTAAATAGCTCTATTTCTGTTCAGCTCAAGATTTCCTGCTAAATGAGGACTGTTCTTGAATTTTCTTGTTTCTGAACAGTTTGAATTTTGAAGTTGTAGGTGAGGAATGTTTGGCCTAAGAACTACACTGTGCATGGAGTAACACTGGCCTTGGGATATGTTGGAGATTCTATGCCTAGTCTCCAAGCAGGCTCTTCCATTGTTCATTCAATTGAGTGTTAGTGTTCGGTGAAGTACACATTTTCTGAATGCCAGGCACTATTCTAGGTGTTGTGAGAGATTTAAAGGAGAACAAATAGGTCTCTATATTAGCCATATTGTGATACCATATTTAAAACACCCTAGTTAAGTGACTTAAACAACAGACATTTATTTTCTTGTAGTTTTTAGAGGTTTGAAGTATAAGAGCAAGATGATGGCAGGGTTCATTTTCTAGGAAAGACTTTCTTCTTGGCACTTCTTTCTGTTCACTTTGACTTCATGTGACCTGTTTGTACATGTACAGAGGAAGTGATCTTTGGTGTCTCCTACTTCTCCTATAAGTCTGTCAGACCTTTTGACATCAATAAATGTTAATTACACCCATAAAGTCTCTACCTCTAAAGAAAGCTGCATTTGGGGAGCTAGAGCTTGAACACAAAAAATTTGAGAAGACAACTTCATCCTTAGGAAGCTCTTTCCCTCATACAGCTCACAGTCTAGTTGTACATTAATATATAAGGACTGAATACAGAGATTTCAGTCCATAGTCCTTGGCTCTGTTGCTTCTGGGTCCTGTAGTGAGGAAGATTATTAGGGTAGTAGGAGCATGTGGAAGAAGAGACTGGAGACCAAGAATAACCTTCAAAAGCATGTTACCAGTGACCTGTTTTCTCCAACTGGGCCTCATATCTTAAAATTCTCATTACGTCCCAATAGCCAACTAGGTTATAGGACCCAAGAGCACTGACAACTGGGACCAAGTGCTCAACACAGGGGCCTGTGGGTAACATTTTATATTCAACCAATACCTTCTACCCTTGTCCTCCCTCAAGCTCCTGGCTATCTTATAATACAAAACCCATTTAGTCCATCTTTAAGAGTCCCCAAAGTCTCAACAATTCCAATACCATTAATAGGTTCAAGTCTTCTCCTAGTTATGGGTCCCATTTTGTCTCCCTAGCCATGGGTTATAATATTTCTCAGCCTGGGATAAGGCAGAAAATCATGGTTTGCTACATAGTGTCTCTGTGCCCATTTTCTTAAGTGAGACTTGTGTACAATTATATTTTGTGTATGTGTAATCTTTGGGGAGAATTTTGATGTGCATTTTATGTCTGCTTTGTGATGAAGATTTTCTTGATTCCCTAGGTTCTTGAACAAACAAATTAAAATGATCTGTTCTTTCAAGATATAAGTTATCTATGAATTCATCTTGGTCTGCAATCTAATAAAAAAAGCATTACATGATAATATCTTAATATGCTAAATTCTTACTCATCCAATTTAACCCACATTCTTGATAAAAAGTTCAACAATATTAATTTGATTTAAATTTATGATGTTTACAGAAATTGGACTTTTGTTTAATGGAGAAGTTCTCATGCAATTACAACTAATATCAGAAATAGGACTGGAATGCCTATGTTGTAACTGAGGTAGACTTTCAGCCAATTAGACAAACCAACTTTACTAGAGGCATAGAAAGCAAATGATAATACTACAATCATTGTGGTAATCAATTCAGAAAAATCAAGAGAACTAAATGAAAGATCTACTAAAAGTATTAAGACAATTCAACAAAGTACCAAATTAATATACAGGAATCAATAACTTTTATTTATATAAAATATAACTAATAATAAATTAGTAATAATAGCAACTTAAAAGTAGTAAAAATTGAGTGAACTGGAAATGTACAAGCACATTAAAGTTGGTTTTATTGGCCAGATGGTGGTGGCTTATGCCTTTAGTCCCAGCACTTGGGAGGCAGAGCCAAGTGGATCTCTGTGAGTTCAAGGCCAGCCTGATCAAGATCCAGGACAGGCACCAAAATTACACAGAGAAACCCTGTCTCAAAAAACAAAACAATAAATGAATAAATAAAATAAAGTTGGTTTTATCAAATCAAAAGATGGTCCATGTTTGGATGTGAGAAAGTCTAACATCAGAAGTATTAATCATTTGCAGGTTAACATTGTTCTACTGTGTTTGTAGTCAATATATAAATGTTTACTTGTTGAGAATGATACAATTAGGAATGCTCCCTCTAAAAGATGTAGTTGGGTAAGGTAAAAAAATATGTTACATGTATATTCATATTAATGCATTGCCCATATAAAAGTAAATAAATATTTTTGTAAATTGTGTGCACCTAAAGTTCTAAAATCTGAACATTCATATTTGTGGGAGCAGGGGCTGAAATTCTTACCAGGGTAACTTTGTTTTCTGTTACTATTCACATCTGATGAGGGGCAGTATTAAAAATGAATTAGCTTAAGTGAATAGTGTTGCTCATCTTTCTGTGCAATAATATACAATCTGAAGTGAAGGAAAAAATAGTAACTAAGCTTTCTGGATTCTGAAAACAAAGGACTTCCTCCTTTAAATACCTCATTGGTGGTGAATTTTCATTAGTAGATCTTTCCTGTATGTATGTCTACATGAGTGTATGTGTTTTGTTCTACTTAATGAATTCAAGAAAGAGAAATCTTGGAATGTATAATTCATTTGTATTTATCATAAATCAACAGAAGAAATTATAGTGACAAACTGGGGAATAGTCAGGTGTTCTTACAGTTTAATTTTATTTGCCTAATTATTCCACTGACTTAAAAATGTTCTGAAAATTAAAAGTGATAAAATATTTATATTAGTATTACCTTTATTTGGATAGAACAGCTAGTTTTAATGAACCATAATCTTAGGACAATAATCTTGGAAAGTTTTAGTAATCTCTGAAAAGATAGAGAATTCTTAGATTGTAGATGATATTGACATATCTTTCTCACCTTTCAATTAAGTTTTAATGAAGTTATCTAGTGTTTAGACTTTATTAATTGATGTTAGCTCTGCCTGACAACTGTAGACTTCTTCCCAGGTGGAAGAACACCCTTGTCTATTTTCTTTTGAATACAGTTTATCTGATTATCCAGCTTACTTAGAAATGGCAATTCTGGCCGGGCGGTGGTGGCGCACGCCTTTAATCCCAGCACTCGGGAGGCAGAGCCAGGCGGATCTCTGTGAGTTCAAGGTCAGCCTGGGCTACCAAGTGAGTTCCAGGAGAGGCACAAAGCTACACAGAGAAACCCTGTCTCGAGAAAAAAAAAATGGCAATTCTAATCAATATTAGTCATTCTCTTTTTTATAATTTAATTTAATTTTATGTATCAGCCATGGATTCCCTTGTTCTTCCCCCTCCCCCCCCCCCCGCCTTCCCCCCAGCCCGCCCCCCATTCCTGTCTCCTCCAGGGCAAAGACTCCCCTGAGGATTGAGTTCAACCTTGTAGATTCAGTCCAGGCAGGTCCAGTCCCCTCCTCCCAGGCTGAGCCAAGTTTCCCTGTATAAGACCCAGGTTTCAAACAGCCAACTCATGCACTGAGTACAGGACCTGGTCCCACTGCCTGGATGCCTCCCAAACAGATCAAGCCAATCAACTGTCTCACTTATCCAGAGGGCCTGATCCAGTTGGGGGCTCCTCAGCTATTGGTTCATAGTTCACGTGTTTCCATTCATTTGGCTATTTGTCCCTGTGCTTTATCCAACCTTGGTCTCAACAACTCTCACTCATACAAACCCTCCTCTTTCTCGCCAACTGGACTCCTGGAGCTCCACCTGGGGCCTGGCTGTGGATCTCTACATCCGGTTCCCTCAGTCATTGGATGGGGTTTCTAGCACCACAATTAGGGTGTTTGGCCATCCTATCACCAGAGTAGGTCAGTTCAGAATGGCTAAGATCAAAAACACTGAAGACACCTTATGCTGGAGAAGATGTGGAGCTAGGGGAACTCTCTTCCAGTGCTGGTGGGAATGCAAGCTTGTGCAACCACTTTGGAAATCAATATGGCACTTTCTTAGAAAATTGGGAATCAATCTCCCCCAAGACCCAGCTATACCACTCTTGGGCATATACCCAAGGAATGCTCAATCATACCACAAGAGCACTTGCTCAACTATGTTCATATCAGCATTATTTGTAATAGCCAGAACCTGGAAACAACCTAGATGCCCCTCAACTGAAGAATGGATAAATAAAATGTGGTACATATACACAATGGAATACTACTCATCAGAGAAAAACAATGACATCATGAGGTTTGCAGGCAAATGGATGGATCTAGAAAAAAATCATCCTGAGTGAGGTAACCCAGACTCAGAAAAACAAACATGGTATGTACTCACTCATAGGAGGATACTAGATGTGGAACAAGGATGACTGGACTGCTACTCACATTACCAGGGAGGCTACCTGGAAAACAGGACCCCAAGAAAGACACGGGGATTGCCCAATGATGGAGAAATGGATGAGATCTACATGAACAGCCTGGACATGAGTGGGGGTAATGAAGGGCGAGGGTCGAGGGAAAGAGAGCTTGGGGGAGCGGGAGATCCCAGCTGGATCAACAACAGAGAGGGAGAACAAGGAATAGGAGACCATGGTAAATGAAGACCACATGAGAATAGGAAGAAACAAAGTACTAGAGAGGCCCATAGAAATCCACAAAGATACCCCCACAATAGACTGCTGGAAATGGTCGAGAGACAGCCTGAACTGACCTACTCTGGTGATGGGATGGCCAAACACCCTAATTGTCGTGCTAGAAACCCCATCCAATGACTGAGGGAACTGGATGCAGAGATCCACGGCTAGGCCCCAGGTGGAGCTCCAGGAGTCCAATTAGCGAGAAAGAGGAGGGTTTATATGAGCGAGAATTGTTGAGACCAAGGTTGGATAAAGCACAGGGACAAATAGCCAAACGAATGGAAACACATGAACTATGAACCAGTGGCTGGGGGGCCCCCAACTGGATCAGGCCCTCTGAATTGGTGAGACTGTTGATTGGCTTGATCTGTTTGGGAGGCAGCCAGGCAGTGGGACCAGGTCCTGTGCTCATTGCATGAGTTGACTGTTTGAAATCTGGGTCTTATACAGGGTCACTTGGCTCGGCCTGGGAAGAGGGGACTGGACCGGCCTGGACTGAGTCTACCAGGTTGATCTCAGTCCTTGGGGGAGGCTTTGCCCTGGAGGAGGTGGGAATGGGGGGTGGGCTGGGGGGAGGGTGAGGGGAGCGGGAGGGGGAAGAACAAGGGAATCCGTGCCTGATATGTAGAACTGAATTAAAACAAAAAAAAATAACAAAAAAATATTTGAAATGGCAATGCATAAGTGCAAACAACTGAGCTCACTAGAAATAAACCTAACAAGTACTGGTAGAATATTGGGGTAGAGAGGCACATTCTAAGTGTTGACAAACGGAGACAATCTATAGAACCTTTACGGACCAATTCTGAGAATGGAACAAATTCCGAAAGACAACTGTATATATGACTGCAAATTGTTAAATGGATACCCTCAGTTTGGATTATTGACATCAAGAATAACAGAGACTTTACATGAAAATATGATGTGGGCCGGGTGGTGGTGGTACATGCCTTTAATCCCAGAACTCAGGAGGCAAAGCCAGGCAGATTTCTGTGAGTTCGAGGCCAGTGTGGTCTACAGAATGAGATCCTGTACAGGTACCAAAACTACAAAGAGAAACCCTGTCTTGAAAAAAAAAAAGAAAAGAAAAAGAAAATATGGTGTGACCACCACCTTTCCTAATCTACAGCAGTAAGGAAATCAGGAATAGCCAAGCAAAAATGAAGACATTCTTGTCTAGAGTACAGGATGGAGAACAGGAGGGTAATGGAGAATCCCAGAAAGTATCTAGTTCCAGCCTCCAGGGATCCTCTATAGAATCCAGTTTGGCTCTGATCTTGACTGATTTGTATTATTTTATTTTGCTTTTATTCTTGAGAATATCATACAAGTATACAATCATATATGATCATACCTACCCTCTATAACTCCAACTCCTCAAATGACTTTCCAGGAGCTCCCCTCCAATTTCATGTCTTTTTTTCAATAACTTCCTGGTGTAATTTATGGGTAACTGTTTACTGATTGGATTTGTGGCCTCCTTCACAGGAGGAAATTTTATGCTTAGTATAGTAATCCTGATTAAAAACCCATGCTGGGGAGGTCATTGGCCACTGAGCAGTGGTTCTCAATCTGTGGATCATGACCCCTTTGGGGGTCCAATGACCCTTTTGCAGGAGTCATCTAAGACCATCACAAAACACAGATATTTACTTTATGATTCTAACAGTAGCAAAATGACAGTTATGAAGTAGCAATGAAAATAACGTTATGGCTGGGCTCACCACAACATGAGGAACTGTATTAAAGGGTCGCAGCATTGGGAAGGGTGAGAACCACTGCCCAAGAGCCTGCTATTGCTATTTTGCTACATTGTCACGATGTCAAATTGCCTTCTAAATGTTTATAGTTATAGTCATTCATTTCAATGCAGATTCTTACTTATAAAATAAATCTTCGATATTCTAGGTATTTACTCAAGTAAACTCCGATTTCCATCTTTAGAGAATTTCCCATGTGCATATAGTCCCTATTTAGTATAGCTATCACAACTGGATCATTTGATTTTACCCAAACCTTTCTCACTTTTCTCCATTATGAATACTATAGAATTCTGGGGTGCTTTTCTTTTAGCCTCAGATATTGCAGTGTCCATTGTGCTTAGGTCATTATTAGGTCATTGTGTAAATCTATGGTCATCAGGGATGTGTGATGAGGCCTCTGATTTGGGTATGCAATGGATGGCTGCCTTCTTATTATGTGCTTACATGAGGCTGGAGAGAAGCAGCAAAGCAAGCTCTCTGGTGTCACCTCTTGTAAGGGCATTGACCTCATCATGAGGTTCCACTGTTCTTACCTTTACCTCAACTTAGTCGATTTCCAAAGTCCCCATCTCCAAGTGCCAGCTCATTAGGATTTTATTTGACATAAATATAGAAATTTTGAAAGGATACAAACATTAAATACAAAATAGTTAATTCTTTGGGATATACATACTACAGTACAATACTGGGTACAGTAAAAGTGTGAAATCTCTAGTAAGTCAATCCATTAGGTATAAATGAACGCATATTTGTCTTTAATCAGTATAGGTAGTGGTAATTTCCATCTATGAACACAATTCTGAGCATGAAAATTCACAGAAGGATGTGTTTGAGTGTTAGTTAAGGTACCATAGCAAGTAAGATTTTTCTCCTTAACTTAATTAAGAAGATAAGTGGGACATTGATGAAATATTTATTTATTTATTTATTTATTTATTTATTGAGACAAAGTTTCTCTGTGTGACAGCTCTGGCTGTTCTGAAACTCGCTATGTAGATCAGGCTGGTCTAAAACTCAGAGATCTGCCTGTATCTGCCTCCCAAGTGTGGGGATTAAAGACATCCACCACCCCTGCTCAGCAGAAATCGTTAAAGCAATTAAATATGTCAAAGAGATCAAACCTGGGATATTGATGTAAGCTTTCTTCAGCTTTACAGATTGGGGGCAGGGAGGAGCGGTCTTCTAATTTCTCTGTTAGGATATACATGAAATGAGAGGTTTTTACATTTTTAGTCAGTGTATGAGATAGGGATATTATGGCAAAAAGGAAAACAAAGAAATGGTATCTGTATAATGAAAATGTAATGATAGTGATGGTAATAAAAAACAACATGCAGGTTATATTTTCCACTTCAAGTCTATGTTAAATAGCTTGCTATAGGAATTCCTTCCTGGGTAGAAAGTAGCTGGGCTTCACTCACTATATTTCAGATCATCAGCTTCATTAGGGAAGATACTGAAAAGACTAGTTGTAAGCTCACTCTAATGAGACAGAAACCTTCCTGAAGGTGAAAGGCACGAAGAACATTCTGATGTAGTCCCCCTTTATGCCATATGAACTTGATTAACTTGTTGTCAAAGAACAAAGGAACAGCAGGAAGCAAGGGAACTGGATTTTTGTTAATTTTTTTTCTGAATACAGCTTAATTTTCACACCATGGAGAAAAGTTGCCCCTTTTCTTATGTTTGCTACTCTGTTGAGAGTGTCCTACGTAGAAAATCAATTACCTTGTCTCATGTTGGGTTGACTGTTTAATTAACTTAGCAGCTTAATGGAGACAAAAGGTGATTACAGCAGTTTGAGGAAGCTTTTGAAATTATTGTTTATAATGTACAATAAAATTTTATCAAAGATTTCTCCATAGTAGTTATGATGTGGGTAAATTTTGTTCCCTTACTCCAATGTTTTGTTAGTCCTTGAAGGTGATTAACACAGTGGTCCTGTAAAAAATAGAAACTTAAGCCCTCTTGTTATGTTTAAATACATGCAACATAATATCACCTGGACTAGAATATTATATTTGATATGAATTTATAAGTTGTTGTATTGCTTTGGGTTAATCCTTGCATTTCAAATCATTATATATTTGTCAATGGAGCAAATTAAAGTAATAATGAATTTTAAAGATCAGCTTTCAGGAATTTACTTTTTATATCTGCTCAACATTTTTAATTGCATTTTTAGAGGACTCATTAGAAATTCATATGTCCTTGATTAGAAAAGGGGAAGAAGACTTTTACCAAGACTATATTTGTTATTAAATTAGGCAGATATGAAATAAAATTAAAAATTAAGAACAGTAATCTCTATACACAGCCAAGGTTGGCCCTGGTGAGTCCACCTGATTTTCTCCCTACCCCCTGAACCTTCCTCAACCTCCTCAAATCTAGGCCAGATCCCACATCCAGTGAGTAGCCTAGTCTGACCACCTATGCTTGCACAGCTCCCAAAATTCAGGCTCTGGCCAGGATACATCTGCCTACTCCCATATTTCATATTTCTCTACCCAGCTGGATCTTACTTATCCTTTGTCATAGTATAGCTGGATGAATTAGACTGATTCTCCCTCTCCATACACACTCCCTAACATCAAAATCTACTGTCGAACTCCAGATTTGGATCAGGATGTACATCCTTCATGCCAGCCCAGCCCCCTTTTTTCACCTGACTTCCTTCTACCTAAGCCATATATACAGTCTTTAGGCCCAAACCAATGTACACATTCTGTGTTGTGCCACAATTTACTGTATCTATATCAGACATAGAAATAACAAAAGAAGTCCACAAGCGCATTTCTCATCACAAAATATAAACAATATAAAACATCAATACAGTATTTTCCCCCCAAAAAATCTATCAATCCCTTAGAAATGTTTACCTATGAGAACTATGTAGATGAACCCTGGATCACAGAATTTATAAGAAAAACATAAACTTAATCAACAACTTCAAGGACTTTAAAGAAGACACAAAGAAATAGTTCAATTACTTAAAAATAGATTTAAAGACAATAAACATTTGAATGATGCTCAAGAAAACACGAACATGACAGCTAGGGTGTTCGGCCATCAAATCACCAGAGCAGGTCTGCTCAGGCACTCTCTTGACCATTGCCAGTCGTCTACAGTGGAGGTATCTTTGTGGATTTCTGGGTACCTCTCTAGCACTCTGTTTCTTCCTATTCCCCTGGGGTCTTCATTCATCATGGTATCTCCCTCCCTGTTCTCCCACTCTGCTCCTGATTCAGCTGGGACCTCCCACTCCCCTAAGCTCTCTTTCCCTCGACCCTTGCCCACCATTACCCCCCAACCCCAGTTTGCTCATGTAGATCTCATGCGTTTCTCTGTTGTTGGGTGATCCCTGTGTCTTTCTTAGGGTCCTCTTTACTAGGTAGCCTCCCTGGAACTGTGAGTTGCAGTCGATTATCCTTTGCTTTACATCTAGTATCTACTTATGAATGAGTACATACCATGTTTGTCTTTCTGAGTCTGGGTTACCTCACTCAGGATGATTTTTTTCTAGTTCCATCCATTTGCCTGCAAACCTCATGATGTCCTTGTTTTTCTCTGCTGAGTAGTATTCCATTGTGTATATGTACCACATTTTATTTATCCATTCTTCAGTTGAAGGGCATTTAGGTTGTTTCCAGGTTCTGGCTATTACGAATAATGCTGCTATGAACATAGTTGAGTATGTGTCCTTGTGGTATGATTGAGCATTCCTTGGGTATATGCCCAAGAGTGGTATAGCTGGGTCTTGAGGAAGATTGATTCCCACTTTTCTGAGAAACCGCCATACTGATTTCCAAAGTGGCTGTACAAGTTTACATTGCCACCAACAGTGGAGGAGTGTTCTGCTTGCTCCACATCCTCTCCAAGATAAGCTGTCTTCAGTGTTTTTGATCCTAGCCATTCTGATGGGTGTAAGATGGTATCTCAGAGTCGTTTTGATTTGCATTTCCCTGATGACTAAGGATGTTGAGCAGTTCCTTAAATGGCTGAACACCCTGGCTGTCATGATAGAACTCTCATCCAGTGTCTGATGGAAGTAGATGCAGAGATCCACGCCCGAGCCCCAGGTGGAGCTCCAGGAGTCCAGTGGGCGAGAGAGTGGAGGGATTGTATGAGTGAGAGATATTGAGACCATGATTGGAAAAAGCACAGGGAAAAATAGCCAAACTCGTGGAAACACATGAACTGTGAACCAATGGCTGAGGAACCCCCTTGGAACTGGACCAGGCCCTCTGGATAAGTGGGACAGTTGATTAGCTTGAACTGTTTGGGAGGTGCCCAGGCAGTGGAGCTGGGCCTGTCCTTGGTGTATGGGCTGGCTTTTTGGAGCCTGGGGCCTATGCTGGGACACTTTGCTCAGTCTTGGCGTAGGGAGGAGGGGACTGGACCTGCCTCAGCTGAGTCTACCAGGCTGGGCTGACTCCCCAGGGGAGACCTTGCCTTGGAGGAGGTGGGAATGGAGGGTGGGTTGGGGGGAGGGCTGGGGGTGGGAGGAGGGAGGACAGGGGAATCTGTGGCTGATACATGAAATTAAGTTAATTATAAAATAAAAATAAAAATAAAAAAATACAACCTATCTCTGTGTTGTCTACAAGAAAATACTTAGCTTTAAACACAGGCAAAAGGACAGCCAAAAGTACTCCAATCAGATAGGAACAGGAAGCAAGTGGGTATTGTTATGCAAATATCAGCCAAAATAGACCAAACTGAATCTATTGAGAAGAGACAAAGAAGGATATTCCATTCTAGTCAAGAGACCAATTAACCAAGAAGACTTCACTATCTTAAGCATATATGGATCAAACTCTGGGACACCCAATTTCATAAAACTTCTACTACTGGAATTAAAAACACAGATCAAAATCAAACCATCAAAAGTAGTTGATTTCAATACCCCACTTTCTCCATACCAAAAAGAAAATAAGAGAGAAATATCAGATTTAATTGACATCATATATGAAATGTATTTAATGGATATCTATAGAATATTCTATACAAATGCCAAAGAATACACATTGTACTCAGTAGCACATGGAAGCTTTTCTAAAGTAGACCATATCCTGGGACACAAAACAAATCTTTATAGATTAAAAATGACTGGAGTTGTATCATTCCTTGTGTCCTGTCTGATCACAATGCAATAAAACTTAAAACTGACATCAAACAAATCTCCAGTCAATACACAGACTGATGGAGATTAAACAAGTCATTATTGAATGATGAATATGTCAAGAAGAATCCAAGAAATAAATAAAATTTCTGGAACTAACTAAATAAGAATAAAAGCACATCACAAAGACCTCTGGGAGACATTACAAAGAGACTGTGAGATAAACTTATAGCTGTAAATGCCCACATTAAAAACTAGAAAGAAGATAAATAAATGAATTAGTGACACAACTCAAAAACTTATGGAAAACAAGAACAAACCAAACCAAAAACCACTAGATTCAAGAAAAAACTCAGCAGAAATTAAAGAAAAAGAAATAAAGAAAACAATACAATGAATGAATACATATAAGAGATGTTTCTTTGAGAAGATAAATATGATCAACAGGCTATTGTACCAATTGGCCAAAAGAAAGAAAGAGAAGGCTCAAGTAATCAAGTAACAGAATGAGAAAAATTCAGGGAAATATTACAACACAGACCGGATAATTGAATATATTATAAAAGAATAATGTAAAAACCTGTATTCCATTAAGTGGGAAAAATCTAAAAGAAATGAGCATATTTTTAGATTCAGCTAAAACACCAAAAATAACCATAATGTCAACAATCTATGCAGACAAATGAGGATATTGAAATAGTAATAAAAACCCTTTTATCCATAAAAAAAAAGTCTGGACCCAGACGGATCTACAGCAGAATTTTACCAGACTTTCAAAGAAGATCTAAAACAAATCCTTCCTAATCTATTTAAAAAATAGAAACAGAAGGAGCACCCCAAACTCCTTCTTTGAAGTCACTATCAGTATAATACCAAAACTAGGTGAAGAAACAGCAAAACCAGAAAACTACAGGTGAACATCACTGATGAGCATACACTCAAAATATCTCAATAAAATACTTACAAACAGAATACAGACATACATCACCATGACCATGTTGTTTCTGTACTGGAGATGCAGGCGTGGTTCAATATACAGAAGTCAATAAATGTAAAAAATAAAATTAAAACACAACACCCACATGAATGCACTTAAAGACAAAAATCACATGATGATCTCTATAGAAGGAGAAAAAGTCTTTGATGAAACCCATCATGTCTTCATGATGAAAACCATAAAGAAAGTAGTAGTAAATGGGACAATAAAAGCTGTATATGAGAAATCACAGCCAACTTTATCCTAAATGGAGAAAAACTTGAAGCAATCACACTGAAATCCGGAATGAGACTGTGCTATCCAGTATCCCCACTTCTTTTCAATATTGTTGTTGAAGCACTAGCTGGAACAAAAAGTCAAGAGAGTGAAATCAAAGGGATACAAGTAGGAAAAGGTTAACTCAAACTATCCCTATTTTCAGGTGAGATGAGTTAGTGTACATAAGAGATTCTAAAAATTTTACCCCAAACAACTGGAAACAATCAACAATTTCAGCATTGTAGCAGAGCAAACAATTGGCTTGCATAAATCAATAGCTTTTCTATCCACCATCAACAAACATACAGAGAAAGAGATCATGGACACACTCCTATTCACAATAACCTCAAAGAAAATAAAATATTTAGGAATAAATCTAACCAAGGTAGTGAAGGCCATCTATAATAAAAAACTTTAAACCTCTGAAAAAAGAGATACAAAAGACACTAGAAAATGGAAAGGTATCTCATGATCATGGATTCATAGTTTTAACATTGTGAAAATGACCATTGTACCGTAAGCTATTTATAGATTCAATTCAATCACAAAATCAAAATCCCCATCTCATTTTTCACCAAAACAGAAAGAACTATCACAAAATCTATATGGAACCCCAAAGACTCAGGCTAGCCAAAACAATTCTGATCAAAGATAAATTTTGGATAGATTACAATTCTAGATCTTAAGATATACCAGAGTTATCACAATAAAAACAATGTAATACTAACATAAAAATACACATGTAGATCTACGGAACAAAACTGTTGACCAAAACATGACTACCTATAACTACAACAATCTAATATATGACAAGGACTCCCAAAACATAAGCTGTAGAAAACAAAGCATCTTCAACAAATGACACTAGAAAAACTGAATGTCCACATGAAGAAAAATAGTGAAATTAGACCTGTATACAACCCCCATACCAAAAAACCTAACTCCAAATGGATCAGAGACCTAAATGTGAAACATTGAAACTGCTAGAAGGAAACAAGCAGTGGTATAGGTGTAGGAAAAGTCCTTATGAGTAGGGCCCCATTTACCTAGGAATTGAGGCAAACAATTAGCAAGTGGAACCTCAGCAAACTAAAACATTTCTACACAGCTAAAGAAACAATCTAGCAGGCAAAGAGGAAGCCCACCAAATGGGACAGAATCTTTGTCACCTATCCATCAGACAGAGAATAAATTATAGAAAATTACACGTATAAAGAACTCAAAGAACAAAGAGACAAAAAAAAAACAAAAATCAAACAAACAAAAACAAACTATCCATTTAAAAATGGGCCTGGGATCTGATACAGGAGTTCTCAAAAGATGAAAAAAATCACTAAGAACTATCTCAAAAAAATGTTCATCATCCTTAGCAGTTAGGGTAACACAAATTAAAGCAAATTTGAGATTTTATTTAACCTCAGTTAGAATGGCCCAAAACAACTGACAACAAATGCTGGAGAGGATGTGGTGAAAAAAAGAACTCTCACTCACTGTTGGTGTAATAGCAAACTGGTTTAGCCACTCTGGGAATCAGTGTGGAGAACTCTCAAAAAAATTAAAAATAAATGTACCATATGACCTAGCTATACCACTTGTTGGCATATGCTCAAAGTACTCAACATCCTGTGTTTTAGTCTCTTTGGTGCAAGAAGGTACTCTGCAGGCTATGGAAAGAGAAATATGGACACCAACCCAGCCACAAAACCCTTGACCTACAATCTGTCCTGCATGCAAGATGTTCTGAGGTAATGGTTCCACAGAACTTGTGGGAATTAACAACCAGTGTTTGGTTTAATTTAGGGACTATTCCATGAAACATGACTTACCAAAATAAATAAACAAACGAGCAAGCAAAAAAACAAACAAACATTAAATAAATAAATAAAGAGATTCCTAATGATATTTTGCTATATTCATAGATTGGTGCCTTGTCTAGTCATCACCAGAGAGGCTTCCACTAGGAAAGGATTCAGAGACCCATAGCTAGACATAATACAGAGAGAGAGTGTTTAAATTGGAGATCTCCATTAGGTTCCTCCCCTCAGAGCTCAAGAAAACCCGAGGAAGAGGGAGAGGGAAGGTTCCAGGAGTCAGAGGGTATGGAGGACACCATGAGAACATAGCCCACTGAATCACAGAAGCAGGCTTCATATGGGCTCACAGAGACTGAATCAGCAAACACTGAGCCTGCATGGGTCTGTGCCAGGTCCTCTGCGTATATGTTATGGTTGTTAGCTTGTTTGTTTGGTTTTTTTGGTGTGTGTGTGTGGGGGGGGGGATTCCTAAGAGTGGGAGGGGGTTTATTTCTCTGACTCTTGTCTGCTCTTGGGACTCTTTTCGTCCTATTGGGTTGCCTTGTCCAGCACCAGTGTGAGGGCTTTTGCCTTGTCTTATTGTATCTTGTTTTGTTGTGTTTGGTTGTTGTCTCTTGGAGACCTGCTCCTTTGTGAAGGGACATGGGGGGGTGGATATGTGGGGGGCAACTGGGAGGTATGGAGGGAAAGGAAACTGTGGTTTGAATGTGTGTATAAGATGAGAATCTATTTTCATTTTTCAAAAGGATGAATGACTTTATAAATGTGAGTACTCCTTTACACACAAATCCACAGATTTCCATCCATTTACCATAAATTAAATAATGATGTCTGTTCTTAGATTCCCATCATTTTTCTTTTCATTCCTATTTCCTAACTTATGGCATGTTCTTTATTAGCAAATTCACATTGCTGGTTTCCTTTCCTTTCAAATTACCCTGTTCAGCATCCTCAGGATGAGAGTTTTTTGTTTGTTTGTTTGGTTGGTTGGTTGGATTTTTGTTTTTTTGAGACAGGGTTTGTATGTATAGCTTTGTGCCTTTCCTGGAACTCACTCTGTATCCCAGGCTGGCCTCAAACTCACAAAGATCCACCTACCTCTGCCTCCCGAGTCCTGGGATTATAGGCATGTGCCACTACTGCCTGGCACGATGAGAGTTTTGAGAGATTTCAGCTGTGGGTCTTCCAAGTGCCACAAGTACTACTTGGGCCCTTCATTGCTTCCTTTGAAAAGGAGACCTAACCTTGCCTGCCTTTGAAAGTTCTATAAATTTCATAATACAATAGATAATAAAGTCATTAGCAAATTTAACATGCTGTACAAATATAAAATTGTGATCAACTTTACATGCAACCCATCCATATACAAGCCACAGATGAAGACAAATGTGCTTGAACAGCACTTTCTGGGGCAGGTGTATTTTTGACATTCTATAAAATGATCTTTGACTCCCAAGTCTGCCTGTACTCAAAGCAATTCCTAAAGTAGTTCCCTTCTCTCCCTCCTCCCCTTTCTCTTCCTCCTCCCCCTTTTTGTCTTTTTCTTAGGGTTTAATTAGATGCTTATGAATCCCTTTGTACCATGTCCAACATCTGTTCATGCTTCACCGTGTCAGGTTCTGTTCAGCTAATGCAAAAGTGAACAATGACCTATTTTGCTTGATTTACTCAGTTTTTGGCACATGCAAACCTCTGACCTATAGGTGTTTGTTATGTCTTTACAAAGTCCTGGGACACAGGTGGGAGGAAGGGAAAGTAGAAGCTGAGAGTAAACAGTTATTTAATATCTTCAACATTATTAAGGGCTCATGCCCATCTAGACAAAGCTGTATAGTTATGACAACTAGGATGCCCACTCTCCCCTGCTAAGGAACCCTCTCCATCTTTATCAAACCTCCTTTCTGTGTTATATCATCCTTACTTTTTCTGCCACAAAACTTTTTTACACATTCCAGTTACCATCTCTTAAATCTTTTATACTCACCTAAGACTAACTCTGGCCCTCTATATAAAATTAACTTTCTCTACTTCTCAATGCAAAGGTTTAAAGCAAGCTATTTGGAGATACAAGGAGAGGCTGTAGCTAAAAGTCAGGTCATTGGAGCAATATTTTCTGAATTCAAGTTGCATTCTTGCATTACTCCCTTCTAAAGATTCTGCACGTCACAGAAATTCTCTTAGCTCAGTTTATAAAACTATACAATGGGCTAATGGGGTGAGCCAGAATCTCTACTTCATCCACTGGTGAAATGAGATAACTAAATCAAAAAATTAAATTAATTGCCTAGGGAATTCAAAAAACGTGCCTGAGGAATAAGTATGCTAGTCAATATACTTTTTGTCAATTAAAGGAATTAATGGGACCTAGAAATGACCATAAGTACATAGCTTTGGACTCTGAAAAGTCTAAATTCTCATTTGGTCTCTGTCATTTACTGGCCATCCATGTAGACACAAACTAGATAATGAATATATATAGGTTTAAATTCCATCATCTGTAAATAGTATCTTTAATATAGATCACTGTATTAAATATTAAATATCATGACATGTAAATATCTAAATGTGATATCTATATATATTTAGATTATTTATATATATTTATTTTGAATATATACCCATATATCTATATATTTGTATATATCACATCAAATATACATACATATATTCATATTAAATATATATTTAATGTGATATATATATCACATTGAAGAAGGCTTTGATAAATATTCAGTACACCAGCAAACTGGCTAGTTTTCTGTAGGCTGTTGTATTTCATCTCCCTAATGATTTCATCCTGATCGTCCACAATGCTGTCAACTATATTCACTTATTTGAGATGAAGAATTTCAATAGTGCAACAGAAAAGTCAGGTTGAATGGCAGAACTACTTTTGCATACACTAGATTCGTGGTACTTCTCAGTTAACAAAGGATCAATGATGGTATTGTGCAAACAAGACAGCAAAGTTTGAGCAATACACAAAAAAATTGATAGTTTAAATTAACTCAACAGAAAAAAGTCCCTTAATTATTTTCAAAGTATACCCATCTCACTCTGTGGGAAAACCAGCAACCTAATAATGCATCAAGTCTAGGAAGCCCAAGCAGACTGTTCCAAAAGCTCTGCGTTCCTGTTCTAGTTTTCCTTAGATTAATTACAAAGATGCAAAATAATATATTGAGGGATATGTTTTGTTGGTATCTGTCTTCAAAGTACTTTGTTTTGGAAAATAGCTTTTCCATGTACATACATATTTGTGTACAGTATAAAGTTGTGGGGTCAAAGAGGAAAAGGCCAAAAAGAGGGTTTACTGTAATTATTTATTTTTTCTCAGAGAAACAGAATAAGAAATATATTACGATGAGAATATGAAGCATAAATAGCAATTAGGGTGAGAAGCAGGGACAATGAAAGCATCAGGCAAATGTTCACCTTTACCAAATACGGAGGGAATACTTATTAGGTACCTTGACATTTAAAGAGAGTCTGAGGCTCCAATTAAGATATATTATCTATTACACAGTTATCTGTTTTTTTCTAATCAAGTATATTAATCAAATCGTAGGCATAGCAAATAGAATAGATGAAGGGTTTTACTACTCATCTTACCCATGAGTGCCATTCATGTGGTTCATAAAGTCACATCAGTGGTTTAGAATGAATATTTCTCAATAATTTTCATATATCTGTACCAGCTACAATTTTACTTGTGCCATCATCAAAATTGTTCTTTACGTGTAAATGAAGGCTTAATTACACTTACAGAAATTAACATTCAGTGCTATTTATGGCATTCCTTTAAGTATTGTTATTGGTACTACACTTTAACATTAGACAGGTAGAAAGTAAAAATAAATTGCTTATTTCAAAACAAATCCACAAGCCAATAATGAGCTGAATTATCTTCTGCTTATTCCTTTCCTTCAAAGCATTATAATTTGACTAGCAAAAATGTTTAAGGCTAGAGTAATACTTTAGACTATTTAGAATCACTCAAGTAGGAAATAAAATGTACTGCTGGGTAGGACAAGCATTCTAATTTTTAAAGGTATGCTAATTAAAAAGATAAATAAAACTCATCATCTGAAATCTTAGCAGAAGAAATACTGTGAGTAAGGATAATAAAATGAATTACCCTGTTTTGCGGCTCTGGGCATTTTCCTTTCAGGTTTTGACTGGAGAGAATGGCACAATTCTTTACAACACTTTATTGACCAGGTTATGACAATTATGCTTTTCCCTCACGAAAAATTGTATATTTTTCAAATGGGACTTCATCAAATGAAAAGCTTTGCACAGCAAAGGAAACAAACAAGCACTGAGACAGCCCATAGTGGGGAAAATCTTTACTAACTACACATCGGGCAGAGGTTCAATATGTAGAATACACAGAAAACTAAAATCAAGAAATCAAACAACCCATTCAATAGAGTGAGAACATCATCAAGAAATGAACTACAAATGGTTCATAAAGATATGAAAAATGCTCACCTTCATTAGCCATTAGAGAAATACAAATTAAAACTACACCAAAGGTTTGGGAATTTATAGCTCAATGGTAGATCATTTGCTTAGCAAGTGTCTTAGTTACTTTGCTATTGCTATGATAAAAAACAAGCCTGACAGCAACTTATAGGAGAAGTAGTTCATTGGAGGCTTACAGTTTCAGAGGGGGAATACACCACTACCATTACAGGGAGCATGGCAGCAGGAAGTCATGGTACTAGAACAGTAGTTGAAAGCTTTCATCTTGATCCCAGAGAGAGAGAGAGAGAGAGAGAGAGAGAGAGACTTGCCACTACCACTAGTGACATGCCACCTCCAGTAAGGCCACACTTCCTAATCCTTGCCCCAAAGTTCCAACAACTGGGTGCCAAGTAGTCAAATATATGACCTACAGGGGCCATTTTCATCCAAACCACCTCAACAAGCAAGCACAAGACTCTGGGTTCTGTCTCCAGCACCAACCCCCCAAACCAAACCAAACCAAACCAAACCAAACCAAACCAAACCAAACCAAACCAAAAACACTACATTGTAATTCCATCTCACCCCAGCCAGAATGGTTATTATTAAGAAAACTAACCACAACAAAAGCTGGTGAAGTCATGGGGAAAAGAAAGCCCTTATGCAATGTTGATAAGATTGCCAACTAGTGTAACTACTATGGTACTGTCAAAATAAGTATGAAGATTCTCCCAAAACCTAGCGATAGATCTACCATGTGACCTAGTTATACTGCTTTTGGGTATTTATCTGGAGGACTATAAGTAAACATAGCACAGAGATGCCTGTATGGTAATATTGGCTCTACCTTTATTCAAAGCAAATAAGTTGTAGAGTCAGCCTAAGTGTCCATGAATAGAGGAATGCCTGAAGAATATGTGGCATATACACACAATTGAAAAAAAATTTCAGCCATAAACAATGCTGCAGGAAAGTGGGTAACACTGGAGATAATCATATTAAGAAAATTAAGGTAGTCTTAAACAGACAAATGTATGTTTTCTCTCACTTGCACACCATGTATTTTATAGAGAGACACAAAACCATGAATATATGGAGTTAGAAACAGGAATCAAGAAATGAACTACAAATGAAAAATATTTATATATTTATGGCATGAAAATACATACAAAACTATATGGGGAAAAAGGGGGTAGTGAGGCTGGAAGGGAGGAGAAAGAGGAGGATAAGAGATGATGGTCTCTCAATATGCTCAAAGTATAGATTAATATAAAGATTTCCTATGAATCTCAGGGCCATGTATTACAAATATTTGCCAATTAAAATATTAAAATATTGTCTATCATTTAAAAGCATTAGAAAAGTCTTTGAAATAACTACTAAATATCCACTTCATATCATTAGTCCATGAAAGTATATGACCCCCAATTTCCTCATACATAAAAATTACTTAATAGTTTTATTTCTTTATTTAGTTGTCTTACTAGTCTTCATAATTTCCCATCAAACAAAGAAAGAAAAGCAAGTATGGGTAAGGAGAAGATTCTGGAAAACTGAAACTAGAGTACTATCACAAGAAATTCTCTCTGAAAAAGATTTTGTCTTAAGAACTAGAAGGGCTTTACTATTAACTACAGAAGAAGGGGAAAAAATAAAGTGAAGAGTATTGAGAAAGATTGCTGACACATTTAGGGAAGTAGAGCCCAATGGATGTCGTTCACATGATGAAAAATGACTCTTGAGCTGTTCCCAAGATATACAGGAGGTAGAGTAATATATTCCTCTGTCTCAACAACTTTATGTATCTGTTTATCTTATATATTGATGAATTATAGCTGTACATATTTATTGTATACAAAGTAATATCTGAATTTTTAATTTTATTATTTTTAAATTTTTCATTATATATTTATTGTACATGTTACTGTGTTATATAAAGACATTTCATACAAATACATATTGTACTTTGGGCATATTCCTCCTCATAGTCCCTCTTTTCCCTGCCCCCATTAATGTTTCTGTTGTTGTAGCCCTGGACAGTTTTGCTTCTACTTTCATGTCAGACATACATACATACATACATATATGCATGCATGCATACATCATTTATGTATCTATGTACAATATATGAATGGCAAATGAAAAAAATACATACAGCCACATTTTCAGACTGGATTCATTTATTTAATATAATTATCTCCAGTTGCATCTATTTTCCTGCTGTTGACATAACCACTCTTCATCGCTGAAAACAGTTCTTTTCATTGCATAATTTTTTGAAAGGCGTGGAATGACCAAAAATGTGGAGTGACTATAAATGAATTCTCATTATGCCAGTTCTGTTGTTTCATTGTTTTAAAGAATACTTGAGATAAATCAACTTAAAAAGAAGAAAAGGGTCTGGAGCGTCAGCTCAGTTGGTAATGTGCTTGCCCAAACATTCTCAATTTTCACAGGAAGAGGTAAGAGAGCTATTTTAGCCTATGGTCAAAGAGATTTTAGCCAATGGTCACTTGACCCTGTTTGCTTGGGGACTGTGTTGGCAAATTACACCATGGTGGGATCATGTGGTAGAGGTGGCCTCTTTGGTAAATTGAGATAGAGAGAAGAGGCAAAGATCCCCAAATATCCTTTAAAAGTATGACCCCAATGACTTAACTAGACCACACCATCTCTTTAATGCCACGGGCTAAAGCCCAAACCTTTAGCAGGTGGGCATTTGGGAAACATTTAACACCCAAACTCTACTACCAACAATAAGGACTCAGAACCCATCTTATTTCTCTTAAGACATTTTCTCTATCCCCTTACTTTATTTCCCTGGATTTCTGGAAATGGCTTAACTGCTTATCTCCACTTTCTACCTTCTAGTTTTGTAACAGCCTGCCTAGCTGCATACGTTTTGACAATGCATTTTGTGGCAAAGATGTAGGATATCAGCTTCTTTCCATTCCACAGACAGAGCTATTATGGCTTGCCTAGACCTCAGTCATATTGTTACAGAATTGGTGAAGAGCTCCATAAGCTAAGAAGAAAACAGGAAGCAAAAACATTTTGCTAGAATTCACATTTAAGTGGAAATGATTGGTAAACATGGCATCTAGTGAACTGTTAGCCTCTCACTGACATACTCAGTATTCATTGTTCCCTGCCCTAACTATATTATGACAATTGCTATCAAGATGATAAGTGCAGTCTCTTTCTAGTGAGATGACCTTGAATAACCTGAGCTAATCTTTGAGTACTTATTAACCATTTTGTTTCTCTACCCAGTCCTCATTCATTGCCATTTAAGAGAACATGGTGAGTAAAAACTCGGTATGTTAGCTTTCTGTTGCTATGTAACATGTGCAATGTGCCACAAGTTTGGTGGCTTAAACAATGCACATTTATCAGCTCATTTCTGTGCATTGAAAGCCTGAGATAGCATGATTTACTATTGTGTTTAGAGTCTCACAATGTTGAAATGAATGTCTCAGCAAGCTGTGTTCACATTTGGATCTTGAGTCCTCTCACTTCATCCCAATTATTGGCAGAAATTCTCGTAGGAGAGAGGTACCTGTTTTGTTAGTCTTTGTGAGCTGAGAGCCTCTCTCAGTTCCTTATGATTAAAGATATCCATATGTCTCTCATAGCTTCCTCCATCTATAAGCACAGCTCTTGTGCTTTGAAATTCTCTGAGGTCTTTTTTTTTTGTAGGCTTTCATTTAGCTCAGGGTAAGTTAACTCTGTAGTGAAAGATGACCTTGAACTCCTGATCCTCCTGTCTCCATCTCTGGAGTGTACCACCATCCATAGATTTTTATAAAGTTCTGGAATCCAAGACAGGGCCTTATACATGTTAGGCAAACAATACCAACTGAGCTCTAGCTCTGGTCCCTGTACCTTTCTGATTGTTTCCCATCCCAGTTAGATATCTCTATTTGTTGTTAGGGGCTCAGGTGATTAGATTTGGCCTACCTAAGTAATCTCCTTCTTCTAGAGTCAATTGTACCATGTACAGTGACACATATTATCTCATCCAACTGTAAGTTCTAGGGGAAAATATCACAGAGATGTAAGCAGGAATTTTTTAATTTTCTACACTGCCCAAATAAGAATATGTAAAGCAAAGCCCCAAGTTTGCCTTTCTTTAAAGCCAAATGATTCCCAGTGATGACTTTCTTAAAAAATATGTAATAGAACGTTATTTTTTAAAGAAACCTAAGCAAAGTTAAAAAATATATAGTTGCTATATGGATATTTAATAGCAAGAAATTCACATATCCATAACAGGATTTATTGTGAAAAAATGCAAACCACACATTCTTACATGAACATTTACGGGGAGCCAATATCTTAATGATATTTTTTGATAGAGGATATGTGTGAATGCTTTCTAAATCTAGCAAGTCAGCAGAAGAAAGACAGGCAGTTGGGACTTTTCTCTGTCCTCATTGCATCCACTGCACAAGGAGCTGGAACACTGACTGATCCTTCCTGGCTGTGACTAAAAGTGACTGTTTCTGGAAAAATTGTTTCTGACATGCAACTGGCACATGCAAAAGGGTAGAGATGAAGACTTATTTCTTTCGGTATTAGGAAGAGCAGATTCTCATTAGCAGAAGAACTGCCAGGCACCTGGCCCAAGCAGATGGACCTAATGAGAGATAAAACTTATGGTTTCCTGTAAGTTACTGGCAGAGAGAATTCTTTTAGGTGGTTTCTTTCCCTACCACTTTGGACTTGCTTTTTCTAGCCATTAAGATGTCCTTGAATCTGTAACTTTTATGGAATATTCTGTAGGTTTCACAAAATGTTTTTCATAGAACCTAAGTTCCTACACTATTAAAAGATTCCTGTGTTCAAGGCTGTTTGGAAAAGAAACTATTCTTTTTTCTCCTAAATGTTTTAGTTGCTACTCAGAACCAGAATGAAAATTTGCTAGTCATGAATATGTATAATGTGTCTGAGCCCTCCTAACTCATATACTAATGGAACCATTAGGTGTATTATGGATCCTCAAAACCAAATGTACCTGAAAGAACATTTAAAACAGATTTCAGCAATCATTCCAGTGTTCATTTCACACAGCCAGGCCTAGAGATTTAGACTTCAAGTCACAGTTACTGTCCAGTCAATAGGCTAATAGCTACATCAATAGGTCATTTATTTCCAAATTGGTTGGGTAATGTTCTAGACTGGATCAAACAGACACAATAAGAACCTGATCTGATACCTACAGCATGATATCAATAGCCAATACTCATTGGTGGTTTGCTCTAAATGGGGCATCACTCAAAGAACTTTCTATAGTTCCAGTGATCAGTACAAAATAATAAAGCAAATCCTGTTACTATCCCCTCTTTAGAGGTGAAGCATCAGAATCCTCAAGCTCAGGTAAATTAGCATACAAAATATTGGTTTCATTATGACATTTTCATTCATGTGCATTATTCGATTCACTAAACTGTGGGGTTTGTTCTCACCCATGATAAAGTGTGCAGGAAAGAAAGCTCATGACATAGAATTCTAACTGTGAAGGAAATGGTCCTTTTTAAATCACTGCTCTAAAGTTACCACAAAGAACTTCTAAAAAGGCAAAAATCATTACCCATGACAAAGCTCATTTGACTGGTTTAAGTAAATCATGAGGAACACAACAGAGTGCTTGGATATAAGATCACAAATTAAATTATGCTTTCATCATAAAATAATGGACACAAACACAGAACAAGCACTTCACACATGATAACCAGATGAGTACTACATACAAAAAGGATGTTTTCTCAGGATCATTAGTTATTAGAGAAATGCTAGGTAAAACCATGATGAGGTACCAGAAAAACATCTGAGTAGCTGAACAAAAAAGTTCCTGACACTAATGAGTGTTGGCATAGATGTTCATAGTATTAGGAATTTTAGTATATTGCTGAGAGAGCAAATTGTTTGAACTACTTGGGAAAACTTTCAACAAACACTGGAATTAAGCATATTCATAATCTGTTGTCCAACAATTTGGTTTATAGCTATAATCTCAAGATGAATATGTGCATATTCCCATTAAAATTACATACCAAGTTCCGATAGAGGATACAAGACAGAATAGCCTACAATCGGAAGTGATGTGGATCAAGAAAATGGACAAGGAAAGGAAAAACAGAAGTACACAAATAGCATGACTACATCTCAGAGGATGAGGTTTCCTAAAAGCAGCCAGTCATGAGAGAACACATGCAACTTAAACTAATTCAAGAGGAGAAAAATAAACCAAATGTTAAATAAGAAGTGTGAGTACGTCTGAGAGGAGGTATTGATCTGAATGGGAAATAGAACTTTCATGGGGTACTGGAAATGCATTGTATCTTGATCTACAATGCGTACATGTGGATTGTATGCAACATTTAAGGTATTTGTGCATTTTAATTTATACCTGTATATGTTTCTGCAGTAAAAAGATAAAGAAGGGAATTCTCTGGAAAATGTATTCTAGTATAAGAACATGTTGGCTCTTTTCATTGTGACATATTCCTTCCACATGGCGCAAACAATGAATTTCCCCAGTATTTGCCTTATGAGATTATCACATAATGTTAGGTACCTTCCAGACAAATATGGGGGGTGTCAACAGAAACTGTATGTGAAAATAGCATAAGGAAAGTTGCTACTTTGTAAGCTTATATGTTTCTTCTTCCTGTGGGCTGGTTGTTACTATCTCATGAAGATGCAAAGAGGAAGTTGTGCCTTGGTGCAGAAGCAGTTACAAAGTAGTAATGCTATTAAGGAGACTGATCAGATGACTAAATATGTAAAGCTCCCCTCTAAAATGTGTTCTGGACAAGTCATCATTTGACAACTATTATGAATATTTTCACACATTTTATAGGATTTATTCATTTTTGAAACAGTTCTGTCAAGTAATATAACTTAAAGCTAATCCAAAGCATTCACATTAAAGGTAAAAAGAACAAATAAAGCCAATTAACAGGAATTCACTTAAATAATATTGAGCTTCCCTTGTGTTTGCATAAAACAGTCCTTGTGGTTGGATTTCCCAAGCATTTAAGAGTTTGGAATCTTACAAAGCAACAGAAGACTTGGAATTACTAAGAGTGGATAGTGTTTGAGGGGAGAAGACACAGAGACACACTGGGCCAGAACTGAAGGGTTAACTTGCACTAGGTCTCCCACACTAAAACCTAAAATAGCAAAACATTGTCACTGGATACAGAAGAACACAAGCAACTGCATTACATGAGAAAATAAGTTATAAGATACACAGTGCTTAATTGAAATACTCAAGTGTTGAAGATTCCTTTTCCTCTGATGTGGGATTTCCCTCAATGGGAAAGTATCTATTTCCCTCTAGTTTCTCTTGTTTTCATTTGATAAATACACATTGAGCATCTGTTTAATGTCAAGTTCTGTGCTACGCTAAGAACACAATGACTCCCTGCTTCCATAGGATTTTTGGTTTATAGTTTCATGTTTCTCAGCATCGGGGTCATGGTTACCCTTAAATCCCCCTGGTAAAGAAAATTTGGGTGATTCCTCAGGGAAGATTGGCAGATGTTTAAGTTTAAGAAAGGAATTACCTTTACAATACTACATGATATAGAAAACTTCATGTAAAAATATGTCATTCTAGACTCCACACTAACATTACAGATAGTTATTATAACAACCGGCTTGGCCATGGCCACATATGGTCAGTAGGAGACTCAGATCCAAGGAGAGATTTAATCTTGGACTTTCTAGAAATTGAAAAAGATTGCCTCACTGAAATTTTTAAGATCTATTTATTCACTCTGCAAATGCTTAATGAGTACCTATGTTGCAAGGGGTGTTATCCTAATTGTTACAATTAGAAAGTAAAAAAAAAAAAAGAAATAAAATCCCTTATCAGTTAATGCCTACATATTTATTTGAATGACCTATAACACTTTGAAATTTGGTTTCCATATACATAGTAAGAGAGTATCTGTTTAATGGAAGATGTAAATTGCAAAGGCAAAGCAAGTCATGAAAGTATCTTCAAACTTTGAAGATCTGGCTAAAAGTACACTGTAGTTGCATTGGACACTTTCCTGACTCTATTTCCTGTTCTTACCACCACACTCACAGGGATTTCTAACAGACTGTCTTTCATACAGTCCCCCAAACATCAACGAAAACACAGATGAAATAGCTTTGTTATATTTTTACTTTGAAAATGCCAATTGAATAAACCTATCATCAGAGGTACTGTGTGCACAGGCAAGTGAACCACTAGACTAGTGGATAGCAGCTCTGGTAGTGAGACTCTATTCTTTGTCTAGTGAACTTTCTCTAGTTATTCCAATTTTTTGTAAAAAATAAAGTATAACAGTGCTTACCCTGCTTGTTGTCAAGATTTATGCTAATGATTATAATAATAAAAAATGTAATGGAAATTTGAAGAGTGTAGACATTATATAAAAATAAAGTATTATTAATGAGGTTAGTCTGTATTACTCCCAGAGCAGAGACATTATGTATTTTTCTTCCAATGTTTCAAGGTTTATTTTTTTTTGTTTCTCCTGTTTTTTTTTATTTTTGTAGCTCTTGTTTTCAGTGCTATATAGAAATAGACATTTATGTACTTCAATACATTTACTATTACAAACTTATCCCTTATGAATCTCATGAGAGCAATTATGCATTGCAATTCAGAGTTTTTCAAATTTTATTAAGGTAATACTGTAGCATATAAAATGTATTACACATTACTTACTCATAGTGGGGCTTGGGGAAGACCCTGTAATCAAACACATTAATATTTCTTCAGAAAACGGTATGAATATTCACACTAAATGCAATATGTAAAGGCTATAATTAGTCTCCCATCAGTTTCCAGTAGGCTTTTCTGCCAAATGAGCTACAGGAAATGCTTTGGTTTTCAGAGTTTGGGAGATTTAAGAAGTTTAGATAAGGGATTTTGGATTTGCACAGTCTCAAAAGTACTAATTATTTGTGTGTCAAATTAAGTCTGTATCTTACCTCAATTTTAGATACTTTATGATAATATTGCTATACCTCTAAAGGGTAGATACTGATCTATCCTGCTCATTATTCTTTATTCTGGAGATAGCTTTTCCTTTTCCTTGGTCTACAGCCCTATTAAGTACATGGTAGACCTCTGGGTAGCCAAGTGTATTTCGTGTGTGTGGTATTAATGTGTGATTGTGTGTGTGTGTGTGTGTGTGTGTGTGTGAGAGACTCTGCTCCCTTGAGAGCAATTTCTGAGGTGAACATAGGACCTAAGATTAGCTTATGATTTAGTTAATCATGGGTTCTGTCTAGGATACTACACGATGTTTTGTCATTATCTATTTTTAGTCTGCCTTTATTTATGAGTTTCTTAGACTTTACTTTTCTCTTCTAAATGTTCCTGTTTGATGACTGTTTTAAAAGTATTGCTCAGAAATTTTTTTAGAATCACTCTCAATTTAGAGTTATAGAATTTTTTTCTCATGTCTAAACAAAGATTATGGACTTATGGGAAGACTACAGAGGTAAGTTACATTCTCATCACACCATGTCACATCATATCACATCTTATTGACATGGCTTATTACTAGTGGAGACAGTACTTATCAGGTACTTTTGTCCCTTATATACTTGCACTTTATGATAAAATTATGTTTTTGAGACAGAATATGGTGATATTTTATTTGTGCTGAAATGTGATTTTATTTGTATGTTAATAAATAAAGTTGCATGGGGGTCAGAGCTAATAGCAAGCCATAGCAGCAGCTGAGCGGTGGTGGTGCACACCTTTAATCCTGATCACATGACAGGCAGATCTCTGTGTGTTCAAGGATACAGCCAGTATGGAGACACACGCTTTGATCTCAATACCAACCATAGAGACCTGGAGGTCTGTATAGGCAGGCAGTGAGGAGGAGGTCATGTGGTTGGGTTTACAACCAATAAGAAGGTAGAACAGAAAGTCAATAAAAAGACAGACACACAGGAAGTAGGCCTCTTTCTCAGGGGAAGGACAGCAGCGGCAGTGAAGTGTAAGAAGGTGGTTTTAAGTCTCAGCTCTTAGCTACTGCTCTGACCTCTTGGACTTTTAACTGTGCATTTGGCTCTGTGTTTCTTATTTAATAAGACTGTTACATCTACATTTGGCGCCCAACATGGGGAGAATTCATTAAAAACCACCTGGCTTCTGCTACTAATAAGACCATTACATCTATAACAGAATCTCACTAAGTAGCACAAATTGGCCTGGAACTCACTATGTAGACCAGGCTGGCTGCCACCTTGCAGAGCTAGGACTGCCTCTGCCTCCTGAGTTCTGGGATTAAAGTTGTATATCACTGTTCCTGGCTGGAATGAAATTGTCATAGGAAGCCCTAATTCAATCAGGGGATATGATTTACTCCTTTGGAACATAGTATCTATACAGATTATTTGACATTTGTCTGCATGAGATACTTGTTTCTAGTCTCTCAGTCATTTTTATGTAACATATAAGATATACTTTGCAATAATTAATATGTAATATATGACCAGCATAGGTCCATGGATATATAGTTTTCTTTTTTTTATTTTTATTTTGCAATACAATTCAGTTCTACATATCAGCCACGGATTCCCTTGTTCTCCCCCCTCCCGCCCCCCTCACCTTCCTCCCAGCCCACCCCCCATTCCCACCTACTCCAGGGCAAAGCCTTCCCTGCGGACTGAGATCAACCTGGTAGACTCAGTCCAGGCAGGTCCAGTCCCCTCCTCCCAGGCCGAGCCAAGCGATCTTGCATAGGCCCCAGGTTTCAAACAGCCAACTCATGCAATGAGCACAGGACCCGGTCCCACTGCCTGGATGCCTCCCAAACAGATCAAGCCAATCAACTGTCTCACCCATTCGGAGGGCCTGATCCAGTTGGGGGCCCCTCAGCCACTGGTTCATAGTTCATGTGTTTCCATTCGTTTGGCTATTTGTCCCTGTGCTTTATCCAACCTTGGTCTCAACAATTCTCGCTCATATAAACCCTCCTCATTCTCGCTAATTGGACTCCCAGAGCTCCACCCGGGGCCTAGCCATGGATCTCTGCATCCAGTAGTTGGATGAGGTTTCTATCACAACAATTAGGGTGTTTGGCCATAGTTTTCTATATAGCTTGTAATCCAATACTATTTTATTTTTTCTTGTATATTTCCATCTTTGGCCAATGGGAATTCATTCAGTTGAGTCCTATGACCCTTTGGCATACATACCACTATAGCACCTTGTTTTTGTTGTTTGCTTTAGTTTAAGTCAATCTCAGATGGGCCAAAATAAAGCAGGAACAGTATTTATATTGTCTATATGTGACTGGGACTTCTTTTTATTCTCAATTCAGACTTCAGTGTTTGATCCCCACTGTTTGGGAGTAGGAGACAGACTGCCTAAAACAATTTCTTAGGAGATGTTTCCAATAGACATAACAGGAGAGACATGTGTCATATGATCTAACTAATTCACATAAATAACAAAACACTTTTTAAAAGTCTTTCTAATATTTTGAAGTCTACATTATATCATTATTATATAGCATATTTGATTTTGAACAGTGATCACTCTTTGACTCTCATATTTTCTTTAACTTATTTGCTGACATTTATCAACAAAAGAACAATACTGCTCCTAAGCTACCACATACGCAATGTCACAGAAACACAGGGGTTATGTAAACAGACCCTGCAGATGGATGGTGTCACTTTTTGGCCTTCTAGAAGCTCACCATTTAAGGACTTTGGTCCTATTATCAGCCATATTTACATAGTCAGAATTCATGTTTGGGTGTTCTTTGGCTGTCTTTATTCATTTTGTCAATAGATGTGAGAGGAGGATTTTAGAATCTTTCTCAGCATTCCTGTCTTCTCAGACTACATTTGCTACATAATTAATAGAACACAAGCATTTAACTTACTTCCTAAACTTTAATATTCATTTAATATCACACTGATTTGATTTGAACTCATTTAAATTATTTATTCCAAATTTCATGCAAAATATATTCAAACACAAAGATTAATTCACTTCATTAACCTTTTGATTAAAAATAAGACCCCAGTACTTACCTATATGGATTTTTTTCCCTGAGATAGACTGTGGAGAATTGGAACTTAGAAGCTGTATTTCAAGTGGCTAGTAATTATGGTCAAATCTAAATGAGAGAATTAAAGGAATTAACCTATGCATAATTGCAAGATCTTTTACCAAAGCCTTGCTGAAAAACAAAGTTGTTAATCTTGTAAGTAGTAAACATTTCTACTCCTTGTCAGTAGGCTGGTCTTCAAACCATTTTTAAGTTTTAAGTGTTTATCTGAAAAATCCCAATGGTTTGGGCAGAGTGTATGGTTTTGTTTATTAATCCTATAGGCATTTTTCCTCTGCCACTAGGTTCCTTCTCTGTGGTAGGAAGAGTGAGTAACCAAATTTAACTATTATGCAATTATTGTTTAAAATGTTAAGACCTGTCTAGTATGAGGGTCACTTACTTATTTCAGGTTTTCTCCCCTCATTCCTGATTACTGAAATCCTATTATAAATATATCTATTCAAATACTGCTGCCTACATTAACTTATTCATTGTATTTACAAACCAAGTATTGACATGCAAATATCTTTTCTATAATATCCCATAACATTTTTTCTCACTTTTGTAACACTTCTATTGTTCTGTTTATATTTTTCTTATTAGGTCACTCTTGCTGGAATACATCGTTTGCTTACCTATTGTCTATAACTGCTTTTAAGCAACAACTACAGAGATAACTAGCTGCAGCAAGCATCTTATAGCTTAAACCTAAACTATTTGCTTTCTAGCCCTTTGCAGTTGATGTTTGCTGACTGATGTACTTGGTCATATATCTAACCTGGTGGAAAAAAAATCTCATTTTCTTTTGTACAATACTCTGTCTTAGTTAGAGTTTCTGTTGCTGTAAAGAGATAGCATGACCATAGCAACTCTTACCATTGGGGCTTACAGTTCAGAGGTTTAGTTCATTATCATCATGGTGGGACATGGCAGCATGCAGGCAGACATGGTGCTAGGGAAGGAGCTGAGAGTTCTCTATCTTGATCAGATTGTAACAAGAAGTGAACTGGGACACTGGGCATGACCTGAGCATATATGAGACCTCAAGCACACTCCACACTTCCTTCAACATACCTATTTCAACAAAGCCACACCTCCTAATAGTGCCATTCCCTATGAGCTCATAGGGGCAATTACATTCACACTACCACATTTGCCTAACATGGTAGATGTACCTTGACTATTTACTGAATTATAACTGCGAATGTCTGACAACATCCACAGGAGCAGGTATGATATTTTGACATGTGAAGTAGAGCTGCTGAACAGGAGACATAGGGTCTTTCCTCAAAGCAGTTAATATGAAGTTTAAAAAAAGGAATCTAAAGCAATGATAAGTCTAAACACATTAGAATATGTTACTTTGAAACAGATCATTTGATGAAATATTTTTTAGAGTAAACTTGACTTCTCCTTCAGGATATAAATATTAATGTCTATGCATGTCAATTATTAATTCCTTCATAAAAATTTGTCCTCAGACTTTGAGTTCAAACACTATGTATTTAATAAATTCAGTCTCCATTGATTAAAACAATCATATTTTTAACATTTACAAGTTCATGCCATTTCCAATAATTATTTCAATTATCAAATTGTCATATTCCATTTACTTACATCCTATTAATGCATCAAATTTTCTAACTAAAGCAAAAATTCTGAACTATGGCAGTGACTTCTAGTTCTTGTCAAGATAGAATAGCAGGGGTCAGATTTACCCTTTACCTGGAAGGTAGCTAATCTCACCACTATATTACCAGTTCAAATATTACCCTTTATCCTGAATCAAAACAGGTCTTGAGTACATTAAAAATTAATTTGAAAATATTAGATATCAGAAAATAGACAATGATTTTGAAAAATGGAAAATACTGAGACTAGTCATACTGATGCTCCAGCATTACTGTCTTTAGAGACTTTTCAGGCCATGATATCCAGGGAGAGTATTTAAACAAAGTCCAGTCTCAGAACTGAAGGAATGACTTAGGAGCTGACAGAAACTATAGTTATGTGTCAGGGTATTAGAATGGAAATTTTGCAGGAGGGGAGAAACTCCAGAAATATACAGAGGGTTTCTATAGCGCATTCATCTAACAAGGAGCATGAAGGTAAGAAAAAATAACTAAGGTGAGGAGAAAAACCAGCAAAAAAGAATTAGGATAGTATAGTAAGTCGTAGGGTGTTAAATAGAGTATATCAGAAGAGTATTACTTATCAAATATTAACAAGACAAGAGAACCAAATGTCAAATTGTATTGTATCTTCATAATGAAAAAGGCTTTTGTTGGCTACTTCTGTGTTTGTCCTCTATCTACACTTAAGCTACATTTTCTTACTTTATAATTTCCTAAGTTCACTAGTTCAATCAAAATTCAAATTCTTCATCTGGAAGCTTCATTCCCACTGGTTAGTATTCACAATTGTGAAGGTGCTATACAAATTACTAGAAGGAAAAAAAGCAATCATCAATCATGCTATGAATCCTGAGACCTACTTTAATGACTGGCCTGGAAAAACATACCCACTGGTATAATAGTGGCACAAACAACGTTGGAGCAACCAACCACTTTCTAATTGGATTTAAATCCCACTTCATGAGAAAACCCGTAGCTGTCACCATCACTGGGCCAAGAGCCTATGGCTAGACATATCATAGGCTTTAAGTGAAAACCTACTTACTATTATTTTGCCAAATGGAGAGTATTATTATTTATGACTTAAAATTATACTTAAAAATAAACACCATTTCTCAACCCTCATCTGAGTAGCTGCCATTTTCCATAGGTGGTGTTTAACCCAGAGACCCACAACTGATCAAGGTGCAAGGAATAAGAGACTGCAGAATGTTCAGCACTAAGTGGAACATATATACCACACACCCAGCTTCCAAGGCTCATTGTAGAAAAGGAGGAAAGAGTGTAAGAGCCAGAGTCAAAATGGCAGGGCAGCTGTACATATGAACTCACAGTGGTTGTGACAGCATGAACAAACCTGTGCAATCCAAAGGCTGACCAAATCTGAGCATTAGATCAGAGTTAGACACAAAATCCCACCCCTAGCCATGAAGCTATTGATAATTGCTAGCTGATAGAATCAGGAAAAAGAGTTTTCTCTAATAGATCAGCCCCTGACAAGTCAATCATGATCCAGTGGAAGACGACACATCCAAGACTATTTGGGCATCACAAATTGATTGTGATGGGCTTAAATTTGAAGGTGTAAGTGGGTATATTGGGGGAGGTGTTTTAATTATGCAGGGTAAGGGAAGTCAATACAGAAGGAGGGGAAGAAAAAAAGGATAAGAATAACACTAAGGATATCTGAAAAAGGCATAAGGAAAATTATACTACAGTTTATTTACTTAAAATTACATATAAGTCTATGTGTCTCTATATAAACATATAGATTAAATGAAGTTATATTACTTGGGATGACAATGCTCCCCCAAACAGCCATAGTCTAGTTAACAAAAACCCAATACCAGGCATGAGAAATCCCTATTCAAGTTGTTTATCAGAGAAATCCAATGGACTCTCAAAACAATATAGATTATTACTATTACTCTTGGTTGTCTCCCAGAGACACAATGCACTTCAGACACAAGACCTAGAGGTCACAAGATGTTATTTGAATGTATCCTCTCTGAGGACTAGATTTCATAGTACCAGAAGGTGTTTTGCAAGTTTCAAGCTAGAGAAGCAACTTCAAAAGAAGTGCAAATGGTAATAAATTTACCCAAAGTGTTAAATATCTGTGTCTACTGGGTAAATTCCAATTAAGATTGCCTTGTCCCAGTGTGAATGGCCATGACCAAGAAAACATAAAAGAAAAAATGTTGGATAGGATATTTATGGAAAAGGAATTCTCATGTATTGTTAGTGGGAATATAAATTTTCCTAGACACTATGAAACAGTATAATTATGACTTGAGCAGTATAGATTAATTTTTCTGCCTCAAAATGCTTAAGAGCTCAGAGTCACATAATGATATCCTTTCATTCTTGGTAATTTTAATATTAGTTATGAGAGATTCATTCTTGTTATTTGTGAGTGCATTTCATCCCATCTTGCATTTCATTGTATGAATAGACCACAGTCTGTTTAACCAATTTTTTTTTGTTAATGATTTACCAGTATCCTTTCAACATTTTTGTTACCACTAAATGATAGATAGTATCTTATACCTGGTTGGGGGTAACAGAATCACACATGATGTGAATTGATGAAAATGCTGGTTTAGAGGGCTTGAAGTGGAGGAAATAAGTAGCAACAGGGCTTAGTTAGGAACTATGCTGAGGATGAATATGATTGTAAACAAGTAAGAAATGTAATGGAAATCTCATGTACCTTGTAAAGTATTCTTAATATGAAAAAGAAATGGCAACCTAGTTAACATTGTCTCTTCATCGAATTATTAATAAACATGTCAGCTGCATACAATGTACAATGAATATAATGAGCACAGCCCAAAGGTTTATGGACATTGGAACCTAGCAAAGAACTTATTTTGCAGCCAAGAACTTTCATTCATAGGTAACACGGTGTGCACACTGGGATTGAACTGAAAATTCTAGGTCTTCCTATTTTTTACAGTATTTAGTACTGACAAGTAGTTTCAATCTTGGTTTTTCAAGCTTGGCGGTGGTAGTGCATGCCTTTAATCTTAGCAATTGGGAGGCAGAGGCAGGCGGATCTCTGTGAGTTTGAGACCAGCCTGAGCTACAGAATGAGTTTCAGGAAAGGTGAAAAGCTACACAGAGAAACTCTGTCTCAAACAACAACAACAACAAAATCTTGGTTTTTCACTTGCTAGAAACATGACCATGGCACGATGCTTACTTTCTTTATGTTTTTGGTATTTTTACCTATAGATTGGAGTTGTGTATGTATCTATACAGAGAGAGAGAGAGAGAGAGAGAGAGAGAGAGAGAGAGAGAGAGAGAGAGAGAGAGAGAGAGAGAAGGAGAGAGAGAGGAGAGGAGAGGAGAGAGAGAGACAGAGAGACAGAGAGACAGAGAACTACTAATAATTTTTACAATAAACTTTGGCAAACAGGGAGCTAACTATCCAGGATTTGAGTTCCTTTGAAAGAGTGTGCATCTGTACCTTTTGGAGCACAGCTACTGCAGAAAGTCCAGATAAGGAGGCTCCTGGACACCTTAGCAGAAGGTAAAATATAAGCTTGTATCCAAACAAACTGGGCAAGTGAGAAACAATAATGGGTGCTTGAGTCAGCACACCAAGAAACCTCCAAATTGTTTGTGACAGTGCTGAGGAAGCAAAGCTGAGGTAAAAATAGTCTGTCTGGATGCTCTCTTACCTACACCATTATTTAATTATTTTCTTGGTTAGAAAACTGTGTAAGGACTATCTACCAAAGAAAACTGGATATAAAACTACTTCTCACTATCATAAAAGTAAAACCTTATAAAAGTATTATTATACGAGAATAATCTACACAGGCATGATTGTCTGTGATAAAGAACAGCCAGTTAAATAAAGATGATGTCCTGGTCATGTGGGTTCTCTTTGATTTGTTCTGTGTCCGGGAAAAGCTTAACTGGATGGTGCTCAATGACTAAACCGTAAAGAAGTGTATGCCTGCTTGTGTGTTTAACCATCACTTCCTGAACATATACTATGAGCTAAGTTCTGCTATAGGGAGTGAGCCAGATAAAATCCTTTTCACAGAGTTTATAGTCATATCGAGGGAACTAGAATGTGTAGAATAAATATAATCCAAGATACTGTTTGATATGAATTCCATTATTTCTATCAGGAGATCTGTGTGGTGGAGAAACAAATGTACCCTGTGAAGTTGAGCTATATCATGGTGGTGATGAAGACCTGCAAAGTGAGGGTAATAGACAGAAGAGTCTTCACTGAAGAGGAAGGTTTGAATGAAGGTTTGGAAAAGGCAGAAAAAGGGTAGTGATGTGAAGGCCTGGGGGTACATTCTTAAAGAAACACATGGTTATTGTAACGTCTTGAAGATGGCAAAAAGTACCATTGCCAAGAAACAGCAAGGAGGCTAGTGTGGCTCAAGCAATGAACAAGGGTATAGGTTAATATGAGGTCAGATCAAGAGACAATAAATGAAACAGTACAGGTGCCCTTGATCACCATCACAAGGTTTTTCTCGGAGTGAGCTGGGAATCTACAGAAGTACATTCAACAAAGAAATGTTAATTGCAATTTTTCTGGTTTGAGTTTTAGCCTTGTAAAAACATGAGCAGACAGCCCAGCCATGCAATGCCAAACATCCAACCTACAGAACTATGAACTTCTGAATTTTGTTACACAGGAATAGAAAATTAATGTGTCAGTTGATGGCTTGCTAATATTTTCTACTATTTTGTATATTGCTGAGATTTCTTTTAGTTTATAATTATAATTGACCTTTAGACAAATGAATACACCACACTGCTTGTATATGGGCACATGATTCTCTCTAAGAAAGATGTATACTTATTACAAAGAGATGTACTCAAAAGGAAAGCCTACCCAGTTGCTAGTGAGGGCTCAAATAGCTATGCTTATTAGTAACATCCTGCTGCTTTTTGGTTAGTGACAGACATTTCATAAGTAGAGGTAGGCCCTCAAGAATTGCCTAATTGGATCTTCTTTTGGAAAACTATGAAGAAATTTTTCCAAAGTTCTTTACTGAGTTATCAGAAAGAGGCAGAAATTTAAGAGTGGCTTGAAAATTAGAAAGAAAGACTATGTGTAAAGTATTTCAAACTTGCTCTATAAACACTGAACCAAGTATTGGTTATTTCCTCGAAAAGAGAACGGTGGTAGGGAATGTGTTTACAAAGAAAAATCTTCATTGGTGTTCAAGGAAAATTTAGTTCAAGTGTTTTTTTTTTCATGCCCCTTCTTTTAAGAAGTCACAAACTAGGTAAAGGATCCTTCTTTAGGAAGCTATAGCCCTCTGTATTCAACTTCATCAATGGCTGTAAGAGTTAACTTTGTCTCTGCAACAAGCTCCGCAAAGATTTAGTGGCTTTAGACAACAGTTATCTGTCTATTTGCATATATGGATGAATTATTTGGTCCAGAGTCATCTAGGCTGGATGAATTCTATTTCACAGAGTTGTAGGTTGATGCATTTATTTATCTGCAGTCTATTGACAAGTAATAGTATCAGCTCTCTGGGGAGTATTTCATCTTTCAAGTGGATAGCCTGGATTTCTTCATCAAGTAAAGGCCACAAGAACCCTAAAATGACCAGGAGATAGCCAGCCCCAATGTGTAACCCTATTTCAAGTCTTCACTGAGCACTGTCCTTTTTCCAAGACAAGTCATATGACCAAGGCTCCAATCAAATAAGAGGAGGCTATCATCCAAGGATTTCTATATAAGATGGAAATTATTACAACCAATGGTTTTGTTTTGTTTTATTTTGAGAAAGTGTCTCTATATGTACCCCTGAATGTTCTGGAATGCACTATTTGGCCAGTCTAGCCTCACACTCACAAAAATCCAGCTGCCTTCACTTCCCAAGTGCTGAGATTAAAGGTGTGTGCCCCAATGCCATTTTTGTAAAATGTCTGCCTCATTGTCTTTCATACCATTGTTAAAGACAGAATCCTCGTTCCTCCTTTTCTATACCTTGAACATTCAAGAGAGGGCCTCACATTATCTTGTATACACCACAATAGTTCATTATTCTATGTGCTCTAAAGAAGAACCAAAGACATTTGTAGTTTCTGAACCAGAGTTACTCATTTTAGCAAAATATAATGAGAAAGATTTCAAAAGAATCTCGAGCCTCAGTATATCCCTCCCCCGAAAGAAAACAAATCATAGAGTCTTAGCAGAAGTTGATAAGAAGCACCGCCTGGGTAACTGCACCCACTGACAGATTCCCTGCAAAGACTGTCAGCAACATTCTTACTAAAGTGCCAATGGCACTCCAGCTCTGTCCCCAGAGAATTCACACACGTCATCTCCTTGAATATTTTTATCACAGATTCCCTACATCAATGATTCTTCAGTTTGCTGTGGCTTGGGAAATGGCAGAATGGAAAGTTTATGAACTCTCCCATACATGCAGACATCTGGCTAAATCAGGCAAGGCCCACAGAACACTTTGTCAAAGCTTAGCTTTCTCCCTGTTTACTATTTTAACCAAGAACGTCAAAAGTACTGATTACTTACGAAACAAACTGATTCTAATCCCTCTTTAATATACTAGTATGACCTAACACTGATTATTCCAAATAGCTTAGGGTATTCCTTACTCTAATACATGTATGCAGCCAAATCTTATTTAAAATTGTAGTATCTCTCTTCCTGCCTTCAGTTGTTCTAACTGCAGTCTCTAGTTCGAAGCATTATGATAGGAAGTAAAGCAAAATCAAGCATGGCAAGACTATGGTCTCTTTTGTTTTAAATTCTAAACTTGTCCTGAGTTTGGCAGCTGCTCGAAATGGTCCATCTGGCCTTAGTTGGCCCAGATGGCTGAAAACTAAGGGAGAAATGTATTTGGGCAGAAAATGGAGCACCCTAGTTAATAAAGGCTAAAAACAATGCCTTTGCATCCTTTCTCCAAAGAGATAGTTATGGACCTGTCAGAGGCACCTGGACACCTGGGTCAACACACCTGTTCCCTGCTGATGCGTGCTTTAATCTCTGTAGTCTCTGGACTACAGCCACGAATGACAATTCAAGAATCTGTTGGTCATAGCTTCAAATTGTCCCACTATAATCACAAACACACAAAAAAGGAAAATAATGATTTAAACCTGAACTTGATATCAAGTCTTCCTGATATCTCACAGACTTCCATTCAATTCACCCTGCTATTTTCTTGTGGGTTGGAAAGGAAATAATCCACCCAGCCTGCAGGGCTTTCATGCTTGAAATGGCTAGAGCATTGTCAGTGGAACTCTTTCTTAGATGTTGGCAGAGTTGTATATTTCAAAACCAGCTGGATAACTTCAAATGAGAAGGTACCTATGTTATTTGATTTTTCTTGTATTTAGGGGAGGGACTGAACTTACTGGAAAACTAAAACAAACAAACAAACAAACTAAACTAAAATAACCTTTCTGTTGACAAGAAGGCAGGAAACTAACTTGAAATCAATAAACACAAGTTTCTTAATCGAAACAAGTTTGAAGTTTATGAAGCATGCTGGAAACTTGCCCAGACTGTCTCTCTTACCCCCTCAAAACACCCTATCTTATGTGTTGCTCGAATATTATGAGTAAAAGGTCCTCATTGCCTGGAATGACATTTACCTCCTCCTCCCTTACCTACTTAATGTGCTTTGTAGACTCAGCTCAGGCTCCTCCTCTGCCTTTAGGCCATTTGCCCAATACTGGCTTTACTCCCTTTCTCTGCCCTCCTTTTCTTCTCTGTCCATCACTGCCAGTTACTAGCTTAGATGTCCTCTTTGATATGTTATTGTATTCCACACTGTTTAATCACCAGCATTCTGAATGACTATTTCTGCCCTACCAGATTATAAGCCTCTGAAGTTCAGACTGTGTTTTGCTTCCTTTGATACCTAGCACAATGCATGGCCAAAAGAAAATACTCAATAAGCATTAATCAAGTAAGAGAACTGATAAATGAATCACCATTTAAATGATGCCAAGAATACAACTTGGCTATTTTTAATACTGTTCATTAATTTACTAACTGATTCTTTACTAATTGCCTACTACAAATCAAACGTGCTGCCAAGTCGTAGATACATGACCATGGGTGGAATCAATGAAGTTCCTGCCCTCATAGAGACAAAATCTAAAATTAAGAATGCTTACTTCTAGATATGATTGCATAGCAACAGAAACTTCTGTTGCCTCAGAATTTCTAAGGTGTTATATTACAGGATCACTGTTCCTATCTGGGAAGGGGCAGGGTTTTTCTAAGAAGAGGAAACATAGATGTCTAAGGATGATTATGCCTACTACTCTATACCAAGGAAACAAGAGACATGCCAAAGTAGGTGGGGAGAAGCCAAAGAGGCCTCAACATTAAACAAAGAACTATGGAACGTTGATAGCAGGAAAAATAGTCTTCTCTAGGGAAGAATACACCAATTGGTTATCTAATACCAAATGGTCAGCCCTGAAAACATACATACAAGCAACATCATATAGACTGAGCAGGTTATATTTAGGAATATATATGTACAATTCATGAAAAAAAGAGGCTGTGGATTTGAAAGAGAGGAAGGAAGACCATATAGGAAGGTTTAGAGGGAGGGAAGGTAAGGGAGAAATGACGTAATTATACTATAATCTCAAAAAGAAAAGAAAAGTATTTAAGAAAGTAGAAAAGAATTAATTGAAGTAATGAAATTTGAGGGTGATGCCAGTGCTGTGGTGTTCTTCATAATCTAAAGATGGGAGAAGGTCTTTCACCTTGGCTCTTGTGATAGAAGACACTGATACCTTTTCTAAATGCCATGTATTTATTTACTGAGCTGCTGAAATTACAATAAGTTTGCAAGGTTCAAAAGGAAGAAATCTTCTGAGGATCTCTCATGTGTCCTCAGTAGTTTGGGATTTATATGAAGACAGTAGGATAGCTAGAATAGGTGAAAGCAAAGACATTAATAGTTTGTTAACTTGTGTTTATCAAGGCAAGAATAACTTTAGTTCTTAATGGGCCAAGTAAATGGTGGAGAAGATAGCCAAATATGAGTCAACTTGGCAGTATATCAGATGGTAAGGATGTCTTCTTAAATATGAGAATCCCAGGAATAAGACACTGCATGGGATATATTGCTGGAGGTGTTGACAAAGAGAAGATGGGAAGACACTTCAGAAGAGTTCATTATTCACCTGGAATGATGTGGAATGTTGCACTACTTAGAATCTTTGAGGAACTGGAGTTCAAGTCAAGCATACCAGTGCTTGCGAATTAGCTCTTAAAAGCACCTGTAGCTAAAATACACCATTCAGTCATATGAAACCCTCCACCCTCCCCTAGACCTCCAGCCTTCACTAATGGTCAAATCAGTCACAGGAGTTGGGGAATTCAAAACACAACTTGATGAACTGAGAAAAAAACCAAGGTGCTCTCTATTGCTGTACACATTTAAGATAAAGATGAGAACTGTGCTAGAAGGAAGGAAACGAAAAGAGTGTTGAACTGGCTGTGAGACAGCTTTTGGTACAGAGTGGTCATTTTTTTAAAGTTTTATAATGTAATATTTCAATGTCTATGTCACCTCTGCTTTAGCTGTCTGTTCAATTATGAAGTGTGAGTGTTTGTGTGTGTGCTTTTTTGGGTCACATGGCATGACATGTTATTACAATCTATGGAATCCTCAGGTGTCCTCCAAGGGCAGGGAACACAGAGCTAACTGAGTATGTTCAATGGCAGTGATTGCATAACAACTAGGTCATTGTTTATTCAGATTCTGTGGATGTTAAATCATTCATAAGATCACTGAAAACATGGGCACGTGCTTTCTACATAATACATATGATAAACCTTGGTTTGTCTTGTTGGCAACATGACTGGATCTAATTAATGGGTCATCTAAAACTATGATACGTTCTGATTATAAGACTCTTTGTGAATCTTCTAATATAATTTTCCATCTCAGTGAGCAATCATTTCTACTACAGTATGAACAGGGGGAAAAAGCAACAACAATAACTAGAGAGAGTTCTGTGCCTACCATGTATAAACTGGGATAAACAATTTATACAGGTAGTGCTTCATCTTGTCCTCATTTAATATTTGAAAAGGGTAACTAAAGATGTTCTTATTTTAGAAATAAGTAAACAGGCTTAGAGAGGTGGGGAGGAAGGAAAGCCCAAGACAGAAATCCAGGCCTACATTTCACTGTATATCATTATACATATGTTCTAAACTTTCTAGAGTCTGTTGGAAAATTTTGGAAACAGGAAATCTATGATATTAGACAAATTACATTTCTTTATGGTACATGCCATATTATTACAACATTTCCCTTATATTAAAGCTCTAGTCATTCCATGAATGAACTCACTGCTGCTCATGTTCCATGAAATCCTCCCCAGCCCATGCTCATGCAAGTAACCCTAATTAAACTCAGTGGGTCACACACAAATAAAGACATCAAGTAGGAGTCAGGCTTGTTGGGAAAAAAACCCCACTAGTATCAGGAGAAGAGGGGGATGCTGAAAGAGGATACCTGGAAGGTGACAATGACCAAACTTTATTATGTGGATGCATGAAATTGTCAATAAATAAGTAAATAAATAAAGCAAAAAAGTCCTCTAATATTTTCTGTAAAATTCAATGCTTGGATTCCACTCCAGATCTGCTTTATGTTATACATGCTCTCATGTGGCAGGGTCATGACTGTTCATTAATTTATTAATCAAGAGTGAGGACTCATTAATCATCTAATTCCAGCCCCATGTATTTTAGGTGCTGAGCTTAATACAATGAAGTTGACCAAGTGCCTGCATACATGGTATGTACATGCCGTTGGTTACCTTCTCATACATCTTCTCCCATTCACTCTACTCAAAACCTCCAACATTGTCACTTGAAAATGTATTTATAATGTCATATTTATAAAAGAAGAAGTCCTTAAATAGATAAGATGGTAAAATAAATGATTGAAGCAATCAGGTTGACTATTACTAAATTATTAGAGATTGCTCATGGAATGAGGATCTGAATCAGTGTTTGAGTGCCGGCCTAATGTGTGTGTAAGACTAGATTCAGTCTGCACCACTGCAAAGAAGCATAGAACAACATAGCATAGAACTACATAAAACTTGGATCTCAATTCTCCATGCATAATAATAAAGGGGTTTGTCCATAGATGTAAACAGAAATGAAAGTGAAAAGCATACATTAATTTCTTAACAACAGTTATGTAATGGACAGTGAGCATAAATGATGTTTCTTTCTTTCCATAAACATGTAAAATGTCCATGTGTATTCTGTACAGGGTGTCACAGTAGACTCTGGGGCAGCTGGACTGGTAACACAATGGACCATCTGTTCAGGAACTGTGGTGTTTATAAATTAATGAATATTTATGCATATGTATATATATATATATAAGTAAGTATATGGTCAGGCTTTTTCATTTTCCATGACTCGTGTGTTAATCCCACTTTCTCTCCATCATACATATGAGTCATATCTCTTCATGGTCAGCTGAGAGTTGAGTATGTTTAATAATAGCCTAAAAACACATGTAGGAAGAGAAATCTGTTGGTGGCAGAAGGTTAACCACTATGTGTTCAAAGCCAAGTATAAAATTATTTTAAATTACACCCTCTTCGTTTATCTATCTGAGTTCCTGAATGTCTCCACAGAAAAAAAAACATCACTGATCAGTGACAATTTTCTTAGCAATAGTTTTGCCTGTTGATGCAGAATCATAATAGCTCCATAGAATGAATAACACATTTACAAAACTGAAAATCTCATTTTGCAAATAAGTGATGACTCTTTTCATTGCAATGGGCAGTTGGAAGTTAAATGTCTTCTGTTTTGACATTATCTGCTCACAATTTGTCACCAATACTTTAGCTGTCTATTAAATTGTAAAATATGTGTTTGGGCATCCTGCAGTTTAATGGCATGCAGTGATGATGGTAGGTAATAGCTAGAGAGAAATAAGCAAATGAACCTCTTTGGCATGAGGGTATTCATTGAGAAGATTAGAATTTCTGTTAACTAAAATGGATCAGCAATTAAGTAGTTAAAAAAAGCCATGGGTATTTCTGACATCTGTATTTCAGTAGGTATGTGACACGAGTACATTATTCTATTTGTTATTCCACAAAATGTTTTAAAATGTGTCAGAGATGGGTTACCTGCTTCCATATGAATATAGAAACCTCATATTTATCCTTTGGAAGTATGAGACTAAATTAAGTTGTAAAATTATTTCCTTGATATTTATTCCACCTTTGTCATAGCCACAAGTCTTATTTTGCAAACACCAGAAATAACACGGTACATGCTCCAACACTTTTCATCACATTAAATGTAACACAACTGAACATAAGCTCAAGCCAAAAATGATAAGGGATTACATCTCAATTCTTTTCTGAAACTGGATATTGGAGAGACCATCCAACCAGCATGAGACTGAGTAGGCTGAATACTAAATTGGACTCACACTCTCAGAAAACCAAAATCAACAGCTCAACGTACTCTTCAAAATGAGAAATGACATCTGTGTACAGTTCTAGGGAGCTGGGGAATTTTGTAAGAAGGACACTTTTCATTATTTAGCCAGTATTTGTTACAGTATAAGACCTGCCTTACATAAATATAGAAATCATTTTGAGGGTCTCCAATATTATCAGAGTCTTGATACTCTCAAACTCAGCATTTTTTCTTAATGCACTTGCCTGTCCAACAGTATAGGGGAATAGCAAAATTTGTGTCCTCACAGAATTTTCTGGTCCATAAGACTTTTGGAGAGACTCTCAGGTCACTTATTGCCAAGTGAGGGTATGTCTTACCTTTGGCAGAGATGCCCTGGAACCTGAACTCTGGGTAGTCATTGTCAGGACGGTTGTGATGCCAAGGGCAACCCTGGCAGGGGCTGCATCCATGTTTATCCAAAAGGAGACCCAGGACAAAATGACTATCAACAGGCTGGGGATGTACATCTGGATCAAATAATAGCCCATCTGGCGTTCCAGGTGAAACTTGACTTCAATGCAGGTAAACTTGCCTAGAAGCAGAAAAGGATCATTTGTAGTCTTAGTTGAACTCCTTTCCCCTATTCTACTCTCCTATTTGATTTTGAAAAATAAAGAACATTGGAAGCAGATTGGGGAAGTTTCAGATGGAAGGTTGAAGACAAATGCTCACCTTACACAATCAATTCAACTTTTCCAATTCTTCTAGTAATGGAAATAATAGTGTAAGCATATGGGAGCTAAAGAGCCTTCAGACTTAAATCATATTATCTGGATCTGTTGCAGATTCTTTTAGACAAGACTTTGACATTTGCAAGACTGACAAAAATTTTCAAAAATGTTTGTGTTATATGTAATATATAGTATATAATGTGTAGCCATTGACATACACTATATACAGTGTAATATATAACCTATATAATATGAAATAATTGAAACCAATCATGTGTGTGTGTGTGTGTGTGTGTGTGTGTGTGTGTGTGTGTGTGTGTGTGTGTGTTTGTGCTGAGGTTCACGTGTGTGTTTATGCTTGTGGAACAAGAGATCAACCTCAGGTGTCATTCTTCAGGTGCCTTTCACCTTGACTTTTGACCTAATCTTTCATTAGAACCTGGCTCTCTCAAATTAGAGTAGGCTGGCTACTTGTGTCCACCTCCCCATGATCTCAGGTTCACATGCTTGCATGGCTAGCACTTTACTGACTGAACTAAGTCCCCAGCCCCTCAACACCTCCTAAGGGGTAAGAAGAACATTCTGAGTGTTTGAATAATTGTATGTCTTTGCATTCTCAATGGTAAAACCAAAAGGTACATTTATAGAGTATGTATACACTCTGTTCATTGTGAAAGCTTTTTACTCTTTGGGGGATTGCTTGAAGACCCTTAGAGTATTCAATTCCTAGAAACTGTAGTGTTGCTTCATCTATAAAAATGAGTTCACAGGAAGGTACTATATATTTTAACATTACTATTAAGAGGTAGATGTTCTTGCCTCTTTCCACATTTTTCTCTCCTTTATTAGCTTTGAGTTAGACCTGACTTATTATTGTATTATTGTATTATTTCCCATGAAGAATAAAGATTAGGAAGAATACCTTGGAATCAGGTTTTAGCTACTTCATGAGAGGCTGCTGTTGGCTGCTCTGGGCTGTTCTACTCACAAGAGACCCAAAGCAGTTACTGATGACTACCTCTCTACCATCAGACTTAATGTTATCAACAGATTAGAGCATACGAAATAAAAGATCAGCTTTCCTGGACAGGTGTAATCTTCCAGGCAACAACAGATGCCCACTTGTTGCCACTACTTCAACCTTACCCACCACATATGTCTTTCAGTGCTAAAAATAGCTCCTCACTTTAGAGCCAGCTGAATTTTCTCCAGACCGTGCTCATCTGTACTCATAATGCTCTCCAGGATTGCAAAGAACATCTCTATTTCTGGGTTTCCACAGACCTATGTCATTATCACTTTCTTCCACTAAGGCTAGGAGTGCAAATTGACCTGAGGGTGCAATGTGAACAGTGGATGCAAGAAACAGCCAAGATTTATGTTTTCTGTCCAACTAATGAGGTCTTCTACACCTTTCCTCACACTTATTCAACAGCAAACCGTCAGTAAGAGAAGAGGAAAAGATTTCTAATTCTCTCTTCTGCGTTTGGGGGAAATGAGCTGCTGCACTCACAGGCCTACTCAACAGGATCAAGAACCCTAAATGTTGAGGATTCTCTTAACCACCCTTTGCTTCATGAATGGGCAACTATTAAGATACTAGGATAGTTGATTTGATATGCAAATTGGGGCATTTGGGGTTAGCAAGTGAAAGAAAAGCTTACCAGTGTTGTAGTGTTTTGTGCAGTAGCCAAGCTCCTTCTCTTCTTTCAAAATAAACTGGGGCAGAGTGAGTCCTTCAGCAACTTGTACGGGACCATCACTTAACCACTCAAATATCAGATCATTCATGGTGTAACCAACTGGAAGAAAGAAGTAGAAACAAACAATGTATCTTTCCTAGGAAACTGTTAATTCTATCTACAGAAGTGGACAAGCAGGGGAATCATTTCATGCGCAGTCTTAATAAGAGCTACAGCCTTCACAACAACTACATGTCATCAGACTCAGAGAAATTGAACACATCAAGGTATTTCTGATTAATTGTGTGTGTGTGTGTGTGTGTGTGTGTGTGTGTGTGTGTGTGTGTGTGTGTATAACGAGATAAAGGAATCTACAGAATCTTTTATCTCCTGCCTCTTTATTCACTAACTTTCTCTGAAGAACAAACACATAAACAAACACCAAACCCTTTGAAGATTTTTCTTCTCTTAAAAGAGCTGTGTCTGTGGCAGTTCAATAAGACAATCCAATTCATGGTGCCAGTCTTAGTATTTCAAATGAAACCATTCCTTTTGAAATGTTTAATGAGAATGAATTCATTATAGGCCTGCCTGCGAGTATTACAAGTGCACATTTGGCCCCTTCTGGAGTGTTAGCCTTACTTGTAGGAAACTTATGTTAATTACTGAGAATAAATTCTCAGTCATTTTAGCAAGTGTGAAAGGCTATATGTAAGTCATTTAAGGGGACCTTGTACACCAAGGACAGTGATACAGGAGCTACGTGTGTAGCCCTGTTGATACAGTTCTTGCCTAACATGGACAAGGTCCTAGGTTCAATTCCCAGCACCACATAAAACAGCAAGTGGTGGCATGTGCCTGTAGACCCAGAACTTGAGAGGTGAAAGCAGAAATATCAGAAGTTCAAGGTCATGCTTGACTACATAGCTAGTCCAAGGCTGCATGAGACCCTATTTCAAAACAAAAACAAATCCCACAAGAACAATTATATATGCATTGCTAAATCTCCCCACTCATTATTCTCATGAAGTAAAACAGGTTCCCTATTTTGTAAGGTCCAATTGTTATATGACTAGAATCATAGAAATAATAGAAAGTATGATAGTTAATTGGGTCATTATTTGTCAATGTGTATGCATATTTCTCCATCCTGGAAATGACAGCTAGTAATTTTTCACTCATTATTTCTTTGCTCTCCTTGTTTTTTTCCCTTGTTATTTGAACTGTGGAAAGCAGACTAGTGAGAACAAAGAATATTTGATGAAGATGAAGATGGCTAATAACTGTGCCATATTTATTTAGTTTATAAATTCTTACTCTTGCTTACTACAGGATAGTGACTTACCAACCCTACCTAGAAATCAATGGCAAATTTATTTGGTGTCTACATTCTTTTGAGCATCTTAAAGGCAAAAAATAAATTATAGAAAGCAGAAAACTAGAGTATGGATCCTGTTCAAATATCAATGGTCCAAAAAAACCAATGGCTAACCTATATCTCCCATTGCCAATCTGCATGAATATATCCTAGCTACTTCCAACAACTTCATAGGACAAAGCAAATCTACTAATCGAAGCTTTTTTAAGTCTTAGATGATCCTCATTGGAGAGATCTGGGTCCTGTTCTACAGAGAAAAATGAAATGATTGAGTCGAGGCTGGGGAGATTTAGGGTAGTAGAAGAGACACTCATTATGTATAAAACTGTTTTTCTCAACTCTCTTCTCAAGAGAAGGGACAGTGTGGAATAAATAAATACATAAAATGCATTATAAGTAAAAGTTCTCATTTTATCTCTGACAACATCTAAAAAAAGTACTTTTGTTATTTTGTTTATTTTTATAAGGAGTTTCAAGGAAATCTGTAGTGACTTTAAATCATAGAAAGAAGCCCATCACCATTTCTTTTTAAGCGATAGTCTATGTGTCTTTTTATCCTTACTATTTTTATAAAGCAAGAAGTTAAAAGTATTTCCTTTCCCCTGCCTCATTAAATCTCCTAAAATCCCTGTAAGTCAGTAGCACTTATTATGTTTTTGGACTCTGTAAACAGAGAAACTGACAAGAGCAAGCCAGAGGAAATTTCATGTATCTTAACTGAAAATCCCACTGCCTTGGAGGCATGAGCAATTTATGGCACATGTCAATGATTTCAGTGGTAGCAAAGTCAGAGCACAAAGGAGACAAAGTAAATGGTATTTCCCTATTTGCTTTCTCATGTCTTAGCATATCCATTGCTTCTCTAAGGAAGATGCCAACTCTTAGTCCATGTCAACTTACACCCTGTAACATTTTATTGATTTATTTATATTATTTTGTATTGCTAAGGATCAAACCCAGGGCCTTGAGCATTTTAGGCTAGCATATCCCTCCTGAACTTTAGTCCTCATGCCTCTCCTTTTTGAATCCTCCTATGGTTAAGGGCTTCAAAGCAAGAGTCCTTTATTTCTAGTATCCCTTTGGATACTTTGATCTATATGAGTGTAAAACCAAAAGACATATAATTTTCTAATTAGACAGTAATTCTTTATAAAAAGCAAGATAGCTAATAATCACAATTATCAAAGGAAAATTTTTCATTTCATAGAAAATATTGCTAAGTCAGACTTGGGTGAGTTTTTTCCTAGGAAGGGAAATTTATTTAGTATTTTGAACTTAAAGTTTGTCTTGCTGTACTGATAATGAGCTTCTCCTATTAAACACCCATCCTCCATTAAGACCGTGGGTGTCGGGAAATTTGTAGTGAATGAGCCTTACAAATATTTATTCCTTATTGATCCACTAAAAGAGGCACACCAGTGGTTACGACAAGCAAGCAGTGATTTAATGATGATGACTTACAACTCTCCAGCTGCATTGTACAGGTCTGAACATCCATTGGAAAGTTCTTTAGGTCCATGGGACAAGATAAAGTCAAGGTGAGCCTTAATAAAGAATAAAAGTAGAATCTACTTTAAAATCTGTGAAGTATAATCCTTGAGAGACAAAAATCCATCTATCATTAACAAAATATGATTCAAATACTGAAATCTAAGCTCACAGGGCAATACTTTGTTTTAATGAAGAATAGCTGTTGATAACTTTACAAAATATTTTAACACTTCATTATAAGACCTTACTCTACTTTTCAACCTCCAGATTCTGAGTATTCCTCACTTCCAGATTCTGATTCTCTATAACAATGATGCTCATCTCAAGATAAAATGTTGTAATATGAACAATAGGCTCTCTCCCACAATGATAAACAAAGACATAAAGTTTATTATGTTTAAGAATTGTATCCCAGATATATGTGCCATGATGTCAACAGATAAGGAAGGGTTCTCCTTCCATCATATGGGCAAATACTTGGCTTCACAAACTTTTCATTTACTAATCCACATGGATAAATTAGCAACATAATGTGGCATTCATTCTAGGATTTCCACAGGTATAGAGCAAGGAATCCTTGAGTGGGAAAAGCATACTGAAAATAGTGGTTTATACAGTCTTCATTGTCTTGCACTCAGTGGAGGTGACTGATCTCTTTCCTCGTTGAACGGTTCTGAGCTGCAGCCTTCTTCACACTGGGCCTTAAGTCAAGATATTTATTGAGCTATCATCTTTTTTCCACCATTTTACTTTTTATTTCCAATGGGATTGATGCTCACCTCTTGCTCTGAAATTCTTTGAACTTTTAAGAATCAAAGAAACCAATTAGAACTGATAATCAACAGAGCTATGTTCCCTTCCCAATACTGCCTAAAACTACATTGTACCCAAAGCAAGATATTAAACCTTGAATAAACAGTTGTTCCTCACTGATCAAATTAGGAAGGAGGATATATGATTTCATTCCAATTTGATGCTAATACTTCATGGCTCCAAGTTTTACTTGTTGTATCTCAATCATTTTTCATATCCAAAGATTCATGTGACTGTCACACTTTTATCCAAAATCTCCCTTGCCATTATGCTCATTCTCAACTTACCTCCTGATTTGCTTCTCTTTGTTTTCTATGGTTCATTTTGTATTCTTTTCAAGCACAAGCAAATTATAGCACACATTTTTTAGAAAAAGAAAATCCTTAAGATTTGAAGTGAGAATAAGGAGTCCATGTTGACGGTTGTCAAAGACATTAAAACACAGCAGTGATGGGGACAAGCATGACACAGATTTTCTATTTCCAGCATTCCCTCTGTTTGTGTCTTCTTCATTTTTTCTATTTCCCTTTTCAGGTCTTGGACTGTTTCCTTCATTTGTTTCATTGATTTTTCTTGATTTTCTTTCAGTACTTTATTGTTTTCTTCCAGGACTTTATTGATTTCTTCTAATTTGTTTGCCCTTTCCTCTAGTTGTTTACAGCGTTCTTCCCATTTTTTTGTCTTTTCCTCTACACAAGCCTCTAGCTTCTTCATGATGTCATTCATAAGGCTGTTTTCTTCTGCTTCTAACAATTTCTGATGTTCAGGTCTAGGTGTTGGAGGAGGGCTAGGGCCTGGTGATGCTGTATTGCTATTCATTTTGTTGTATGTGCTTCTGCCTTGATGTCTGCCCATCTCCTTGTGGTTCGTTCTTGGCCTTATCCGCACACTTGGTTCAGACAGAGCTGACAGATTCAGGAAGTCTCTCTCTCTTGTCCAGATGGGAGCTCTCTTGTCCAAATTGGAAGTCCGGGGCAGGATGGGAGCTCTTGTCCAGAAGGGAAGTCTGGGGCAGGATGGGAGCTGTGCTCCAGAAGGGAAGTCTGGGGCAAGATGGGAGCTGGGGGCCGGCCTCTAAGTCTCAGGAAGAGGCTGGGGGCTCGGGCAACTGGGCGTGGGGGCAGGGTGTGGAGATTGCAGGGTCTGCCGGGGGTCTTGGAGAAGGGGATCCTTCCCGGTGGGGCTAGAAGGGAACCTGTGCTCCAGAAGGGAAGTCCAGGGCAGGATGGGAGCTGGGGACTGGCCTCTAAATCTCAGGAAGGGGCTGGGGGCTCAGGCGGATGGGCGTGGGGGCAGGGCGTGGAGATTGCAGGGGCATGAAACAAAGCAACGACTACGGAAAAATGTATTCAGTCTTGGAAACAAATGCATCCCTATGTTAAAAGTAGGTATTTCTAGTTGTTGGAAATATTCATGGTTATTTTTTATTTGTTTTTATTCTTTATTTATTCTGGAGTATCTGTGTTGACAAGTATAGGCTGTTTAAAAATGTTCATAAAATCCATTATCAGCTTTCTTATCTTCAAGAAATGAAAAGTTTCTTTTCAAAATAATAGCTGAAAAGGAAAAACTAGAAAATTCTATTTTACTCTGCATTTTTTCTATTATAATCTTATTGTCAGATCCTATTGAGAGCCACTGGTAGCGAAAGTCCATGAGAGTATATAGCAGTGACAACTAGAGTTCAGAAGGTCAACCTATCAGAATTAAGGGTTCTGTTAGAGGAAACCATCACGCAAGGCATCATGGAATTACAGCCTTTTGAATGAATTGGCTGTCTCTTGTTGTAAACTTCTTGTGTAATAACAGCTATGATTCTCCCCATTTACCATGTATCTCCACGTTAGTGTACATGTAATCTCACGATTGCATCTCAATCTTGGGCACAACTTTCCCTATACATTTGGGGTAATTGGACAACTGTCCACAGCTGTGTTTATTTTTCATTAACATACATCTGTCCAGGGCCATTCTCCAGACAAAAAATATTTCAGCAAAGATAACTCTTCCCAAGGACAAAACTGCACATAGATAAACATTATCTCATCTCACTCACAGATAGAAAAAAGAACCACTAACAATTAAATCCTCAACCCCTTACCTTCACCCCGGGTTATTTACACAAGACCCTAACTTAAGAGATTTACTGCTCACGTTCCTGGGATGAAGTTTCAGCCATTTGCTAGCTACTGAGTTAAGGCAGTTACTTCCCACTGACCCAAGGAGATTGCCTCCAGGCCAGACAGGCAATAGGTGCCAAGCTTCTTTCTTGTGCAAATTAAGTTTTTATTCCTTCTCAGCCAGGTGCTATTCCTAGATTTTCTCCTCAGCAATTACTCTGAGTGAAAGTGCTTTTACTAACCAAATACTACATGCTCTGACATGGGCTGCTTAGCCACCTAGCATATGTCCCCCTCCCTATCAGAAAGCAGCTGCAGCTGGGATGAGCGGGAAAAGCAGCGCCAAAGACAATTTACTTTCTTGTGACTTATTGACCCCTAACATTTTACCTAGCCATTTCTAGATAATAGTTTGAGCACACAAATTCCCTAATTGGTCTTAGCCTTTAGTTGACCCTACCAGAGAACTCCCCTTTTGTCACTCCCCTTTTGGGTTGTAATTGGAAGCTGACAATTAATTGCTTTATGTGTGGGTCCTTATCACCTCTCTCTCTGAGACCCTGAAAACTTCAAGCCTCACATTGCTTTACCAAAGAATTACTGTGTGGGTATATAGACTGGTTCTCTGAGAGCACTAGGATAGGATTGATGGAAAAGAACAAAGATGAGGACGGAGATGGAAAGAACTAGGGAGAATGATGAGAGAACAGCAGGAGGGACTGAGAGCAGGAGGGACAGAGAGCAGGAGGGACTGAGAGCAGGAGGGACTGAGAGCAGGAGGGACTGAGAGCAGGAGGGACCAAGAGGAGGTAAGTAAGAGAGCAGAAAAGAAACTGTGCGGATAGAATCGCCATAGAAGAGTAAAGTGAATGAACTAAAGAACTCAGTGTGCTTAGATTCACTGAATATCCCTCAGATTAGAATCCTCAGCTGGTTGGTAGACTCTTCTGAGGACCCTGGGCCAGCCTATATTGTTTGCATTAAGATCCAGCGTTGCACCTCATTACTAAACGAGTAAGCTGTCCTTTTGAGAGCATCCTGAGAATCCAAACTCCATGGGAGCAAGGAATAGGTGGTTTTGAGTTTTAAAGATCTGGCTTAAAATATCATTTTTAGACATAAAAAAATAATATTTATCAATGTTGGGGTTCATTTGTAGATGTAAATGGATGGATAACTACAGATTTCCCATGTGAAGACTTGTTTTGGAAAATGCAGGTTTTTTGCTATTAATATCATAAACCCTTCAAAATAAGGACAATGAACAAAAGCAAGAACAAAATCTCTAGCTAATAAATGAATAAATAAATAACTGGTTTTTACAAAATGGAGTGGTGGTAACTCAAAAAGATCCATGGGCTTTCAATGAATTTGTTTTTCTTTTTCATTTTCAGAGGAGTAGTATTTCCATCATACAATAGTATGTTCTTCTCTGACTTTTTTCCTGTAAATATTTTATAAACAAGTACGAAGCCTTAATTAGGAAGAAAGGAGTGGTTTTCTGTGAGACTTATTGCACAATATTTTGAATTTAATAAATAATGTGTTATACACCTCAAAACTGCTGCGAGTAAATTTCAAATGTTCTCACCACAAAAAATAAGCACTTGAGGGTGAGGAATAAATTAACTAGCTTCATTTAATTACTCCATATTGTATTCATAAACTTTAACGTCACTTTTGCCCCACAAATATATACATAGTTATAGCTTTTCAATTTAAAAAAGGAAAAGCTACAATGTTTGACATATAACAATATGCAAATGGTGTGGATAATTGAAGTGGATCAACGGCAGAAAATCTGGGAAATTCATTATAATTTTGAAAGCTTTACCTTTGAGAAATTAGAAAATAATAATAATGGAAGTGGGTGTCATTTAAAGACCATGCACTTGCTATTGTGACAGCTCAACTCTGCTACTCATCACCATAGGCTCACTGCCCTGGATTCTTCTGCAAAGTGAACTGTCCACATTTGTTGAGGGAGCTGAGAAACTCTCACGTAATTACTCCTGTCTTTCTGTCAGATCTAACAATCCCACAGGGACACAGAATTTTATTAACAGCACAGATGACTGAATACACTGAGGAAAATTCCCCCACAAACATGAAACAATCTCTGAATCTTGTTTTAGATGAGAGCTCACTGGGTGATTTTTTTTTTCCCTTGCTTCCCTACGTTTCTTTTAAGACAAGTTTTACATTTAGAACACAATGAGCACCAATAATCAAACAGAGGGCTAGCAGCTGTATACTTTGTTAAATCATGTCATTGGACGAGCAAATAGGAAGGGACTGTAAAATCTAATTGGTCTTGCATGAATTGCAGATTTTCAAACTTATGATATCTGGTTTAACATACATCTGGAAGTCTAACATAAGTTTCTTTCCCCCCTTCTTTCCTTTGACATATACACTAAACAGAGTAAAATGACAGAAACCTAAAACTGCAGTTTGATGACTTTTTAGATTTACATCTATCCTAGTAATAAACATTCTGGTCCAGACTTACAACAATCTTGTCACCACCAGAACATTCCTTTGTGCTTTCTTCCCAGACCAGAACCTCCCAAAATAACTATCACCTCATTGTTATGAAAAAGACTGTACGTGATTTAAATTAAAAACAAACAAACAACAAACTCTATATTATTTTGTACCAAGATGTAGAAATTGTACTAAAAATGTTTGATGTGAAAAACTAAATAACAAAACATGATACATTTTGATGGATCTCACAGTGTTACATATTTTATTTAAAATTCAATTATTCTTCAATTTTTTTTCTGAAACTCAGACTTCACATTACTAGGCACTGCCTATAACATGCCAAATTTGTTCTTTTCTCCACAGCTGAAATATTAAGACCACTGCATCTAAAGCCAACGATCTGAGGGCTGCCTGCTTCCTTCTGAGTTAAAGAACTCATTTCCTAAAGCAGTATCATTCATTTTCCCTGCAGTCAGTGCATACATACATATATACATACATATTCAGAGAAATCCCCATTCCTTTATGCACAAAAAAGGAAGAAAATTCCCAGAGGCCATAGATCTTTCCCGAGAGTAAGAAGGCTGAGCAAGCGTTTAGATTTTAAGGTAAAAACTAAAGCAAAGTACAGAAAATTTGTTTCCCCACCTTGCTCATCAAGTCAACTCCTGGGGTTATATCTTGCTTAAAGCTTAAGTTATTGGTAAATGCTGATATTATAAATAGTTTAGTATCTTTATCCTGTTTTAAATAAAATAATTTATATTTCTAAAAGTTTTGTGACCTTTCTCCTTTACTACAATGCAAGTACATAAAGGCTGGCATTTTCTTATACAGTCTAAAAACCATTCCTTGCACAAATATTCAACAAATATTCATTGAACCAATGAATGCATCAGCATCCTGGAACGGTGTGGGAAATTTTCAGACTTTCATTCTATGGTACTAGGAAATGACAATGACTTTGGAAGGAAGGATGCTGGTTATCAGAGCCCACAGAGCGTAACTAAATTACAGGACTATCAAGGGAATCCAGGAAAGCTTGCCAGAGCCTTTTTGTTAGGTGCTAGCAAATTTTTCATTAGAAATAAACTGAATAAACTCAAAGCAAAGTGCCAAAATGCACTGTCTGTGCTTGAGCCACAGTTAGGCAGCTAACTCCATAACCAAGGCTGGGCCTGTACTATGAGAACAATGGAAATCAGTAATTTAAAACAACATCATGATGGCAAAACAGCAGGTTTCTTGAGTCTTAAAGCAATTAAGACTCATAGGAAGTTCAGTGTTAAAATTGGAGATCTATTCCAGTGAATCTCCTAACTTCCTTGCTTGCCCACCTACCTATGCTGCTTGACAGTTCTGTGATCCTGAACTGTAATTAGGGGTAACCAGAAATAAGGCTTTCCTTTTGTAGGTGAATTTACCCTCTTGAAGCTGATGCAAACCTAAAGAGCAAGTAATGGCATTTTTTTTTTAAATTAGGGGCTTCCTGGCAAATGGGATATACAGGTTATATAGCTATTACACCCCCACTGGGCTATGTGCTGGCTAGTTTTCATGCCAATGTGACCCAAGTTAGGTCATTTGGGAAGAAGGATTCTAAATAGAGAAAACGCCTTCATACAATTTCCATGGAGGCAAGTATATAGGACATTTTCTTGATCGATTATTCATATAGGAAGGCTCAGATTACTACAGTGGTAACAATCATGGCTGGTGATCCTGAGTTCTATAAGAAAGCAGGCTAAGCAAGTCATAAGAAGCAAGTTAGAAAAAAGCATTCCTTTATGGCCTCTGCATAAGTTCCCACATCCAGGTTTCTGCCTTGAGTTCCTGTCCTTACTGGATGATGGGCTACATACAAGCTGTAAGCCAAATTGTTTTCCTCCCCAAGTTACTTCTGGTGTTTTATCACAGCAATAGAAACCCTAATGAAGATAGCTTTATTGTCTGACATTGTAGAATATAATCCATTCTTTCCTTGAGAACATAAAGATGGCCTTACTGTAATGTTTAGATCTGTTAAATTTTTCATCAGAGAATCTTAAAATTTCTGAAACATGTGACAGTCTAGTATTGGAAAGATTTGACCGGATACAATGAGAATTAAAGAAGACTGTCATCATAACCCATCTAGACTTCAAAAGTAGAAGTATCCCAGGGGCAAGTTAGAAGTCAAGTTAAAACTGCATCATTAGGATCTGGGGAGAGTAATTCGTCTTCCAAAGGACCAGCGTTTGATTTCCAACACCCATACGGCAGCTTACAACTCAAAATACATGCAGGCAAAACATTCACAAACATAAAATAAAATAAAATAAAATAAATGAATCTTTTTTAAAGTACATCATTAATAAAATTCACACATTGAGAAAGGGAATAAAATAATTGATAGGGGATTGATGGATTAAAATATTCTGCTAGGCTGGCTGTACTTAACATTCTGAGTTTTAATCTTTGGTCGCTATGAACAGCATCTGAGGGGTTTTTGTGAGAATTTACATTCTCAGGTACCTTTAATGAGAAGACCATGTAGAGCTGCTGGCATCCCAGGGGTTATTTTGATTTTTTTTTTTTTTGAAATATCCCTTTCATTTTTACATCAGGGTAGGACACATAGCTTCAGGTAGGCTACTATGTGATTGTATTAGGGCAATGAGACAAGAGAGAGATAATCAAGGTCATCCTAGAGAACATGTTGGTAGTAGAGTCAAGGCAATGAAGCCAAGATTAGTTTCCTGGCAACCAACACTATAGTGAATGCAGCAAGAAGACTAGGAGATCTGTTAGGAAGAGGACATGATGTTAGGCAAGACTCCACCTAGGCTACAACTGTATAGGGCAATATTTTGGCAATATTTGGGGGCATCGTATGTCAAACAGCTGAAAGAAGAATTTCTTCAAGAAGAAAGTTGCACTTCGACGGGGAATATTTAATAGTTAAGAGTTTATTTTTCAACTTCTTTTGAGGCAGGGTATCATTGTGTAGTCCTGTCTTGCCTAGAGCTCACAATGCTGACCAGACAATTCTCAAACTCACAGAGCTCTGCCTGCCTCTGCCTCCAAGTGCTGGAATTAAAGGCATTCACAACACACCCACTATTCTTCAACATTTAAGGTTTTTCTTTTTTTCCAATTCTCCATTTAGAGTCTTGTTTTTCCAAACCTAAACAGTCTTTTTTTTTTTTTTTTTTGGATAATGTAAATCATACATCTAAACAGAATGGGCCTACCTTTGGGACCTAGATAAGAACCCACACTGAATAACATCCTAAATACAGAGAAAGGTATCTTGAAACAAATCAGTTGATGCTTCATAACTGAAAAAAAGGTACACACACACAAGGAGCTTTAGAATGCCACAAAATAATTATTAGCCCAATGGCCAGACAGGAAAGAATAAAACATGTAAAATCATTCTTATGGAAACAGTGTAGTAAAGTTACTGCTTTGAGTTCACTCACCATATACATTATGGAGAACGTGCTGTTCACTCCATGCCCTATTTGTTTTCCTAATCCTCTGACCCATGGATAAGCACAAGTATGACTATATCTGATAAGCTTCTTCACATACACGTGGTGTAAATTGTTAGGAGTTGACATCTAGAATAATCTTAATCTGCCCTTGCTCAAATCCTACCAATTCCTCGCTGTTCATTGTAATCAACTAATAAATATTTAACCACAGGTTCTTATGACTACTAAAATGCAAAGCTAGGAAGATGATTCAAGTACTAATAGGCATGTCTGTCTTTATGTAAACCAGCTGCTAAATTCCTGGGTCTGCCACCCACATTTCCAAGAGCAGACTACAATACTGAAAGTCTTATAAGGAGGTGTGAAACTAGATACAATTAAAGCGACAACAACCTAGGCTTTAGAGTAGTGTAGCTGGGCAGCAGAGGCACGTCATGTTTTCACTACTGTCTTAGACTGCCCCAAATCTGCAGGTTGGTCCAGAGCTGAGAGATTACAATTTTCTCTCAGTTGATTCCAAATAAGCAACCCCACTGCTTTGTTTCTTCCTTCTGAACTTGAGATGTGGAGGACACTGAAGGCAACATTGTCTGGATCCTCAGCTATTCTAGTTCTCTTTTCTGCCTCAAATTTCAATGACTGAGTAGAAAGGTCCGTGTTTACCAAACATTAAAAAGGCATCATAGGAAATACCCATATGCATTGAGCAATACCAGTTAGGAGGGACAAAAATATAATGACTCTTCCCATCTGTGTGTGGTCCTTTCAGAAAATGTGCACACATATGGTTGGCTTATGTTAATTAAGTCCAAATCTGGATTGGATTCCACTTGGAGAGCAATGGATAAATCTGCAGCTAAAACTTCCAAATGCCTTCATATTTCCTGAATAAAAATGTTTTGAAGGTGTCGAGTAAGGAGAAGGCTAAACTGAACACCAGAAAAAAGAGCTCCAACCAGCAGATTTAAATAAACTTTAAAGTCATTTCATGTCTAGTGTTTAATTACACATCCAAGCAGTTTTGAAGATAAACTGCTACTAGCCAGTACATTAAAATAATAAGAAATGACTTGATCCTTGTCACTCTGTATCCAATGTTACAGCTATTAATAGCAGTGAGGTAGAGAGAGATAAAAAGACCTAGATAGCAATGACCTTAACATTTTGTTTGGGATCATCTCACTTTTGACAAAAGGGAGGTTGTCCAGAACAAGTGGCAGCATTCTGTGAAAATGCAGATATGGTTTTGAGCAAACCAAAGTAACTTTCTACCTACTGACAGATGGGAACATAGTTGTATGTGTTAATCCACTAGTATGTAACAGCACAAACATTTCCAGTGCAGTAACTACTGGAGGATTGTTAACTGCTCTTATAGTGGCAAAAAGTGGTGAGAAAGTAAGATGATTCCTCTTTTTTTTGAGTCAGGGTTTTACTATGTAGCCCTGGCTGGCCTGGAGCATATTATGTAGACCAGGTTGGCCTTGAACTCACAGTGATCTATCTACCACTGTCTCCGAAGTGTGGGGATTAAAGGTGTGCACCACCACACCCAGGAAAGATGATTTATCCTTGATAGGACGGTGATGTACATCTTCATTAAATTGAAGCACTCAGTCCTTGAGGGAGAAGTGACGGCCTTATGCCTCAGGAAGCTGATGGAAGTTGGCCCCCTTTAAGGTTATATAAAAAAATAAAAAAATTTCTGGGGGAGAGGAGACTCTGGTGGAGTGACCCACAAGTTGAGCAGGAAACTTCAGTAATGCAGCCTTCGTAAATCACTACCCAAGTTTCAAATGTGACTTTCCAGTGATACAACTATTTCTGAGAACCTATGTGCCTATAAGTTGCTCATTTACCCATGTGCCTATAAGCAACCCTGATAAATTCATTGATTCACTAAGCTACAGTTGAGTAGAATCCTTTCTTTGTTCTGGGGTGTGTTGTCAGTGACGGAAGGTGAATAGATAGATAAACACATGTTCATCTCTCCCCAGGAAAAGTTCCCCATAAAATCAAGTACAGTCACTAAGTTTACTCTTAACAAATAACTAAAATGGGAGATCCAGAACCAGCCTAATTATTATCTGAAAAGATATGCAATTGTTACTCCTGTTATTATGCATTTGCCTCCCCAGAGGAGGAAACACAAGGTCAGGAGAGTATCTACTTTGTACTAAGTATGGAAAGTGAGTAGAATTTGGATGGCCTAGGTGCTAAATAGGAAATGTGTAAATCTATAAGTTAGGGTGGGTGGTAGGGAGAACTGTCTCTCCACTTTCTTTCCTTTTATCCTCTAAGAGATTCATTGAAGATGTAGTATGAATGAGGCACTGAAAAATACTACAATTCTGAGAAATGTGGACGGACTTCTTATAGTCACTTAGTAACATTGGATCTGAATCTAAGTCTTCCTGACTCTCAGAATTGACATCTACCTCTACAGCATTTTATCATTAATGGCCTAGCCCACCTTCTGCTTTATATCTTCTATCTGACTGCTCAATAACCCTACTGAAATGAGATGTCTTTTTGTTGTTGCTTCATTGTTCTTTGAAGGAACTCAGTTATCAATGGCTTTGCTCCAGGAGTATAAAAACTTCATAATTATCTATGTATCTAATTATCTGTCTTTTAATTACTGCCCAGTGATCACCAGCACACCTTCTATAGTACAGATGTTTATTTGTCATTTTTAAATGATTCAAACATGGTGAAACTTGTAGAGAGACTGCCAAGCTTTGCAAACTTGTAAAACTTCCCTTTTCAAATGGAGTGTCTTTCCTCTAGAGCAGTGGTTCTCAACCTTGTGGGTTGCAATCCCTTTAACAAACCTCTGTCTCCAAAAATATTTACATGACAATTCATAACAGTAGCAAAATTACAGTTATGGAGTAACAACAAAATAATTTTATGGTTGGGGGTCACCACAACAGGAGGAACTGTATTAAAGGGTCGCAATATTAAGAATGTTGAAAACCACTGCTCTAGAATGTAATCTAGGAAAACATACCAAAATAGTTTATATGTCTTGAAAGAGCCACAGTTACATTATGCTTATGCAGGGATTCTTTCAAAGGCAACAGTATGGACCAAGAAAAAGCCCTTGTCAGCATAAGTCAGCTTTACCAGAAGCTTTCTGAAATAAGATGACTTAGGTAATGAGTAACAACAGGCTGGCCTTTAAATTCTGTTGGCTTAAACCTACATTGTGATCAAATTCACCTACATATCTAGCCAATTATTGAACCAGTTAATCATCTCTGTATAATTGTCTAAAAGTATATGTCTTCACATTCTGAAAATGCCCACAGAAACAAAGGCCAAAATGGTTGGGATTGGGATTGTGAAATTTGCTCCACAATTGTCATAGTTCAGACTATTGTTGATGGTTTTAAAGACACCTCTTAAATCACAGGTATTTCAAACTTCCCTATACTGATTCAAAATCAGTTTTCCCCCTACTGTGGTTGGATATTTACTTTAGGAGGGAAAGGTTCTGAGATCTAAAAGCAATTTGAAGCAGTCACTATGAAATGAAGGATTTCTTCTTGTTCTCAAGCTATAAACGACATGAGGAAACATTTTAATTCATCAAGAAGGAGCTTTGAAGCTTGGAAAGAAGAGAAAAGTTGATATAGAGCTAGAAGGACTGCTGGATTTTGTCTGCTTTCCTGGTTAAGTCCCATTTTGGAGAGGAAACTGAGTCAGAATGGTGATCTGGTGAGGCTGGAGAGACCTGTTTTGCAATCTTGGAGGACAGATTAAATGAAGGAAGGAAATGTAGCTTTCTTGTTGCCCCAAGATGCCTTCTTGTCATTCTGTCTCTACATCATTACCTGGAGAGAAAACTGATTAATGTTAATGCAGTGGAAAGTGACTTCCAAATGGAGGGAAGTCTTTCTATTGTTAGTCCAGGCAGATGAAGTCAAAGACAAGTAGCGTGGTGGTTTGAACAGGTATGGCCCCCATAGACACACATGTTTGAATGCTTGGCTCATAGAGAGTGGCACTATTAGGAGGCATGGCCTTGTTGAAGGAAGTGTGTCACTGTGGGGATGGACTTTGACATCTCATATATGTTCAAGCTGTGAGTTCAATCGGGAACTCAACAGAGCTTTCCAGAAATTATGAGAATTTGTTATGGACACAACACACTTTCAATGCCTTCATAATTTTACCCCCGCTGGTCCATTTTTAAAGGCCCCAAATCTGTGCTACATAAAACCACTTAGTTTAGCTCCTGCTTAATCCACCAGTATAGTGCATGCCAGCTCTTCCCACTCACAGAACCTTGTCTCTAAGAAGAATGGAATCATGTGGTTTTCATGACATTTCCCAGCACCTCCATGATTTACTGCTTAATTCTGGTGTGGGTGCTTATGTAATAGTCATTAATTACTGCATTAAGTTAAGTCACAAAACTAATGATTATTTGGACAGGGGATTACAAAATGGGTATATAGTTTTCTTAGATTATAATATATAAAGATAAACACAGTCTAGAAGTGACCACGCTTTTCATAACTAACAAATGTGTGTTTCTGGGGCTCATCAAAACCATGAGTAAAATAACCAAAGCATCATCATAACATTTAGGTAAGTCTCAGTTCAGTGTACATTTTATTTTCAGTTCTAGCATCTAAATAAAGAATATTCTTTTATCTTGTTCTATTAAAAATCTTTCTGTAACTAGAGTCAGAATCCTTTGAAGCTCTTGAATCAGGTCCCAATATGAGTCAAGAATGGGAAGCAATGTGGAAAAAATGGCCTTTTATGTGAAGATAGAATTGGTCATCAGACAGGATAGTTTAGGGGCCACAGTTGGGTGTCTGTCTAGTAACCTATACTCTACCCACTCTCAGTAATATCTGCAATGTATCAGTAGAGGGACAAGGAATATCAGTCCCCAGGGGTTTTATATTACACCTCAAGCAGTATGAGGAAGGTGGAAGACTGAATCATCAACACCTATAATTGGGAATTGAATCAAAAAGGATTTACAGACATGTTATCTCCAGTGCTATAAAGAGAGGTTTAAACTGATGCAAAGGTTGATTATGAGGCAAGCAGAAGCTTTGGTGATATGGGATGTTTTGTGCAGAAGCAATTCTATAATTATTCGTGGTTTGAGAGAGTGTGACAGTTGGTTTTAAATGTCAACTTGCCACAAATTAAAGTAATCTGAGCAGGGAGCCTCAATGGAGGAATTGTCTTAATTGCCTTAATTGACATGGGAATACCCACTGAAAATGTGGGTGGCCCCTTCTGGTAATAACCCAGATTAAAAAAGGGGAGCTCATAAGTGAAGAAAGATTATATAATCTTTGCTCACTTGGCCTTTCCTCTTGCCATTGAGTTAATTTACCCTATTGTTCCTGCTGCTGCTGCTGCTGTTGCCACTGAGTCCTTCACTTATATTAGAAAAGGCTTTTCTGGGCTTCTGAAATAGACAGAGGACCAATGGTTCTCCAGGAACCCTCTAAGCCTTTGGCACCAGATTGGAACTGCTACACCACGCAGCCTCCTAGATAGAACAACTACTGACTTCTAGGTATCTCTGGTATTAGCCATTGCTGGATGAATCTGATGGCTTAGGTACCCAGATGCAAGGACTGAACAATAACCCAGTTCTCAGCCTTTCAAGGAGGTAAAGTCATAGAGCTAGCCAGAAAGCAGCATTCCTCCGTGATTCATACCTTGAGTTCCTGCCCTGACTTTCCTTAGTGATAGACTTCGATATGAAATCATACGCTAAACAAACTCTTTCCTATTCAAGTTGCTTTATGTCACAGTTTCTTATCACAGAAATAGAATGAAACTAGGATGGGGGACTCTCAGAAGTGATGTAATTTAAAGGAAGAAAACCATTACCAATAATGAGACACTAGACATGCGAGACAACCTTCTCTTCTTCTAAACTGTTCACCATCTACCTTTTCCTTTTATTTGACCTAACATGTCCTATGATATCCTGACTCTTACTACCATTTGTTATACTAAACTCAATGTAATGTTTTGGAATTATAACATATGTTACACAAAAGGCTTACCTGATTCCTATGGAGTTGTGCATTTTTAAGAAATACAAACTTAGAAACTGACTTTCTCTAAAGAAGATGAACAAAGCAAGATGTATATCCTTCACACTTTGGTCATGGATGATTAATTTGGCAAGTCAGCAAAATATTTTAAAATATTGGAGTATGATAAAACATATTAGGGAAGTTGTGGTTGCTAACTTTGATAGGTACCTTGACACAAGCTAGAACCAGCTGGGAAGAATCTCAGTGACAAATTGTGTATGTTGAGTTAGCCTGTGGACATGTCTGTGGGTAACTGCTTTAATTTATGATATGGAGAGACCCAGCCCAGTGTGGGCATCTCTATTCCATAGGAAGGGATCCTGAACTGTGTAAGAGTAGAGAAACCTTAGCACAAGCAAGCCAACAAGTAAACATGTGTGCATTCCTTTCTCTGTGCTCTTGACTGTGGAAGTGATGTTACTAGCTGTCTGAATCTCCTGTTTTAACTTCCCTCCAATGATGAACTGTAACCTGGAATTAGAAGTTTAAATAAACCCTTTGATCCCCTAAGCTGCTTTTTGTCAAGGTATTTACCACAGTCGAAGAAATGAAACTAGACCAGAAATCAATATTAAACAAAGAATCTGAACAGAATTGGACAAAAATTGTTTTGACATGTTTTCATCAACAAGAGCTGTGTCTTGCATTGATGGTTAGAAACTTGCTAAGACGTTTGATTCCCATTGAAAATACTTATTTGACTTTCCCTCGTGTGTCTTAAACATTGGAATCAGGGGTTACCAAGTGCTAGTCTATTTATGGACTTCTAATCCACTACTACTTCATTTAAGCTCTTGCCATTTGGAAAGCACATATACAAAGCGTTGGGAATTGTGGTCTTATTTGTAATGAAAACAATGGATTAGACATTTCTCTTTGTGTTTTATTTTTCGGCACCTTTTAGAAATCAACAGCTATAGCCTGCTTCACTTCCAACTTAAATAAAGTCTTCTGCTGGGAATATATTAACACTAATAACTCCTTGGCCACTAAATAATTGAGTCTAATGCCTCAAAAAATGTAGACACTGACACCCAAATTCTAGGAGTATTTTGAGAACACAATTTGTAAAGTTATGACTAATTTTCTTTTCCTTGCTTCTATTTATTATTATTTTTTAATTGATTATGTGTCCACATGTCTCATTAAAATGGAGCTGTTTTAAGGCAAGGACCACGTTTTACTGAGCTCTGGATCTTTTATGCCCAATATATTATCTGGCTCATTGAAAACCCTTTTAGGAAAATAATTAGACTTCTGCAGTTCAAATTTGCCAACAGCTTGTGTTTCTTGAATGTGGCATCTGTATTCTCCTTCACCAAAGATTTTCCTCCTCAGATTTCAGAGACTATCCACAACCTGACAATGGACAAACTCCTCAGAATCTAAGCAATGAGAAATGTGTCACATTTCAGAACCAGAGATACAACAATTGCCTCTGGGTCTATATTGGTGTAACATATATCCTTCACTGATATAGAACAGAGAAATCTTCACAGTATGAAAAGAAATAACAACAGACTGATTTTATTTCAGCAGTGCACAATGCTAGGTATTTACTAGCACAAACACCACCCAAGGCCCAAAGGATTAGCTGAAGCAGCTGATACACTGTGTTACTTTTTATAACTCTCCTTTCCAGCATCATGCTCTACATATGTCCCATTCTATCAGGTCACATCAACTTAGGTCATGCCCAACACTGCATCTTATACCAGACAAATGGATTATCATGCAGAATATTGTTTCCTTAACAATGCAATGGGCATCGGGGGAATTTATCTGATTCTTTCTGAAAGCAGCAGTACTGCCACATTTCCCAAATGAGCAGCCTACTATACATTTCATAAGATACTAGACAGTAAACCAAAAGCAAGCTCTGGAATTACTAGGTATAAGAATGGAATATGCAGTAAAGAGCCAAATTATATAGTAGGTTCTTAAATGGTGGTAAGTCTGCAAACTTGTGAAAATATTTACAAGAATACTAATTGCTCACTCTTGGGAGATGGTAAATAAAATAAGAGAGTACTGGGGTACTTTATAAGGGATGTTTGAAATGTCAATAGTTATTTGGTATACTAAGTCTCTCTTATACAGTACACTGTCCTAATCCTTCAGAAGAGGTAAAATATTACCAAAAAAGCTTATTATTCAAAAAGAACATTCTTTTTAGGATTCAGGTTTTAATTATCAAATATGACTCCGTGGCAAATAGTTTTATATTGTCTTTGTCAAGGTCTGGCCAACCACAGCTAAAGAATGAAGTCTTGTGTATCAGCATTTTCCTGCATAATTGAATTATTGTTTGCATTCCTTCTATAGTTGATTTTGAAATAAATGATACACCAAGTTGTCATTTAGCCTACACAATTGAAACGACTGAAATATGGCCCTTTTAATGAAATGTTTTCTGGTGTCTACATCTTTAATTTTCATGAGAATATATCCACAGATGGATATGTTGATCCATGTCCTACAATGAAAGTAATTGGATTTTATAGCTCCTGGAACTTGGTAAGTGTCAAAGATTGAGTTTGACTCTAAATCTCTATAATTAAAAAAAAAATCCTATGATTCAAAAAAACCAATGTTCTTTTGCATCACTCATGTATTGTAGTAACTAAAATACAAGACAGAAAAAAATAAGAACTTTACTCTTCCCAGAGTGTCTTTACAACTCAAGCTTTTCTTTCAAGTTGAGACTGTCCAACTTTGCTAAATAGCTGTAATATATCCTGTTACTCAGTAACATGCACCCAAGAGTCCCTGCTCTGCACTGAAGGTTATATATCTGATAATGTTTATTCCTTGGAGAGGATCCGTTCTTAACACTGGGAAGCTAAGATGTTTCTTTGGGGTTTTGCTGTCATTGTTTTTCATTTAAAATCATGAAACAAATAAAACATTTTAAGATATTTTAAGTCCAGTGCTGACTGGACTAAGAGGTGAGTCTTTGTCCTCATAGCCAAATACCCTAGCCTTAAGGCTTTGGGTCCAGGGGCACAACCCTGTGCTTCCCACACCACCACCCACTGCAGTTACAGTTTCAGGCCAGTAGGCAAGTCTCCCACAGACAGGTTGGACTACCACCATCTTCCACCAGATCTTGTAACCCTCAAGCACCACCTCCCCCAAACCCCACCCTTCCTTGGAGAATGCAACTGCTACATGAAACAGAGCCTGCCAACACCCATTGGACTAAGAGTTGCTCCCTGAGTCACAGAGTCCATCAGCACAGATTGGACCAAGAGCCCTAATTAGACCAAGAGCTTCCATTGGAACAAGAGTTTCAATTGAACCAAGAGAGGCTCCCTCAGATACAGACACCACTTGCATTGAGTGGAGGAAGAGATGGGTAGATGCTAGTGAAAAATTATAGTCAGCAACATACAGACGAATATGGCTCTATTAGAACCTAGTAGTTCTACATCAGCAAGACCTGAACATACCAACACAGAAGAAATAGGAGAAATTGACCTTAAAAATGACTTTAAGAAGATGATAGAGGCCTTTAAAGAGGAAATGAAAAATTCCCTTAAAGAATCAAAGAAAAGACAAAAAATTGGAAGAAATCAATAAATCCCTTAAAGAAAGCCAAGAAAAAGCAATTAAACAGGTGAAGGAAACAGTCCAAGATTTGAAAACTGAAATAGAGGCAATAAAGAAGACACAAACAGAGGGAATGCTGGAAATGAAAAATCTGAGTAAACAAACAGGAACTATAGATGCAAGCATAACCAACAGAATGCAAGGGATGGAAGAGAATCTCTGGCATTGAAGATACAATAGAGGATATAGATTCATCAGTCAAAGAAAACACTAAAGCCAAAAATGTTGTAACACAGAATGTCCAGGAAATGTGGGACACCATGAAAAGACCAAACCTAAGAATAATAGGGATAGAAGAAGAAGAATGCCAACTGAAAGGCACAGAAAATATATTCAACAAAATCATAGAAGAAAACTTTCTCAACATAAGAAGAAAATGCCTATGAAGATACAAGAAGCTTACAGAACACCAAATAGACTGGATCCAAAAAAAAGACTCCTTACCACATAATAATCAATCCACTAAACATATAGAATAAAGAAAAAATATTAAGAGCTGAAAAGGAAAAAGGCCAAGTAACATATGAAGGCAGACCCATCAGAATAACACCTAACTTATCAATGGAGACTCTGGAAGCCAGAAGGTCCTGGGCAGACGTTATGCAGACACCAAGAGACCATGGATGCCAAACCAGACTATTATGTCCAGCAAAACTCTCAATCACCATAGATGGAGTAAACAAAATATTCCATGATAAAACCAGATTTAAACAATACCTATCCACAAATCTAACCCTACAGAAAGCACTAGAAGGAAAAATCCAACCAAAGAAGTTAGATACACCCACGAAAACACAGACAATAGATAATCCCACGCCAACAAGTACCAAAGAAGAGAAACACACAACACTACTATAAGTAAATTGGTTGCAACTCTGTGGGTTTGGTCCCGGGTTTGGCCACCAAAAATGTAAGTGAATTTGTTGCAACAACTCTGGGGGGGAAATGTCCTGACTACATGGGGAGTCAGGCAACACCTTGAGCTGCTTAGGACAGCTCTGATGGCTGAAGCTGCAAAGAGACAGTTCAGTCCTGGAGGGCGAGGTATCCTGAACACCTAGAGCTGCTCAGAACAACAGCTCTACCCTGAAGGTGTCCCAGACACCTGGAGCTATTTAGTACAGCTCTGTGTGGTGGTATTGTGGTGTTGTGCTATTGTGGTGGCGCATGCTGGTAGGATTTACTGAAGAAGGCAGAGGCAGGAGGATCACGAGTTTGAGGCCAGCCTAGAGGCTTGGAAGAAGCTTTGGCCCAGGCTGAACCACAAACAGTGGTGGGACCATGGAGATAAAAGCTGCTCCAAGTTGCTGGCTTCTTCTCATCATGTTGGTGACTGTGGTGATGCTGCTACCTGGGACAAAGGGTTTACTATTGCTTGTTCAGAGAAGAATTGCCAGGACCATCATGTTACAAGAAAGCATTGGCAAAGGTCAGTTTGGAAAAGTTTGGCAAGACAAATGGTGGGGAGAAATTGCTGTGAAGATATTCTCTTCTAGGGAAGAATATTCATGGTTCAGAGAGACAGACATTTATCAGACTGTGATTACTCCAAACCACAGAGGAGGCACACAAAAAAAAGTCTGCAGGGAACCATGACCACGCCTAACAGTGACTTTGAAATCTTCAAAAAGATGGCAGGAGCCCACAATGACGATTCCACATGGACTATGGTAAAGCCATTAAGCTGATTAACACCACGGAAAGATTGACTTTGGAGTACAAACTGTTTAGGACAATTTCGAGATGGCTAGCTGAGATGGTCCAGCCTGACAAACTACTCGAGCAAGGACTTGTGACAAGCCCTGCACTTTCCCAATATGCAGAGACTGAACAAATGATACAGGACTTGACAATTAACCCAAAATTTTCTTTTCAGGAGTCCTTAAAGATGTCTTCACCCCTAGAAAGCGGGAAGTAATTTTAAGAAAAAGATGCCCACATTCCCAAGAAGTGGGATGGGTAGTTTTTGGTCATTTAATGAGTTATGGATATTGTCATTGTTTATGATGGTGGTTATAAGTTGTTAATTGTTAATGGTCAGGAAAAAAGCTGAACATGGAGATTAGATTCAGAGGTTTTGTTTAAAAAAGAAAGAAAAAAGAGAAAACAATATAGATATGGGTAGATCACTGAATCTACACTAAGAAGAAAAAGAGGAAGATATAAAAATGACAAAAGGTAGATTACTGAATCTATTATGAAAAGAAAAAATACTTTTAAAAAGGAATTACTTGTTTTTTTTTTTTGTTTGTTTTTGTTTTTTTGGTTTTTCAAGACAGGGTTTCTCTGTGTAGCTTTGCGCCTTTCCTGGAACTCGCTTTGGAGACCAGGCTGGCCTCGAACTCACAGAGATCCGCCTGGCTCTGCCTCCCGAGTGCTGGGATTAAAGGCGTGCGCCACCACCGCCCGGCGGAATTACTTGTTTTAAATAAGATAAGTAATGAAAATTTTTTGTCTGAATCTGTCAAATGTTAATGGACTAGACATCATTAATGTAATCTTGACTGTGTATATTGTATATACTTATTGGACATAATTTTTCTTGTATTATAATCTTTTTTTAATTTTAGAAAAAAAGGGGAAATGTGGTGGTATTGTGTTCCCCAAAATATTGTGCACCCTAATAAACTTATCTGGGGTCAGAGACAGAATAGCCACAATATTAAACATAGAAGTTAGGCAGTGGTAGCACCCGCCTTTAATCCTAGCATTCCAGAGGCAGAAATCCATGTGTTCAAGGATACAGCCAAGCATGGTGACTCACGCCTTTAATCCCAGAAAGCGAGCCTTTAATCCCAGGGAGTGATGGTAGAAAGGAAAGATATATAAGGCGTGAAAACCAGAAACTAGAAGCATTTGGCTGGTTAAGCATTTGGCCTGGTTAAGCTTTTAGCTGGTTAAGCTTCAGGCTTTCGAGCAGCAGTTCAGTTGAGAGCCATTGGGATGAGGACATAGAAGCTTCCAGTCTGAGGAAACAAGACCAGCTGAGGATCTGGCAAGGTAAGGTAGCTGTGGCTTGTTCTGTCTCTCTGACCATCCAGCATTTCACCCCAATAACTTGCCTCAGATTTGATTTTATTAATATGACTCTCTAAGATTCAAGCTACAGCTCTGACAGCTGGAACTGCAAAGCAGCAGCCCAAACCTGGAAGGGAAATTTTTATGACTTCTCGGGAAAGTCAGGCCTGGAACTGATGGGGGATGGTCTCTCTGCAGGATATAGCAATCCTGCTCCTCTCCTGGAGAGCCCTCTTAAGGGGGCTTCCTAGCAGAGCTCTGCTTCTCTTGCATAAGATGTTGCTTCTTTTGCTTCACTCTGCAAAAGGGGAAACACTGCAGAAATGTAGCAATCTCTTCCAGCTCTGGAGAAAAGTTACCTTTTCCGCTCTCGTCCACTGAGGGACGTCTCAGCAAGGATCTTCTCTATGCCAGTGAATGAAGATCTTGACACCCAAAACTGTTTTGAGAAAGAGATTTATATGGGAAGGAGGAGTCCAGGAGAGTAGCTGCCTCTAACAGGGTGGAGAGAACAGCCATTTTTCTAACTGACCAGGCAGGGCAGTTTACACATGAAGTCTTGGGAGTGGAGTCAAACAGGAGTTGACTTGGGTCCCAAGTTCTACTGTCCTGCTCCGTGGTTGGTTTGTTTCACAAGTCAGTTGGTCAGGGGCAGAGATGGCTCTGATTTGACTGAGCCAAAATGTGTTCCTTTCTGCCTTGATCTGAGCCATCTTTCCCTACTTCTGGATCCAGGGTCAGGGTAGGTTTCTTTAGCCAGCCCTTTTCCCTACAACTACCACCAAAAAACATAACAGGAATTAACAATCACTGGTCATTAATATCCCTTAATATCAATGGTCTCAATTTGCCTATAAAAAGACACAGGCTAACAGAATGGATATGAAAACAGAATCTATCCTTCTGCTACATACAAGAAATACACCTCAACTTCAAAGACAGACACTCCCTCAGAGTAAAAGGCTGGGAAAAGACATTCCAATCAAATGGACTTAAGAAGCAAGCTGGTGTAGCAATCTTAATATATAATAGAATAGACTTCAAACTAAAATCAACTGAAAGAGATAGGGAAGGACATTGCATATTTATCACAGGGAAAATCCACCAAGATGAAGTCTCAATTCTGAACATTCATGCCCCAAATACAAGGGCACCCACATTTGTAAAAGAAACATTACTAAAGCTTAAATCACACATCAAACCCCACGCACTGCTAGTGGGAGATTTCAACACCCCACTCTCACCACTGGATAGATCTGCCAGACTGAAACTTAACAGAGAAATAAGGGACCTAACAGAAGTTATGACTCAAATGGACTTAATAGTTATCTATAGAACATTCCACCCTAACACAAAAGAATATACCTTCTTCTCAGCACCACATTGGACCTTCTATAAAATTGACCACATGCCCAGTTACAAAGCAAATCTCAATAGATACAAAATTTGGAATAACCTCCCATATTTTATTGGACCACCATGGCTTATAGATTGATTTCAACAACAACAAAAACTATAGAAAGCCTACGATCTCATGGAAACTGCATAATGCCCAAATGAATCACCAATGGGTCAAGGAAGAAATAAAGAAAGAAATTAAAGATTTCCTAGAATTCAATGAAAATAAAAGTACAACATATCCAAACTTATTGGACACTATGAAAGCAGTGCTAAGAGGAAAATTCATAGCACTAAATGCTCACATAAAGAAGATGGAGAACTCTCACACCAGTGACTTAACAGCACACCTGAAAACTCTAGAACTAAAAGAAGCACACCCAGGAGGAATAGATGACAGGAAATAATCAAATTGAGGGCTGAAATCAATGAAATAGAAACAAAGAGAACGATACAAAAAAATCAATGAAACAAAGAGTTAGTTCTTTGAAAAAATCAACAAAATAGACAAGCCCTTATCCAAATTAATCAAAAGGTAGAGAAAGCAAGAGAGAGAGAGAGAGAGAGAGAGAGAGAGAGAGAGAGAGAGAGAGAGAGAGAGAATCCAAATTAACAAAATCAGAAATGAAAAGGGAGACATAAGAACAGACAACGAGGAAATCATGAGAATCATCAGGTCATATTTAAAAAAAAAACCTGTACTCCACAAAATTGGAAAGTCTGAAAGAAATGGACAATTTTCTGGATAGGTACCACATACCAAAGTTAAATCAAGACCAGACAAACTATTTAAATAGGCCAATAACCCCTAAGGAAATAGAAGCAGTCATTAAAAGTCGTCCAACCAAAAAAGACCTAGGACCAGATAGTTTCAGTGCAGAATTCCACCAGATTTTCTAAGAAGAGCTAATTCCAATACTCTTTAAATTGTTCCACCCAATAAAAACAGAATGAACATTACCAAACTCTTTTTATGAGGCTACAGTTACCCTGATACCCAAACCACAAAAGGATGCAGCAAATAAAGAGAATTACAGACCAATCACCCTCATGAACATTGATGCAAAATACTCAATAAAATATTGGCAAACCGAATCCAAGAACACATCAAAAAAAATATCCATCATGACTAAGTCGGTTTCATCCCAGGGATGCAAGGATGGTTCAACATATGAAAATCTGTCAATGTAATACACCATATAAAAAAACTAAAAGAAAAAACACATGATCATCTCATTAGATGATGAAAAAAGCCTTTGACAAAATTCAACACCCCTTCATGATAAAGGTCTTGGAGAGAACAGATATACAAGGATCATACCTAAACATAATAAAGGCAACTTACAGCAAACCAACAACCAACATCAAATTAAATGGAGAGAAACTCAAAGTGATTCCACTAAAGTCAGGAACAAGACAAGGCTGTCACTCTCCCTATATTTATTCAATATAGTACTTGAAGTTCTAGCTACAGCAATACGACAACAAAAGGATATCAAAGAGATAGAAATTGGAAAGGAAGAAGTGAAACTTTTCACTATTTGCAGATGATACGACAGTATACAAAAGGGACCCCCAAAATTACAGACCAATCACCCTCATGAACATTGTACCAGAGAACTCCTACAGCTGATAAACTCCTTCAGTAAGGTGGCAGGATACAAGATTAACTTAAAAAATCAGTAGCCCTCCTTTATACAAATAATAAAAGGGTTGAGAAAGAAATCAGGGAAACATCACCCTTTACATTAGCCACAAATAATATAAAATACCTTGAGGTAACTCTAAGCAAGTGAAGGACTGGTATGACAAGAACTTTAAGTCTCCAAAGAAAGAAATTGAAGAAGATATCAGAAAATGGAAGGATCTCCCATGCTCATGGATAGGTAGGATTAACATAGTAAAAAATGTCAATCTTACCAAAAGAAATCTACAGATTCAATGCAATCCCTATCAAAATCCCAACACAAGTCTTCACAGACTCGGAAAGAAAAATACTCAACTTCATATGGAAAAACAAAAAACCCAGGATGGCAAAAAGAATCCTATACAATAAAGCAACCTCTGGAGGCATCACCATCCCTGACTTCAAGCTCTACTATAGAGCTACAGTAATAAAAACAGCTTGGTATTGGCATAAAAACTGACATGTGGACCAATGAAATCAAATTGAAGACTCTGACATTAATCCACACACTTATGAACACCTGATTTTTGACAAAGAAGCCAAAGGTGTACAATGGGAAAAAGAAAACATCTTCAACAATGATGCTGGCATAACTGGATGTCTACATGTAGAAGATTGCAAATAGATCCATATCTGTCACCATGCATAAAACTCAAATCCAAGTGGATCAAAGACCTCAACAAGTTACACTGAACTTGATAGAAGAAAAAGTAGGAAGTAGTCTTGAATGCATTGGAACGGGAGACCACTTCCTAAATATAACACCAGTAGCACAGACACTAAGAGCAAGAGTTAATAAATGACACCTCTTGAAACTGAGACGCTTTTGTAGGGCAAAGGACACAGTCAATAAGACCAAACGACAGCCTTCAGAATAGGAAAAGAACTTCACCAACCCCACATCTGACAGAGGGATGATCTGCAAAATATATAAAGAACTCAAGAAACTAGATATCAAAATACCTAACAATCCAATTAGAAAATGGGCTATAGAGCTAAACAGAGAATTCTCAATGGAAGAGCCTCAGGTGGCCAAGAGACATTTAAGGAATTGCTCAACATCCTTAGACATCAGTGAAATGTAAATCAAAACAACTATGAGATACCATCTTACACCTGTCAGAATGGCTAAGATAAAAAACACTAATGACAGCTTATGTTGGAGAGGATGTGGAGCAAGTGGAACACTCCTCCACTGTTGGTGTGAGTGCAAACTTGTACAGTCACTTTGGAAATCAGTATGTTGGTTTTTCAGAAAATTTGGGATCAATCTTCCTCAAGACCCAGCTATACCACTCTTGTGCATATACCCAAGGAATGTTCAACCACACCACAAGGACACATGCTCAACTATGTTCATAGCAGCATTATTCATAATAGCCAGAGCCTGGAAACAGCCTAGATGCCCCTCAACTGAAGAATGGACTAAGAAAATGTGGTACGTATTCACAATGGAGTACTACTCAGCAGAGAAATACAATCACATCATGAAATTTACAGGCAAATGGATGGAACTAGAAAATATCATCCTGAATGAGGTAACCCAGACTCAGAAGAACAAACATGATATGTACTCACTCATAAGTGGATACAAGATGTAAAGCAAAGGACAACCAGACTGCAACCCACAACTCCAGGGAGGCTAGCTAGCAGGGAGGAACCTAGAAAGGATGCATGGATTGCCCAGTGAAGAAATATAGATGAGATCTTCATGAGCAAGCTGAGCATAGGGGAAGGGTAATAGAGTGAAAGGGATGGCGGATGAGAATATAGGGGGAATGGGAGGTTTGAGCTGAAAAGGGACAGAATGGGAAAGCAAAGAAAGAGATACCATGATAAATGAAGACATCATGGCATTGGGAGAAACAGGGTGCTAGGGAAGTTCCCAGGAATCCACAAGGATGACCCCACCTTAGACTACTGGCAATAGTTGAGAGGGTGCCTGAACTGGCCTACTCTGGTGATCAGATGGCTGAATACCTGTCATCATAGAGCCCTCATCCAATGACTGATGGAAGCAGATGCAGATATACACAGCCGGGTGCCAGGCTGAGCTCCAGGAGTCCAATAGATGAGAGAGGTGAGGAATTTTATGTGCAAGGGACATTGAGATCATGATGGGAAAATGTACAGAGATGGCCAACCAAACTAGTGGAAATGCTTGAACTGTGGACCAATAGCTGAGGATCCCCCATGATACTGAACTAGGCCCCCTGGATAGGCGAGAAAGTTCTTTAGCTTGAACTGTTTAGGGGGCCCCCAGGCAGTGGGATCAGGACCTGACCCTGGTACATGAGCCAGCTTTTTGGAGCCTGGTGCCTATGTTGGTACACTGTACAGCCTTGGTTCAGGGCAGAGGGGCTTGGACCTGCCTCACCTGAGTGTGCCAGTCTCTGCTGACTCCCCATGGGAGACCGTGCCTTGGAGGAGGTGGGAATGGATGAGGTTTGGGCAGAACGCTGGGGGGTGGGAGGAGGGAGGTGAGGGGAATCTGTGGTTGGTATGTAAAATGAATAGAAAATCTCTTAGTATTAAGAAACACACACACACACACACACACACACACACACACACACACACACACACACAAGAACCAACAAAAAAGATATTTTAAAAAAAGAATAATAGGAAAATTTTCTGAGTCTGGAAAGATAAAGATTCTGGAGAACATATTTGAATTAAATATTTGGAAATGAGGGCCTAGATATGTAGTTCAGTTGGTAGAGTATTTGTTTAGCATGGTTGAGACCTTGGCTTCATTCTCCAGTCCCCCACACACTGAGATTTGTAGCTCATGCCTATAACCTCAGTACCCAGGGATTGCAAGTGGGAGGCTCAGAAGTTCAGCGTCATTTTCTACTACATATTGAGTTGTAGACCAACCTGGGTCAGGCATCCTGTTTCAGAACAAAAGGAATCTCAGAAAAATTCTGTACCAAATTAAAACCCAATAAAAATTAAGAGATCAAGGCCTCAAGGTCTTAGGTTTATTGAGAAGCACAAATGAGGTTAGAATAAAGTCTCTACATACTCAATCCAGATTCAACTGTTGATGACCAAGTTGATCCATTAAATATTTTGTGTATGATTAATGAAAGAACTATTGAAACTGGAATTCACATACTATGGTTCAAGATAATTAGACTGAATATTGTGTAATTTCTTTATTAAATATATATGCTTAGCTATTTATAGAATACCATCAACTGTCCATAAACCTACTAGACACATTTTGTTGTGAAGAATCACACTTATATGACCATGAAAACTTTAAATTTCATACTTTAAATTTCAAATAATAAACAAGAGCCCACAAAGTTATACATTCACACATATCCTGTCCTGAAGAATTAGGCATCTCTAGGCCCAAAGAACTGAAAAGCTGTAACCAGCAAAGGCTTACCTGATACTGTAGAGCACTTTGCCATTCTTGGAAATCCGCAGCAACTTGTTGTCAGTGGTGACATCATGGAAATTGGCACCTTTCTCATTGGCAAAGAACAAATCTGGTTTCCAAATGGAATCCAACATAGATGGATCCAAATCCAGGGAATCATCCGGGTACTCACTGTATGCCAGCCGTGAATCATTCCACTGTTGTCTCAGAAAAATATTCACTCGATAGTCCTATAGAAATGCCATATACAAGAGCTACTTATTGTCCAGCCTGGCTAAAGAAACCTATTTAATTTCCCTCTCACCTTCTTTCTGATTTTATAGTGTTTTTGTCTCATCAAACAAGTCTCTGTACACGTTGGTCAAAATAAAGCACTCAGTTCTACTAGGATTTGAGGTGGAGGGGAGTAGGAAAGAAGATTCAACCAAATCAGAACATCAATTACACAGGTTGGCTTTTTTCATTTTTTATGCTTCATTTATTAATTCTAGGTTGAAATAATATTAATTCGAGATATCTTTCTGTAGAAAAAGGCAATGATGAGTACAGAAATCAGACTGTCATGGCAGATTATTAAATAAACCTGATTCATTTTCTAAATCAGATATGACATGATCTCTAATCTCTTTTTGCTTACATGCTCTGTAGAAAACCCACTCTGCAATTTGGGAAGGAAAATCTTATAAAACCATGTTATGATTGACCAGTATTTTTAAAATCTTAACATTAAGTGCTTCATGTTGACAAAATGATTCCTTCACAACTACTTACTTTCAAAATTTTTGAGTATTTTATTGAATTCTCTCAGTGTGTTATGTCTGCAGTAGAAAGCTTGATGCTTCATTCAAATAGAAAATTTTCAAGGTTTTTTTTTTCAATATGAAATGAATACTATCTGACCAAAATTTTCTCCCTAGTGGGAGCCTCAGGTACAGCCCCGCCAATCTCACATGATCTGGGCATTTCCTTCTGTGCTAATGAATCAGCTTGTGTCTGTGACTACTCTCCTGAGCGCTTGTGTTCAAAGGCTTTTAGGCTCACGGAAGCATTGGTTAATTTCATGATCTAGACTCTGACTGAGGTATCAGCAGTAGTCCCTAGTCCTTCAGGACTGGTTTCAGAGCTTCAGAGCTTCTTGTCACTTGTGGCTGTTAAAGGTGATAGACATCTCCATTTGTTCTTTTTTCCCCTCACCTTTCCTTTAAGCTCCATTGGCTTCATCTCCACATCCTTGGCATCTAGATGTGCTTTGGATCATTGTTTTTCTTAAATGGTGATTAGGTTGTCTTGGTTTCCTTGAAACTTTCTAATTGAGGTCCCTAAAGTCTCAGAATACTTATTCCTAAGCAAACAGATGTGATTGTTTACTGACAGGTACCATGGAAACCACTAAGAGATATCATATTTTGATTAATCCCCTCATGGTCAAAAGAAAAAAATTAGAGATAATGATATACTAACCTATTAAAATTTCTATGGCATTTTTTAAAATGCAGACTAGTTGTGACCAATCTCATAGAATATTTTGTATGTTATAGTTCTTGGGAAAGGTGCCTAGAGTAGGCTGGAAAATCCTAATAATCAAATAGTTCCTAACTATTGTAAATCAGTGATCAAACCCCAGATCTTCTGGGAAGCCTGCATTATTAAAACAAATTACCTGAGGTTTTCTATGAGGTGTATGATATGAACATTCTAACTTGAAAAAGCTTAGCAGGTGACATTTATTTAGAAATTTTTACAGCAAATTCTCAAATCAGAGTGGATGCAGTTTGTGGGCTTAGCTCAACATCTATCCCAACTGGCTGTCCCGGTGAATGATGAAGAGAATGGCAGGGTCTCAACATTCTCAGAGTTGTTCAAAGAGACCAGAGGCCTATGGTCAGAAAGAGGTTATTAGCAGTGCCATATCTCTTGGGGAATGGGTGTTACTGAACCATTAGAGATTTGTGTAAATAGTAAATAAGAAAATTTGATTTGTGAAAATTAAGAAGGGACAATTAAAAATGTAAGAACCCAGTGCTCAGATATGGGTTGGTGTACATGAGATGCCTTCAAGATTTCCCAGGTAAGGGAAATGAGGCCTTTCTAGCTTATTGTGCCCATTTCCTTCTATGTTCCTAGAGCGAGAATCTACTCTTAGAATTCTTGTGGGTGAAAGTTGTGTGGCTTGATGTGTTTGTGGGTTCTCTGGCAATGGGACCAGGACTTATTCTGGGTACACGAACTGGCTTTTTAGAGCCCATTCCTTACTCAGCCTTGATCCAGGGGAGAGAGGCTAGGTCCAGCTCCAACTTGGTATGCCAGCCTGTGTTGACTACCCAAGGGAGGACTTACCCTCTATGATGAAGGGATGGGAGTAGGTGGGGGGAGTGGGAGAAGAGGAGGGAAGGGGAACAGGGGTTGGTATGCAAAAGGAAAGAAAAAAATTTTAAATAAAAATTATAAGATTAATTCATTAATTAATTAAATTTTAAAAAGAGAATTCTTGGGGATGGGGGGATCTCTATACTTGTTTCAATTGGAAATAGGAAAGAAGAAGGTTCTCCTCTTCAAGCCGAATCTAGAGATACTCTATGTCCAGGAAGTGGGAGCAGCTGGACATAACAAACGTGAAAGGGCTAAATATCAGACTATTCAGAGAATAGCAGCCTGTTCACCAGGAAGTATTTTGGGGTGCAAAAGGCCATGAGAAGCCAGCTAGAAATCAGTCGACAACAAAATCACAAACATAATTCCTTTGGTATCCTCCTGTGCCCCTGAGAATGATTTAAACTTGCCTGTTGACCCACCCTAGAGAATATTAAATTAGTGACAAGCAATATTAAAGTGATGACCTTGAAGAAAAATGTCTTGACATCGATTTTCATAGCAAATTCCCATGGGTGTTCTCCAGTGTTTCCTGGTTTTCTATTTTGAATTTTATAGCAAGAAATTTGTGGAATAAACTTTCTTGTAATGTTAGAATTTTTAAAAGAGCAGTGAGACAATTATATCTCACTTCAACCATTAAATGTCTAAAGATCATTTAAAATAGATTATTTTCACTACTTATAAACAAAGATAAGTAGAACAGAAATATTTGTATCCAGCAATTATATACCAGAGTTTTGGTTTACAAATATCTATTTATTTGAGTGTGTAGTCATTACTATTTATCCATGATTTTTTTGTGATGAGATACACCATTTTAAAATAAATAACAGCCCTTACAAGTATTTTGGAACAGACAGGGAACCCCCCCACACACACACAATATAGAGAAAGTAGATAGCCAAAGAAAATTCTTTGCAGCCATGCCTGTGTAATTCTTTCAGTACATTATAATTTTGAATGTATGCTAAACATTTGGACTATGTAAATTATCAATGCATCATGTCTGTTTCTTAACATTTTTGTTGTTGTTGTTTTTTCGAGACAGGGTTTCTCTGTGTAGTTTTGCGCCTTTCCTGGAACTCACTTAGTAGACCAGGCTGGCCTCGAACTCACAGAGATCCACCTGGCTCTGCCTCCCGAGTGCTGGGATTAAAGGCGTGTGCCACCACCACCTGGCTCATGTCTGTTTCTTTACAAATAAATGTATTATCTGGTAATAACTAAAATAATAAGAGAGTAGTTATGTGGTTCTGTAGTCTTTCTTTGACTTTTCTGCTGCTTCCAGGCTCAACCAAATATTAAAGGGAAAGTAAATACTGTGAAATATGGTAAAATATGACTGTATTCTCTTTTACATTGCTTGCACTCTCTGAGGACAGATTCTACTTCAAATAAACGACATATTTCTTTGTACTAAAATTTGTTTCTATATTATTGACTCTCTGAGCATTGGATAAGGTAATAGAAACACTTATTTTATATATGTGCATATATTTCAATTTAAAAACAAAATCCATGTATAAATTGTATAATCTTAACACTGGTAATATGAGTACATACATTCCATAATAGTCTTCTATGTCAAATTTAGAATTTTTTAAGTTTCTTTTTCTGATACCTTCTAAAGCTATGCCTACTCCATAAACATTGCTTCCTTAAACTGAATTATTTTGCACTATTATATGTAGCTCTGCATTTGTACATAAAGACGATCACTTTATCTCATAACTACTCATATAAAACCTTATCATTACCTCTTACTGCTTGGTATATGTGTACTTTTCAATCTAATTATAAATATATTAAAGACAAATTTATATATCCATAATGCTTATGTCACACTTTGGTTTTTAAACTTGTCAGCACTCCAAAAACACTTTCCATAATCTCAAAACTGTATTAGGAGAACTTACATTTTAATTTATGATGGTAGGCAATTGCTTTATGATGAATGAGGGCTTTATTATTTCAGTATTAATTTAGGGAGTAAGTTCATCTGTATCAGCTTAACAGAAAATAATGTTTATGGATATGTATTGATTATTATTTAAGATGTCAGAAATAATTGACATAATAAAATGCTATCTGTTGTCAGCATCTTCTTATGATGTGCTCATTCAACTACTGAATGAAAGGAAACTTTTAGGCTCTTTCTGTGGTTATAATTCAAGTAACCATGTCAGCTTCTGTCTACCTTCTTCTCAGGAAGTTCCTCGGGAATGCAATTTCAGATCAGTGACAACTCTGATATACATTTAGCTATCCCTCACACCTAGTAAAGGTACCAAGATTTAGAAACTACTGCTGAGGCATGAGTAGCATATCAGCACCTCCAAGGCCCAAATCACATAGAATCCACTCCCATCTCTCCAAGCAGCCATTTGAAGCTGGGGAGAAAGCTTCTCATCTCCATTTTCTGATGCTCCAGCCTTTGGGAGAGTGTCATAGGGCAGGTATGAAATACCCTTGGCTGTTAGTTATATTGCCAATATTTTCTATTTCTGCCTTAACATTAATAAAGAGAGAGTGATAAATATACTCTTATCCTGTAAATTCAGTTGCTATCAGCAACTAAAGAAAAGGGGAAAGAGAGAAGGAAAGGATAAACTGACATTTTAAAAACAGAGTATAATCTGTCTAAGTATATATCTTTAAAACCATACAAAATTATATCTGCTGAATAATCATAATACAAGGGTCAAATACCAACAAGTTCATGTGCCTCTTAATGAAAAAATACACAAATTATTGAATTTAATAACATATAATCATGATGATCCATAAAACTTTTGCTTGAAGAAACAACAATATGTTGTCCCATGAGCACATATCTCCAACATTTATATCAAAGAAGGGAACATTTATATTGGATCTGTAAGTAAGCCAATACTTTGTTAATAGGAAGCATTAACAATAAATTAGTGTGATTTCAGTAACCATGGGGGGACTAATTGTATAGTATCAAAAGAAATTTGAGTTCTTGAAACAGATGATCATCACCTCTTCTTCAGAAACAATCAACCAAAACTAACAATAATTCTACTTCAGTCACTGTAAGAGAATGAGGTGTAAAGCAAGAGACTACAATAAACATGATCAAAAACTCAATTTAGAAGCATTCTTGGAAAAAGACATAGTTTCAGAAATTGCAGAGAAATCAAAACTATTATCCCCAGAAAACAACACTAATTGATGACCTCTATTACTTTATTGATATGCATAGAAGTTAAATTTTCTGATTTCAACTATAATTAGTTGATGTTCCATTTAATGTTTAACCAAATTTTGTGAGTCAATTTTTGAGGAAATATCAGATTGTAGAATCCTAGCGTTTTGATAAAGGAGGGTTGAGTTGTGACAACATGCAAGTATGTTCTAGGCTAAATATTTTTAACCTCGCAAGTCTTGCTTTTAAAGTTCTAACTCCCAACATGATAGTATTGGGAGACAATACATTTAAGATGTCATTCTATTATTAGGGCAGAGATAGAAGTCTTTCTAGAATGAGAAGATATAAGAAGTTAGCAGTCTATAACCTTACTAGATCCGTCATCAATACCTGAGTGTGATGGCACCTTACTCTTGGGCTTCCAGCCTCCAAGACTGGAGAAATAATTTCTTCTGTTTGTACACCATCCAGTTTGTGCTACTTTGTAGCCTGACCCAATTAAAACAGGTTGCACCAGGTAGACACCCAGGCAAAGCTTCAGTCATCTTGGAAGCCAGAACTTTTTTTTTTTTTTTAAATTTATTTTAATTTATTTTGCAATACAATTCAGTTCTACATATCGGTCACGGATTCCCTTGTTCTCCCCCATCCCGTCCCCCTCACCTTCCCCACAACGCCCCCCCCCCATTCCCATCTCCTCCAGGGCAAAGCCTTCCCCACAGACTGGTTGGATAAAGCACAGGGAGAAATAGCCAAATGAATGGAAACACATGAACTATGAACCAATGGCTGAGGGGTCCACACTGGATCAGGCCCTCCGAATGGGTGAGACAGTTGATTGGCTTGATCTGTTTGGGAGGCATCCAGGCAGTGGGACCAGATCTTGTGCTCATTGCATGAGTTGGCTGTTTGAAACCTGGGGCCTATGCAGAACTTTTTTTTTACACTATTATGAACATTGAAATATCATCAATTTAAATATTATTTTGACCCAGTCTATTTTTGCAAGTAAGGTTTGATTGGAGTGTGCTCACATCCATTTGGTCACTATTAGTATTAGTATCTGCCATCTACCAAAGGGCAAATTTGAGTAGGCGTGAGAGAGATCATCTGGCTCCAAGGTATTAGGTATTTGCTGTCTGTTCCTTTACAGGAAACATTTGCTAATTCCTACCCTAGGTGACATGAGAATTTCTTCTTGGACATAAACATGATAAACTTTTTGTAAAGTGTTCTCTTTTTCAGTTTCCCACCAAAGCCACGAGAAAACAATATATATATATATATATTTATTTTCAAAACCAAAAAAAGCTTATCATGACATTAAAATCTATCAAGTGAAATAAAGAAACACACTATGCAACACTCTTCTTACATGCAATTTGATCTATCTTACACAGCAGATAGACAGGCTGCTGACATTACCTTTGAGCAACAGTTTCCTTTTTTCATAGGAAACATGACAAAGGACACTTACTAAATGGCCAGGAAGCACCTAAGCAGCCAATTTACTAAACAGCTCTGGAAGTCTTAAAGAATGAGGAAAATTGGGTATCCATAACTTCCATTTTCATCCCCTTAAATGTTTAGCTTCTTGTATTAACGAACACTGAAAAGGTGCATATTTACGTTTTTGATTGAGAGTAAAATGCAGTGGGGAGATTTAATCAAGGCAACTTAGGAGTCTAATTAATGCAATCAGCATTAGGTCGTGCAAATACAGTCATTGAATGCCATCGTGTAAAGCTGGTGACAGTGGGCTGTTGGAAACGTCCCTCTTTTAAAGGTAAAAGCAATAGAAGAAGAGACAGAAACTGAGTGTCAAATCCAGAGTTGGGTTATTCTTTTCACGCTTAGTGTTTCTTATGAGTCATTCATAGCCCTATCAAAACTATCTTATTTATGTACAATTCTTAATGTACCACATGTCCTGCTAAAATCTTATTTCTGGAGAATGCTGTTTCAGAGTAATGTTCAAATGGGTACTAGATACACATTATGTTTGAAGTTTTACCAATAAAACTGACTAGTAAAGGTAAATTATTTCTTCCTAGTATCAAAAACACCACCAAGTACAGTAATTCGTTAAACATGATATTAGAAGCCTAAAAGAGAAAGTCCACAACATTTTTTCACTTCTCAATGGCATCATGTGCTCATTTTTCACCTCTTGAGCTTTGTAAGATTCAGCTACTATAATACTTGGTCAGATTCAGCTACTATTTCATTTTGGTCTCATCCAATAAAATGGATATATGATTTAATAGCCATGTAAATTAAAAGCAAGCAACTAAGAACTTTAAATAAACCAAATAAACCACGTGGACACCAAGGAAATACCTTACTCCATATGTAATCAAGAGCTATGTGGGGTTTAGTTAATGATCTAATGGTATGGGTCACTGGCAATAAGCCATAGTAGCACATAGTATAGTACTTGAATCTATTTCTAATATGTAAAAGATGTTAGCACCACATGTCTTTAATGAGTAGTTTTATTATGTTTATGTTTTGCAAAGGCGTTCATATTTTTGTAATTGTTGTAATCTTAATATTACTTTCTATTGTCAACAAAATGATGTGTGCATATGTGAACATGGGAATGTATATGAATTACCTTTTGTGATAGCTTGATGATGTCCCAGGTTTTATGATAAGTAAAAAAAAATGCATGTGCCAAACTTTGAAATTCATACTCATGAAACATTGGAAATGCACATATTTTAATACTCCTAAATACACACCATGTTTATTGCTATACTTTCTGCCAAACCTAACAAAAATCATGTGTTTACAAAATTGCTCTGGGGTAATGGGTAAAAGATCGCTGAGTTTTAAGTTGTAACTCCTTGACAAATGACTCTGAAATGAAGGTGTGTGAATGTCTGTTTTTAGATGATGGTGGTGTTAGAAATTGGCACTCAGTAAATGTCACATAAATATGCATCAGTACTGTGATCCCATATCCCATTCCTTCACACGATGGCTTCAATGCTCAGTCCCACTCACCATTGTAGTTTCTGCTATTGACCCAAAGCTGTTGATAAATATGTTGCAGGTAACATTTACAGGAGGCCCTGTAAGTTGAACAATAGAAAATTTGACAGGTTGTGTTCATAGCATAATTGAGTCACGTTTTTCTCTTGCCAGTGGCACTGTAGCACTTACCATGGTGGTTTCTGTGACTGATCCAAAACTGTTGATAAAAATATTGCAAGTAACGTTTACTGGAGGACCTGCAGAATGCAATAAAAATATTGCAATAGACATTGAAGCAATATTACAGCTCCATCAACATCTGTGGCTAGAGATGTAAATAAAATGAAAATGATGATGTGACTGCAAAGAAAAAAAATTACCCAGAAGTGCATGATAACTTCCCACTAATATTTTGAATAATGACAATTAAGCGATGGTAACTTACCTCCAAAGAGTTTTGAATTTGGAAAATATAAGGTAAAATCATTTAACTGAAATCATCAGCATAAGTTTATGCAACAATAGCCATTTGATTGACTTGCTTTTCTTTAATATTTAGTTCATCAATGTTATAAACATTACCAAAAGGTGACCTGGATCATGGAATCAACACTGGGCTGAATTTAGGGGTCCAGGTGGATTTGGATCATCTCTCTTTAAATCTATGTGTTATTTTGATTCTTATAATGCCTCTGAATTTATCCCTTTTCTTCTATATATCCTCTGACTCTTAATAAAGAAAAACAGTGTACAAAAATAAAAAACAAACTAAATGAACTTGCATTAAGACATAAACACAGGCAGAAATACCACTTAATATCTGTACTGTTGCCAGAGTAGATTTGGTGTTAAGCAAGGATTGCCACATTGTCTACTCTTCTCTCCGGAGACGTGGGACTAGACTGCCACTAGCCTTTTCTTCTTGCCTTTTGTCAACAAGTATGCCACTATCTGATGATTCCCTGCCTTATGTTTTTCCGGGTAATATGTTTATTGCCTCTGTGGGCATTTCCCCCAATACTTTATGAGATAAGAAAATTCTGTTTCAAACCATCTATCTGATCATTGTTTTCCTCTGCATAAATGCATTCCTCTTTACTTGACAAATTCTCATCAGTTGAGTACAAGCGACACCCTAGTTGGCTCTGTACCTAACCAGCCAGTAAGCTCTGAATGAAGAGGAGTTTGGCATGAAGCCTTCCTAAAATGCTGGTAGGAAAAAAGCGAGTCTTTCTTGGCCATACAATTCTGTCACAAATCTATTTTCTGCTAGTAAGAAATAAATTAGACAACAAGGGGCAAGTCATGAGAATTTGTATGTGTTTGCTTTTTTCCCTCCTCTCACCACAAAGAAATATTTCCTTTTATATCAGCTTATTGGATACATTTTATGAAACTTTATAAAGCAAAATAGAAAACAAATGATGAGAGAACAGGAATGTTTAAAGAAAAGTATAAATCCACTCCAAAACGCTCATTAAACTCACTTTACACTATTATAACATTTTAAAAAGGGACTTGGAATTTTAAACCTTGGTTGTCAAAGTATTATAAATTATCTATTTGTCTGGTCTATCCAATTGACTTGGAAACATTCAGAAGTTTGAGCCATATTATCATTTGTTTTGTTCTTCCTGCTAACTGACAGTGTGGGTGTGTTTCTGGAACCTAAAATACTTTTTAAACTATCATATCCTAAGTACATCAAGTTCAGAGGGTTGGAGAGATAGCTTAATAGGTAAGTTGCTTTCCTGTGTGTCCAAGGACTCAAGTTCAATCTACAGAAACTATGTTTTTAAAAAGCCAGGTATATTGGCAAATGCTTGTAATCCTGGCAAAAAGGAAACAGAGACAGGTGAACCCTTGGGAATCCCCGGCCAACTAGCTTTGACCTACTTTGTGAGTTGCATGACAGTGAGAGACCCTGTCTCAACAAAAGTGGACTTGAACAACAGCACCCAACATTGTCCTCTGTCCACAAGATTCATACCTATCTACATGGCTTTAATCTTCATAAGGGGCTTTCTTTCCTGCTCTCCTGAATACTTTACATTTCTTGATCTTTAGTATCTGGCTTTTTCAGTCCTGGGCATTTCATTTGAAGATGCATTCATATTTACACATAAAAACTTGGAAAGAAAAACCCAGGAAAAGTGAGCTATTGTAAAAGTAAGGTATTAACACATGAGTGTAGTAAGAACTGACACATTGAAACCTCACTGTGTGCCAGTGAGTACTGTATGTCATCCCTCAGTGGGAAAGTAATATTCTGTTTGCACTTTACAGATGAGAAAACTGAGACATAAAAGTAGTTAATTGTGCTGGTGAGTGTCAACTGTCCACTTGACACAACCTGGAATCACTGGGAATAGAGCCACAGTGAAGAACTGTCTCCATTGGGTGGACCTTTGAGCATGACTGTGATGGATTTTCTTGACTGCCTTAACTGATGTGGGAAGACCAACCCTATGTGTGGGTGATACCATCTTGTAACAACCCTGAAAAAGAGGATATAGAAGAAGGAATGTTTTCTGCTCAATTGGCCTTCATTATTGTTTACTAATTATCTATCTGCTTCTGCTGGTTTCTTCACTGATATGACGAGCAGCTTCCTCAGGGTTCCGAGGTGAACTGAAGACCAGTGGCTCTCCAGAAATCCTCTAGATTGTCACTGCCAGAGGGACTGTTGAAGCATCTAGCCTCATGAACTAAACAACTACTCAACCTCTCTGGTGTGAGAAAGGCATTGGTTGATTACTCCAACTGTACAGTACAGCCAGTCTAATACATTCTCTCTTACTATATATGCATTTTATCATTTCTGTTCTTCTACAGAACCCTGACATAAATTGATTTTCTAAAAGCCATAGCATTTATAACTAGCAGAAACTGTCTGACTTTAAGGATTCTTTTCTTTACTACAAGGACAAAATTCCTGAAGCCAGTGGACAGTTGTACTAATTGGTTTCTATCCTAATGATAGAGGGTACCCAAATACTAACATTTAATCCACAATTTCTTTTGGTTGAAGGATTTCTTAAGAATTTTCTTTTAAGGGTTATCCTACTATGTGCCTACACATTTGTATTTTAGTCCAATAATCTGATTAGACGTTTTGACTGTAAAGAACATGCTCTTAGATGCGGTCACCAATGAATTGACTATACTCTGTAACATGTAGAACAAAAACATTAACCTCTCTGATGGATTTATCAGCACAGTGAGTTAGATGAGAATCACAAAAAAAGAATATAGCTATCGAACCTTTCTAATCACTCTCTTCCGCTAATTCTTCCCTTTCTTGTTCCCATTCTCTCTTCTTACATTTTTGGTTGTGAGCCTAACCTTTAATGGCTGAGCCATCTCTCCAGTCCACATTCTGTTCTTAACTTCCTCCTTTTTGTCCTTTCACTCACATTCCTCCTTTACTCTTTTCTATTTCTTCTATGAGATTCAGCAATCTGACCCCACTTGAAGGGCATTACCTTGACTCTGTAGATCACACTGGGCATTATTAATATTGTTGAAATATTAAATTTGCCTACTGATGTACATGAGATGCCATTCCATTTATTTATGCATTTGTTAATTTATACCAGTAGTATTTTGTATTCTCCAGTGTACAAACCTCCATACTCTTGATTTAATGTCTACATAACAATTTTATTTTCTTAAATTTTAGTGAAAATGAACTTTTGTGGGTAGGGTGTAAGTGTGTACAGGTGCAAGCATACAAGTGTTTATGTCAGAGAACAGCCTTGGATGTCATTCCTTACACACTTTTCTCTTATTATTGGATTCAGGTTCTCCCCTTGGCCTGAACTTTACCAGGTAAGGCTAGACTAACTGGTCAAAAAACTACCAGGAATTCACCCATCTCTGCCTCCCATCTCAGTATTGCTGGGATTATAAGTGTATGTATGACACTGCACATGACTTTAACCTAGCTCTGGGAACTGGAACTCAAGTCCTCATACTAACAAGACAAGCGTGTTACCAACTGAGTGAGTTACTGCTTTTGGCTTACTTTCCTTTTCAAATGTTTCTTTTGAATTCTGTAGAACATAGAACTATTTTTTGTGGTGATTTTAATGTTGAAATTTTCTTGAATGCATTAGTTCTAATAGCATTCATTCAGGTGCTTGGAAGGTTTTCTTTACATCTACTGTTATCCTTTGGGAAAGGAGATAATTTTAGTTCTTCATTTTGAACTTGAATACCGTATTTTCATTTCTGTTGTTAAGTTGCTATTGATAAAACCTCCAACACCATGTTGACTAGCAGTTATAGAACAGCAAATTGTGTTTTTCTCGATCATGGCAGAAAATCTTTCAGTTTTTTCCTCAGGGAAAGCTTACGTTTAGATCATGTTGCTAACTGTAGATTTTTATAAATGCCCTTCATCAAGTTGAAGACTAATTTTTAATCCATAAATGATTTTGAATTCTACAAATGCATCAACTGAAATTTTCTGTATCAAGTGAAATAATCATGAAACTCTTTTCTTCATTCTATTGATATATATTACTTTGAGTTTTATGTTGGGTCATTCATTTTCTATTTTTTGGAAGAATTTGAAATGAATTGGTGTCAACTCTTTAAATATTTGATAGAATTCAAAAGACAAGCCATCTGGTCCTGAAGTTTCCTTTGTTGAGAAAGTTTTGATTAGCATTTCAATCTTTTTATTTGTTGTATGTTTGTTGAGACTTTCTAGTCAATCCTGAATCCAATTGGTAATAAGTATGTTCTAGGTATTTTTAAGTTTCACCTAACTATATAACTTGTTTTCAATCTTTAAAATATCTTCTCTTTCTGGAAAACCAACAGTGACTCCACTTAATTCTAATTTTAATTATTTGAATCATTTTCAGTTTTTCCTTTGTCAGCCTAGCTAAATGCTTATTACTTTGTTACTTCTGTTGAACCTTGAAAGACTCAATTTTTGGTTTTGGTATCCTTCCACTGTTTTTCTATTCTGTTTTTTTTCTTTTTTTTTTTGTACTCCACTTTAATATTAAATTTCTATTCAGGGTTTGTGTATAGTTCTCCAATCTTTTTCTAATTGTTGAAGTATAAATATGGGTTATTAATTTGAGACTTTTTTCTTTTTTCTTTTTTTTTTGCAATACAATTCAGTTCTACATATCAGCCACGGATTCCCTTGTTCTCCCCCCTCCCATCCCCCTCACCTTCCCCCCAGCCCGCCCCCCATTCCCACCTCCACCAGGGCAAAGCCTCCCCTGCAGACTGAGATCAACCTGGTAGACTCAGTCCAGGTAGGTCCAGTCCCCTCCTCCCAGGCCGAGCCAAGCGACCCTGCATAGGCCCCAGGTTGACCTACTCTGGTGATGGGATGGCCAAACACCCTAATTGTAGTGCTAGAAACCCCATCCAACTACTGAGGGATCTGGATGCAGAGACTTTTTTCTTTTTAATGTGGACATTTACATTATAATTTGTTCTCTAAGCACTGCCTTCCTTGCACCCTGTAATTATTTATGTCTTTTTTTTTATTTAGATTCATGAGTTGTTTAAGAATGTCTTCATTTCTAAAACCTGGTGAAATTTGCCATTTTCTGTGTGTTACTAATCCCTAGTATTCCTACCCATGCTGGTTGGAAAAGACATTTTTAATGTTTTCAAACATCAAAAATTTATTGAAACTTACTTTAATTTTTTTAGGTTTAATTGAGAAAAGTATAATCTGCTCCTGTTGGTATCGTGTTTTGTGTATGTCCATTATATTGAGTTGGTTTAAAATTTTGTCCATGTTCTCTATTTCCTTATTGATCTCTCTGGGTTTTTTTGGGGGGTGGGGATTGAGACAGGGTTTCTCTGTATAGTTTTTGATGCCAGTCCTGTATCTTGCTCTGTAGACCAGGCTGGCCTCAAACTCACAGAGAACTGCCTGGCTCTGCCTCCTGAGTGCTGGGATTAAAGGCGTGTGCCACCGCCGCCCAGCATACACTGTTTTCTATATTGAAAATGGTGCATTGAAATGTTTTTGTTATAGAAATGTTCGTTTCTTCCATCAAGTCTATTGATGTATGTTTCATCTACTTTGGAATTCTTCTGCATGTTATTAAAAAGTTCAACAGGCCTGTGTGCTTTTAGACATAAATTAATGCTAACAATAGCGGTAATGAGCCAGTCAATATATAAACCATGAACTAAAACCTGTGTTTAATCATTCTGTTTTGTTTACTTTTGGGGTAATGATAGGGTTGAGATTAGTATTGTTTCAATGAGAGCATTGAATAGAATCAGTTCAGTGGTGGTAAATGCTATGATTAACAATACTTGTAAAGGGGCTAGAGAAAAAGCTAATCAGTTAAGAGTACTTGAAGACCTGGGTTCAGGTCCCAGCACCCACATCAGGAAGCACACAGCTACCTGTAACTCCAGCACCAGGTGATACAACACCCTCTTCTGTCCTCTGTGATCACTGCATTCACATGCATATCACACAATACACATACACATGCATAAAAGTCAATAGAACATTAAATAATATCTGTTGAAAAATTAATATTCAGATATATAATTGCATACATTTGGAATTATTCTATCTTCTTGGTAAAATGACCCTATTTTGAACATATGTCATGTTCTCTTCAAATATTCCTGTTTGTGCATAGTTACTTTCAAATAATTTTCTTTATATAAATTTTTATGTATAATATAATGTATATCTGTATTCACCAGAACTTTCTAAGCTAACAAGAAACATTATATAATTTTAAAATATCTATGCTATATTTTATTTAAAAGTAAGCATCAAGAAAAGACTTTGTATGACACCAAGACAATTAGTTATTAATGCTTAGTTTTGTCCCAGATATTTTCCAACATCAATTTTGGGAGAAAGATTACTTTCAAGAAAAGAACAGTCTTTGAATTCCGAGATAAAAATGTCATGTTTTTCTCTCTTGTCACAAATAGACAAGTATGGCATTTTCATTTTTCATTTTATTTCTTGTAAATAATTTAACATGTCTTCAAGTATCACAATTGCTTTGGTACAAGTCCCTTGTGTGGAAATGGAAAATTAAATGCTCCATATAGAAGTTAAATTCCCTGTGGAATAAGATTTTTTTTTTTTGTCTAACAGACTAATCATTGCTGTTGGCTCAAGAGATAAAGATTAACTAAATCACAGATGAATTAAAAAGATGTAGATATAAGGATTAGAACTCTGATATCTGGACACAAGTAAGTACTATTACGATTTTTTTTTTATGTTACATGTTGTGCTGATGGTCATGAAAAAAAGGTCTTGGAAGTAGGATTGCAAGGGGGAATGTCTTGTCATAGTGGTGATCATCTGGTGATGAGAGATGTAAAGCATATAATTTGGAAAAAAGTAAAATTGCAAAAGTCATCATACTTTAGAAATAATCTAAGCAATTATAATAATTGAAAATTCATCATGAATTAACTATATACTATTGGTTATTCTATGTATACTTTCATGAAGGACAAATTATTCAGAGGTAAAGATAGCCTGGTTAGTTCATAAACCACTAGTTTAGGACCAGCTGCATTGATAGATATGAGGAAATTGCCATTCAGTGTAATGAATTAACTCATATGAAATGATGGCCCACTGATAGCTACCAGTTATCAATTGATTTTATACAAAGTTATAGTACATGGACAGATAAGCACACGACTTTATTGATGGATCTCAGAAAATTTGAAAATGTTGGCAAACTGCTCCCATTGTATGCTGCAGATTTCTCCATGGTTTAAAGAAGAATAGGATGGGGTACACCATTTCATCTTGGGTGACCACTTTTGTTTTGAGTCATAGTCCATGTGGTCTTGATATACTGCCAAAGGTGGCCCCAAAAGAAAACAACCTTCTGTCTGTGCCTTTCAATTACAAGCATGAACCACGATGCCTGACTTTAGGGTGAATACTTTAAAGGGAAAAAAGTGCTATTAACAATACACAGGAGCATCAAATATGAACTAATTCTGTCTTGAAAAAATGTAGACTTTGAATCATATTAATCAAAAGTGATTTGAAGTATGACGGCTACAAGTTTGTCTTGTCTTCAGTGCTAGTTTTGATTATTAATTACCAGATGTTGACTGAACAGATCACAGAAACTTTCTTAATTTGTTAACCTTTCTTTACCATAGGATTAGTGATAATAATTGTGAGATTTAGTAGCATTGTGTAGTGAGTACATATTTGTTCAATGAATAGTTGTTTCTCTTAATAATAGGAATGCTTATTATATTACTATCATTGTTACAACTTCCTCAAACTGTCAAACTATATTTATTCAGGAAGTACATCGCCAAAATCATTTATTTTATTTTTATGTATATGAATATTTTTCTTGTATGTATGTCTGTGCACCACATGCATGTCTGGTGCCCCAAGAGGATAGAAGAGGGCATTGGATCCCTTGGAACTGCAGTATGGATGGTTCTGAGCCACCTTGTAGGTGCTCAGAAGTGAACCTTGGTCCTTTGCAAAAACAATAAGCTTTCTTAATGGCTGGGCTAACTCTCTAGTCCTTCCTCTCCACCCATAAATCATTTTAGTATAGAGTAAACTGAAATCTTAATACTATAATGTAACAGCCTCTAATGCTAATATTTACTGAAATGTTGCTAATCTTACCATTTTTTCTCTCTTTTCTCTGTAAACTCAGATTTTTTCAGCTTTACAGACCTTTTTGGCAAGAATTTACCACTCTCTACAGCTTTTTCACTCCTAGAGTTCTTTATCAATGTTGTATCTGGAGAACCCACATAACCATCTTGGTTTTGAAATGATTTTGCTTATATAGATCTCATCCATTTCTCTGTCATTGGGTGATCCCTGTGTCTTTCTTAGGGTCCTCTTTACTAGGTAGCCTCCATGGAGTTGTGAGTAGCAGTCTAGTCATCCTTTGTTTTACATCTAGTATCCACCTATGAGTGAGTACATACCATGATTATGGTTGACTTATATTTTTAATAATATGTGTCAACCTTGGTGTTATTGGCATGTGGATGTAGAGCATTCTTAGTTGTGAGTTTTCCTGATCATTATGGAATGTTTAGCAGCATCCCGAGTCTCTATCAACTAGATACCAGAAGCACCTTACTCCTGGAAGAAATATGCCCTGGTATTTACATATGCCCCTGTAGATGTAACCAACGGTCTTATTGAATAAGAAACACAGAGCTGATTCAGAGAAGAAAGCCAAGAGGTCAGAGCTAAGAGCCTCACCCTTTCTGATTCAGGGATCCTCTTCAGCCAAGAGAGCTCTCCAAAAGGGGCCTACTTCCTGTGTGTATGTCTTTATATACTCTAGTTGTTCTGCCTTCTCATTGGTTGTAAACCCAAACATGTGACTGCCTCGTCACTGCCTGTATGTACTGCCCTCCAGGTCCTTAAAGGCGTGTGCCACCGCCGCGACGCACTTGCTATGGCTCTAATAGCTCTGACCCCCAGGCAAATTTATTTATTAACATACAATTAAAATCACATTTCAGTACAAGTAAAATACCACCACATGCCCCTCCAGGACAAACTCTCCCCCAGTTGAGAACCACTAAATTATAAAAATGAAGGTAAATATAGCAACCCATTGTGTGCTATGTGCTAATGAAATGAGAGAATATTCTTCTGCTTTACTAAACAAATGCTAGTGTTATAATTAAAATATTTCTCAGCCATATGACTTTCTCATGACAATGTTTCTCTTTAAACAAAACTTATGAATTAGGAAGTGTCTATACACACTTTAGGTATAAAGTTAGTAAATCCCACTTCAGGGCTCAAGAGACTACGAGGAAAAAGGGGCAAAAAAATTGTAAATATGAGAGAGAATGGATGACACCAAGAAAACAGTGACTTCCAGATACAGCAAGACTGACATACTTACAAGCTCACCAAGACTGTGGAAGCATGCAAAGGGCCTGCACAGGTTCAAGCTAGACAGGGTCCCATTGCTGAGAGGGGCAAGTGGACACAAGCCCACATCCATAGCCAAGAAACTATATCCAATTGGCATCTGCTTTACAAGGGAAAATTAGTTTTCTCTGATGGAGTCTCATTGGATATATAAACCACACTTAAAGCTAGGCTCCATGTCCAGCATAGATGGCCAACACAAAATGAACTCAAGGTATTCGCAGGTATTTGTCATATTTCGTTTTATTTAGGCAATTTTTGTCTTAATGGTCTTTTGCTTCTATATTATGGTTTCTGATTTTGTGTTTCTATGGGGTGTGTGTGTGTGTGTGTGTGGGTGTGTGTGTGTGTGTGTGTGTATGTGTGTGTGTGTGTGTGTACCTGTATTTGTGTCTGTGATTCTTGTGCTTTTTAAAAATATTTGTTAATTTGTTCTCTAAAGAGAAAGAAAATGGGAATTGGGTGGATGGGAAAATCAGTAGGATCTGTGAGGAGTTGAGGGGTGATGATAAGAATATATTGCATAAGAAAAATTATTTGCAATAAAAAGAACTGTTAAAAACAAGGCAGTGGCATAAACCTCACACTTTGTGTTTGTTCATTATGAAATTAAATTCTAAATTAAATTGGCAGACATTTATTGATATTGATGTATCTTATTCTTAGATACCTCCAGTCCCTCATAACATCAAGTATTTATTGAGTGCCCATTATATGTCATTACATTTGATCTTCTAGTTCTCATTTATAATTAGTTGGTGAATTGAGGAGCTAAATATGAGAAATCCAAGCATTAATGATGAGTCAAAAGCAATTTGCAAAAAAATCTCTTGAATCATTCTGTGAGAAATGTCAGCTGAAACAAGAAAAAAAGCATGCTCCAAAAGAAGCATATCCAAGGGATATTTCTCATACATGTAAAGTGTTGCCTTTTTGTTTATTGCAAGATCATAGTGGCCATAAAGTGACTATTAATGTTTGCATAGATTCAGAGTACTTTGTTGTACAAGGTCCATTTCTTGTTTTTAAGATCTTAGAATCAAAATGGAATCTTTAGGCTTAATTGGTAGGTGTAATCTACATATATTTATACTTATGTCATAATAAAATGTCATCTGCCAGAGAAGTGCTGAAAAACATAAGGTTCCTTCTGTCTTGGGATTGTTTCAGATAAGAAGTGAAGATCCATTTGCCCTGAGAAGAAGACAATTTTAAATGCCATTTTAAATCAATGTAGAAATAAGGGGACCTGAGAATTTCTCATGAACTCAAATGACATTTCCCTTCATTTTAGGAAGTTACACAAATAGAATTAAACATCACTCTCTTTTGTTAATTGAATTCTCTACTACTTTGCAAAATGAATAGCAAGTTCATCAACTTGTCAAGTCTTACAAATTGAAAATAGATTTTTGGTATTCATAATTTGTACAGAAGAAAGTGCACTGTCCTTTGCATGATAATAATCATTCATGGATATGATCCATGCACATACACACATTTGCTTCCATATTTGCTGCTCTCATTCTTTTAAATCTAATGATACTTTATTAATTAATTTTTATTATTTGATGTGACTATCATATTTCTTGGTACTTCCCAAATCCTGGATGCTTTGCTATGTTGTGCTATTCTCTATTTTATTTTCTATTTCTCTAAGTTTTTGTAGTATGTTCTCTACAGGTCATAGCTTGTATTTGACTCAATGGTATGCTCCCCTAAGTACTCAATATAGTTTTGATCACATAGTAGGCACTAAATAATGTATGTTATTGACCGAAAGTATGAGCCTTTGTGTGAGAAAACAAGATCTGTACTTATCTCTTCCCCTTCAAAGGGTAATTCACTGGAAAGGTAATCCTCATAGCTTAGTGGTGCAGCAAGTGCTTAGCGTATGTGCAGTTTCCTAAGTTCAATTTCTATCCCTCCTCCCCACAAGTAATTCATTTAAATCAATGGAGTTATCTAAGCCTATGAGATCACAGGAGAACTCTATGTTGTCTTTGCAAAGCCCTCAACAGAATGACAAAGCATGAGAATCACCAATGGAAAACATGAAAATGTGCTCCTTTGAAACCTCTGTTGAGCTTCTCTGAGGTGGTGTTGTGATAGTTTATTTGTGCTGAAATATGGTGATATTTTATTTGTGCTTTGATAAATAAAGCTTTCCTGGAGAATCAGAGGAAAAAGAAAGCCATTATAAGTAAACAAAGAAGTCAGGCAGTGGTAGCACATGCCCTTAATCTAGTCACTTAGCAGGCAGGATCTCCGTGTGTTCAAGGCCACACTAGGGAAGAGAGCCAAGCGTGGTGACACACACCTTTAATCCCAGTACCAACCATAGAGACCTGGAGGTCTGTACAAACAGACAGAAAGTGACAGAGCTGTGTAGGAGGAGGAAGTGAGGTAGCTGGGCTAAGAGAGCCAATGAGAAGGCAGAAAAACAAGGCATATAAACCCTGGGTAGACAGGAAGTTGCGCCATTTGGAAGCTGCAGAGTTGATGAGGTAAGGTTGGCTGGTGGCTTTCCCTATTTCCCTGATCTCTAAGGCTTTCACCCCTATATTTGGCTCCATGCTTTTTATTTGATAAGACCATTTAGAAATTAGTCTACAAGGTGGGGATTAGCAAACTTCATGACTGTTGCCCTCTCCACTATGAAATACCATTAAGAAGTCATTCAAGCCATGAAAGCTGGGTTTAATACCATGGCTCTTCTATACACTATTTGTGTTACTACTTAATTTGGAAGCTAATTACTCTGGGCTCCAGTTTCCTGTGTTTTGAAAGATAAAATATCTTCTCTTTACCAAATTCTCAGTTTTGCTGGGAGAAGAGAACAAGATCCTGTGCATGAAATGTCAGCTATTTCTCTTCTTGTCCCTTCTCCTACCACAGAAGGACCTTCTTCAGAAACGTTGAGATTTTCTCTTGCTGCAGTAATATAACCCTGAATGTGCCCTATCTAGGCTGAGATTTTCCCTTTAAGTTATTTTCTCTGCTCTGCATTTTTATTTCCCTCACTTCTCTTCACGGTGTTAAGGGAATGACTTGGAATTGTAAAGAGTATATACTGTGGAAAAACACATCTGATCACTCCTAGTGGGTTTTATATTATTAAATCTAATAGTCATTAATATTGAGAAAAATTCCCTTTAATGAACAACTATGCATTTTCTGTATCGAACGAACATCCTTTTACCCTTTACTGTACTTCTATGTAAATATAACCAGCAGGAATGCAAACTATCTCTTGGATATGCAAATCTTGTTCTGTAAATTCTTCAGTAACTTCTTTCTCCCACTGTGGGAGGGAGAAGTCTTACCTTCCTTTCCACATTGATTTCACTATTCTTGTTCTGCTCCCTTTCTTTGGAATTTCTTTTGAGCTGGCTGTGCCAACTCTCTGGTTTAATAATTGACTGATAAATCAACTACTTTTTATTATGTTTTGATTTTATATCTGTAATAGAGTCATGGTTTTACATGATTTTGTAAATTTGCCTTTGAATGTAAAATTTTCCAAACAGAGACCATCACTCTTTGGGAGGCTGAGGCTCAGAGCCAGGCTTTGGAAGTTTGAAGAAACCTAAATTCTGTTTGAGACCATTGCACTGCTAGGCAACACACCACCCTCTATTTAGCTGTCAAGTGAAATCATACAGCACCATGTCTGCCAATGAACAGGATCTAAGCTCTATTTCCCTCTTCTGTTCCTCTGTGGCTTCCACAAATGGAGACCTGTTTTCTCCTTCGGCATCATGCACCATTTCTCTGAGTGTGATAAGATCACCACTGTACTGTTGAGATACAGGTTTTCTGTGTCAGCAGATCTAAAAATAGAAGTCAGAGTTCCTGATATGTACTCTTCTCTTTTAACAACTAGGACTGCTGCTTTGGAATCACAGTGCCTGTCATGTTTACAAGTGCTCACATTTGACTAATGGGTTCCAGCACTTAGGGAGCATAGCATTTACAGGTCTTAGCTCACATTACACTCTGCTTCTCTCTAATTTGTCTAATTAAAGGGCATTTACTGGATTCTTATGTAAAGAATGATTATTTTTCCTTAAGTCAAGGATTGAAGTGAGAGTAGTTTGTTATGAACGTAAATAATAGTCTGAATAGGAAATGAATAAGTGAGACTGAGTAGAAAAGGCAGGCAGACAAGGAAAGATGAGTTAATATGTTCATTTTTCTCTGATAGCAAATGAAGCCATTTTTTCTGTGAGCAACTCTAGAAGCCATTATAGACGTACTCCTGAACTATTATCTCCAAGGAAGAAGTAGTTTGGGTACTTTACATCAGTTCCCATTGCTCACAGAATGAAAGGTCTCTTCAAAGTCTTTAATTTATCTTCACTTGTCCAACACAAGGATGTGGCTTAGGTCAGAGAAGGCCCTAGAGCAGTGGTTCTCAACCTATGGATTGCATACCCTTTGGCAAACCTCTATCTCCAAAAAATTTACATTACGATTCATAACAGTAGCAAAATTACATTTATGAAGTAACAATAAAAATAATTTTATGGTTGGGGGTCACCACAACATGAGGGACTGTACTAAAGGGTCACAGCATTAGGAAGGTTGAGAACCACTGCCCTACAGCAAACAATGCAGTTCCTACCCTTCGGAAGTCAAGCTGCACACTAACGTAGTAAGGGATTAGAGACATGAATGAAATACTAAAGCTGTAACCTATAAGGCTCTGAGAACACCAAAATAGATAGAACACCTGCATTCAGTTAACTCATAATTTGTGATATGATGGCATGAATCAGACTAGAATCTAATATGATAATTAGAATGTTGTTTGAAAGGGAAATATCAATGGAATCAGTGAATATGTGATGGAAAAGGGAAAGGAAATTAGCATAGCTTTTTCTATGTAGGGGAGAGGTATATATATATATTCATATATATATATATGAATATATATATATATATATATATATATATATATATATGAATGAAACCAATGTAACCAGTAATTGAAGTCTGGATACGCATTATTTGTCTTTATTTTATACTCTCTGTCAAATTTGGAGCATCTGAATTTTGTATAATTAGAAATACTTACAGTGATAAAAAAATCTAAATCCTGATATGATATACTTGTATCTTCAACACAATATGATGTGATCCTCGGTACTGAGCCAAAAACAGCTTTCTCATCAATATAAAGAAGCCAAGTAACCTCTCACTCACCAGATTATATTTACACTTGAAGTAGAGGAAGTCATTCTCTTACTAGATGTTTTCCTATTGTGGGCTCATAATAACCAGAAAAATCATCTTTGAACTCAAGAAGTCTATAATTAGAAAGTATGAAAGTTTTGATATTTTGCCAAATGAACAATATGGAGTTTGTACCTGTGCTTCTTTCATACTAGAGACCAGATTTGTTGAGACTTTAAAAGACTTTATTTTGCATACTGTACCAGACACAATAAAGCATCACTATAGAAAAGTGAATGTCCTTTGTTTAAAAAAAAAGGTCAGTTTCCTAACCTCTCAGGTGATGGGGATGAGAAGTCTGCTATGCCAAAATGAAATAAATGTCCTAGTAACATCTCTTTGGAGATGAGCCTGGGCTTGAACACACTTCATCAAACAGTCATCTTTGGTCATGTGTGCCATGTACTTGCAAACACCAGCTACTAGTAGCTTGTATAGGTCACTAGTAGTAGCTTGTATGGGGCTTTCATATAAGACTGCCTGGGGTTGACTAGTTCATCTACTGTGCCAGTCCTAACAATTCTTAATATTAGTTTCTGGATTTAGAAAGCAGGGATTGATTAGTAACTGAACTTACTGAATTTACAGAGAATAAATGCAAGCGGGCATGGAACACAGCTGAATTTGTCAACCTCAATTATTAAATTGATGAGATCTAGAACTACCTGTGAGGTAGACCTCTGGGCATGGCTGTGGGGCATTATCTTGATTCGGTTACTGATGTGGGAAGACTGATAAAGTATGGGTAGAGCCATTCCGTAGACTGGGATCCTGGGCTGACTCAAAAGGAGAAAGCAAGCTAAACATGGGCTTCTTGACTGTGGATGCAATGTGACTAACTCTCTCAAGCTGCCACTTCTGTCACTTCCCTGCCGTGATGGACTGCAATCTTGAACTATGGGGCAAAGCCCTTCCTTCCTCAAGTTGGTTTTGTTTGCGGAATTTTATCCCAGCAATAGAAAAGTAACTAAGACAAAAGCTATCATGTTGCCTAGCATCTGTAACGCTACTCATAGCCCAAATCCTCATTTTCTATCTCTTCTTTATAATTTACCTATTGCATTTCCACTTACTTGGAATGCCTAATATCAGTGGTATATTTCCATATGTAGTTGTAGTTGTACGATTCTATAGATAAGGACTTACATTGCTCAATGTTTTATGTCTGTTCCTATGTTTGCTCAGGACGGTTATGCATTTCTATAAGGACCCAGAGTATCTGTCATAGCTTCTAGAAATTTTCACTAACTTAAATGACTCTCTCAAATATTTTGTAGTCAATGTGCACCTTGTTATAAGGTGTATTTACTTTGTATACAAGCAGCAAGTGATTCCTCTGCTTAATGGAAGACCAAGTAAATTTCCAAGCACAATCTTGTTAGTCCTGATAGACTAGGACTCTAGCAAGATCTCTGAGCTTCTTCTTCCCTGTTCAAGGAAGCCTGGAATCTACGCCTATGTATAAAGTAATACAAAAACAATAAAGTTATGGACTTCAGACATCACTTGCAACTTCCTCTCACTATGTTCTAATGATTAAAGCTATGAGACTAAAATATTCCCAGGGCCCATACAGTCAATTCTACTATAGGATAAACCATTTGAGTAGATCAAAATGCCAGATTGGAAAGCATGCTTCATGTTGTCAGAATTTTCCTGGAATGTTTAAGCATACTTTACTCTGAAAGATGTAATAAATTATTACAAATGCCGCTCTTGGGATTTTGACTGCATATATGAAGCAGTAAAATGTACTTCTGTATGGAATTTATATATAATCCATGAAGGCAGCAGCATCTGTGTTCCTTCTCCTTTCCTTGACCATGCACTGCTCCCTGCCATCACTCCCTCTGAACATACAAACTAGTCACGAAACTAGTAGAAAGCTGTTGGGTATTTGGAGATAAATCAGCTTTGCTTGTTCACTTAATTATTCATCAAATATTTACAAAGGATTAATAATATGCTCAAATCTCAGGATGTAATGTTGAATAATAAACAGATCCTAAGGCAAAACACTCCAAAGTCCTCTACAGGCCTGCAGACTCACAAGCCCCTAATATGGCTGTGTAATTAAGTAATAGATACAAGACTCACTCATGAAGTCAACACCAAAATCCACTAATGGTAACAAGGGAGATAGATGGCCTGGAATCAAAAGCCATTTCTGTACTCTTATTTGCTGGGTGTCAATGAGTTTGGTGGTTAATTTCTTTTGCCAGCTTACTAGGTTTAGAATCACCTACCTAGGATACCAAACTGTGTGTGTGCTTGTGAATGATTGTCTGGACCAGGTTAAGTGAGGTGGGAGAATCAATCCTAAACTTAGTAGGCAACACCATGGCATGAGCTGGGGTACGGGACTGAATAAAGATTTAGAAAATAAGCTGCAAACCAGTATTCATCTCTCTCTGCTCTTTGACCAAAGATGGAATATAACCAGTCACCCCTCTCCAGCTTCCTTGCCTTCCCCACTGTCTTATCTATTGCTGTGAGGAGACACCATGACCAAGACAACTTACAGAAGAGTTCATTGTGGGACTGCTTTTAGTTTCAGAGAATGAGTCCACGACCATCATGGCAAGGAGCATGACAGCAGGCAGGCAGGAATGATCCTGGAGCAGGAGCTGAGAGCTTATATGTTGAGACAACTATCACAACATAGAGACCCAAATAGAATGACATGGACTTTTTATACCCCCAAATAATTCTCATTAAAACCCCAGAGCTGCCATAATGGACCATATTGCCTCTCCCACCCCATGAGCCAAATTAAACAGTTTCTTCCTTAAGTTGCTTTTGTTAGGTATGTTGTCACAACAATTGGAAAAATGATTAATATAATGAGTCACCACTAAAGTTGTACATTCTCTTTCTTGATCTGTATAGACAATTGTAACATATATGCACTTTACTATTGTTGTTGGGAGAACAAATTTAATTAATATGAAATACAGTAAAAGCTTAACACATAGTAACAGCTCAGTTACTATAAGCTAAAGATGTTTCTATTAAATACTTCAGGCTCTTCAATGAAAATGATGTGAAATATATAGATGAGTGCAATGATGAAGGTCAAAGAATCCAGTTAATGGACAACTTGAATACTTGAGGCAGGTAAAGCTGAAAGCACTGGGCTATGCCTTAAAAACAAAACAAAACAAACAAACAAACAAAAAGCAGAGCTCTGACATGTGCAGTAGTATCCTGACCCAGAGGAGCCTGAAACTGAACCCCCAAGATGACAACTGTCAACGTAAGACCCAGAGCCAACCGGGAAACACCATGGCAGCTGGAAGCAGAGCCTGCTAAAAGGTACACACATAAATACCTCAGTCCTTTGTTTAATAAACGAGATTGCTTACAACCTCCCAGAGCCTATGCCGTTTTCTGCGTCTATTCACCTCCTGCCCCTGGGATCAGAGACAGTGGGATCCCAGATGCAGAGCCAGCAACAAATACTGAGTCCCTTCATGTCCCTTCCTCTTTTGTCTGAGAATCGTGCATAATATTTTAGGATTCATCTTCTTGTTCTTCATACTTAACATATAAAATACGCAAACTACCTTCCTGATCCATAAGACAACCCCGGAGTAGCTTCAGGACTAAAAGCTATTTATAGTGTATCTAAACTTTTAAGCACTTCCTGAAAATAGGCAGACAAGTATCAACGCATTAACCACCTTGTGTTCTTTGTTGACTACAATGACAGCATCAAGAAGACACTTATGCTGTTAGAAGTGATGTCTTTGTGGCAAATGGCAGGGTACCGCTTCACCAAAGATGTAGAAGCCGTTGGACATGAACGTCTACTGAATACTTTCCCCTCCACTCCCAACCATTATCACAGTAAGGAAATCCTCTTTCCCCTCCAGAACAAGAAGGACTCTATCTACTCTAAGAGATTGAGTCTTCCTGTTCCTTTAAGACTCCTTTTCCATCAGTTATCCTCTCTCTTGTGCTATTATCTCCCCTTTCTGCATTCAACCTTATAAGCTCACTGGCTGCAAGGAGGTAAGAGCAGTCACCAATAGGTAGAGTCACTTTAGCAGAACTTCCTGGCAATACAGGCATACTAAATATTAATAGTGACTAATAATCAGGTACCATTGGCTTTATTTACTAAATACATGGGATGCTTAGGAAAGGAGTTGCCAGAGTGAGTAAATTATACTTGGTTAACTAAGATACAATATCCATGCAGTACATGCTTCTTGAGCAATGCATATGGGAAATGAAACCTGTTGGCCCCCCAAATGTGTTAAATTTTAAAACAGTGGGAATAATAAGGTTTCAGGCTATAATGTCAAATGTGTGTCATGTATTTAATAATTGTCCACACAGGCAAGAATACACTCAGTCAACATAACCATTTCTTTAGTTCCTCAAAAGATACAGAAACGTGGACCTTCAAAGACAAATTAGATGAAACCTTTAATAAAAAGGTGAACAGCTGCTTTAAAATACATTCAATAAAGTACTGTAGATAGAGACTAAGTGCCCCTGTCATCGATTTTAATGACACACATTCCTCTCCATCCAAAGTTTTAAAAATCTGGAAAGATAGTGTCAGTTTATGTCCCATAAAAAATAACTTCTTCCTCCTTCTAAACAAGAATTCGACCAAATTCTGGCTGTTTTCTATTCAAGGATATGTGGTAAAGAGGCAGATGAGATAACACATAGGCGTGGACTTCATGAATTTTAAATGAAACACATATTGGTGGATTGACTATTTTAGTTGAGTCGCACATATCCACGCTTGATCAGTCCAGAATTTGAGATTAAAGATTAGCATTATCTACCTATTTATTTACTTAGTAAATATTTATTGGATGCTCACTGACTGCCAGTGTTAGAGGTAGCAAAGAGAATGAAATACGTCTAATTCCACCCCTCCTACCCTCCTAGAGCTAGTTTATGTGAGAGAGATGGAGGTGGGGGAAGAGAGAAGAGAAACAAACATGCTGAGGCAGGAAGATATTAGGGGATTCTAGAACTCATTTGGACCACATGAGAAGAAAAAGGATCATGTGATACATTCCATTTATGCATGTATGTTCAACTTGAGAATAGACCTTAATAACTAACACAGAAGGAAATGCAAATGTTCAGTTTTTGTTTCCAACCAGGAAAGCTACGGAGTCTATCTCACACTCTAGATTTCTTTTAAAGGGTCTAGCAGAGGCCATAAATTTCTCCTTTTGTTGTTGTTGTTTTTGGTTTTTCGAGACAGGGTTTCTCTGTGTAGCTTTGTGCCTTTCCTGGAACTCACTCTGTAGCCCAGGCTGGCCTCGAACTCATGGAGATCCGCCTGGCTCTGCCTCCCGAGTGCTGGGATTAAAGGCATGTGCCACCACCACCCGGCTCATAGATTTCTCTTAAAGGGTCTAGTAGAGGCTATTATCTACTGGACCTTGTCTGAGATGCTGCATTTTCTTAGTTTTCATTCTTGTCCAGTTTTTCCACTCTGTTATCCATTGCTCCTGATTGTTAATCCATAATAAATCATTAACATACAATCTCTACTCTGGGAAAAGTCAGCTTCAGGCAGACAGAATCATGAACCTAACCATGAAGACCATTGCAAACCAATGTGGAGGTGTATGGAATTGATTTGGAGGTGGGCAGAAGTCCTAGAAGAATTTCAAGAGTCATGAGAAGCTAAGAACATGGATTTCGAAGCTCTGCACACCCCTGGCTGACAGTTCTGTTTCCTTTCTCTGTGCATTCAGATAAAGATACAGCCAATCAGGCTCTCCAGAGCAGCTGCACTATGGATTTTCTAAAAAGAGTGCAGGAGCTATTTCTGATCTTAGCTTTCCTGTAGGAGCTATTTATTATCCATTCTATATTTCTATGTCGTCTTGCACCTGCCACATCACCCCTCAGGAGTCAATAATTATTTGCAAAGGTGTCATTCTACAATTTATATGGCATATTGCATAATGTCACTGATGGACACTTTTAGTTAATACCCTCAAGTGCTTTGCCTTATCACTGAAGCAGATAATTTACTCTGGCATTTATATGAAAAGTTGGACACTGACGGCATACCTGCTCACTTGAGACTTTATGTATGCACTGTTTATTTTGGCACATATTGTTAGCACATGGCTCCAAATTCTTAAATAATTACTATACTTTTGAACCTTTAGGGAAAGAAGTAAGGCCCCCTCAGTGAGGAAACCATTCAGTCAATGGAAGCCTCAACATACCTCTACTTCCATCAAACTCCACAAAGGTTTCTTAACCCAAGCCACAGTGCTTTTAACTATACATGGGCATTTCTTAAATGAATCCGATGATAGGATGGGGGATGGGGGTAGTGTGTCATATGCTTTGCCTGGAAGGCTTTTGTAAGCCCAATTTCAAAGGACACAGGAAACAAATCATATGTGTATTTGTGCTACTTACAAAACACAGATGACAGAAGTTTAGAATTTCCTCTGTTGGGCAAATGTATTCTCCTGTTTAAGACATTTGTATTTAATAGGCTTTGGGGTATTTTACCCAAATGTCAGATTCATAGCTTTCTGGAAGCCCTATATGTTATAAACTCAGTTGTCGTTCAGGAAAACTATAGAACAGGAAGCCATTTGGTGCATTTTAAATGGGAATATTTATTGAGAAAAGTGAATGAAGTTGTGAATAAATGGGGCAGATGTGCGTGAGAAATAAACCTGAATCTTGGAAATGTAGATGCTGGGGGAAGGAAAAGGAATAGATATCCCAGACTGTAAAGAATTCTTCCTATTTTTGGAGAGCTGTAGAGGATATGTCTGCTTCTAGAGTAGGATTAGTTTGCTAAGAATCTAATCAAGTATGTCAGTGTGACTGATGACAGAGTGGCCACTGGTTTCAAGGAAAAAATGAGGATATTTCTGAGAGAAGCATACTGAATAGTGTAGTAACCTCGGCAATAGTAAGCTGTGACCTCAACCTTTAGAGCAGCATTTTACTGAAACTCCCCTGTAAAGGAGGAAAACTGTGGTTCCAGCACTGCTCAGTCACTAGGCATAGCACTGTGCACGCGCAGCATTTTCTTTCGGAGGTCTCTCTAAAACTGTTATACTTTAAGAAGACTTTGTTCCCTTCAGTTGGAAAGAAAAATATATCAGATTTCTGAACAAAATGTTACCCTCTTCCTCATATTCCATGACAGCTATAACTACAGATTTAGCCAAACTACCTCCATCTCTCCCAGTATCTGATATCCCCTTTTGAAATGGAGATGCTGCTGTGGAATTGGAGGGAAGTGATAACAAGGAATCTGAGTGAGGTTCTCAGACTACACAAAACAAAAGCTGAAGACAGGGTAAACAAATGGTGTGCAAGCCAAATGAATTGCTTCTGGTTAATCCTCATTTACTTCCATCCCTCAATCACCAAAAATATTTTAATGTCATTCATTATCTGTTAGTTGTACAGCGTGATAGCAGCAATGTTAATGGTGTCACTGTGGACATCTTGAGGCAATACTTTAAATAAAGGGTTAGTTTCCTTCAAAATGTGCAGAGGCTTCATCACCAATGTGTTTTTATCTACTGGATGAAATAAATAGCACATATCCAGAGCCATTGATTAAATCTAGGTAGCTTCACTGTCTTCTCACTCTATATCTTTGGAAGAGGCTGAGGAAAAAAAATAAAAAGAAAAATCATGCTTCCTTATTTAGCAGATCATTCCAGAAAGGGCATAAGAAGCCAATAATAAAAAAGTAAAATTATATTCAAATATACCTTGCTCAGCCTTGATACATGGGGGAAGGGGCTTGGTCCTGCCTCAACTTGATATGCCAGACTTTTTTGACTTCCCATGGGAAGCCTTACCCTCTCTGAGGAGTTGATAGGGGGTGGGGTGGGGGGGAAGGTCGGGTGTGAGCCCAAGGAGGGGAGGGAGGGGGAACTGTGGTTGGTATGTAAAATGGAATAAAAAGCCTTCTAAATAAATAAAAAAGAAAAAGAAAATATGTAAATCATCTTAATATATGTTATATTCAGAAGGATGATATATATGCGTATCATATATATGCATATATATGTGTGTGTGTGTGTGTGTGTGTGTGTGTGTGTGTGTGTATGTGTGTGAGATGTCCCTTTCCCAAGACATTTAGTGACATTTCCAAGGCATTTCTCCTTCTATATCCATCCAATTGAAAGCAATTTTCCATAATTTTTATAAATATATATAAGTGTATGAAACATTTTACATATGTATAGTATGTATAGAGGGTAGATAAGTGTTCATATCAGTGTACATACATGTGTGGGTATGTAGACACATGTACATGCATGTGTGTAGAAGCCTTTGGTGCCATTCCACATGTTATGTCAACCTTTTTTTGACACATGGTTTCTTTTTGGTCTGGTCATTCAAATTCTGCTGGATTGTCTGGCAGCAAGCCTGGGGATCCACATATCTCCTCCTCCCCAGTGCTAGGATGACAAGCACATACCACCATGTCTGACCTTTTTTAACATGGCTTCTGAGATTGAACTTGTGTCCTCATGTTTACATGACAAGCACTTTATTGACTAAGTTATCTCCCCAGATCGAACCATGATTCTTTTTAAGCAAACCAACTTAGAATATATTTTATTTGTATTCACATTTTCTTAATTAGTAACTTATATGGGAGGACACAGCCTATTATAAGTGCTGTCATCCCTGGTCAGGTAGCCCTGGGGCCATATAAGAAAGCAGGCTGAGCAAGCCATAAGAAGCAAGCCAGTAAGTAGCATTCCTCCATGGCCTCTACTCCAGTCCCTCCCTCCAGGTTCCTGCCTTGAGCTCCTGCTCTGACTTCCCTGGATGGACTATGAGCAATAAGCTCAAAATAAACCCTTTCATTCTCAAATTGATTTTGGTCATGGTGCTTATCACAACAATGGAAGCCCTACGACAACAGAATTCCATATGGATTTTATTATATTCCTTTCCTTTGGGTTAGTTGTCCATTTTGCCTCCTGATTTCTAAATGGGACACCACCATCACCAAGGCTCAAGGAACATTGCAGAAGAGGAGGCAGAAAGAATGTTAGAGCTGAAGGATGGAAAGAGTGCTCTGGAATGCTGTCTTCTGTAAATGGCATGACTAATAGGATCATGAACTCACTTCAACTATGGTTAGCTACACAAGATCAAATCAGCCAAAATGCCAGAATAGGAGTCTGACCTCCAGGTCTTACCCATTACTGAGAAGCTGTTTTGGCAGCAGAGAGTTGTTAGGGTAAGGAGAATTATTCTTTTTGAGGATGTGACCATTAGTAGGTGTTGGGTAGAAATGAGGAGAGTTGGGGTAGGAAAATAAGGATAGATATGATCATATTTCATTATATACATTATGACATTCTCAAAATCAAGAAAAATGTAAATATGGACTAACTACTTTTCCAGAAACAGCCTTGCACATGAATTCATTACTCCTAAGCCAAAACCAAGGCAAGAATTATAACTGGAGAAAAATAACCATCTTACCAATATTGAAAACTGAAATAAAAATAAAATATGGACTACTGAGAAATTTCTGGGAAGAATTAATTATTTCGCAGAGAAGAGACCAATTCTCTAGGAAGATTGGATGTACCTAAGATCTTCTGTGGGTAAATAAATAATTTACAAAAGAACACACTGAAATCTATTAATTTAGACTATCACAAATGCTGGAAGAGAACTAAAGAGATATCTTGTTTTTTTGTTTATTATAGATGACACCTGTGAATCAGAGGACACGTTTCAGGCCACAACTGTCAGAGTTGTTAAAAGAGTGACATATGAGATTCAGTTTAAGATTTTTTTCCCTCTGTGGTGTTTCAACTCTTGGTTTGGTAAAGGCATTATGGTCCCACAGTGTCACAGGGGAAACACGATAAAGAAAGTATCATCCTTTAAATATTCTAGACCTATAGTTGTTAAACTTTGGAAACTAGAGGATTTATTGAATATTTTAGATACCTCCATCCAGAAATTCAGCAGAGGCAAATATAAGATGTGTAGAGCACAGAATATGTATTTCAAACTTTAATTTACACATTAAAATTGTACACATTTGCAAAATTTTATGTGGCATTTCAGTAGGTGGATATACTGTGTAATGTTCAAATCAGGATAAACATACATATTTCCTTGATCATTTTTTTGTGTTAAAAACATATGTTTTGTTGCTAATTTGTTTTAATATTTTAAATTCTAAATCCTTTGATCCAGTATATTTCATACAAAGCCCATGGGTAAAATCAGTCAATTAAAAGAAAAAATGTTGAATACAAGAAGCCAATTGTGAATATTATGTGGTATAGCTGTAAGTCATACTGGATCATATAATCTAACTTGAGTGGCCACAATGAGGTTTACCAAATACTTGAGGCACTTGCTGTACAGAGATTTTGAGGTTCCAAGTTAAATAAATAAGTTCCTGTTTCTCAATACCTTTGTGGGTAGTGAAGACAAAAATATGTTTTCTAAGAGAATATCTGATAAAAAGAAATCTTGACTCCCTTGTTGGACATGAAGTGGTTCCTAGGAATCAACACTGAGATATTTAAATAGAAACAAATTAGAAGACCAGAGATTATAGCAAATTCCACATATACTTGGGTTTTTAAAATGGAAGAAAATGTCTGTGCTAAAGTGGCTGAGGTTTTCTAGAGAATCAGAATTGCAACAATAAATAGCTTCGGATCAGAGAATGGTAAACAAGCAACACTTTCCAGCTCTCACATTTCCTGGAAATGCACTGTTTGCTCGATGCTCTTTCAATCCCACACGCAACCATTCTCTTTCTTTAATGATCTATCAGATATATGTAGAACTAAGGAGCACAAACAGAAGAATATATCTCGGAAAAATTGCCCTGAGTACATCTGGCATCACATCTTGTACCCAAATGTAAGTTCACAGCACATCTCATGGAATTGCCACAGGGCAGTCAAATTAATGTTGGCAAGCCTACCAAATTCAACAGAAAGGAAACTCCTCTATTACCAGTAAGAATACCTTTCACTTTCAATCCCCCACATCAATTCTCTCTCTCCATGTTTCAGTCTTATCTTTCACACATATAACACACACATGTGCTGGACACATAAATATCACACTTCATTGTGTTAATTTATGCTTCCTGAAGTATTTTATATATCAGGACCACAGATATGAGTAGTATCCCATCTTTATTTCTCTTTTTCTCCAAACTGATAAAGGAAGGCTCACTAGACTTAGCATACATTTTAGAGGTATTCACTTGACTATCTAAGTGGTGACATGGAGTTTGCTTATAAATTGACATTTGGGTCAGTTACCTTACATTGTTTACCCCCCTTACCGTCTATCTCTCTTAGCTATCTATTCTTTGTATCTTGGGAAGCTAGTCTCCAGGGTTTACAACAGTGAACTCTCTTAACCTCTGAATCTGGCTGAAAAAGCTCCCATTGGGAATGGAAAACAGAAGACTGAGTTCAAGATATATATCCCCTGGCTTTCTCTGGTAAGGTAACATGGATTGCCCATGTTGCTTCCCCATTACCAATGGTTGCTTCTGGCTTCTTTGGATGGGGACCTTATGCTATAGTAACTACTACCTCTTACTCTTTCAAATCTCACCATTGATAGTCCCCAAATAACACACTTTCCCTTTAGAAGTTAGTTTTCCTAAAACCTCTTATACTCAACTAGAGTGTGCCATACCATTTCTGTACTGGACTGTTCACCATCCAGCTTACAAATTGTATCCTAATCTTTATAGAAGTGATATAATAGAAGTGAAAACTGATGTTATTGATATACAAATAATATATGTTTAGACTCAAACATAAAGATAAAAAAATCTTTACAAGTACATTTTGTGTATATAAATATGATCCCTTATAACAAATTTATTCTATGCTTTGACAGTACACAGATGAATTAGACTTTTTACTCACAAGAAAATATGTCTCCCTCTCCACATAAAAGAAGATATAGAAAATAAAAGCTGTCTTGTCTCATATATTACAAGTGCTTTTGAATTTCCCACATTTATTCTCAATCCAAGATTTGTTTTAGCCTCTTGCATGGATGTGTGCATGAAAACAGAGCCACTATTTGATGTATTTCTGTTCATAATGGAAAGTTGGGTGTACACCTCAGGACAAGACTACAAGAGAGCTCAGCTTTCCACTAGTATTTGCCTAATGGACGTCCTGGTTGGTGACTCCAGCCATGTAAACTATTGACTTTGTTCTTAAATGTCTCCACACTTCTGAATAACATTCAGATACTTAATTCTCTTGTGCCTATAGGTCCTTGGGTGGCTTTTACATGTTAATAGCAGGAGAAGGGGTGGGAGGGGAAACTGAGATTGGTATGTACAATGGAAAAAAACTTTTTACATAAATAAATAGGAATGAAAGAAAAAACACACATTCTAAAAATAAACATGTATAATCAGTCACAAATATCCAGAACAGTCCTCTCCGAAGAGAAGTCAATGAACAAATGCTATATGCCATAGTGTCTATGATCAGAATACATTATATAAGAAAATATTTTCAATGAAAAAAATATGAAATAAATGATACTTCCAAAAGTCATGTTAAGAAGCTTGATAGATATGTTTCACCTAATCACTCTAACTAGAATTATTACACTGTCCAATGATTAGCTACTAAGACACCTTGATATTCATGTCATTATCTTTTAATTTTCATTTCTTAAAATCAAACTATAGATTTATCAGCAAAATAGAACAACTTGCCCTTCAGAATAGGAAGGGAGAGAAAGCTCTCCTGAACCCAGCACAAGATGTTTAGGCTTTTTCAGTGAAGAAAATAAATATATGGAGTTTTCTTATCATCAACTAAGAATTTATGCAATACTTTCTCAAAGACTACATGATGGGCCTCTATTTCTCTTGCTCATAATCTCCTATATTGTAGAGCTCAAACGCTCTCTTTAAAACACTTATTGTAAAACTGGAAATCAATTACATGTGTTTGTGTAATGAACCTTGCAAAGACAGCAGCCGGGCAAAAGCCATAGTAGCTTTGGTTAAATTCAGACTCTCCATTTCAAGGACTGGGTGGAATTTATTCTGCAGTTTTTATTTGTTTTATTCTTCTAGACTATCCAACATAATAATCCTGGGTGGTATTTTAAAAGGTAAAGATAATGCCTTCATACAAATGGCTCCCTCTTGGCTTCATATTTAGGCATTTTAAATAACCCATTCACAGTAAAAATGCTCCCACTGAACTAATAAAAGGAAAACTAGGTGAGATACATAGAACCTACTTTGGAATCACTATTATTAGAATCTAATATGCCGGAATGTTTCTAATTGGTTTCTTCCAAGTAAAAGAAATCTGACATCTATGAGGATGTAGCCACAAGCTCTGACAGTCACAGTAACTGTTGGATTAAAGAATGCAAGAATGGTAATAATAACTCACATTATAAATAATAGTCTTTTAAAAACAAGTTCAACTTGTGATTTATTACTCTTTTATTAAAATATATTAACTATACATTATAATGAGTTGTATTAGGACATTTTCCTACATGCATTTTGAGCATATGCACCACTCTATACCCTCTCATGCCTGATGCTTCCCTTTCTTTTCACAACTAATCTGCCTTCTAATTTCATGTTTATTTGTTGTTGTTATTGTTGACTAACAAGTTTCATTAAGATTGCATGAATGAGAGGTCAGTTATAGGAGCAGAGGCACCTTAACAGTGACTATACCACTGAAGAAAATGTTTATTCCTGGTCCACCAACCATTAACTACCAATAGATCCCCAGACAGCAGTGAGGTCTCATGGCCTCAAAAACCCCTCATCACTCCATAACTGAATTATTTATTTTTGTATTATTTGTGTATGTGTGTACACACACACACACACACACACACACACACACACACACACACACACACTTATTAATACAACATGAATTTCTGAGCATACACACGGCACAATGTTATCTATGGAAATCTAAGGATAACTTTTGGAAGTCTGTTATTTCCTTCTACCATAGCTTCTGGGGCTCTTACTGACCCTGTGATGGAACATTGAAAGGCTCAATGTTGTGCAGGTCTTATACAAGTAATCAGAACTACTTATTTGCAAACAAATAAAATCATGACCCTATTTGGCTCAATTGACTCTCAGAAAATCCCAAATGAGGCAGTTAAAGACATAAGAACATACAAGACACGAACAAATGTGAAGACACCTTTTCTCAAAAGTGGCTGAAACACAACACGAATGCTAATCTTCAAGACCTAAGTCCAGGACTCTGTCCACAATGCTAACCTGTATACTGCTAAATCTTTTGGCATGTGTTTTGTCAGAAATCATTAGGATGTTCTGGGTGCTTTCTTTTTTGATACCACCTAAAATCCCTGACAACTATCCTGTGGGCCTAAGGCAAGGGTTGGGGGATAGTGTATATATAGATATGCTGATCTATGTTCATAAAGCACACAAAAAGTAAAGTAAATTGTGATGCAATCAGTGGGCTTCAGATGTTCAAGTCTTTGTTAACATCATTCTTGAACAAAACAGCTACATATAAATTTTCTATTGTTACCCACATGTTTACCTCCAATTGTCTTTTTTTTTCTTTTTGGTTCTTTGAGACAGGGTTTCTCTGTGTGCCGAGGCTGTCCTGGACCTTGCTATGTAAAGCAGACTGGTTGTAAAATCACAGAGATCCACTTGCCTCTGCCTCCCGAGAGCTGGAATTAAAGGCCTGTGCCAACACCGCTCAGACTATTGTCTTGTTCTTAAAAACTCACTCAGTGGGTCACAAAACAAAACAAAACAAAACAAACAAGACATAAATGTGGGAAATGGATGTATAGGGAGGAGTGAGAGGTTGACAGGGTGGGAAATAAGAGTAATTAGAATGATTTTTATATATGTATAAAAATATCAAAGAAAGATTGAATTAATTAAAACAAACTCCAAAACCTAGGGTCTACATTTTACTTCCTAATTCCAAACTAGAGACAATACTCTCAAATAAGTTTTGGAGAACGTAACTGATAAGCTTTACTGTTAGTTCCATCATGTGTTTTAATACGTGATGAAAAATTAACGCAAAAACAGAAGCAACAGTACTGTAATTTGAGGCATGATAGTAGCAAGCTAATTTAAGAAGTACATTAGTCAGGGAATTTCAGGCAGGAGGTTTGAATATTTTTGAAATCAGGCCACATTCATGTTACTGTACCTAAAGTGACAATTGCTTTAATCTGTAACCAAAGTCTGAACAGTTGAAGAGAGACCATTCCTTGAATTATACCTTTCAGTAAGTACTTACCAATTAATTCTCCTTTTGAAATGGAAGTGTGTATAATGACCAAATTTCAGGAGACATGCTGAGAAAAGTAAAATTTCTTTCTATCCTAGGTTCTCTGGTAACCATTCCCACTTCTGAGAGATAATCAATGTTCTCCTGCATTTCAGATCCTTTAAAGCATGATATATATATATATATATATATGCATATATCTCCACATATGTGCATTGGAAAGAGGTATATAAACATATTGAAAATAATTTGAAAAGTGGTTTTATAATTTGTCCTAAAATTATAATATTCTTATTTTCAGTCATCTAATTTCCTTTCTTTCTTTTCTTTTGCTTAGTTGTCTTCCAGTTTCCTCATATTTCTAGTTTCTTCTATTTTCAGTATGTAGCAAAGGACAAACAATTTTTCCCTAATAGAAATGACAATCATCTTTGGCTTAGTTCTAGTCCACTTGAATGACTGCTGCTTCTGTAATTTAAAATGGTGTCTCAAAAATATCATATGCTGCATTTATATACTTTATATTTCACACTGTAATTTATAGATATATGAAAATCAAGCATTTTATATATTGCTAACACTGTAATATGTTTCAACATTGGCATTATTTCATTCGGCTTTTTTCCCATCCAAAGGAGTTAAAACGGATTTACTTCAATCCTATTGATTAATTCTGGGAAATCTCAAAGTAAAGTAGAATAGGAATTCTGTGAAGAAAGTAACTGTGCAATGGATAACTCATATGATTCCGTATGTCCTACCAAGGTAACTGAGCCATTGTTTTCTGCAGTTCCTACTAAAACAAGGATCTCAGAATAACCAAGGTTTTGGTATCCTTTAGAGTGCCTGAGGACTTTTGCTACTTTCTGCAGACTCATGCTTCATACTTAGAAGCATTGTGTGCCTTCTTTTTAGAATTCACAGTAATGTCTAATGTCTATGTTATCAAAGACATGATCATGGTTGGCTACATTATCCCTAACTGAGAAAGATATTTCCAACTGTCCCAGCTGGACAGGCGTCGAAATTCATATTTGAACTTCAACTGCATTGAGCTACAGAGTCTCCAAGAAACAAAGCTTGAAAACCTTTGACTTCACAGAAGAGGATCAATCCAGCTCTAACTATATATGGAACATTTCTTTAGCTACTAACTCACTGGAAATTGCAGAAAGCTATGCTGAATGCAAATGTAGGTGTTAATGTCACACATCACACTTTTAAACATAGATCTCTAGACATGAGAAAAATTAGTTTGCATGCCAAGCACAAAGATGAGGAATGAATATTACCCCCTAATATTATCTACACCAAATCCTATTCCCCAAATTGCTATAGTGAAATGTATTTGTTCACACTGGGATGAGATTAAGGATTTAACTTGAAGTTAATTTTATTTTCAAAGAAAATTATATTAAAATAGATAAAGGCTTTGTTTCAAAATGAGAGAAACAGAACTAATGCATTTTATCCACGTTTGAGCATTTCATTAAAAGCTTAATGTTGAACGTGACATTTTCCAGGTACAGTAATAGTGACAGAGGCAAATGTGGTAAGGTGATGAGAGCACCATGATAAATCAACTAAAACGAGACAAGTCACCCCAGTGGAGGAAAGAGGTGTCTCTGTTGATACAGAATCACCATTTGCCACAGTTTTAGGACAAGGGAATTGTGAATGGGCATACTTGTGTTTTCATCTGCATAGGGAAATTTGAAAATTTTAGTTTTGACAGGATCTGATTCGCATCTCTATGGATCCTATGGATAGAATTCAATTGGCAACTCTGACTCATGATTTTGTTTATACACTTGTGCCTCAGAACAGCAGAAAAGCTATTTTTTTCCTGTAGTTTCTAAGAATGTCTCTCAATTACAGGGCCTAAGACTGAATCATTTCTGGTTTCTTTTCCTATCTTGCATCTATCTTTTTTTGTATATGTAGGCCCATTATGACATCTTTCAGCGTCCATCAGGGACATGGAATAGACATGCAATATTTTACTGACTTGAAAGTACACTTGGGGGAAAAAAGTTTTCCAATAGGAAAAAATTATGCATTTGCATTTGGTCTTCCTCTTTCCAATGTAGAGCAGCAAGGAAGACAGAGAAATCTCCTAAGATTTCCTAAGGCTCATAGATTAGCCTTTCTCCTTACCTTAATAGCCCATATTTGGCTTCAGTGTTTGTTCTTCTGTGGTAAAAATTTGTCGTTACCCCTTCTTCTTAATCACTGTTATTGTCAATATCAACATTTGTTTATTATTATCACAAGCAATTTACTTTATAAGGAGACTCTCACTACTCTAAATGCAATTATATCTCTTAATTGATCCTCATTTCTACACACTATATAAAATTTCTCACTCATACATTACCAAGCATATACAAGTGTTGTAGTTTTCTTCCTAGGTTCTTGATGCTCCAAGTTCCCCATTATATCTCAATTTTAATTTCTTTCTCTCTGCTAAGTCAAGATCTTTTTTATTTTTCACTGTGTCTATTGCTGTCCAAAGCCCCACCCTCAAGATCTACTAAGTTAATTAGAAGCATTAATTTTCACAATTTAGTCTGCATTTCCTTCTCTCATTCTTTATTTCCTTATTCTACTAAAAGAGGATGATTTTCGTCTTACATTGCCAAAAAGTCATGCGTGTACATGTAAAATAAGATATCACCCTGCCCTCTTAAGTACAGTGTAGGGTTAATTAACAATCCATAAGTATGCATACTCATCTTATTCGACATATAATGTTTCATTAGAGTGTGAAGGATAAGAAATTGTCTTATCTTGAAATATTAGAGAATTGTTTACATTGAAATACCAAGCTCTCTAGAATAAAGAGCACCTTGGGAGATGTCAAGTAATTGACCTGGTCTGATACAAATGGTCTATCTAAATATGGTTGTGAAGGAATAATGGTGTTTATTGTAGTGGAGTATTAAAGGGAAAACACAAAGCTCGGTGACATTCATTCACTTTAGAACCAAAAGTGATATTCTCTTCATTTGCCTTTTAAAAGCCTTTAAAATTCTTAATTTTTCCTTTACATATTTGCTAAATCACAAAGGAATGATTTTGCACTGCTAGCCTCAACCTCCTCATTCATTTATCTTTTAGAACCATAAATATCATTTATAAAGAGTGACATTCACAGCAGAAACAAAATTGTGAAAACGATAATTAATTCTATGTGCATATTAAAATAGTAAGTGGTCACATGAATGCTTGCTTTACTACTATTTGACGGTGATAAGCAATTACTATTATCAGGCAAAGATACTTATGAATTTGAACAGTTTTCCTTATCTGGATGAAATGAGGCTTTATAGAAATAGCTTAGTAGGAAGTTTTCTCTCCACTTTGAGGGATCCTTTTGTATTTTATCCATACTACCCAATGACACTTAATTTATTTCAAATACTATAATTATTCATGGAACATCTTCTTTTCCCAGTGAATATTTTTGTACATACACTCATTTCATTTCTCAGCTTTCCAAAGTACCCAGCACTCAGTATTGTGCCTATGGTTTAGACTCTAAATATGTGAGTGACCAATCCTATTGAAAGCTGACTCTTGGCTTGTTACTCATATAACTTCATTTCAAATATTGAGTTCCTGAGCAGTGGCCACAAAACTGTAGAAAACTGAATAAACTTAAAGGTTTTCTTCAGGAAAACTGAACTTAGCTGTCTTTTAAAGCAACATTTTCAATTAAAAAGATACTTGTTTTGCCAGAAATATGATATACGATTTTATGGAATAAGCTCAAAACTGGGTATATTCAGAGGCATTACATTTAAGTGAGAAGTAAATTTGAATTTAGTTTTCATGCTCATATTTGCCAATAAATAGGAATCAAAACTCAAGGAAAGTAATACAATTAAATTATTAATGAGAAAAACCAAACTGATGCATGAATTACTACATAACAGATGAAAAGTCTCCCCCTTTATAAAATATCATGAACACTTCACAGTGCATTATGTTACACTTATTATTTCAGAAAGGATATTTGTCAGTTAAAATATGTATTAAAACAAAAGCATTATAACAATTCAGTTCTATCAACAATTGTTTTTCCTTAATATAGCTTTTTTTTTTTCTGATTCAAAGTAAAACAAAACCAAATGGATAAATCTATCACTTCTACAGACTATTACAGTATTTTGTAATGTTAAACCAACAAAAACAATATTAATCTTCTGTTTTCTCTCAATTGAACAAAGAAAGTATCTATCTTGTCTAACAGGTGTACGTTAGATGCCTATAATCTTTCTTTTTATTAACTTCAGATAAATAATTTCAAATCAGCAATTGGAATGTTTAAGTAACTTAGAATTGAAAATATATGCTATATTAAATTAAAACCTTTTCTCAACAGAATCTAAAAGTTAAAGAGGTCTGATAGTATGTAAAATAGCATGTATTATATTATAATGTCAACTTGACTTTGATATCGATATTTGAAACAACTGAATGTTTTGGTGTAACCATTGAACTTGTGGTGTTTCCTCATAGATGTTCATGCAGGCAAACTTTATCAATTGCTCTTGCACTCACTTTCAGGCACAGTCCTACTTAAGACAGAATAGGGATTGTGACAATAATCTCTGCCACTAGGGTCACTTGTAGAATAGAGCAAAAACAGGTTTTTGAACATCTGAAATGCTAAATAAAATTTAAGATGTTTTAGTTTAGAGATAATTTTTTTAATGCCAAAGTAAAACAAGCGAAATACTTGGCAATTCTCTTTTACAATATGTGTTCCTCAGTGTAAAACATTCTGACACCTGAAACGTTTCACAAAGCTGTAGCATAAGTTTTCACTGAAACCTACCTTTAAAATTTGGCCTGATTCTTGCATCATATCCTGATGTCCTTCCCATTAATTTGTCCAAGAAGTCTGATGGAGACAGGGTCTGTGAGGGATGTTTCCCAGACCTGGAGTCATGGTCTTTGCAGAATGCTTCCCTAAACATATTATTAACTCTTTTAGCAGGAATTTCACTTTCATCCTCTGAGAACTAATTCAGAACATTTGAACTACGTTTTGGCAAAGACATTTAATATACTATCAAGAAGAAAAATTTGAAGTCTTTGATCAACTTCTGAACTGTACATTCTCTAAAGTTAACTTCAACTGATGAAAAGGATAAATACTGGGTAATGTCACCCAAGTTTCTAAACTTTAATTCTGTTTTGCTTAAGGTGAGAAAATGTATACATACTCAAGTCCCAGATTTCATGGATATACAAAGGATTTTTGCTTTTAAAATTATCAGAGAACTAAAGACAGTTTGTGAAATTCGTGTGATAAATGTAAAATCATTTCCTTATGACCATGAAAATTGTTGCATTTCATCTTTAAATGTATCTTCCATCCTTCATGAGAAATGTGTAATAATAAGATAGACTGAATAATAGCATTAATTAATGCATGCATATTTTCTCAGTTGCTCCTATTCTATTGCAGCTATCATGCATTAGTCTTTTCCAATATGTTGTCCAAAAAAGAACCTTCACTTGGAATTTCACCATTTTAAAATAGATCAATAGTGAGTACGATAGTTCAATTATTTTATCAGTTCTTATTCATATATGAACATATGAATTGTTGAGTCTCCAATAAAGCGTTAATGAGAGATCATTTCTATACCAGTCTACCTTTCACATTATCAAAATCAGTAAAGGTGATTGGACAATTTCTCATATATTCATATCCATATTAGAAGTCATAATGAGCATGTAAAAATGGCATATTTGGTTTGTAACAAAGTGAATTCTTTCACAATACATTGATAGTTGACTGAATGTCATTAAAGTGTTTGTGTGTACATATATATATATATATGAGTGTTTTAAATAATTTTATAATTCTGCCATTAAGATAATACAACAGTCATGCCAAAAAAATCAGAGGTATTAATTATAAGTGCAAAGATGATGTGAACATTTGGTAGGAGTTAAAAATTGGTACGGTCATCCAGAAATACTCACATTCCCATATGCAGCTTCATCTGATTAATCAAGTATTATTTTATTATTATGGTGGTTGGAGTGAGGCCAATGTTGATGATGGTAATGATGATGATGACTCTAATAAAAACCCAGCCTACAATTTTTCTTAATGATAGTAAGAGGTGTAAACCTGAAAGGAACATAGTGGGTTTTCCCAGTACTCATAGAATTATTTCTATGTGTTTAATTTGTCTTGGTTCTGTGAAAAAATACCACAAAATCTTGTAAAACTTTCAATGTCCCATATTTTGCTTTAATAATTTTTTTATGTCTAGGCTGTCTTAGACTATATACCATTAACTGGCTATTTCACTCACTGGCAATGAAATTGATATTTTGAAGTATGAATTGATTTCACAATTAGTAAATTATTTGAAAATGCAAGCATGCAAATAATGACTTCTCACTCGTTTTAATTATACACACCCCATTTCTCATACAGGCATAAATACAAAGACATCATTTTAATTAAATTTTGGTATGCAATCAATTCTCAAATAGACTGAACAGTAAGATGGAGTTGTATAAAGATATTTAATACTTGAAAAAAATTCCTAAATCATAGATTTCATAGCATGCTTCTAGTTGGTGAAATATAACAGAAGTCCCAAGTTGGCTGAGAATCAGGGTTCTTATTCATTTTACATAAAATGAGCATGCTCTTGGGAAATTAATCCAACCACTTCCACCATATGAAAAAAAGAACATTGCACCCAATAAACCCTTTAAATGACTTCCAGAAGAATTTGAAAGCAAAAGATATCAACCTTATATAGAAATGTAAAGAGCACACAACTCACTAGTCTAATCTTAATATCACATTAACTGTGAAAATGTGTGTTGAAATGCACAGAGTACAGCTATGCAACATGAAACTTGCTTTTGTGAACATTTGCCTCCCTCCCACCATAATTAAGCTTTTTAAATGAACAAAAGAAACCAAACTCTCCTCTACAACATTAAAATAGTATGGTGCAGGGAAAAAACAAACAGAGCATTGCATACTTTCTCTTTCAAACAGTTTTCATGAGGAAAATATCAGCATGCAAAATCATTTCACCTACCTGAAGTGGTTTGTCCCTAAGAAAAATGCAAACAGGGCTGTCAAAATGTTCACTAGCTGCCGGTTCATTCCTGTTTCTGTGATGCTTGTGGAAAATATCCCGAAATGATTCCAGAAAGAAGACTAGGACAAAGTGTCTACTTATTGTCCAGATTCAAAATCTGGCAGGAATCTAGTTTCCTTGAAAATCAAAAAGAGATTTGGGGTTGTACAGTTTGTTGAGAAAAAACAAAAAGTGCCAGTCCTGGGCATCATGGTCAGGTCAAACCAAGGCTCAGGACCATCAGTTAGCTTAGGAGAGACAAAGCCTCAGAACTGATGAATCCCCTAGCTGCTTTTCCTGAATAATAAAAATGCTGCTACCTTAATCGCATCACCATGCAAAGGGGGCTGGTGACAATGCCATGCTGGAAGTCGGGCTGCTGTAGCTTTTGTTTTATATCTTTTCTATTCAGCAAAGCCCCTTTCTTTAGGAATGTTCTCTTTTTAAAAGAAGTTGTAAATGAGGGAGAATAAAGGACTCTGTGTGTAGGAGTGTTTGGGGGAAAGAGGGAAATATTACTGAGATCCTGTGCTGGAATGAGGGCTACAGAAAAAGACGGAGACGTGATCTTACCCAGCCTATAAATTTCAGCACTCGGACAGCTCCTAGCTCTGAAGTGCGCATGTTTCCTTTTTCAGTAGCTTGGGGCGGGGGTCGGAGAGAGGCATTCAAGAGGAGTTGCGCCTGCTGTTGAAATGCAAAGAGTGACTGCTCCTCTGATGAGGGGGCTACTGAAAGGGGTGTGAAGACGACAAGGGTCCTGGTAAAGGGAAAAGGTGAGAAAGGCTAGGATCTGAGGTCCTAGAAATGCTAGTCTGCCTCTGGGTAGGCGGGATAGGAGTTTGAAGCTGAACGAGGCTTAGCCTTCGGAAAAGTAAACTAGGAAAACAAAGAACAACATCCAGAGTACTGAAATTGTAATGGGTGCGGGAAGTCAACATCTGGTCAGTAGAAGCCAGAGGAAAAGAGAAGTCCTGTGCTGACATGGAGGGTGCATTTCCTCGGCACAGATGAGCTTTCTTGTAAGAAAAAAAAGAAAAAGAAAAAGAAAAAGAGATTCACGGGGATCGGCAATTGAATTTAGAATACCTTTATGCCTTTCTCGGCTCTTGCATGTTTTGTTTTGATTTTAGCCTCTTGTTCCCAAAGGGTCTGTCTCCCTAGTTGTGAAAGTTCGTTCTACTGTTTAGTGGCTCAAAATCTTTGGGCATCCTTAAGTCACAGATGAAATTCGGAAAGGGGGGGCGGGGAGACAATGAGCCAGCAGGGGGCAGTAGCAATCTTTTCCTGCTCTGATTAAGGTTTGAACAGTGTTACATGATAGAAATGGAGCAAAGAAAACGGAGACGGGGATTTAGTTTCACCTTCCCGTCACAGGTGTTAATTGCCTGGAAGGGTCGAGTAATTAAATGTTGCTCTTCTTCTCCCGTATTGGCTAAAGAGACTGAACATAATGAAACTTTCTAAGTCCGGTATAAAACCGTATCAGGTAACCTGCTATCTCCAATCGAATTTACCCAGACTATTGATAACAAGTGAAAAGGGAAATAGTTGAACCGTATAGTAACTGGTAGCACTTGAAAATGTGTGTCCTATCACGAACTGGGTGAGGAACTTGCTTTTTTTCCCGTGAAATATAGCACTTAAGCACTTTAGTACTCCACCACAGGGGTTCATTTGAGAATACACTGTTGTTGTTAAATTTATTCCAGAAATGACTTGTTTCTCCTTGGATTGTCTTATATATAAGAGCAAAGTAACAAAGAACCCTATACTTTTTCAAAGGTAGATTGTGATTTTTAAAAATCCAAGTTCTTTTTACTTTTTAATGTAAAACACAGGAAGATCCCATTGAAATGCAAATTCTGACACTGTAGGCCTGCTTCAGGATCTGAGATTCCGCATTTCTAACAAGTTCTTATTAGCTAAGGGTGATGCTTCTGGCCCACAGTAACACACTGAGTAGCAAGGCTCCAAATGACCTTTCACCAGATTTTTACGCCACTCAGACAGTGAGACTTTCTGAGCTTCTTCTGAGATAAAATGCAGCAGTGTCCATGCATTCTGCTGACATTTAAAATCAATTCCATGCATTTGTTTTCATAATTCTTAAACCTAGAAAAAAGTGGCTCACTTTAAACAAAAAACTAAATGGTGCTGTGATGAGACATCCCTGTACTCCAGCCTCAAATTTGTCTATTTCCAAGTTCCTCGGCATAGAAACTCTAGACCTGACTGTATCCTTCAGGCCTGATACTTCAGCCAAAATAAAATCAATCCCCAGAAATGTATCTCTTCACTTAATTCTATATGGAAAAATCATATATGAGGCTTATGTGTATGCTTCAGAACATTTCCAAAATAGAGATAAAAGTGGAAGAAAATGATTTGTCTCAAATATAAGATTGTAATGATGCCTAGAGTAAAACATGTTTTTAATCCCTTCTTTCAAAACACAGAGCCATGCTATGTACCAGGAGGAGGTAAATATAGTGAGTTGTAACACAGACACTCAGCTACTAGCACAAAATTGTGGCACTATATTATTTTAGATCTGGAAGATAATTTAGAAAGGACCAAGTTTTACTTAACTTTCCTCAATTTGGATTTCACACCCCTTTCAAGTCACAGAAAGAACTCTCATCATCTTTGTCAATGAATTCCTTACATCCGAGCTCAAAGGATATTTATCTACCTTTATTTTATTTGACATTTCCATGGTATATAATATCATTGATCTTTTCTTGTTTTCCAAAGTTTTTCCCTTTGTGACACAGTGAACTCGCAGATTAACATCTATTCCATCTTCTTGTCAGGCATACCCTTTTATATATGGCCTACAGAAGTTTGATTTCCTAAAGGCTATATTCTAGGACCTCACTTCTCATATTAGGCAATATTTTGATACTATAACTTCCATTGTCTTTCTCTATAAATTATACACAAATACACACACACAAAAAAACTTATCCATCCACCTGCTTGTTTAATGATTTCTGTTCCATATCTCTAAATGTTTTCAAACTCCTCTCATGCTAAAATGAACTGTTGCAAAGTGCCCCTGGTCCTTTTCTCCAGTATCTACTCCACTGTGACCAACCAACGGACAAAGCACACTCTCTTCGATGTGCTTTCCATCAGTCTCCAAATGAAGGTTTCACAAAGCCCCACTGATTTGTCAACTATTTCTCAAGTCTAGCCATTTTTCTCCATCTTATTTTCTCTGACTCCAGTTGAGAGATCCTGATGCTGCTGTGTTAGTGACCACACTAGTCCACTAGAAGTGACAACCTCTTGCAATATGCTGCCACCAGAATGAAGGATCAAATTAGAATCTGACCACACTTGGCCTCTAATTAATGATATGGTTCTCCACTGATCTTTGAAGAAAATTACTTAATGTGGTCTAAAGATCCCTCATAATCTGGCTAAAATTATTATCCCTCATCTTGTCCCCTTTTCAGCCTGTCCCTTCAAACTGGTTTAGTTTCTTATGCTTGCTATAGTGCTCAATCTCATGGAATGCTCAACTGCATTCCAAGACTCTTTCCTCAAGAAGGCCTTCCTTAACCTGCAAAACTCTATCAGCTCTCCCTACTGTAATAAATCTTAATACTCCCAAACTTTGATTTATAAGCATGCTACCACTTCATGAATACTCAGGCATGATTGCATAGTGTTGTGCATTGGACTTGGAATGTCAATCAGATTTTAAAAATGATGGGAATATCATTCTCAATGCAATGTTCAGAGATAGTTTGGGAAACTCTGTCATGAAGATCATGTGATCTTAAATTGGAACTTAAATCATGAGGGTTTAATTTCATCAATAGATGAACCTAGTAATGGGCTCATAATTGAATGTCTTATTGAAAGGTGATAGAAACTGTAAGAAGTGAGTCCTAGTTGGAGGAAATAATTAATCAGGAGTGTGTCTTTGAAGAATATGCCATGCATCCTGTTCCTTGTTTGCTCTTATTGTGGCTGCCATCCTGTAAGAAGATTCATTGTATCACATACTCTACACCATGATGTTCTACCTCAACATGACCCCAGAGTTAAAGCCAAGCAGCCATTGGCTGAAATTTCTGAAACAGTGAACCAAGAAGAAACCCTTTTCTTTTTTGAGTTTACACTCCCAAGCATGATTTCACAGGGAACAATACACTTATATAAGATTTATGATGAAAAAAAAAAGATGTATGATGAATAGAAATAGCAGATTCAGTTTATTATTACACAACCATATATTCAGTGCTGATGACAATAGGGATAATAATAATATTGATGGTAACTAAGATACAATTTTAAATGTACACACAGAAATGCTAATTAAATGAAACTATAAATAATTACATATGGACAACAAATAGTTATACAAAATTACTTAATACAAATAAAAGATTTAGATTATGATCATTTGAAAGGAAATCAAGTTCAGTGGGTCAGAAGTCTGTAACATGAAATGAAAATTAAAGTAAAGGACTACGAATCTAACCTGCTTGCACCAAGTTCTATTTTTAAAAGTCAATTGAATGTGTCATTGTAGACAAGTCATATAATTCCTCTGAGCCTCATTCTCATATTGTGTAACATGCAGATAATATTATCACATAAATATTTCTGTATAGAATATTCTTGAAAGTCACAGGTAACCATAGTTAAGCAAGTGTTTTTAGGCTCTTATCCTCAGTTCCTGGCATCTACTTGCTGTTCAAATTTAAGTTTTGACTTTGTTCCTTGGACAATTCCACTTTCAAGGACAGTAAGACTCTAGAGCATTGAAAAGGTCTTATTTGCAAAGCAATGAACATCCTGAAGTCTAGTCCTCCTACGCTTCTAACTCACCAAATCACAACTGGTCACAGCATGTGGCACCCTCATTCTGTACTTTCACTGTCAAAAAAGTAAGAATATTTGATCCACCATATAATGCCATAAAGATAAACACAAAATGATAAATCCGTATCATTCTCTATCTAAATATATTTTTAATAGATATATGAAAGAAACATTTTAGATTAATGTCAGTTTTCTCTACTAATATCCAAATCTAAAAATGTCTGATAGGTAAATAATACTTTCAGGTTTTTAAAACTACTCGCACTGTGGGGCAGAACAACAGTGGATACCCATGTTTTTCCAAAGAGGAGTGTAACATTCCTGTAATTTCATGAATTTTTCTACCATTAATCATTAAGTGACAAAGACATACATTCTCTAGTTATTAGCAAAGTGAACAGAACTATTTCTCATCATGTGTGATGGATGCTATTTTTAAGTCACCGGAAGCACATGTACACCTATAACTATTTTTTAAAGCCGTATCCTGATGTTTCTATAGCTTAATCACCATTATATTAACATATGCACACAAATATTGCTAATGGAAAATCAAGATTAGAAGTCTCAGTGACAATTTCTTGAATGGAAGTCCAGGGAGATGTCTAATACACAAATAGCCTTTATCTGTACACTAAGCCAACTCTTCTTATGTAGTCATCATCAGAAAAGAGTGTGTTCTTTCAATTTTAAAAGAGAAAGTTGGGGTTATAAAAGAATGTTATTAGTTTACAATTGATACACAATGAGTATTTGAGGAAAATTTGAGTTAATAAATCACCAAGTTGTTTCATAAAATCTTTAATTGATGGACGTTGCTTCTTCACAAAGAATAATAGAGTTAACTTCAGTTTTTTTTTTTTTTTTTTTTTTTTTTTTTTTTTTTTTTTTTGGTTTTTCGAGACAGGGTTTCTCTGTGTAGCTTTGCGCCTTTCCTGGAACTCGCTTTGGAGACCAGGCTGGCCTCGAACTCACAGAGATCCGCCTGGCTCTGCCTCCCGAGTGCTGGGATTAAAGGCGTGCGCCACCACCGCCCGGCTTTAACTTCAGTTTAATAAAATGATATTCTTGAATTATAGGAATGATTCACATGTCTTAACATGGTCTCATCATATAGCTCTAAATTAGAATAGATTTTAAGATGAAAAAATTCTTCTGACATAGGATTAAGGGATTGTTATGATATTTATTAAATCATACAGTTCATAATATAAGCATGAAGGATTGCCATTGCTTAACTATGTATAATTTTGTACGTAAAGCGCTAGATAGGTGATTTATTAGTCAGATCAATTATTATGATGGTAGGGGCTTAAAGACTTATAACAGGTGACAGGTCATCTAAAGTTGGAGATCCTGAGATACCAATATTATGAGTTTGTTAAAGCCAGAAAGCTGCAGAACTAGGAAACTCAATGGTTTAACATTTATATCAAGACCAAAGGTTTGAAAATTCAGAGGACCACTCACTAAGTGCTGGAGTCTAAGACTTGAGACTCTGGAGTTCTGATATCCCAAAGCGCGACAATACCCAGCCAAGTGGATGTTGTTCCCCTATATCCAGGAAAGATGTCCCCACTCATTCCACTGACTAACACACCAATCTCCTCCAGAAATACCCTTACAGCACATCAGAAATAATTGATCAGTTCCATGGAATATCTTTCCAGTCCAGTTGACACACAAAAAAAATTAACCATCACAAATGTATTATTGATCAAGTAGAGGGTCTGTCTCTCAGATTGAACTATGCAGAGTTCTTGACAACTCTTGTATTATGTGGTGACTCGCATACACATATGTCCTGTATTTTCTGACATAGTTATATTGGAAATGAAAAGCATTCTGGAGGCTCCATTATTTCATTTGTTGAGAAGACAAGAATGAGAACAGGAAGGTGAAGACAGCAGCAGAGTCTTTACATGCTTATTTGTACAGGATGCTGCAAACATTAGTATTAAAAAACTGAAGGTGATCTTCAGTGGCCAGTATGTCTACTGGGCAAGAATACCAAAGACTGATGTCACTGTGCACTCATGCTCTCTTGCTTTCAGAAATATTGTTTTCTTCTCTCCCCTGTGTTTGTTGGACTACACAAAGATAGCCAGCATACAGAACCACAAGTTTCAAGGCTAGGGAGCCTAAATGTGAAATTACAGCTCTCCTAGACTCTAAGCAGACAACTGAATGTCTGTCCAGAGTATTTCTGGATTAAATTACTTGGAAGTCATTTTAGAACTGGAACTCGTCAACTTATTAGTGTTCAGTGTTCACAGGCCACAAATCTGCCCAACTTGAAATAATTTCTATTTCCAGCCATGTTTCATGGCAAGTGATTGCAATTCTACTGGCTGAAATGAGAAATGAAGATGATAAGAAGGCAAAGAATAAAGTAGAGGAGAAATTCAGTGCAATGACAACTAACCATGTTAGGAAGTTTCCTCCCTGGCCGTGTTGTAAAGATGAAAATAATGGATAAGAAGAAAATATACTGCTCCAAGATCATGTGCCTTATACGCTCCTAGGTCTGACTTGAAACTACCTTTCATGTTACCATCTTTATAATGCCCTACTAAAATTTTCTTTCAGAGTGTTCTTGGGGTTTGCGTTTTTGTTACACATGTCACTAATACCTAGTTTCACTCCATGAAATGTCTATTCTGAACTTGTCTTGTACTCACAAACTTCTAAACAAATGTGATTGTAGACAAAGTAAATGCTTCAAACTGAAGCAAGAGTTTTGTATTGGAAATTATTGGTAACTGGAGAGGTGTTAGAATCAGTGATGACATTTGTATAACTAGTTAACATATTTGTAGCCGGACAACAAATACAGATGAACAAGTGAAGTGCTGTATGTGTTTTAAAGATAATGAGGTAAAGTGTTGCTTGTGGTGTTTAATGACATGTATGCAAAGGTGAAAATAGTGTGATTGAAATAGAATCTTACAATATCACATGGAGAGATTAACTTACTGATAGACAAAAAGTTTTACAAATGAACTTTTTAATGTATTCTTCAGTCTAAATTCTGCTTCTTACTTTGATAAAAGTTCACAAACATAATCTTGTAAGTCCCCCAAATAGTTTACTAATTAGGGATAAGACATAGTAACTCTGTAATACCAAAGAGTAGGACATATAATCTGGAATGAAAATACAGCAAGTAACCCAGTGCATAAGCTTCCTGGTTATATATTGAAGTGTTTCATGACAAACACTGCATTAGAATAATGGGCTATGACTTTATGATTAAAATGTGAAAACACTGAGTAATCACAAATCAAATGAACTGATGGAGTCATCCTGTCCCTAGCTTCATAATAATGAATATTAAAATCATTTGTGCACATGACTCATTCATGGCATGAGAGTTTGCTTTATCTCTCAGATTTCTTTTTTGTGTTCTATTTGTTGTAAACTCTATTGCTAACTGGTATACTCACTGCATTTTGAAAATGGTACTTTATGGACTAGTATACACTTCTAAAATATCTGTTTAGAGTGTAAGTAACCTGTATATTAGAATAACAAAACAAATATTTGTGTAACCACAGATAGCATAGAACAAAGACAATCAGGGTCAACAAGACGGCTCAGGCACTGAAAGTATTTGCAAACAAGTCTGACTTCTTGAGCTTCATCCCTGGAACTCATGGTGCAAGGAGAAAACCACTTCCTCCAAAGTCATCTTCTGACCTCCACATATGCACTGTGGCACATGCGTACACACACACACACACACACACACACACACACACACACACACACACACACAAATAAATAAATAAAAACGAAAATCTAAAAGACAAAGAAAACTACCAAAACCTCTTTGAACCCCTGAATGCTAATCCACTGTTCTCTCTCTCATGTTAACCCATACATGAAATATTTTCCTATTATTCGTTCTCTACTTTGTTGTTTTAGCACATACAGCAATCTTGTAAAGTTACTCATATTGTAAAGTGTTCATACCTTGTGTTCTTCTGTGTTTTTCTTTATTTATTCAATATAATATTATTATACTTAACAAGAATTCATTCCTTTTCATGCTCTGCTGCTCCATTCAATGAGAACCGCACAATTTATTTATCTGTTCCACTGCTGGTGGGATTTGAGTTACTTCTAGTTTGAATTTTTTTGCTACAATAAATAATGCTGCATAATGTTCTTGAGCATTTCTTCTGCTGCACATGTGCAATGTTTCTCTAGGGTGCATATTTGGAAGGATTGTTAAATCTCAGCATATGCATAGCTCCAGTTTCATTAGATGCTACCAAGTTGTGTCCTAATAAGTAATAATAATTTATAGTCTTCTCATAGTGCAGAAAAGGTCTAATTACTTTTTATTCTTATGAATACTTGGCATTTTCAGATTTCTGAATTCTTGCCAATCTGGAGACTGTTAAATATCATCACATACTGATTTTAGTTTGTATTTATCTGATTACTAATCAGGTTGAATGCCAATGCGATATATTTACCTACAGGATTTTGCCTTCCAAATACCTATTTATCGATTAAAAAAAAACCTTTCAATTCACTTGTTTCTTTTCCCTGACTCATATGTATAAATTATTTTATAGTGACCATTTGCCAATTATCTTATACATCTTTTCACAGCTGGTGGGTTTTTTTATTTGTTTGTTGTTTTTGTTGTTGTTGTTTTACTTTATGACACATATTTTTAATTTTTGATTTTGATAAAATAATTTTTATGTATAAAATGTTATTTGTAAATTTAATGAATCTTTTCTAAGTTTAACTGTTTTAAATTTTGTAATAGATGTAAATCAACAACCAAGTGTTTCTTTTTTGTCACATCATGGTAACAAAGATACTTGGTTCAGATGTTATGTGTCCCTATGCTTCTTGTCATGTGTCCCTGTATTTTCCATCAATGATCTTAGAATGAACATCTAAAGTAACTGTTACTTGTTTTCATTATCTAAGCAACTGCCATACACACATAGTGGCTGAAAGATGTGTATATGTCATATATGAATAAAATATTTAAGTTATTCTCTTCTGAGAGTTGGGAAATCAAGGTGACCTATAATAGTAGGACATCATATTACAATACATATTGGCAAATTAATTAAAAGACATAAAATGTCTACCCATGTTCTAGTAACACATTGTTATGTAGTAAACTGTCTTTCAACATACTAGTTTAAGACAATATTTTTCCTTTTGTTTATTTGGGAATTTCATACATCAGTATACTGTATTTGCATAATTCATGCCCCTCCAAATCTTCCGGTGTCTCTCAACCACCTGCTTGCTGTTGCTTCCATTGTGATAAGGCATAGAATACGTTTGGATCATATCCCCCAATTTTTCTTCCTTGTTCTTCTCTCCTTTCCCTAACATTCTTCTTCTTCTTTTACAGTTTCCTTTTTATTTTCATGTTATCGCTCTCTCCCCTCTCCTCTCTCTGTTTTATTAACATTCCACATATGAAACAAAACACATGATATTTGTCTTTAAGAATAGGTGGATTATTTCATTTAACATGATGCTCCTTGATTTTATTCATTGTATGCAAATAATGTGATTTCTTTCCTCTTTATGGTTGACTCTAGTCTCCTATGTATATGGCACATTTTCTTTATTCATTACACCTGCTAACAGGTATTTAAACTGATTGCATAATTTAGCTGGTATGAATAGTGCTGAGATGATACACAAGAGGATGCCGGTATTTCTATTGTATTCTAATTTGATTCCTTTCAATATATACTCAGGAGTGGTAGAGCAGAATCATATCTATGCTTTTTTTACATTTCTCATGTAGTAGTGTTACAGATGCTTTTAAATGTTAACTTGCCACAATTTAGATTTACCAGAAGGAGGAGCATCAATTGAGGAATTATTTTGATTGCCTTAATTGTTGTGGAAAGACCCATCCCAAATGTGGGCAGTACCTTCTGGTAGCAGGCCAAGTAAAAAGAACACAAAAGAAGGAAGATTGTTCACCTTCTGTTGGCTTGGTCTTCCTTGTCACAACCAAATTATTCTACCCTGTTGCTGCTGTTCATAGTACTTTCACTGATATTAAGAGCAGCAAAGGCTTTAATCATCTGTAGGTTCAGCTGGGCTAGACTTCCAAGATGGCTTGATTACATGATTAGAATGTTATACTGGCTGAAGAGTACTGAGTACGAGTTCAGGTGGAACATGCATGGGCATGCATGTTTTGTCCCCTGAAACTTAGAATTCTTACACCACGATGACTGAGTTATGAGAAGATGGCTCCCCAGAGTGAACACTGCAAAGTGATTCTAGAGAGATGGTAATATAAGATTTCTTGTAATCTAGCCCTGGGAGTCACACAGCCTCAATTTTTCTGCATTCTACTAGTTCTGTATCTCACCAAGTTTCAGTATATAAAGGAGCATCACTAAAATGGAAGAAAGCATGGTTCAATGGGCAGCAGTCTTTTGATGAGTGTGTCAGATTTTTTTTGTTGAGTAATAAAGATTAGATGGATTGTAAAGATTCTCACTATAAAAGGCCTCAAATTTATGGATGAAATGTGTGGCTTTTTTAAAAGAAAAGATAAAATGGCCATGAACTAAGGGAAATTCTCAGAGCCCTAAAACACAAAAGCATGAGCTCATAGTAACATCCAAATGCTTTTAGCACAGTGCCTTGGAGTATCTTTTGATTTCAGAGACCTGTGACTGAAGTTTTAATGGCACCTTGGGGAGATGGGAGAATGAAAGACATAGCCTAGGACCCAAGAAAAGTGAGGATCTATTTAAGGGATGAGCCACATAGCGTAGTACAAAAATACAGATTGGTAGAAAACACACTTACCTGAAACTTGACATTAAATATAACATAAAATTGTACAATTTGTACTAGTAGGAAAACATCATGAATGTTTATGATCCTAATTAATACTAAGTCCATAATCAAAACACTTCATGCAAAAGTTCATCTAAAATTTCTCAGAGTTGGCTTTGTCAAGTATCTCTATATAAAGAATGATAATTCACTTAGGGGAAACAAACACATGTTTCAAGGTTGTCCTTCAACTAAAGCTATTATGTAGATAATCTGCCAATGCAAATCCCAGAACACATATTAGAGAACTCATGAGTATGGGACAGGAGAAGCAATGAATACAGTAAGATACATCAGATTAGAATTGTCAGAGCGCAAATAAATGTATTAAACCTGCTCAACAATTACAAAGAGAAGTGAAGAGGAAGAAATAACTGATCCAAACACAGCCAAATAAACTATCTATAAATAAAACGTGTAACAATTGACTTTTAAAAGCTAGCGAACCATCTGAATTTCATATTAGATATGAAAAAAGAGACAATTACTAAACTGGAATAGACAAAAATCTCACCAAGAACACAAGACACAGAGACAAAGTATTCAAAAATATGAAAGAGGTATGGAGATACATCAAAGATAAAGGGGGACTGGCTATCTCACACATGTTAAATACGAGTTAAAAAGAAATAGAATTCAGAGGAAGTGGCTCCTAAAGATATAATGACTAAAATTTTTCAGAACTGATGAAAAGTTTGAATCATTAGGGATTTTAGTGAGATCAGGAAGAATGAAATATTGTCACATTTGAAGACACTGAGATCAGTTGGGAACTGACTTTTCAAACAATACTATGCAACAACAACTGTAAAGATGAATTATTAGCAATACCACCAAAACAAAAATAGTAAAAACAAATACTTATTCAACATACTGAAGGAGCATAGCTTCTGACCTAGGATTATGATTATGCCAAGTTCTTTTACATTATGTAAAAAAGAATGAAACAAACTTTCAGACAAATAAAACTAAAAATATTTACTAACAATAGTACTTCAAGAAAGAAAAACTTAAAGGACCATTTCATGAAAAAAGAAAAGTCACTCAGAAGAAAAAGTAGTGAAGAAAAGTGAAATACTAATTTCAGACAGCAATAGGTTTCGAAGCAAAAAAATAAAAAAATAAATAAAAAATAAAGAAATCTTCCCAGGAAGGGCCAGGAATTGCACTCAATTCAACGCCATTACAGCTTCTCTATGATGCTACATTAAAATAAAAGCAGAGACTGAGCCAAAGAAGACATGAAGGAACAAAAATAGAGGAAGTAAAGGTTAGAAGGGCATCCTGTAGAGTTTTGAAATACCAAAGAAAGGCTGAATAGGATTACCATCTTCAAGTGGAAATCAGAGTCTTCACCTCAGCCCTCCCTGGTATTGATCTCACTCAGGTGCTCTCTGTGGCTGTGAAAGAATATAGGCCAATAGAGGGGAGAGCAGATTCTTGGTGAGAAGGTGCTGTTACAAGGTATGGTTTTGAGCGCACACTTTTCTCTGCTTTGTTAGGGCTTCGCACCGTGTCTTAAACTCACATATAGCCATTAACTTAGGTGTAAGGCATCTTTCCCCTAAATATGACAGAGAAACCTTCCTTGACATTTCTTGTAGCTCCTGTGCCAAGAAGAGAGGCAGTAAATATTGGATTTGAAATTGTAATGTACATCTCTTCTTTCCTTGATGTTCATTTCTTTCTATCATTGCCTCCATCCCCATTTTTCTGCTAGTATCAATTCCTACAACCCATTAGGTTCCAAGACCCCCCTTTATAAAACCACTAAATTAGATTACTAATGATGAGTCCAAGTAGTCCAAGCTTATAGCTCTGAAAGCTCTCTGCTTCCTCAATATAACAAAGTCTGAATGCTCCCCACCCACCCACTGCTTGCAGGGTACAGCACAGAGATCATGTAATTATCTATCTATCTATCTATCTGTCTGTCTGTCTGTCTGTCTGTCTGTCTATCTATCTAATTTATCTCTATCATCTATCTATCTATCTATCTATCTATCTATCTATCTATCTATCTATCTATTTATTGGCTGGTCACAAAAAGGAGGTCAATTTATTTGGAAACACTATCATGTTTACTTAAACTAAACACTGTTGTTAGTTCTATTACTGTATTAAAAATATGCAACTGAAGGCTGCTTACAGGTGATATAGTACACAAGACTGTGAGAAACAATAAGGTAAAGGTAATATGAAATGGGTTTTTTAGAGTCATATTTCACTTTTGATTTAAACTACAGTCTTTTGAGCTCCAAGGAGTCAATTTGAGTTCTTGAAGACAAGGCCAGAACACAATATATGAAATAAAGAAAATGAGGACATCTTTGCTCACAGGAAAAGGATCTAGCTTTATTGTCCTAGTAAGAGTGCAAAAGGCACACTTACGTATCCCTCTTTAGGAAGAAGAGAGAAGAGTGATAGGTAACAGCCCCAGTGAGGCCTGAGAGATAGGTACCCAAATCAGACATCGTGAGGCCATTCCAATTGTGAAGATCATGGCGTTTATTTCTCATGTCAATTTTGCAACAGACTATAATAAGCATGAACTCTAGAATTGAAAAGCTTTGCATTTAAATAATGGTTCTGCCCTTTGCTAGGACCAGGTATCCTGAACTGAACTAGTGATACCATCAGGTTTTCAGAAGTACTTTAAATTTGCTGACCTTGATGGTCATTTATTCACTCAGCAGATATTTTACTGAACGTCCAATACATTCCAGGGCCTATTCAATGAATGAAGGGTATTAAAAATAAAAGCATTAGGAAGTTCCTAACCTCATAGGACTTAGCATGAATCTGTAGGCTGGCATCCTCTCTAGCCATCTACTGACCCTAAAATGGCCAAATGGCACATTGCTCTTCCTGTGTCCATAGGCAATCATGCAAAATGCACTAATTAAATGTCTCCATAGTGACTATGTGCTTCAGGAATGGCCTAGTGCCAATGCCTTGAAAAGTCAGCTCCAAATGCCACTCTTGTCCAGCAGCTAATGGATAAAGTGACCACAGCATACGCTTGGAATTGATTGTTTGCTTTAGATTTAATCAAGCACTTCTCTCCTCTTCCTTGGAAAATGGTAATGCTCTCTTTTTACTACAGCCACTATACCTTAACAAAAAAGAATTAAATTTTCCCTTCTGACTTTTAATTATCCTTGGGCAGCTTTGAGAAATGGCATGAGTAACACAAATCAGAAATGCCAGTTGGTTTTGGAATGCATCCCATTTGCCTTGGAAACAGATTTTTTGAGCTCTTTTTTTTTTTCAACAAAGGTTACACTGATTTATGTTTCCTTAACAGATACCAATGGATGACAATACCATGAAGATAACGGGTAAGTAAATAAAGAATATTGAATATTTCTTAAAGGGTCTGTAGGTATACATGCTGTATTTTATGTCAGATATTTCTTTAACTGAGCTACCATCTCTATCACTACTTGTCAAAATATCTGTGGATATTAGCTACTTTTCAAAAAATGTCAAATCTAAAGGTTTCTACTTGTTAGCTCTCAAATCTGTGACACATCAATCCCCATTAAAGAGCAAAACAAATAAGCATGGCATACATTGTTATGAAACTCATGGTGAGCAGACCCAGTATACATAAAAAAAAATCACATTTTAAGTAACATACAGCATAATAAACATTTGGCAAATACTATAATTGACTATCCACAATGATCGTAAGAGAGCAAAACATTTTTTGTTTTATATATGAAAATAAGACGTTTAGAGAGTTAAGGTAATTTGCTGAGTGTCACCCAATTAGGGAGTGATAGGCCATTGTGTCTGGACTCATATCTTTTCGCCATTATGTGTTAAGGCTCAGCAAACAGCAAGATTGGATAGAGTTTAAAACATATAGGTTTTTGACAAAAGATTGACACTGGACAGAATCTCATAGAACAAAGTCACAAACTAATGCTAGAAACAAAATACCAGAAGAACTTCATTTTGTATGGATCAAGGACTAAGCAGTTGAAGATAACAGTGGTTAAAACTGGTTCAGCTACTGCCCATGAAGAATGTCTCATGAGCAATTACCACAACAAGAATGTTGCTTTCTTCTCAAGACAACTGAATATATCAAGAGCAGTCACCTGATTCTTACTTCAGTTTCCAATGTACCTTGATGATTCTGATCTGTCTATAGTCACCAATACCTATCAATTGTACTAAGAAAACAGAAAGATACATTTTTGGCATAATTTGAGCTTCACTGGAGGGCTATTATTCTGGAGAGGTAAAATTATGTACTCTTCAAGGTTGCCTAATTAAAGTACTTAATTCATCTTTATCATCAGAGCATCATCTATTGCAAAGACAATAGAATCTACTAACCTGAAATGTAGTTGATGAGGCCCAAGCATGCCCAAATCCAAGGTTAGATCAAATATATTATATATTCAAATGTATAAAATACAGAAACATATACCAACATACATACATACACAGAACAGCAAAAGATAACATCAAACTCTCTTTACCACATAGAAAAAAAATCTCTTTGGACCACTGTTTATAAGTAGCATCTCTAAATTATTCTTGATATTTCATTCATCTTAAGAAGACCTTTGTGGATAAACTTAAAGTACAGGATTTCAGTATGCCATCTGACTCAGCCTTAGGTCCTGTAGGGAGAGCCCGGTCGCCTTTACCCTGGCCATCTGCCTACTCAAATCTATTTTAGGCTTACCTCTTAGATTCTGGTCTGAACTCTTTTTTTCAAAGATCCAGACTTGTTCCTTTTTTCAAAAACAAAAGCAAACAATAAAAAACAAAATCTGTTTGGCTCAAATCCATGTCTTTTCTGCTCTCTCTAGCCATAGACCAAAGCACTCAAGGGATGTGATTAGAGACAACAGCACTGAAATTCATGTCATGAAGTATTCAAGTTCAACTATAATATGAAAGATTATACTGCTTTTTCTCTTATTCAGTAAACAGTGAGTTTCTTTTTTTTGTTTTGTTTTGTTTTGGTTTTTGTTTGTTTGGTTTTTTGCCCCTTGTTTTTGTTTCTTTGGAGGGAAAAAACATCATTTTATTTCTTCCAAACTTGTGAATACTTAGACATCATTGATACTGTGGCAAAGGAATTGTTTTAATTAGCGTATTTATTTTATGGACAAGGAAAAACTTCACTCATGATCCAGAGGGTATGCTTGAAAGAGGGAGCACACAGAAACAGGAGATACACTTGGTTTGTATTCTAACTCAGATGGTGACTGTGTCTTTTTGCCATTGGCTGGCTTCAACCATACAGACTTATTTAAATGGCTAATCTGAAAAGAACTGGTGTATAGGAAATGAAAGAGGAAAGGGGGGTAGTCCATTAAATTCCTGGAATGTATCTAGGAGCCTTTGTGTAAATAAAGATTTTATTGGGCATGGAGGGGGATTAAAACATTTGCATAAAAGTTTTACAAAGTGAGGAAGATAAAAAATATTTGAATTCCTTCTTCTAAACATGTTTTATAATTTGTGATACAAAATATTAAAATTTAGTATTTCTTACAAATCCCTCCTCCTATCAAAGGGCATGGCAGAAGGTTGTGGGTTCATCACTCTAGACATCAACCTTAGAGACCAAAGTAAATCAAAGAGGCCAATAAATGAAGTTTCTTGTGAGTTCATTAAGAGATTCCAGTGAACTTTGACTTGAACATTTTCAAATCTCTTTCAAGATACCAATCCTCCCAACCCCTGACAATTGGGGGCTTTAAGAGGCAGATTGTAGCAATGAGGGCCCTTAAGAAAAAAATTCTCCTGATCAAGAAAACAGAATTTCTGGCCTGAGTGCAGACCTAACATTCCAGTGGGATCAGACCAATCTTTTGGCCAGCTGAGGAAGATGGGGTCATCTTAAACCATGCTAATGAAATAGATGGGATCATTGATTGTCCTATGGGCTTAACTCAGGCTTCTTGAGTCAACTATTACTAAACAGATACTCCCTCTTTATTGTGTTTCTTACTCCAAGATAGGACAGACAAACAATGAGAGCCTACATCTTATTGGGTCTGATTGGCATATTTATTAGAGAATCAATATTGATGGAAGAAAGGTTCAAAGAGAGATGGTGCTGCTAGTTTTAAACTAAATTTAGGATTGTAGTTTATAACCTCTTGTCTTGGGACACATCAGATACCAACATCCTTTTCTATATGTGATGAAATTGAAAAGCAAAGAATTTAAAGTGGTGGTTCTTCACTCAGGAAACATTAGAAAATGAAGGTGCTTAGAACCCACCACCAGAGCCTGTCATATTGTGCTGGAATGCAGATTGACTTTGGTGGTTGTTTAAAGCCTATCTAGTGGTTCTCAAGTACATCTGGAATTCAGAATCATTGTTTGTGTTGTTGTTTGTTCTTTTATATTTTTTGTGAACTTATAAAAGTTAGAATACAACGTAGTAGATTTTGTTATGGTATTTTCATACACATCATCATACTTTGTTCTCATTTGTTCTCGCATCCCACTTCTGTCTCTTGTGTCCCTACCTCTTTTATATTACACTCTTGCTTCACTTTGTGTCTCTTCTTCTCCTCTCACTCTCCTTTCTACATTCATGTCTACACACACACACACACACACACACACACACACACACACACACACACCCTTCTAGAGTCTACACATGAGAAAAAACATGTAACAACTGCATTTAAAAATTTATTTATTTATTTATTTATTTATTTATTTATTTATTTATTTATTTATTTATTTATTTTGGAAGGGAATGATATGTATATACGACAGTAGCCAGCTGTCTTTTCCACTGGGATTGAACTCAGGTTATCAGGCAAGTACCTTTCCCTATTGACTCATCTCTCCAGTCTCCAGCAATCTCCTTTTTGTGTTTGAATTATTTCTCTTAATACAGTGATTTCTAGTTCTATCTATTTTCTTCAAATCTCATTACCCATTCTTCTTTATAGCTGAATGAAATTCCTGCTGTATATATGTACCACAATTTTTTATCCATCTATCTGTTGATGAACATCAAGGCTAGTTTTATATCTTGGCTAATGTAAATAGTGAATTAATTATAGATATATGTAGCTGAATGTTTTCCTGTGTCCCACTCAGTCCGCAGCTGCTCAGATCCAAGTAAACTCACAGAGGCTTATATTAATTAAAACTGCTCAGCCATTAGCTCAGGCTTTCTACTGACTAGCTCTTACACTTAAACTCAGCCCATTTTCTGTTAATCTATATGTTGCCACATGTTCCATGGCTTTACCTGTGTGCCATTACATGCTGCTCCCTGGATTGACATCTCCCCCACCCAGCCCCCGCCTTCTTCCTGTCTCTCCCTTTCTATTTCCTGCCTGCCTCTAAGCTGCCTTACCATAGGCCAAATGGCTTTATTTATAAACCAATCAGAGGAACACATATCCACAACATACAGAAAGACATTCCCCCATCACTAGTCCAGTCGGTAGTGCATGAGACTCTTAATCTCAGGGTCATGGGTTTGTGCCCCACATTGGGCACCAAATGTAGATGAATTTCTAAATGGTCTTATTAAATAAAAAACATGGAGCCAAATATAGGGGTTTAAGCCTTAGAGATCAGGGAAATAGTGAGAGCCACCAACACCTTACCTCACCAGCTCTGTAGCTTCAAAAATGTGAGCTACTTCCTGTCTAACCTGCGCCTTTATTGCCTTGCTTTTCTGTTCTCATTGGCTCTTAGCCCAGCTACCTCACTTCCTTGTCACTGCCTGTCTGTACAGACCTCCAGGTCTCTATGGTTGGTACTGGGATTAAAGACATGTGTCACCACGCTTGGCTCTATTCCCTAGTATGACATTGAATACACAGAGACCCTGCCTGCCAAGTGATCAGATTAAGGGCATGTGCTACCACTGCCTGACCTCTGTGTTAATGGCTTGCTATTTCCTCTAATCTCCAGGCAAACTTTATTTATTAGCATACAAATAAACTATTACCACATTTCAGCACAAATAAAATATCACCACATTTCTGTACAAATAAAATGTCACCACAGATATACAAGTATTTTGGTGGTATGTTGACAATAAGTACCCCAAACTAGTATATCTACTGGTATATCTAGGTCATATGGCAGTTTTAGTTTTAAGTTTTTGAGAAACCTCTACACCAATTTCCATAGTAGCTCCATGAGTTAATATTACTAACAAATTGTGTAAGTGTTCCTCTCTCTCCACAGTCTCATCATCAGAGAATACATGTTTTAAACTTTAGTGGCAGGATAGGGGATAAAAGAAGATCAGATGGGATAGAAAGGGGTGCATCTTGAAGAACTCTGGTCATTGTCATCAAAGAGAGGACTGAAAGGTGAGTTAGCACCACATTGAAAAGGGGAAATAATATCTACAGAGCCCACTTGAGTTAAGGGAAAATGTTAGTTCTATCTTAGTCATGTGAAAGCACTTCCTATAAGCTAGAGAACACATGACAGCATGCTGACCAACTTCAATATTCAGCTTGGACATAATTAGGTTTTTCCCTGATGTTGATAACACCTACCCCAGGTCTGAAAGGGAAACTAATGATTCAGTAAGTGGAGAGACAGATCCTGAGGATATTGTGATGCTTAGAATCCTCTTCCCTCCCAGAGAATGTATAGAATTAGAATATCCCTGCCAACCCTTTAAGTCACTAGGTCACTCATTAAACCTTTTTTCATCCTGTCATCTTCTAGACAGCAGGCATCACTTAAGATACTCACCTTTTTATTTCAATGTGCCCTAGATTTTTAATATAGTGCTCAGCATACTGTCAATCTTCAATATCCAAGGATTCTGTATTTGTGAATTCTCCTACCTACTGAAATTTACATGGAACTTTAAAATCAGTACTCAGAGCACTTTCACAGTCCATCATGGACATATGCAGAACAACAAAAAAGTAGTCTTCAAATATGCATGCATATTAACAACTGAGGTTGAACAAAGTGCCATTCTGCCTTCTTGTATTAATTCTCAAACCAAAATAAAATATCCTGCTGAGGACAAATTGATGGCTCATTTTCTTTTTACATTTTTGTGTTCTTTGTTGGTAAACCCACTGTCTCAAATATGTTTTAGGGGCTGAAGGTGTGGTTCAATATCAGAACCCTTGCCTAGCATGTAAAAATATAATGAAATAAAAATGTTTGTCAAGTGTACTGCTAAAATATTATCTAGTATCCTTAAGTGCAAGAAGGCTGAGGTGTGCAAAAAGATGTGCTTTATGGAAAAAATTATAAATCAGATAAACACCCTTTAGTCATATTGATGGTCAAAACTTCAATGTCAATAAATCAATGTTATATATTAAATAAAGTGTCTTTAAATGTGAACGCACATAAAATAATGTTACGTATTGATAAAATGATAAAAATGTTGTGGCTGGAGGCTTTCAGGAGCATAAGTCTATTTCCTTTAGGAGCAATGATTCGCTGTTCTATAATTCAGTATTCAGGGTAGCTTTATATAAAGTAATCATCAAAAATAATGAAAGTCGATTGTGCATAGTCAGTGCTCAATTAGTACTTACAAAGTGAATGAGTATTTTATCATTTTTAAATGTATATATAGGCATTCTTTTTTGAGACATTTCATTGCTTTTTCTCTTATTATTAATGCTTTTGCTTAGCATGAAGGTATAGGATTTAGGGTGAGGTTTTCTTTTTTTATTAAGGAACTGTTTTATTCATTTTACATACCAATCACAGGTCCCCCTGTCATCGCTCCTCCAACTCCTTCCACCTTCCCTTTCCCAACCCACCCCCATTCCCTCCTACAAGAAGGTAAGGCCTCCCATGGGGAGTCAGCAGACCCTGGTACATTCAGTAGAGGCAGGTCCAAGCCCCTCCCCCTGCATCAAGGCTGTGCAAGTTGTCCCACCATAGGTAGTGGGCTCCAAAAAGCCAGCTCATGCACCAGGGTTGGGATCCTGATCCTACTGCCAGGGGGCCCCTTAAGCAGATCAAGCTACAAAACTGTCTCACTTATGCAGAGGGCCTAGTCCAGTCCCATGCAGGCTCCACAGCTGTTGGTCCACAGTTCATGATTCCCACTAGTTTGATTTGGTTGTCTCTGTAGGTTTCCCCATCATGATCTTGATGTCCCTTGCATGTAGAATCCCTCTTTCCTGTATTCGACTGGACTCCTGGAGCTCAGCCTGGTGCTTGGCTGTGGATCTCTGCATCTGCTTCCATCATACTTTTATTGATTCTGTGGTTGTTTTGAGATCTCAAAGATACTAATAATAGTTTATTGAGTAACAACCACAGTTCTGGCACTTTTGATATTTATTGTTTTTTCCTCTTCACAATATTTCCATCAGACAAAAAATTATCTTCTTCATTTTGCAAATAAGATAAGTAAAACCTAAAGAAAATAAATTGCTTCAAGTTCCTTAGCTGGTGGAAATGTGACCTGGATGTAGGCGGCTGAGCTAGTACTACAGGCTAAACTGGGTTTTTCCCTCACCTGGTCAAATTCCTATGTTGGAGTTGTATCCCTTAGTATCTCAGAATGTGACTGTATTTGGACATTAGAATTTTAAGGAAGTAATTATGGTAAAAATGAGGTCAGTGGGTGAGCCTTAGTCAAATGTTACCAGTGTCCTTATTAAAAAAATTAAGACACAGACACACTCCAAAGGAAGACTGTGTAAAGGAACAGATTGAAGATGGCCATCTGAAAGTCACAGAAAGAGACAGAGACAGCTAAAAGAAATCAACTCCATTGACAGCTCGATCTCAGATGTCTTTCCTGCAGAACCTTGAAGAAAAACATTTCTGTAGTTTAAGCCCAGACTGTCATCCTTTTGCCACAGCTGCCTGAGCAAACGAATGAAACTTATGATTGAGATGCTTGGCTGATAAATCAGACAGGCTCCCAGCCTTCAAATCCTTCTGAGTCTCGCCACTTGTCATAATCCACTAGAGACCATTTTTTTTCTCTAGGGAGGGAGCAATATAATTACGAATGAGGCTATGACTAGATCTGGAATTTTGGACACCAGCAAGGATGGAGCAAGTGAGAAAAATTGCTAGATCTTGAGTCAAAGCCAAGTGGAGCATAAAGGTGGCCAAGCCAGAAGAAAATCCTGGGAGCAGTGCCAGATCACAGACTTCCAAGCCAAGCAGGGAACCGAATTAAAAACAAGGCAAAGTGTGCAGAGCAGCAAAAGGACTGGGTCACAATGGGAAATGTTTAAAAAGTGAGAGGCAGCAGCACAGAGCAGCAGGGAAGTGATCCCAGGAACGCTTTCAAGACCCACAGCTCATCTGGGGCCCAACTGACTAGAACCTGTAGCTGTAGGAAACTCAAGCTCACTTCCTTGTTTCGTTATATGACTCAGAAGCACAGAGTCAACTGAAATTCTGACATCCTTACCGAAATATGAGTCAGTACTGAACTGATCATAGTAACTGTGTCATATTGAGTTCCTCAGAACAGATGCTGAGAGGAAACTTCCAGAATACACCAATCTTTGATATTAATAGTTGAGAGAACAAGTCCTTATTTTCTACTTTTGCTAAAGCATTCTTGGTAATTTTTGCATACTTTGGTTTCTCACATATATTGTTTGTTTTCTGTTTTGTAAATTCACCCACACATCTATTAGAAGATGTTGATGGGTACAGACTTCTTATATGCAGTTAAAAATAACTTTGTCTAGTTAAATCCCACTGGATTTTTGAATAACAAAATTGCACTAAATATATATATTGTTATCTGGAAGAGAGTAACATTAGTATTATATTCAGGCTTTCTGTCAGTGAGCATGGGCTGTCTCTGCCGGTCTTATTTGATGTGTCTCAATAAAATTTATAGCTCTCTAAATAAATCTTATACATCGGTTATCACATTTTTTTACTGTTTATTATATCATTTGGTCTCAATTGTTAATGGAATGTATATGAATATGTTCTGTTTCCATCTCTGTCTAGTTTCATTATAAATCAGCTTATTTTTAAAATTATACTTATTTCTAATGCCTATTAAAAGCCATTTTCTCCCTAAATTATTTATTTTATTTATTATTTATGTATTTATGTATTTATTTATTTATTTATTTATTTATTTATTTGGTTTTGGGGTAGCGGGGGGCAGGGTTTCTCTGTGTAACAGTCCTGGCTGTCCTGGAACTCACTTTGTAGACCAGGCTGAACTTGAACTCACAGAGATCTAACTAACTCTTCCTCCCAAGTGCTGGGATTGAATGTATGTTTTATCACCACCTGGCAAAAATTTTTATTTTACTCTTTAAAATATTTTTATTTTTTTAGGGTACAATATAATTATGTGATTTCTCTCTTCCCTTTTCTTCCTCCAAGCTCTCCTATATATCCCTCGTTGCTCTCTCCCTAATTCATGACCTCTTTTCTCATTAATTGTTATTACCTACACACACATACACACACACACACACACACACACACACACACACACACACACACACACACAAATACACCCTGTCTAGTCTGTACAGTGTTACTTGAATGTATGTTTTTAGGGCTGACTATTTTGTATTGGGTAACCAGTTGGTGTACTCTGCCTTGGGGAAGACTGTTTCTCCACCTCTCAACATTCCTTAGTTGCCTGTAGTTCTTTGTATAGGTTTAGGTCTCTTGGGATTTCTCTATCCACTCTAACCTGTCTACTACTACTGTCCTTGTTCAGCACATGTTTATGTAGTCATGTTGGTGAGACTTTATGGATATGGCTTCTGACTGGGAGACACGGGTCACAACAAAGTCCCTCATCCTCTGGCTCTTAACAATCTTTCTGTCCCCTCTTCTGCAATGATCCCTAAGTCTTAGATGTAGGAGCTGTGTTGTAGATGCATAATTTGAGACTGGGCTCTGGGTTCTGCAACTGCATTTTGATTGGTTATGGCTGTCTGTAGTGGTCTCTGTTGCAAAGAGAAATTTTCTTGATGAGGGATGAGGACTACACTTAATGATGGATATTAGGACAAATGTTTAGAATATAGTTGTATGTGAGTACATATGTATACACACACACACACACACACACACACACACACACACACACACACACACATATATATATATATATATATGTATGTATTTCAGAATATATTTCAGAATATAGGATTCTGCTGGCTTAGTAAAGTGGCAATTATAGGTTCTCTTCCAAGATCCATGACTTCACTAGTACTGGGTAGTTGGATAGGTTTCCAGGATCAGGCATGATTGACCTTTAATTGAGTTGGTCATTGTTGTGGTTCATAGGCATCACAGAGAGCTAGGGAGAACTGCTGGTTGTTTCTCTCCTTTGAAAGTCTGCATGGTGCTTTCTGGTGCCATGAAAGCTATTCCTCAGGGAGGAGGCTTTCAAATCAGTTAAAGCTCAAGGGCTTCTGAGACCTGTGTCTGAAGTACATGTTGTCTTCAGCAATAGGAAGTTGTCTTCCACTTTTGGAGGCTTTGGGAAAGTCAACCAAGAGCAATTGCAATTTCTTTCAATGTTCTGCAAGTCTGTTGGACAACTCTGACCAACAATTCAAAAGAAGGCTTGTTATGCCTGGTGATTGAGTTATTGTTGGAAAGTCATTGGCTCTTGATGGGAGCATTGTCAGCCCAGATGAAAACATTTAATTTAAATTACATAGGTATATTTGTGAGCCCCATGTGGTTGCTGGGAATTGAACTTAGGACCTTTGGAAGAACAGCCAGTGCTCTTAACCTCTGAGCCATCTCTCCAGCTCACATAAGTATATTTGAACACACACTTATATGTATTAAAGGATTTTCCTAGATAGAGACTTAATAATATGCTTTTTGATGACTTTTTCATATATACTTACTCTAATTTTACTCTCCTTTCTCCTTCTTCATTTTTCTCCCGTCCCCTCTAATTAGAGCCCACCCCATTTTTCCCAATCAAATCACTTGTATCTTACTATTACACTCTTATTTGCTCCCCCAAATCCCCTATAATGATCCCTTTTTACTTTACTGGTTTCTGCAGTTACTCTGGGATATGTACTCTCATCTGAAGATTTGGAGCAATGTACATCCTATAATAGAGAACATGTAACAATTGTCTTTTGGGTCTGCATTACCTCACTCAGTATGCTTCTTTTCTGGTTCCATCCATTTACCTGCAAAGTTCGTGATTTATGTTTTCTTTACAGATAAATAATATTGCATTATGTATATGTACTACATTTTCATGATCCATTATCAGTTGAAGGGCATTAGGGTTGTTTCCATTTCCCAGTATTGTGAATAGTAGCAATGACCATGACTGAGCAAGTGTCTGTGGAGTAGGATGTCAAGTCCTTTGGGTATTTGCCAGAGTGGTGTAGCTGGATCCTATGGTAGATTTAATTTCAGCTTTTTGAGAATTCTCCACACTAATTTCCATAATGACAGCATCAGTTTGAAATCTTACCAACAGAGAATGAGGATTCCCTTTTCCCTAATCCTTCTCCAGCATTTTTTGTCAGGTGTTTTGTTGGTCTTTGCCATTCTGACTGGAGTAAGATGAAATCTCAAAATTGTTTTGATTTGTATTTCACTAATTGATAGAGAATGGAATATATATGTTTGCATTCTATTTCCATACCTATCTGATTTTGTAAAAATTCAGTGGGTTAAAAAGTATAGTTTCTTGCTAAACAATATCTTACTATGGTTTTGCTTTCAAAACAATAGTTTATATTTAATTAGCCTTTGTTTGGTTTGTATGAAATTATTTGCATGCTAGGACAATGTGACTTACCAAGTTTATTTAAATTCTTTAGAGATTCTCTCATTAACTAGAACTCTAAAGAAATGAAAGCAATAGCATGTCAGTAATTGAGCCTAAGCTACTGGTCAATATTTACTATATGTCAGGATGCTAGGTATTTTTACATGGATTGCATAGTCTTTCATGGTGTTCCAAGATGGTATGGCTGGGTTAAAACACTTCTCTAAGGAACAATGAATGACAAGAGGATTTCAGGGGCCTTTTGGGATAGTTTTTCTGTTCTTTGGGTTGGTAAGGCTGTGAGGGACAAAGAAGACCTTGCAATACAACTATTACCCCACTCATATTTCAGTAGTCAGTGCCACATTTTTAAAACTGCAAATTTGAGCTTTTTATACATTGTAGGTTTGGGTCCAAATACCCACATTATTAAACAGAGTGGAGTGAGCATTCTTTCTGGACCATGTCTGTGCCTTCTAGGGAGATAGAGCCTGTCTGTTTCTATCTAATTGTGTCACCAAGAATTGTACTATAGGCTTGGGGCTCAACTGCTGTTTGGAAGCCCAGGACAATATCACTTACCTTTCTCTGTCCTCGAGGGCAAAACTTTCTTCACACAGCAGAGTCTGTATGGATCCACAATCTGAGATATAACAGTCTTTCCATGCTGACTCGTCTAAGGAATTCCTTCCTATGCTTCAGAGACAACTAACTTGGTGATTTGTTCCCTCTCTCTTCACCTTTTTGCTTTCTCATTTTGAAATGCCACGAAAGCCCAGGGAAGCTAAGACCAGTTTCCCTGGTTATTGTATGATTTCTCTCCTCTTGCTTGACCTCTCATCATACCCTTTACATCATTTTTCCACAGGCTACAAGTATTTATTTGAGTGTCTTAGGGTCTAACTCTGGAGAGAAAATTGTCTGGATTTTTCCCCTCTTACGTGCTCTAAGGTATCTATGACGACTATCAGCTTATAATTAACCAAGTCAATCAGATGCACAGCGTTTGGTTCATCAAAGGGTTTTCTGGGTTTTTTTTTTTTTTGTATTTTTCTTTTTTTGTCTCACATCTGATCCTGGTTGCAGTGATATATTAGGCTAAATTTAACATGTGAACAACGAAAAGGTTTTTCCTCATTTTTCTAAGACTTTGAATGCACTGGTATTTTGAATCAGTCAGACTGTGATAGCTCAAGTTGCCTAGTAACCATCCAAGGACCAGCACCAGAGTGAAACCAAGAGAAACCCCGTTTCTTAATAAAGAGGGCAGCAGCAGGCAAACCAGCAAGTCTGGGCTCACAGTTGGTCCGGATCCTCACTCCTTTGAGGGTGTGACTGACATGCCTCCTATTAAGCTGCCCAAATCCTCCATCTATAAAATGGGCCTGACATTTGGCAGTGGGTGCCTTGGGCACATATGGCGAAGATTAATGAAGAACCCAGAAAAGAGTTTGAACTTTTTAGAATAAGAGTACATGGGGACTTTGGAGGATTCTTAATAATTTGGGGATGGCATGAAGAAAATGTTGGAAATCAGGGTCAGATAAACTACTGATTTCTAAGATTTATTCTCTCTCTTTGTGTATGTGTATGCAGATGCAAATGTGAAATGTGTGTGCGTGTGTGTGTGTGTGTGTGTGTGTGTGTGTGTGTGTGTGTGTGTGTGTGCTTGCAGTTGTATGTGTGTGGAGACCAGATGACAAGTTTGGGTATCATTCCTTAAGTACCATCTACCACTTCTTTTTTTGAGATAGGGTCTCTCACTGGACTGGAACTTGACAAATAGGGTAGGTTTGCTGGCCAGTGATTCCCAGTTATGTGCCTGCTTCTCCTCCTTAGGGCTGGGTTCATGAATTTGATTCATGTTGATTTCTTTCCATTTCTTGCCCCAAAACATAATGAATTCTTTTCAGCTGAGACTACCAGCTCACAAGTGGCTGCCTTCAAACAAAGGCTTGTTTTTTTCATAGTTGTCTTTGATTGTATGAAACAGAACTCTCCTGATGGCTCAGTTAGAAAAGTGTTTGCCACACTAGCATAAGGATCTGAGTTTGGATCCCTAGACGCCATCTAAAGCCAGATGTGTTAGTGTACATATGTAATTCCACCACTTCTGTGGAGAAATAAAATGATGATACAGGAGAGACCCCAAAGTGCATAGGCCAGCTAGACTGGCATATGCAGCAGGGAACACCAAGAGACCCTGTCTTAAAACATGGTAGAAGGCAGTTACCAACATATGTCCACACTCACATACAGAGATTAAGAAAAAACAAAATGAAACAGATCTAGTTAAATTCTGTACAATGGACTTTATTTTCCAGGCTCCCAATAATCATGGAGTCTGAAGATATCATTAGGCAACAAGAACTGCATTCAAGTCTTCTCTCTGCTCTTTTCTATACAGGCTTAAGGCAAATTACTTCATCTTGCTTTAGTGTAGATCCTCTTTTATAAAATACATACAAATGCACTAACGTTCATTGAAAAGATTAAGTGTGTATATATTACAAATATACATACATTTTCATATATAGCCTTATATATTTAGGATATATATGAAATACGCATACATATGTGCAAACACATATATAGTAAGTCACAAGCTTCATAAATTCTTCACGTTCAATTAAACTTATACTTGGTAGTCTCTCTCTCTCTCTCTCTCTCTCTCTCTCTCTCTCTCTCTCTCTCTCTCTCTCGCTCACTCGCTCGCTCTTGCTCTCGCTCTTGCTCTCCTCTCTCTCTGTTCTCTCCCCCTCAAGCTCCTTTCTAGCTCTCATTCAAATTGCAGAAGTTCTCCTAGAGGATAAAATAGGACCTTATATCACCTAACAAAACATATGTAGTTTTTGGTAGGGTTTTGAGACTTTGCCAAAAGTAACACATAGCATTGGCAAGCTTGCATTAGAGTTTTCTATGATATTTAGAAAATACAGTTACTTTGTCTTCCAAACTACCCCATGTTGAGATCATCCATTTAATCACAAGTGCAAAAAGTGTGATTATTAAATGTGAGAAATAAGTATATTCCTTCTTAAAAGATATGTGTATGCAGCCATCCTTCCTTAAGCAGGGAAGTTTTGAGCTTTTGTATTGAGCATTTTAAGTGGTGCACACCTAAGGTAAAAGGGAAACATCAAAAGCCACAATCATACAAAGAGAGAGTACCTTCCACTGAAACTCTCAAGGGGTCCTGTGCCATTTGTGCCTTTTCTCTGAGAATTGGGAAACACGTTGTAGGGAAACGTGTGATTGCCTTGGCTGACTCTGATCCACCAGCAAGAACCCGATGAAAGACGTCATTTAATCACTTGTCCTGAAGCCACTGCTGAAATTACAGCCCTCTGAAGTGACACAGGAAACCAAGTCCCTGCACTTACCATGGAAGATGAAAAGAAGCCTCATAAAGAAGTGTGATTAAAGGCCAAGTGCTGTGGTGGGCCTCACCTCACTTCTTCCCAGAATTTTCCAGTTCTGCTCTGACATGAATCAAAGGCCCCCCTCTCTTTCTCTCTCTTCCTCTCCCTCTTTCTCCCACTCTCTCCTTTACCCCCCCCCCCATTACCCATATCTCCCTCTGTTGACCTCTCTCTCTTGCTCAGCTCTCAGCAAGTGGTAGAAATTTCCTGCAGTTTCACTATGAAACCTATCTGAGTGCTTCTGTGGGGAAAGTGATTCCCCAATATCCCCTAACTCCAGAAACATGTGGACCTCAGAATTCGTCTCTTCTAAAAAGAGAAAGAAGTGTATCTTTCTGTTGCCTTTCACTTAGTTCAAAACTTTTCCCCCTTTAACAGTGAAAGCCCCTAGTCTTGGGCAGTCTACTCTGAGGCAGCAAGAAGAAGCCTTCTTAGAAAATACAGCCAGATCTGGAGAATGCTGCAGCCTTACCAGTATCTCTAAATAGGACTTGATTGAGAGTTGTTGAACTTAGAAAATCCAGAAAAGTATATCACTTTTAATCTGAGTGTCATTCAAGATCCGTTATTTCTTCTGGAATTCAGTGCTTACACTGACTTCTGAGAGCCCGCTCGATGTTCTGTAGGACAAACTCCAACAAAACTCATTTATAAAGAGTTTATATGAGTTAATTGAAAATTGTCCCCAAACTGTTGGCTGGCTTTCTATTTTGCTTCCCAGGGGGACAAGTTCACCAATTCCCCTTGGCCTAGGGCAGTTTAAGTCATACAAAGTAAACGGATGTATCTGAGAGCTTTCTCCTTTTTATCAAGGTTTACTAGCATAAAATCAAGTTTTATTCGACCCAGTATTTCCCAAGTAAAGGAAAAAGGCTTTCTTTATAAAGTATACGTACATACTTAAAATGTACAAGGGCCACCTTGGCACCACAACTGATAATATGCTTAGGTCATGTGATCAGCTATAAAAACCTATTCATCAAATTAGAGTTACTCTCAAAACAGTATTTTACAGCTAAGCTCTCAGCTAAGGTCTCAGCACACACATATGCATACACACACACACACACACACACACACACACACACACACACACACACACACACACTGATCTTGGAGGTTGTCTTATCTTTTACACAGCTCCATCCAGGCCTTTAGAATAGTAACTGCCAAAATGTGACTTGCATCAGCATCAGGTAGGGACTGTATAAACACCCTGATGCCTAGGCAATTCCTTCTGAATCTTACCTCTGAGGTTAAATATAGACTCTTGGGTTTTATTACATTTTCTAAGGGATTTTTGTATAATCTTAAGTTTAAGGATAAATCATTCATACTTTTGACTTAATTATCACAAAACTGAATTAAAAAATAGGAAAGAAGAAGTGGAATGCTTCTTCCATTATTTTGAAATTTCTACCAGGAGTTAATCAATTATTTTTCAAAAGTAAATTACAATGAAACCTGCAGGAAACTTTAGGAACTCTATGAAGAAAGAATAAAGATGGCTTTATTAAAGCAGTGAAAAAGACTGTAGGAATATGTAGCCTTCTTTTTGCAATAATAGCAAGAAAATATTATTATTATGAAATATAGAAAATGTAGGTAAAATACAACCTTTTAAAAATCCTCATTAATGCATACTCGTAATAAATGGAAGTGTGTTGCACAACAACATTCTTATACAAGTCTACATGTACTATGAGTGTATCTCCCCTCACTCCCTGTTCTCTCTAAACCTTTTTATTCCCCTCTACTTTTGTGTCATATATGGGTATATGATTTTATATGTATGTGTAACATCTAGGGACAACACATGAGAGAAAGTATGCAATATTTCTCTTTTTTGAGACTGACTTAATCTGTTTATCTCTGGTTGTATATATTTTCCTGACATAGATTCATTCTTCTTCATGATTTAAAAATATTCCATTGTGCATGTATATCACACTCTATTTATCCCCTGTTAATAAACACCTAGGTTGGATCCCTCACTTACCTATTGGGAAGTATGTTGCAATAAACATAGATGTGCAAGTATCTCTATAATATGATGACTTGGAGACCTTTGGGTAAATATGCAAAAGGAAAAATGTGGGTTTTTTTGAGCCATTTCACAGAAAATACACTTGCTAAAATAATCTTTAGATGAGAACATCTTTTTTCAAAATAATATACTGAAGAAAATATCCAAAACACACAAGGAATAAACACAACTGTTATGGTATGTGGCTTGCTTCCCTCTGGAAAGACGTTGTTTTCTGATCATAATGTGGATGCTAAATTAGCATATTTTATAGTGATTCTGATCCTAATCTCAGTCTTGAGCCTAGTTAACGAAATTCTAAGACCTAAAATCAGTTAGAGGGAGACTGGCAGGCAAAATAAATAAATAAACAGGAGCAGTCTCTTAAATTGATCTTGAATTGGTCAGCTGCTGTTAATAAATATTTATTGGGTACTTATTATGTGTGGAGTGTGCACTGCTGGCTGAAGCTGGCCATCATTAAACCCATTTGGAAGTATGATATGCTAGCCTTTAAAAATGTCCACCAAAACCCACAGACACAATAAAAAGAGATGGTTCTGTTCTCTCCTACCTATGTTTGCTTCCTTCCAGTCCTCCCCAATCTTTCCAATACTGCTCAAGGAGAAAGAGAGATCAAGGTGTGTGTGTGTGTGTGTGTGTGTGTGGTTGTTGTTGTTGTTATTATTGTTGTTGTTGTTGTTTTACAAAGGAAGTGGCTCCTACTGATCTAGCATCAAGGATGCAGAATTTTCGTTATTTTATTTGTTGTGGTTGTTGTTGTTTTATTCAGCCATAAGATTCTCCAATTTACACTTCCCCTCCCAGTTATTTTGAGCAAGCTAATGAACTAGAATTTAAGGTGAACACTGTGGAATGGAAACGAGCTAAAGGAGTTCATTATACAAAAGGAGTTTATTTTGAGGAAAATTGCCTGTCCTTGCCATTTAAATGTTAAGCAAAAGATACATATCGGATTGTACTTTTACCCAGTCTTCCAATTAATTTCACTGTGGAAACATTTGTTATACAGGAATGAGTCATCACATCTTATCTTTTAATCTTGGGACTGAAGCCTGAGTTCCTCACAAATTTTGTCTCCTTTTCCCCCACCCCCCACCTCCCAAAGACTTCAATTGCAGCAGCTCACTGAAGAAGAACGGATAAAGTCGGCCATTTAACCAGAACAGCAGAGATATTTGACGCATTGTCCATGAAGCCTCTGGAGGAATGGGAGCTGACTGCCTATCTTTATCCAACTTGAACCCTAGAAAGATGAGTAGCCTGAAATGAGTGGCAGGGCTGTTTGAAAGGAGAGGGGGCTGAGCGACGGGTGAGCTGAGCACTTCCCCTCTCCAGCAATAGTAAGAAAGTCAAAATCAGTACAAGATAAAATCTGGGTGAGAGACGACATGCCTAGCTTCTCTGGAGTTCCCTCTAGGTCCTATTATTTCCTTCTGTTTGGAAAGAAATGGTGGTATTTTTTGGAAACAAGAAGGAAGCGATTATTTTAGATAAGCAGAGGAGTTTTTCTTTGGTTTTAAAAGGGTTTATTCAGTTTCATTTGATAGGAACCCAGGGATATGTCCCTAGTTCTGCTCTATGAGGGGTGGGTGGCTCCTGTTGCCCAAAAATTGTATTATAACAATTTTTTACATATTAATTTGTAGTGGGAGAGGACTGAACTCTGCATGATGTAAACCAAGGTTTTCAAACACTTATGAGCTATGGAAGGCAGTATGAGAAACTGCTTATATCATCAGAAAAAAATCCTATATGATTTTACTTATATTTCTAGGATTAGTTGACTGAGAAAATACTTGAACTGGGATGAAAATTGAGTATATATTTAAAAGGAATGGCCTTGTTGTTGATTAGTCACAGTGTGTGCAGACATCTAAATTTAGCAGTTCATATACAGGAAGATCTTTGTATTGAGCATGCAGACAATACTTGGTGAAGAAAATGATTAAAGGTCCCTTATACACAGCACTATGAGTTCCTGAGAATCCATAAAGCACAGATTTGACACTAGTGATTTAGACAGTAAATGATAACAAAGAAATAAGTGACTGAATTAAAAATGGGAAAACCAAACCTGGACTTATTATCAAAATATAGCAAAGTGTGCCTTCTTTGTTGAGGCTAGAATTATAGTTACTTTAGTTGATAAGATGGAAATAATTTTGTGAATATTCTTGTTGCTGTCATGAAAATCTGCAATGAATTTAGAGTTTTCATTGTTTGTGCATCAATTAATCTCTTAGTAGAACCACCAAACAAAAATATCTCCCTGATATGTAAATTGTAGTCATTAAATGGTGTTTTTAAAGATTTTTTTTCCTCTTTAGACAATCAGGAATACAGACCAAGTAAATATTCATAATTTTGAAATGAAACATTGCCAGGAAAGATAAATGTATGCTAAATGGCCGGGGCTCAGATGGAAAGCAACTCTATCCATCCTACTTTATCACTTCTACTGTTAATGGCATGATAACTAGTCATCAGGTGTGGGAAAACATTTTATCAGAGATGCTAGCACCTACCAGAGCTACCTTGCTACTAAACATAAGACTGTTATGTCTGTAACTTGTTACTCAACCTTGAATCCCCCCTAATATCTCTTGAAGTTCTGGTGAGAATTTGAGTACTACTCAATAGAAATGTGATCAATGGATAAAATATCATCTGAACATTCTCTTGAAAGCTCATCTCCTTTCTTCTCCTTGAAATGTCTAAAGATATCCATAATAGACAGTGGTAAGAAAGAGGTTGTCATTTCTATGGCTGAAATACCAATTAAAGATTTCTATGCAACTGCACAAAAAACCACGGCTTAGACTCAAGAGGAAAAAAGACAGTTTATTCTGTCCTCAATTCCAAACCTCACTTTCAAATTTTCACTACCCATATGTCAGTCATATTTGAAACATGAAGCCAGGGTTTAGAACATTCAAGTATACATGTAGCAGAAAACAAAGGAAGGAAACCATACCCTGAGGCCAGATTCTGCTCCACAGAGGCAAGAGAAACAAGAAACTAACCCATGTATTTGACTCAAACACATAGTCAGATACTCATGGAAGCCCTAGAATCTAAACTACTCAGATTAGCAATGTGTACTTGGAGAAAAACAACTAGAAAGTAGGAGATAAGGAGATTTTCGTTATCTGCAGTGTGTCTCATTCTGGATGGCCACTGCTCACTTATGCATTCTACCTTGGAGGAAATATAGCTTTAAAAATCTTCACAATGAATATATTTAGCAGCTGAAGTTCTGCTCACAATCTTGTTGGCACAAGCTGAACTTGTATGCCTGGAAACTGTCTGTGACTTCCTAAAGCTGAAAAATAAGCAGACTCATGCTGGCACTTGATGAGTTAAATGAGCTGAAATATGAAGACTGACAAATTTATTAATGTCATTTCTTTTAACGAAGAGGATCAACAAAATCCATAGGAAGTAAATCTTTGCCTCATCTCCTACTGATGATATTGACAGAATTGTAGAGCTATTTTGTACAGAAAGGCTGTAGATTTCTTGCATTTATAAAAAGTGGATAAAAACAGGAGATAAGAATGTTCCTGAACAGTGCTTTCAAATAATCTGTAGCGTCTGATATAGTAACAATAAAGGATATAGGGTTATTGAACATTTCAAATATGACAATGCAGCCTTCCATTTAACTTAATTTTATATCATTTAAATTAAAATTAAATAAAACAGACTCGTGTGTGTCTTGATTATTATAATGAATAACACAATTCTAAGAAAATTTTCCCACTCATGAGTATCATATTGTTATTGAACATAGTTTTGGCATAAAAAGTATGTAACATACAATTCAAAGAACAATAAATTAATCCATGCATTCCATAATCCAGAGTAAGAGACTGTTACCCAAATACCTGAAATTTATAAGTACCCACACAGATTACTTTGTATCCTACCCCACCACAGAATTAAGTATAACCTTGAATTTTCTGCTTCTCATTCTTGACTTTTATTGTATAACTTCATCGAAATTTAAGTATAAAATTGTATTTCATTCCTCATGTTTGGGACATTGAATAAATAGAATTCTATTGTATGCATTCTTTAATGAAAATGTTTGTATAAGGTAATACTAAATTGTTTCATTATTCATCCAGTATTGAGCAGATGGGCTAGTTACTCTCTGATCTTCTGTGCCAACTTTTCTATACATGAGCACTATTTCAGGCTCTATCTTTTCACATACCATTTGTCTGTTTTCATATTTTAATGTATCCTTTCTTTCATGTATATGTGAGCACACTCCAGTCCCTCCTTTTCATTCCATCAGTCTGTCTAATCATGAAATAATACCAATGTCTTCATCACTATACTGTTGAAAGAAAATAGCCACATACAAAACAGCAGCTAATGTATGCTTCCCTTTGCATAATGCTAAAAATATAATATTCTAGTTCAGTGGTTCTCAAGGTTCCTAATGCTTTTATTTATGCTAAATTTTCATTTATTATTTTCATTCATTTATTTAATTATGCTAAATTATTTTCATTGCAACTTCATAACTGTAATTTTGCTACTGTTATGAATTGTAATGCAAATATCAATCCATAGGTTGAGAACAGCTGCCTAGTACTCGCCAATGACACAAGGAGAAAAGCAGGAGATGCACGTAGAGTGCTGAGAGACAGTCATGAAGTGATATGGAAACTACTTGAAAGTTGTCAGCAGGGGAGTAACATGGCCTGACTCATGTCTTTAATGTGTAACTCCGGAGTATTGTTGGCAATAGGCCTTTATGATGTAAGAGCAGAGGTAAAGAGACTCGTTATGATGCTAATACAACAATCCAGATAGGAGATGATGGAGACCACAGGGTGGTTACAAGAGTATGTTATGAAGAGAGAGGTATTTGCTGATGAATCCATTGTGTTATACAGGGGAAGACGTGTATCAACAGAAGAGGACTTGGAGCTGGAGTTATGCCTCAGTGGTGGAGAGGATATCTAAGACAGGTGAATCTCTGAGTTTGATTCCTAGAGATGCACACACAAGAAAAAAATGAAAAAAAATTAAAATGTGAGCTTGGCACGGTGCCATACCCTTGTAATCCTGACACTTGGGTTGCTGAGCCTGGATTACATATTAAGTATGACTCTGTCTCAAAAAATTAAGAAAGACACATAAAGTTGAATCTGGAGGACATTATGCCTGGTGAAATGAGTCCAGTGCAGAAAGGAAAAGTATATAATCTCACTACATGTATATCTTTTATTATAAAAACACAAATATACAGAAACATTAAATAAAAGTGTTGCCGGGCGGTGGTGGTGCATGCCTTTAATCCCAGCACTCGGGAGGCAGAGCCAGGCGGATCTCTGTGAGTTTGAGGCCAGCCTGGACTACCAAGTGAGTTCCAGGAAAGGCGCAAAGCTACACAGAGAAACCCTGTCTCGAAAAAAACCAAAATAAATAAATAAATAAATAAATAAAAGTGTTAACTATGGGTATAGATAGGGTGAAAGGGAAGAATGCGGAAAGGTAGTTGTACATCAAAAGACAGTTTGTAGTATAAATGAAGATAGGATATAATGTAGGACATGAGAGTTGCAATTAATCACATTTATTGCTTCCTGGAGATGTGACCAAAGAGTAGATTTTGGTTTTATCACAAAATAAGGCCACAATGTGAAATGATATACATGCTGCCTTTTTCACTATAGTAATCATTTCACTACATGTAAGTCCACCAAAATACAACATTGTACATATTAGATATATAAGAATTATACAGTAAAAAGAATGAGTTTTTTTGGGTGTGCAATTGTTAGAACAAATTACATATGTTACTAAAGTTCATATATTACATACAGAATACTACATACAGAATATCTAGTATAAGTTTGGACATAGTATGTCTATACTTTACTTCAATTTTGAGGTATGCATATAAAACACAATCCAGTTCAAAATTTAGTTTTCTGTACACATTTAAAGCTAAGAATGACTTTATCTCCAAATGACAAATTCTTTGTTATGCTGCCAAATATTGAATTGGAGATGAAAGAAGTTGTTTCAGAAGGTGATTTTTACAGGCTCCACTCCTAGGAGGGGAATATACAACAGTAGAGATGTTTGTCTTAGGAAATGATCAAAAGAAACAATGTTGCTGTAACATGACTTACAAGAAGACAGCATTTTTAAGAACGAGTGCTGCTTCTGCATGAGCACAAGACTGGGTATTTGTGGTAGAGACCTAGATCTGTATAGAAATAGAATATTTGGGCTCTTTGGATGAAACATTAGGTGTTTACAAAAACAACCATTATTGTCTGTTATTGCTCATCAGTGAAATGCTTTCCAAAGTTGTTTAATTGCATCAGTCCTCAAGATGTATGGCTTGACACAACCTTATCGACTAGGAGCCTTTAAGAGATGACAGACCCCATCACTAACATGATAAACTGCCTCTCTGCGCATCTCAGTCTGCAAAGCCAGTACCAAGCATTTGATGTTCAGGTTAACACTATCAACATCGGATTAATCTTTGTGGTTGCTACACAAGCAGTGCTTTTGCCCTGTATGGATTTATAATGGATGTCTAATCAGAGACCTTTCCAATAACTGTGTCTCTTTACACTACATTCACATCTCTACTTACTACCACTCAGATTTCTAAAGACTCATAAAACTATGCCCAAATACTACTACCCACTCAGTTGGGATATTTCTAATATATTATTGCCAACAATGTTCATTATCACTGACTCTGTTTTTTTTTTAAGATTGCAACAAAAATGGAGGGTACTAAGCAGCAGGAAAAATTGACTATATGAAAGTGAAATCCTTCCTCAAAACATAGCATGTACAGGGTACCCTTATGATACATGTATGTCCTTTCTTATTTTCATCATAAATTGAATACAGTAACTACTTTATATCACCATGACTTCACTTTTTAAATTTGTAAGACTATTGCAAACTAGTCTAAGGCTTGAAATAAAAGGTCTGCCTTGTCAACCACACATTTTTATGCACTAAAACATCATTGAGTTCTCACTCATTAAAAAGGCAATTTTGCCAGACATCTGCCATTAAGTAGTTTATTATCACAGGGAGACAGATTTAGAAGCTAATGGTGTTGGACATGGCAAAGGGCCAATCATAATTTCTGGGGATTCAATTTAGTTGTAAGAAATAAATATTGTAGTCAGATACTAAGAGTTAACATTGATCCTACAATAATATGTTACATGTAACATCTCAGGTAATATTTCCTACAAACCTATGAAAATAGGATATTGTCTCTTATCATTTTCAAGTGAAGAAACTAAGGACTAGTTATTTTACATGACCTAACTAATCTAGAGATTATTGAGGGATGCAATCAGGCTGTTCTGCGCCAGAATCAGCATCTCATTTTGGTCTCTAGCTTTTCTACGTCTCTGATGTCCAGTTAGAAAAATGAGTGCTACCATTTACTACAGTAACAAAAGGCCAGAAACAAAAGAGCTTTTTAGGTGCCTGTATACTACAAATCTGAACAGTGGGAGACTTTGGGACTGCTCGGTTGATGGATTTTTAAATCACTTTCTGATAGCACTTTCATTCTGATCCTTCAGAAAAAGGTTACCCTTAAGTCTTTAAATATTCTATATAAGAAGGATACCAAACTATAAAAACTTAGAGTTGTGATTAAATAGCAAATATCTCGATAGATAATCACTATTTGTATCTTAAAGGTATCTATTTCGCTGCTCTAAGGGTTTGTTCTGCTGTAGTATCTATCTATCTCCTAGAGTTTAGATGAGAATTAAATATTCTGTGGAGAGTGAAGTGCTCATTTTGACAGCTGGCACATGGCAAACATGATGATAATAATAATGATGATGACAAAAATCTCATGGCGACATGTTCAACATGTTCAATTTTGAGGATGCCTGGCCAAGATGCCCTATATTTTATTTTATTCTTATAAATACAATTATTGGTGAATTTTCATATACTGCTTGGTCATCTTTCTAAGATCTTATAAAAAATAAAGAAAACTTTTAAACAATAGCCCTATAATAAGAGATAACTTGAACAAAGGGAGGTGACAGGATTTTTGTTTACATGATAATTGTCCCACCTGTCTTTCAATGCATTGCTCAAGAATTTGAATTTTCAGAACCTATCTCTGAACATTAATTTGAACAGATTCCCTGAGATTAAAGTAATAGCATGGAGTGCGCTTCTAATTAGTCTTAATAATAAAACCTGGAGTCAGATATTAAGGTGAAAGCTGAAAGACCAGAGAAGCAGAGCAGCAGTCACAGTCACTTCTCACCTCTTCAAAATCTCAAACCGAATAAGTGGCAATCTTGTCCCTACGAATCCTCAGACTGTATGGGCCCGAGATCCTGTCTCCACCCGCCTTATATTCCTGTCTCCAACTCCCTAATGCTGGGATTAAAGGCGTGCATCTCCACTGCCAAGCTCTGTTTCTCTTTTAGACTAGTTCAGTCTCGTGTAGCCCAGGGTGGGGCTGAATTCCTGATCTTCATCCTTCCTCCTCCTAAATGCTGGGATTAAATGTGTGTGCTACCACTGCCTGGCCTCTATGGTTAAGTAGTGACTAGCTTTGTCCTCTGATCTCCAGACAAGCTTTATTTGTCAGAATACAAACAAAATATCATACAACAATAGCACAATAATGTTGCCTATATAAATGGAATGGCTACTCAGTTCATTATGCACATTATGCATACATCTACTTCCACCCATAGTATACCTTATCCAGGCAAAATGATTTTCAGTAAATAACTCATTGGACATCATATATAATTGTATTCACTAAACATCATGTTCCATATGATCCATAATGAACCATGAAGGAAGACTTATTAAAGTTCTGCAGTTCCGTTTACTATTAGAGAAAGGCTTCTCTGTTTTCCAACAGTGGGATATTGTATCATGTTTTTAAAAATCTGGGACATATGATTAACCAAATGGTTAGTTCCAATTATCTTTTTGTTTGTATTTATGCTCATTTTAGTTGTATTTAATTCTATACAAGATGAGATCTACATGAACAACCTGGACGTGAGTGGGGGTAATGAAGGGCAAGGGTCGAGGGAAAGAGAGCTTAGGGGAGCGGGAGATCCCAGCTGGATCAAGAACAGAGAGGGAGAACAGGAAATAAGAGACCATGATAAATGAAAACCACATGAGAATAGGAAGAAACAAAGTGCTACAGAGGTCCACAGAAATCCACAAAGATAACTCCACAATAGACTACTGGCAATGGTTAAGAGAAAGCCCGAACTGATCTACTCTGGTGATTGGATAGCCAAACACCCTAATTGTCATGCTAGAAATCTCATCCAATGACTGAGGGAACCAGATGCAGAGATCTATGGCCAGGCCCCAGGTGGAGCTCCAGGAGTCCAATTGGCGAGAAAGAGGAGGGTTTGTATGAGTGAGAACTGTTGAGACCAAGATTGGAAAAAGCACAGGGACAAATAGTCAAAGTAGTGGAAACACATGAAATATGAACCAATAGCTGAGGAGCCCCCAACTGGATCAGGCCCTCTGGATAAGTGAGACAGTTGATTAGCTTGATCTGTTTGGGAGGCATCCAGGCAGTGGGACCAGGTCCTGTCCTCAGTGCATGAGCTGGCTGTCTGGAACCTGGGGCTTATGCAGGGACACTTTGCTCAGCCTGGGAGGAGGGGACTGGACCTGCCTGGACTGAAACTACCAGGTTGAACTCAATCCCCAGGGGAGTCTTTGCCCTGGAGGAGATGGGGGGAAGGCAGGGGGAGGGGGGAGGACAAGGGAATCCGTGGCTGATAAGTAAAATTAAATTAAATTATAAAATAAAAAAAATTATAAAAAAATAGAAGCATTTCATTGTGGCTTTTTTCCTTCCAATTTTCCAAAGCCACACTTATAGTTTAGTCTGAGATGTTAAAGTGAGTTAAAACAAAAGCGTAGATATGACTAAATTTTATTGAACTGAAAGAGAATTTCACCAAGGATTTCTCTGCCTGTGCATTTATGTTTGTTTATATGCCCATACAATATAATCACTCTTCAGGCTCTGAAGTGAAAACAGATTTTTTATGGATCTTGTGAAACTCATTGGAAGTAGTACACTAAAGGAAAATCTCTTATTTTCAGTATATAATTGGCGTATTAGAATAGCTAGTGAAGGGAGGCAATAACGGTCTAATTTTAGTAATGAAGATTGGGTGGTTTTCTAACTTCCCTTCAGTTTTGCTGCACAGGACTCCCTTTCACTGCCAGCAAACGCCCATTGTTAAACTGTGAAAGAACTCAAGGATGGGCTGCTGGATCTTCACTCCAAATTGGCCTTGTGCATGCAGTACCACCTGCCAATACCAGGGCATATCTCCAGTATTATGACTCGTTGTTGACCTCAGTGAGATAAACCATCAGATGCAGGCCTAACATGGACTTATCCCTGGCTTGGAGAATCCAGTAAATATCAAGGGCTTAGTGAATGCTGAGAAGGGCCACCCAGGCACTAATTAGGCCAGTAGGTGAAAACTGGAATCCTGTAACATAGATCAGAAATAAAGCCAGAAGACCCATTGAATACTAGGCTGTCAGCAAACAAACAAAAAATCCTGAGTTGGTTAAATAAGGTCTAAATTTTGATCCCTGAGTGATGATGTGAAAACCAAGAGCAAGCTGTGTCTTTGCTATTTAGCTTTCAGCACAAACTCCTTCTAAGCACCCAATAAATCTCTAAAGCAGTGGTTCTCAGCCTTCCCAGTGCTGTGACCCTTTAATACAGCTCCTCGTGTTGTGGTGAGCCCCAACCATAAAATTATTTTTGTTGCTACTTCGTAACTGTAATTTTGTGACTCTTGTGAATCATAATGTAAATATCTGTGTTCTCCAATGGTCTTATGAGATTCCTGTGAGAGAGTTGTTTGACCCCCCAAAGGGGTTGTGACCCAAAGGCTGAAAACTGCTGCTTTAGAGAATAAATGAAAAAGTGAGCAGCGTTGTTCAGAACCTAGTTAGTGTTATATTTTCTACTTGCATCTTTTTTCTCTTACCTAGTTCTTTTCTTGTTCTCCCTCTTCCTATCCACCTTTTTCCCCACCCCTCTCCTGAAATCTACTCTGTCACCCATGTGAGAGAAAACATGCCCATGTTGTCTTTGTTCCTTTGTTAATAGTATCTCCATTTCAAAAACCAGCCTAACTTGAATTTCAGACAATCGGTTCAAATAAGCTGTCCACTTTCTTGCAAAAACAATGGAGTAAACCAGGAAAGAACCTACTACTATTTCCGTAATGAACACAATATCAAGCTGCCTTCTAAATACGTATCCCTAGACGCATAGCTTACTGCAGTTTTCTATCTTCATCAGAGAAACTTCTTCGTGTAGAGAAACACAGTTAATACAGACTCACCGCTGGTCAAAGTGCAGAGCGTAAGTGTCTGTGGGGTGCTCCACCATAAATGGGACATCTCTATCCCAAACCTGCTCCCAAGGCTCAGGGAACTCCTCAGAGGAGTGGGTAGAAAGGTTGAAAGAGACAGAGGTCAGGGTGAAACAGTGTCTTCCGGACATGATTGGACTGCTGGACTCAGGAACTAAAGTTGCTGCAGTTGCCTCTGTAAGACCTGCCTGCATAAGACCTGCATATTATCAAGCTAGTTAACAGTCCAGAGCATATGGGCAGCAGCGGTTTACAAGCCCCACCCCCTAGAAAATCAGCTGTTGACTGATGCTCCCGGTGAGTCAGTTTTGCTAAGGGAAGAAACTATCAATTTATAAATCTGTCACAAACTAATAATAGACATTGACATTTCTAAAAATACACACTTGTCAGGTGATAATTAGGAAATCATTTGGATAGTTAAAATGTACTATACACACATACACACAAATACTATATTTTCATTTAAGTTGTTAATGCAAATGGGGGTACTTTTACCACGTGTCTATGAAAATGGAGATACATTTAGTAGGCTTCTGAGGCATAGAATTAGACATTGGTTTGGAGAAGGCATTCATACTACTTTGCACTTTTTTGACGCATTTACAGAATGGAAATAGATTTTAATGGATCCAAAATAATAGACACAAAAGTCCCATATTTCTTACTAAGAAATAAAGGAAATGGTTTAGAATGAGGGCTTAAGACATTGTCTGTACTCCTCCAACTTTCTCTATCTCTTCCCTCTCTACATTTTTATTCTGTAGTTCTCTGATGTCCAATGGTGAAAAATAGGATCATGCATCACTTGTGGTCATTTCTTGCCTCTTTGGAAGTTAGTGGTCCTAGGAGAAACTTGAATACCAGTCCTAATTCCAAATTTTCAGGCAAAGCCCTGTATTTTGCCTAGTGTGGGTTACAAGTTCAAATCTGGGAACCAAACTCTTATATTTTTGGTTGTGAGCCTAGCCTTTAACGGCTCGGCCATCTCTCCAGCCCAAAAGGTGGCTGGAGAGACAGCCATGGGTGCTGGGAACTGAACTCTTATATTTTTGGTTGTGAACCTAAAGAGAGCTCAACAGGCACCACTGGTATTCGAACCCAGGATCTCCTGTTTACAAGACAGAGAGGGAAAACAAGGAAAGAGATACCATGATAAATGATGACCCCATGGGAACAGGAAGAAGCCAAGTGCTAGAGAGGTCCCCAGAAATCCACAAAGATACCTCCACAATAGACTACTGGCAATGGTCGAGAGAAAGCCCAAACTGACCTACTCTGGTGATCGGATGGCCGAACACCCTAACTGTCATGATAGAACTCTCATCCAGTGACTGGAGGAAGCAGATGCAGAGATCCACGGCCAGGCCCCAGGTAGAGCTCCGGGAGTCCAATCGGTGAGAGAGAGGAGGGATTATATGAGCAAGAGATATTGAGACCATGCTTGGAAAAAGCACAGGGACAAATAGCCAAACAAGTGAAAACACATGAACTATGAACCAGTAGCTGAGGAGCCCCCATGGAACTGGATCAGGCCCTCTGGATAAGTGAGACAGTTGATTAGCTTGAACTGTTTAGGAGGCCCCCAGGCAGTAGGACCTGGACCTGTCCTTAGTGCATGAGCTGGCTTTTTGGAACCTAGTGCTTTTTGGAACCTTCAGCCTAGGTGAAGGGAGGAGGGGACTGGACCTGCCTCAACTGAACCTACCAGGCTGAGCTGAATTCCCAGGGGAGTCCTTGCCTTGGAGGAGGTGGGAATGGGGGGTGGATTGGGAGGGGAAGACTGGGGGGTGGGAGGAGGGAGGACAGGGGAATCTGTGGCTGATATGTAAAATTAAATTAATTATAAAATTTAAAAATAAAAAATAAATAAATGATAAAAAAGTTCAAATCTGGACACATCAACGGTTCATGAGTAGCAAAGGTCACATCACAGACTATGATTACCAGGGCTTACCATTTAAGTGGGAGTGGACTGACATACCAGAGCAGAATTTTGTTGTAGCCAAGATAATGGTATTTGAATGCATTGATATCAGGAGATCTAAGGCTGAAGACTAGAAATAAGGCTTTTAATCATTGGTGGTTAGTCTAGATTGTCTCCTCTGAATCTTGTAACATGATTAGCTAATTGGTCTTATTAATAAAAAAAAAAAAACCCAGAGCCTGATATTGTGGTGAAAGCTGAAAGATCAGAGAAATAGAACAAGCCACTGTGGTGATATTGTATCCTCCAAATAGTATGCACCCTAAAAACTTATCTGGGGTCAGAGAACAGAACAGCCACTAGATATAGAGGCCAGAAAATGGTGGCACACACATCTTTAATCCTAGCATTCCGAAGGCAGAGATCCGTCTGGATCTCTGTGAGTTCAAAGCTACACTGGAAACAGCCAGCCATGGTGACTCATGCCTTTAATCCCAGGAAGTGATGGCAGGAAGCAGAAAGGTATATAATGTGTGAAAACCAGGAACTAGAGCCTGGTTAAGCTTTTAGGCTTTTGAGCAGCAGTTCAACTGAGATCCATTTGGATGAGGATTCAGAGGCTTTCAGTCAGAGGAAATAGGATGAGCTGAGGAATTGGCGAGGTGAAGAAGCTATGGCTTGTTTTGCTTCTCTGATCTTCCAGCATTCACCCCAATACCTGGCTTCAGGTTTGATTTTATTAATAAGACCTTTTAAGATTCATACTACAAGCCACACCCAACCTCACCTCGCCAACTCCTCAGCCCAATCCTGTTTCCACGAATCCTTAGACTGAAAGCCTCTGAGTCATCACCCCTGAGGGTCTCAGTTGAACTGCTTAAAGACCTTCTGGAAATCCTCAACCCATGAGCCTGAGTTCTCACCCAAAAGGGTCTTAGTTGAACGGCTTAAAAGCCTCTAGTTCCTGGTCCTCGTGCCTTATATACTTTTCTGCTTCCTGCCATCACTTCCTGGGATTAAAGGCATGTATCTTTCCCAAGCAAAGACATCAGATCTCAAGTCCTGGGATTAAAGGTGTGTGCCACCACTGCCTGGCTCTCTTTCCACTTCGGCCTTTAACTCAAAGAGATCCAGACAGATCTCTGCCTCCCAAGTGATAGGATTAAGGGTGTGTGCCACCACTTTCTGGCCTCTATGTCTAATCTAGTGGCTGTCTCTGTCCTCTGATCCCCAGATAAGTTTTATTTGTTAGAGCACAAATAAAAATATCAGCACAGAATCTATTATTAACTATAATTTTGACCAAATCTACATGTCAGTTAAAAAGAAAAACCTTGAAAAAGTATCTGACAAGTATATATTTTATATTTTGTATTTCTCAATAAAGTACTTTTTAGATAACTATATGGAACAATTAAATATTTAGATTAATTTTTTATTCAGTGTTTCATACATTTACACAATGAATTTAAGTCATTTTCTCTCTCTCTCCACCCCCCATGCACACACTGTTTCTCTCCTTTCTCATTGTCTCCCTCTTCCATTGAGACCACTCTCTTTTCAGCAAGTCCCCCTCCTACTTCCATGTCTTCTTTCTGTGTGTGGTCACTGAGCTTATTTAGAGTGTCTTGCCTGAGTGTGGGCAGGAATTTGAAAACTAAATATTCTCACTTAGACAAAAATATTCTGTATTTAAATGGAAGTGATTCCAGATGGACCTGGGCCCTAAGTCCAATTTTTTTCTCAGTAAGGAAGTTAAACTGCTCAGTGATCTCATTGACAATTCAGAAATCCTGCTCTACTCACTATATAAGAAAATTATGAGTATAAGTGGGTTCATTTGGACTTAATGGGAGATGTTAGGATCTGCTTTAATGATTACCCCAGAATGCTATTCAGGCCCAAGGAATCTCTCAATTGTGAGTATGGGAGAGAATGTACCTGATGACATCAAATTCATAAATTATGTTTTCTTGGAAAGTGTCTAAGGGGTTAATCAGTTATAATTACCAGGAGAGTACGGCTGTCTACAGTAGGGCGATAATGCAAGGTACTCAAGATAGGAATAAGATCCCTATCATTTTCATTAAACAATTAAATATGTTCCATTGGCAATTTGGGTAGCATTGGCAACCTGAGTAGCATAGAATTTTCAGGGAAGTCTAGATTTATCTCTGTAGCCTGTACCTCTGCCTCTTTTCATAGAATGAATAGACCAAAAGTCACATTTATGCCTTGGGAGAGGAGAAAGAAATATAATAACTTACTGTATCACACAATTCCCACCACATATATAAAATTTCCAAGAATCTTTCTTTCTCTGCTTATTGTAGTCACTTTCCAAATAATATAAAGCACAATAACAAACATTTCTTCTTTTCCCCCTGGCCAGTAGGTTCAGGTTGAGGCCTTCCCAGAACAAATGATTAATGTCATCAGAATAACATGAGAAATGGATCTGCTATTGCTGAGAGGACAATACTCTTAACTTCATAGAACAAACAGCATCCTTCGACTGGGACATGAGCTGCCTTATTGCATTCTGGAAAAAAAAAAAAGAGGACCCAAAAGAACAGCTTTAGCATCACAGTCAGGAAACATGCCAGTAAGACAATGGTTGGAGTGCAGTTGGCAGGCTCTAGGGAAACACCAGCTGAATCCAATATGTTCATTACACAATGCAAGCAAAAGGCTGACTAGTCGAAGGCCAGCAGAAACAAATGAAGTCAGAAAACAGTAAAAGCAAGTCACAAAATGAAACCAGTGTAGTTAGAGATCAGCAGTAAAAGTCAGGAAACTTGAGGGTTTCTTTACCTTTTTTGAACCAATTAAAGGAAACTGGAATATATGATGGTAGTATTCAAAGTTCAGACCTTGGAGCAACAGAGTTGATCTGAATGCTTGTTTTTTCTTACTGACTCAGGAACTGGAGATGGGGAAGCTCAGAAGGTTGTCGTTTAAGACAAGTGTTCAGCTGAGAGGATGGCTCATTGGAAAAAATGCTTGCCTTGCAGGCATGTAACCCCAAGTCTGGATCTTCAGCAAGCACATAGAAGCCAAGTGCAGCAGCATGTTCCTCAAATCCTAGATGTGGGGAGGAGGAGAAGGGAAGATATCTGGAGCTCGCTGGCCAGCTAGTCTAGCCAAGCTGGTGAGCTCTGGATTCAGTGAAAGACAGTTTCAAATTATAAGGTGCATAAAAATTGTAGAGAGGCTCACAGTTGACTTCTGTCATTCACACATATGCACACACACACACACACACACACACACACACACACACACACACACTAGATTTTTCTTTTCTTTTTTAAAACTATAAAATTCACTTCATTATAATGAACTCACAAATAGAAACATCACACATCTAGATTGAGGTAGCCACTCAAACACTAGCCTAGTCCCGAATTTTGTACCTCTCAATGAACTTCTATACAGTTAGAATAGTCATTCTGAAGCCATGGAGCTTCACATTGGATTTTAAACTTTCACTGTCAATTACACATTTATGCATGTATCCAACACACACACACACACACACACACACACACATACACACACACACACACACACACACACACACAAAATGACACAGTTGAAACTAGAAAAACAATTAGCTTTATATTCTCTTTCACAACTCATGTGTCCTTTTCCCATACATTAAGTGCTTGTTGATTCTGAGAAACACCGGGTACTAGGGAATGACTAGTAAGATGTATCTGTTAAGGATAAAGGATGAGGCATTATCTATTCACCATGTATAGATGAGTGAATGAACAAACAAAAAGTTTAAATAAATATGCTAACAGTGTATTTCTTGAAGCGATGTTTTGCAAAAGTCAGGTTATGACATATTCCTAGATCATGAAATATATCACAGTTAGTATCAGCATTTAGAAAACTTAAATTGGAAAATACCTATGCTGCTTGCCTTAAATTTCAAGCAGAGTCACAGTTCTATACCTGCACTTCTTTTGGGAGATGTGGAACCTTCACTATGTAAGAACTATTTAGAGAAATCAGAACACCTAGCATTCTATGATCTTGAAGAGAATATTCAAGCTATATTCAAGGCCCTAAGCCTAACTGGACAGAGGCTCTACCATTGCACAAGACAGTCCAAGATGCCAAGTGTCTCAAATTAGACAAAGCTGCAGAGTTATAGACTAAAACAATACATCTCTTCTGGGTAGAAGGATTGGGCTTTGATTGACCATTTCTGAGATACTGCAATTATCTGAGAGCCTGGTGTGTTGGGAAACTGGATGGTCCAAGGATTCAATCAGTCTCAATGGAAGTTTAATGGATTCTAAGGCATGATAATTCCAGACTGTTAGGACCAAGGTAGTCACTGTACATATACAAGGTCTCCTGGGCCTAAGATCTGATTTGAACCACCTTTATTAAGACAATTATGCATATTGAAACAGAGAGAGCCTTTCATAATACTTCAGTAATTAATTAATTGTTGATATGAACACATCTTCTTTTGTCAGAGAAGCAGAAAATAGCCAGGCAAGTTTCAGTGCCAGTCCATGATCCCCATGCTTTCTACTCCTTTTCATGCTATCAAGTGTGAAGGGGAAAAGTGACTTTCTCTCTCTTCCATATTTTCTCAGTTCAGAACGATTTCTTTTACCTCTTAAAACCTGAAATCATTTTCTTTCATAACATAAACAAATCCCTACATTGGTCACTGATGAAAGAAAATTACATCTTTGTATAGCCTCCGATGTACAGGAACAAAGCCTAAACTCGCTGCTTTACTTATTTATCCAAATGGGAGTCAAAAAGTGTTTAATGTAAGATAAGCTGAGAGAGAACATGGAAGATGACAAGATTCACAGATGCCCACAGAATAAGAAAAATATTTTATACACTTTTGGGGAAAAGGAGAAACCCAAAGAATACAATAATGCTGGGAACAACAATGCTGGTTTTCTCCAACAGGCTCCATGGCTAAATTAAGTACAAAAATTCATGATATGTGGTTTTGTTTGTATGAGGCTTCAGTAGCATCTGTCAGGTTCCTAAAGCAACCTTTATTTTCATTAGCTTTTGTGAAAACCAATAAACCACTACAGGTATTTTAAAAAATTTAGTTTGTGAGCATCTCAATTCATGAGATGCCTTCGTTTATTTGCTTAAGCCAGATCTTGACTGTGTTTAACTTCATACATAATGTGAATCTTTTCTGACTTCATGAAAAAATTAGTTTTGTGTTTATATGAGTGAGAAAAAAAGTCTCTCTGTTCTTACTTTTGGACTCTCTTGGCCAGACAAGAATCAAGCTAGAAAGGGCAATTTCTCTTCCCTAGTACCTACTCTAAATTTCTTCAGTCTCCCTTTTATTCCTTATGTGATTATTTTACCTTTAGAATTTTTTTCACTGTAAGACATAACAGATATTCTGTACCTTTCTCTATTCATTCAAAACAATGCTTAATTGATTCATTTTACCAAACACATAAGAACCCTTGATAAGAGAAATGCTACATAAGATAATCAAAGATTTCTGCATCCAGCTGTCTCAACGTACTTAGAAAGGATTTGGAAGCAGGAGAGGTTAATAATCTTCTTGGAATTTCCTTCAGCTACAGACTTTCCAGACAGGGAACCTTAGCTGAGTGAAAGTGGTGCTTTACCACCTGCATACTTGGTGAAAACTAAAACTTATGGGAAACAGGCAAGCTATTTTAGCTGTGATGTCAGTCTTGTCTTATTTGGGAGAAAATTTTAGATCAGATGAGGTAGGTCTTTGTTGATAGGGTAGACTGAAGAGGGATTTTTGTGTGTTATCTATCATTGGTTCTTATTTCAAAAACAGTGATACAAAATGCACACACACGGACATGCAAACTCATATGCATGCAAACATGCATAGACACAATCAGATCAAGCGCTATGGTTTTAATCTAAAGTGTTCACAAAGGTTCATGTGTGCTGCTGTTTATGGAAGTTGTGAAACCTTTAGGAGATATGGCCTGACTGGTAAAGACTGATTAGTGGAGGAAGGGCATTTAGGGTTATAGACTAGCCCTGATTCTGGTCCATTCCACAGCTTTCTGATCCATCAAAATATAAAACAGTTGCTTCACATTCCTGCTGTCTTAGTTAGGGTTTGTATTGCTATGAAGAAACACCAGGACCACAGCAGCTCTTACAAAAGAAAACATTTAATTGGGTAGCTTACAATTCAGAGGTTAATCCATTGTCATTACAGCAGGACATGGTGGCATGCAGGCAGACATGGTGCTGGTGCAGGAGCTGAGAGTTCTACGTTTTGATCCAAAGGCAACAGGAAGTGAACTGTGTACCACACTGAGCATAGCTGGAGCAAAGGAGACCTCAAAGCCCACCCCTACAATGACACATATCCTCCAACAAGGCCACACCTACTCCAACAAAGCCACCCCTCCCTATGAATTTATTGGGGGCCATTTACATTCATACTAGCACACCTGCCAAAATGAACAGAGCCACCCACCTCAGCCACCGTGCCTTCCTCACCATGGAGGACTGTATCCTCAGAAACTATGAGCCAAGATCAACCTCTGTGCTCTTAGATTGCTTCTGTCCGGTACTTTGTCATGGTGATGAAAAAACAATAACTAATACACCTGGAGCTATAAGACCAATGATCTAACCACTGCACTATTGAGTCCTCCTACTACAAGAGCATCATATAAGAGATTGGGAACTTGAGAGGGAATAGAGGGCATCAGAGAGTTTGGAGGGAGGAACAAAAAGGGGGAAGTGATGTAATTATATTTTAATTAAATATATAAAATAAAATAACTAACAGGAATTGCTACCTTCCACCATTGATCTACAATTCTTACTCAACAAAAATTAAGATTGTGTTGTGTTTTCATCAGTAAAAACTACATCCAGTGACCCTGCAAAGGAGAAGTGGATGAGATCTACATGAGCGGACTGGGTGTCGGGGGGAGGGGTGGTAGAGGGCAAGGAGTGGGGCATGAGAACATAAGAAAATGGGAGGGTCAAGCTGGAACAGGGACAGAGTGGGAGGGCAGGGAGGAAGATACCATGATAGATGAGGACATCATGGGAATAGGAAGAGGCAGGGTGCTGGGGAGGCTCTCAGGAATCCACAAGGTTGACTCCACCTTGGTCTGCTGGCAGTGGTCCAGAGGGTGCCTGGACCAGTCTACTCTGGTGACTAGCCTAGTGTAGCTGGAGTTTTCCTGCCTGGCCCACAGTCAGGGCAAATCTCTCTCACCCGCCAGTCCCAAGCCGCTCAAACCCGATCAAGTAAACACAGAGACTTATATTGGTTACAAACTGTATGGCCGTGGCAGGCTTCTTCCTAACTGTTCTTACAGCTTAAATTAATCCATTTCCATTAATCTACACCTTGCCACGTGGCTTGTGGCTTACCGGTACTTTACATCTTCCTTGTCCTGATGGCGGCTGGCAGTGTCTCTCTCACCCAGCTTCTTGTCCTCTCTCTTCTCCTCTCTTAGTCCCGCCTATACTTCCTGCCTAGCCACTGCCAATCAGTGATTTATTCATTGACCAATCAGCAACACATTTGACATATAGACCATCCCACATCACTTCCCCTTTTCTTTTCTTAAAAAGGAAGGTTTTAACCTTTACACATCTCCAAAGTCAGCTTGGTATATTTGGGAATTTGGGCGTAGCTTCTCTTACTACTTCCTGCTGGAGGGGGGCGCTGTATCTTCTGGGGAAACAAAGAAAATTTTAGGATCATGGAGTAGTCCGTGAGGCTGTATCATCTGAGCCAGTTGTCTTGAAACGGTTCTGGATGTTGGATCATCTGGGCCATGGTGTCATCGGAGACCTTTCAGGGGGTCTTGGCTGGTCAAACCTGATGTATCTTACTCTGGAACAAATCCATAGCCTCTTGCTTTCTGTGGAAACAAAAGAGACTCTTTTCCAAAGCAACATATCCTTACATCCAAATTTTGAAGTCAAAGTATCTTTAAAATATACATACTGGTTTAACTCAGCTTCCTTTACAATCAAATATCTCTCTGTAGTTAAGAATCCCAAAGACAACACAATCCAGACTCTCTGTGTAATAGTCATCTCTACGTGGCTTATTTTTTATATTAATTTTACTGTCTCTTTAAAGACTTTATTTTTTTTTTAAAACCATGTATTTGTTTCTATATTGTATATATCACCTTTTTTTTGTCTCTTTTAAGCCTACGTATATTTTACACACATTTTAAACTATTACATCTGAATCTGTCTTATTATGAATCTGTTGCTTTAAACTGCAGCAGCTGTGGCTGCTGGCTCCGCCCACCTCAGCTTCCCAACATGGCGGCAGTATGCTTACCGCCAGCTCTGGGAGCCATCGTGGGTCTATGCTTTTATCCAAGCAGCATGTAGCCCAGAAACCTCTTTTTTTTTTTGTACTAGCAAAGGCTAAATCCACAATGTAGCTTAATGTGCCACTTGCAGAGGCCTCATTCCCGCCATATGGCGGCAGGTCGAGCGCGCACACTAGGAACCCACCAGTAGCTCAAACCGGCAGCTGCCGCCCATTTGAGAGAGACAATTAGGAACTGTTTTTAGCTCCGTTTTAGAATCCTTTTTCTCAGGTTTTAGGTGGAAACTCTTGCCACCACGTTGGACGTCATTTGTAGCTGGAGTTTTCCTGCCTGGCCCACAGTCAGGGCAAATCTCTCTCACCCGCCAGTCCCAAGCCGCTCAAACCCGATCAAGTAAACACAGAGACTTATATTGGTTACAAACTGTATGGCCGTGGCAGGCTTCTTCCTAACTGTTCTTACAGCTTAAATTAATCCATTTCCATTAATCTACACCTTGCCACGTGGCTTGTGGCTTACCGGTACTTTACATCTTCCTTGTCCTGATGGCGGCTGGCAGTGTCTCTCTCACCCAGCTTCTTGTCCTCTCTCTTCTCCTCTCTTAGTCCCGCCTATACTTCCTGCCTAGCCACTGCCAATCAGTGATTTATTCATTGACCAATCAGCAACACATTTGACATATAGACCATCCCACATCAGCCTAGCAAATAACCTAGCTGTCATCATAGAGCCTTTGTCCAGTGACTGATGGAAGCAGATACAGAGATCCACGGCCAGGCACCAGGCTGAGCTCTGGGAATCCAATTGATGAGAGAGAGGAGGGATTCTGCAGGCGAGGGACATGGAGATCATGATGGGAGGGTGTGCAGAAATGACTGGCCTCACTAGTGGAAGCCCATGAACTGTGGACTGGTGGCTGTGGAGCCCCCATGGGACTGGACTAGGCCCTCTGGATATGGAAGATGGTTGTTTGGCTCGAACTGTTTGGGGGGCACCCAGGCAGGGGGATCGAGATCTGTCCCTGGTGCATGGGCAGGCTTCTGGGAATCTGGTGCCTGTGGTGTGATGCCTTGCACAGCCTTGATGCAGTGGGAAGGGCCTTGGACCTGCCTAGGCTCAGTGTGCTGGGCTCTGCTGACTCCATATGGGAGACCTTGATTTGGGGGATGTGGGAATGCGGGGTGGCTTGGGAGAGAAGGCTGGGGGTGGGAGAAGGGAGGATGTAGAGTGAGTAGAAAATTTCTTTTTTTTTTTCTTGTCTCATTCCTAGGGATTTTTTTTTTTTTGAAGAAAAGATTTATTTTATTGTACTTTCAGGACATAGTCCACCTTTTATCAGGTGACGAACTCAAGGCAGGAACCAGGAAGCAGGAACTGACACAGAGACCATGGAGGAATGCTGCTTACTGCCTTTCTCCCTCTGACTTGTGCTCAGCCCATTTTCTTTCTTTCTTTCTTTCTTTTTTTTATTTTGCAATACAGTTCAGTTCTATATATCAGCCACGGATTCCCTTGTTCTCCCCTCTCCCGCCCCTCTCACCTTCCCCCCAGCCCTCCCCCCATTCCCATCTCCTCCAGGGCAAAGCCTCCCCCGAGGACTGAGTTCAACCTGGTAGACTCAGTCCAGGCAGGTCCAGTCCCCTCCTCACAGGCCGAGCCAAGCGACCCTGCATAGGCCCCAGGTTTCAAACAGCCAACTCATGCAATGAGCACAGGACCTGGTCCCACTGCCTGGATGCCTCCCAAACAGATCAAGCCAATCAACTGTCTCACCCATTCAGAGGGCCTGATCCAGTTGGGGACCCCTCAGCCATTGGTTCACAGTTCATGTGTTTCCATTCATTTGGCTCTTTGTCCCTGTGCTTTATCCAACCTTGGTCTCAACAATTCTCGCTCATATAAACCCTCCTCATTCTCGCTAATTGGACTCCCAGAGCTCCACCCGGGGCCTAGCCATGGATCTCTGCATCCAGATCCCTCAGTCGTTGGATGGGGTTTCTAGCACGACAATTAGGGTGTTTGGCCATTCTATCACCAGAATAGGTCATGCTCAATCATACCACAAGAGCACTTGTTCAGCTATGTTCATATCAGCTATGTTCATAAAGAAAAATGAAAAAAAAGAAGCAGAGCCAACCAGCAAAAAAAAAAAAAACAAAACAAAAACAAAAACAAAAACAAAAAACCCTACATCGAGTTACATCAATCTTTGCAGTTTCTCAGATCATACATTTTGCAATAGGCCAGTGTTTTCAGACAGAACTTCAAATTAGCTGGAAATGTAAGAAAACATTTTCTAGCCAAAAAAAAAAATAGTGATAGGATAAAATTGATTGCCCTACCTCATTTAGTAGCTCTGTGACTTCTAACAGCTACATATTTCTAGGTTTTTCCTCTTTATGATGAGAATTTTTGAGATTACTAATCACATGTATTGCTGGAGAGACGAATATGACAGTCATTCAAAACCACATCTTATTACCTAGTTGATAATAAGTGTTCAATAAATACTGTGGTTTAGTAGAATAGCTTTATTCAAAATTTATTAGTTCTCATCTTCCATGTTCCATTTCCTTCTCCCAAACTGAGAGCACAGATAGAGTCAAACAGAAAAAAAAGACTCTAATCACATCATGATCTGTAGTTGTCATGGTTAGCTCTTAAATGAGAGTAGAGTTCTTCTATCATGCTTCCAGTCTCATTTGTTCACATTGGTTGAAGTTGCCCTTGTGAGCCTACTCAACACTGCTGTGGTTTTCTATTACTATCAATCAGAGCAACACATGTTAATTAAGTGCTTTGCTGTTTTTGCGCTTGATTTATTGCAGCTCTTCTCATTAATATGTTTGATTAAAATAGAAAAGTAATTAAATGGAGAACAGTAGTAGTAACACATGCCCAGCATCAGTTATTAAATACAAAGGTTCTTAAGATGAGAATCTTATCATTTGTCCTTAAGCCATGTGGGGATCATTAACTAGTAACAAGTCATCTGAACTATTATTACCTCTAATTCATAGATTCACTGTTTGTAGTCAGAAGTTTTCCTGCTTCCCACCTGGCTCCTGTGGCCCTGTAGTCCTGCAGCTGCTCAGACCCAAATAACACACAGAGGCTTATATTAATGTTAACTTATGGCCATGGCAGGCTTCTTGCTAGCTAGCTCTTATATCTTTAATTAACCAATTTCTATAAATCTATACTTTGCCACGTGGCTTGTGGCTTACTAGTATCTTTATGTCTTGCTTCTCATGGCAGCAGCTAGCAGTGTCTCCCTGCTCTGTCTTCTTACTTCCTCTCTCTCTCTTTAGAATGTCCCACCTAACCTTATTCTGCCTCACCATTGGCCAAACAGCTTTATTTATCAACCAATCAGAGCAGCACATTTTCACAGCATTCAGAATGACATAACCCATCAACTGTTCTTTGAAGAATGCTAAAGGGAAATAGAATTTGATATTTATAGTCAAAATACCAGCAGCTGTAAAAGGATGACTGGAATGGCACAATCTTTTCTTTATTCCTAATCATTGAAAATCAGTAAAACTCCTCTCTAGTCAGAAACCTGTGATTTGTCCCTTAAATATCAGTAATATGACTTTGTAGGATAGACTTCTCAGCAAATATCAGTGCACATTTGAAAGGTGAAAAGCAGCCCACTTTAAGAGAAAAAATAAATCTACATTGTATCTTTCTCAAATAACTTGTTTTCCTAATGAATGGATTCAGAACAAGTTGGAAGGCGACATTAAAGGTCATTCTATGTAACCCTCATTTTTCTATACAAGGTTATAAACAAAACCTTCTAGAATTTTCAATAAAAGCATCCAACATGAAGACCATTATTCAAGTTCTAAGATTAATATTGCCATGCTGATGAATCTGTGCAATGAAGGTCATCATCTCCTACTCTCAAAGATATTAATATACTTTTGGTTTTCAATATTTTAATGCCAATGAGTTATAATTTTGGAGTCAATTTAAGGACATTTAGACAGTCATCATAAATTATATTTTGAACAAGGTAGGGTAAAAAGATACAAATAGTTGGATACTGCTATCAAGAAATAGAAAGGTAAAATAATAATTCATCTTTAGACTATTATGATAACAAAAATACATCTCACTATAATAATGAATCTTATTTTTAACCTTGCAATTTACTACTAATTTTATTTACTAGCTCCATTATTCTACCTTTCATTAGAAAAAAATTTCAAGCAAAGGTTGTTAAAAATTGGCCCAAAATATCCAGGTGGTGGCATGAACCTTTAATCCCAGCACTCGGGAGCCAGAGCCAGGCAGATCTCTGTGAGTTCCAGGCCAGCTTGGTCTACAGATTGAGATCCAGGAGAGGCACCAAGACTACACAGAAAAACCCTGTCTCAAAAAACAAAACAACAACAACAAAATGGCCCAAAATGAAAAGGTAGCATTGCCATAAGCAAATTGGAATATGAAACAAACTAAATGAGAAAGACAAATCTTGACTTAAAATGAAAAAAAAAGTTAATTCATGAAACACTTTCAAAATATCAATGGTTGTGAAATTCCTGATTATAAATTTTTATGCTGCTATTAAGCCTTCAAATCATATCCTACAATAAAAGGGTATTGACCTTGAAATTATATAAATGGAAGTTTTTAAAATCAGATTTCTATAAAGTTGAAACAGTAACAAATTAAAAATAATGTTACTCTCCATCTTTTTAAAGTGGGGTTTCAACTTATTCTATAATTAATTTTTGTAACAGGTGATACTATGTTAAAATTGAAACTAGTTCTAAAAACATCTACTTTTCCAGAATAATCTCTGTTGAATCTAGTATGATTCTCCTAACAAAAATGGTCTATATCAAATGAGTTTTGAGAATATATCCAAAGATAATTATCTATACTGAAAGAGACTTCACCTAAAGAATTCAAGAAGCCTGATACTAGTGAAACGTGTATAAGTATATTTAACCAAATATCTACCTATCCATTTGGCCATGGGCAACAATTTCCTACATAACTCCACTTAACCATCCTGTCACACTTTAGAAAACCCTTACCTGGATCAATTCTCTAAAACATTCACATAGCTGTAGCCCCAGATCCAATGGCATTGAAACTCAGATACCCTGACTCCTTGCTAGGTGTTCCTTTTTATTATTTACAAATATTCAACACCTTCACTAGAGTATCAGGAGGTGCCCATTTTTTCCCTTCTGTATTCATCCAAGTTACTTTCTTCGTGTCAAGAAAACAGAGCAGAATTAACTATCATGGCACAGATTTTGTAACTCCTGTACTAAAAAATCTGAAGCAGGAGGTGTGTCACGAATCTGAGTTTGTTTGAACTACAGTGAAATAGCAAGATTCTGTTGCAAAAAGAGAGAAAGTGATGGGGGAAGAAATAAAGAAAGAAGGGAGGAAGGAAAGAGGGGAGGACAGGAGGAGAGAGAAAAAGGAAGAAAGTGAAAGGGAGAGAAGGAAGGAGGAAGGGAAGGAGAAGCAAAAAAGTAGTCACAGGAAAAATTCCTTTAACATTTCCTCCCCTGATTCAAGTCCACCTAATACTGGTGCACTCTAACACTGATGTATCCTCCTGCCTTGGAACATTTGGATATTTGGATGATTATGAACAGACTTGTGCTCATCAACTGACCCACTTAAGAAGGAAAATTCTGTGTCTTTGCACTGGCATAAAAACAACAACAACAACAAAAAAAAACAATGACATCATGAAATTTGCAGGCAAATGGAAGGAACAAGAAAATATCATCCTGAGTGAGGTAACTCAGACTCAAAAAGTCAAACATGGTATGTACTCACTCATAAGTGGATACTAGATGTAAAGCAAAGGATAACCAGACTACAACCCACAGCTCCAGAGAAGCTGTAACAAGGAGAACCCTAAGTGTGATGCATGGATCTCCCTGGGAAGGAGAAATAAATAAGATCTCCTGAGTAAACTGGGGATGGGGTGGGCAATAGAGGGTAGGGTATGGGGAATGAGAGCATAAGGGAATGGGATGGGTGATCTAGAACAGGGACATAGTGAGAAAACAATGAAGGAGATATCTTCACAGAGAGAGACAACATGGAGATAGGGAGAAACCTGGTGCTAGGGAAGTTCCCAGGAACCCACAAGGATGACCCCAGCTTAGACTACTAGTAATAGTGGAGAGGGTGTCTGAGTTGGCCTATGCCAGTAATCAGATTGGTGAATGCCCTAACTGTCATTATAGAGCCTTCATCCAGTAACTGATGGAAACAGATGCAGAGATCCATAGCCAAGCAACCCAGAAGTCCAGTCGAAGAGAGAGAAGAGGGATTCTATGAGCAAGGGACATCAAGATCGTGATGGGGAAACTTACAGATATAACCGATTCAATCTAGTGGCAACTCATGAACTTTAGACCAACTAGCTGTGGAGCCTGCATGGGACTGGACTAGGCCCTCTGCATAAGGAAGATAGTTGTGTAGCTTGATCAGCTTAAGAGGCCCCCTGGCAGTGAGAATAGGATCTATCTCTGGTACATGAACTGGCTTTTTGCAGCCCATTACCTATGGTGGGACACCTTACACAGCCTTGATGCAAGGGGAGGGGCTTGGATCTGCCTCAACTGAATGTACCTTGCTTTGCTGACTCCCCATGGGAAGTCTTACCCTTTTGGAAGAGGGGATGGGGGTGGGGTGGAGGGTGGGGAGTAATAGGAGGAAGGATGAAAGAGGGATCTGTAGTTGGTATGTAAAATGAATTAAAAAAGAAGGAAAAGTCTGCCTTGCCAATTTCTATTCCCATTCCTGTTAATTTGAAATGCCTTCAATAACCTTGAGGTAAAGGATTTTTTTGTCTTAACACTAATGCCTCTTGAAGGCCATTTATGTCACACTTCAGGAGTCTTTTCTCATTATCTGAGGAACCATGAGGGAGTGAAAAATCTCTATCCTTATGGGAACTGAAATGGAATGTATGTTGAGAACATTGACTGTTTATCTCACCTAGTTCTAATGTTTTTTTTTATTGTAAACAGTATTGGAACTCCAACATAATCTACTTCCAATTTGTAGAGTTTGTCCAGTGATAGGAAACTATTTGCTCACTTACTGAACCAGTTTGATATAGTTTAAAAATCCAGACCATCACATATTTCTTCCATTACCCAGTTTCTTTCTCTTTTTACTTTTCCTAATAGTCTAAGATACTTAAGGTTTAGTTAGCATTTCTGTATGACAATATAGCCCTCCTTGTATTATGGTTTTTGGCTATCACTTTGAGAGTAAGAAATGTAGAATCTAAGGTCCCACCCGGTCTGAGATGAACTCCATTTTAATATGATCCCCATGTGATTTGTATAACCATAGAATTAGAGAAGCAATGACAGTGGATACGTTACAAGGCAGTAATGTATTTGGTGAGACAGAGGCTAAAATTAATCACCCTATTTTGTTTTGGAACATACATCAAAGATAATGTATTGGACATTTGTGCTTTTACTTTGAGGAAATAGAAACCAAACTAGAGATTTTTAGAAACATCTCCAAAGGAACATCAAAATATAGCTCACATAACTAAATGAGTCCATTTGTAACTAACTATTTGTAATTGTTATTAGCTGACAGACAGACTTCAATAGGAACTGACAGCCAAATCAGGGAATAAAGCTAAGCATCACTCGGAGTAATATAGAGTTGTAGATGGCATTTACAGAACCATCCTGGGTAAGTCATTAATATGCAGAAAAGAGATGAAAACAGAGCCTAGCTTCAGCCTTCTTGGATATTTCCACCTGATTTCTTTGCAGCTAGTTTCTTGAGACTAAGCAAGGGATGAGAATCAAGTTTTTAATATGTTCTTGATATAAACAAAGTGCGATTATTCTTGGGATACTAAAGAGGTGGTGTATGCAACTCTGCACTAATCTTATTTGATAAGGCTTCGATTGATTTCTTTTTCTGTGCATTTTGAAGTGCTGTATCTTATCAGTAGCTTTCTCTGAGGAGACTTACCAGAGAAGCTCATTACACCACACACATAAAAAAAAAAAAAAAACCTTCCAGTGAGGTAAAGGGATCAATGCTTATTATGCTCAGTCTTAGAGCTGATGGGCATCCATGCGTAGAGAGAGCTACACATGGTAAGTTGAATTTGAGACTACTTGTTCCTTGATAAACACCCTAGGGAGCCCTGCACCCAAACTCCATTTTTTCAGATTTTTTGGAAATTGACTTATTAGTTTTATTCATTTTGTCATCATGTAGTCCTAAGCATTCTCAGTTTAAAACAGAGTAGATGCATACAAAGAAACTATGAGGATGTATTAGTCAAAACAAAGTAATAAACAACTTTCTCATACTCTGATAAATTATATTTATAAAAATCAGTCAATAGGTTTTTCTTTGGAGGAGAAAAGAGCTATCAGTATCTAATTTCTGTCTTAGAGTTCATCAACACACTATTACTAGCTCTTAATTTACACTTGTTCATTTGTGGACAGTGGACATCTCTACATGCTGAACTCTGCACTTAGTGTGGGGACTGCTGATTTTCCCATTAATGTATAGTTAATTTGAAGAGAATGGATATTGTCACACTTATTTCACAGAGCATATTTGTACTTTACCTGGGAACCTCTAAATGCTTAATTTAAAGTAGTGTCTCTTTTGTGGGATTCTTGATTCTCAAAATATAGAAGAACATGAGGCAAGGAGGTTTTGGATTCCTTCACACCATTTAGACAACTGCCACTTCTAACTGTTAAGAATAAGGCTTTCATCAAGTAGAAGATTCTTAAGAGTTTGAGATCCAATTTTTCTCATATCAATGATGGTATATCAGTTTATTAAATCCTGACATTTTTGATACTCTAACTACTAAAGAAGACATAGGCTCAAAGTACATCATATAAACCTACAGAATTTCTAAAGAATAAATGAGAATATTATTAAAAAGAAGACAAGTATTTTAAAATTAGAATTTATTCAAAGAAATATACAAAAGAATTATAGTAATATGCCCAAAGATTTGAAAATTTACATAATTGGAACATTTTCTAAGAAAGTAAAAGTTATTAAATTTGACATGAGTAGAGTTAGAATGACTTAATAGAGCATTAAAGAGTTTTTTGTTCTCAAAATTCTCTTCCCTTTCATAAGCCATTATGACTAGATAATTCTTAGTATTAAGGCTATCAAATCTTTAAAGTAATATCCAGTCTATCCAAGCAGTCCCAACGCTAAGAAAAAGATAAAAGTCCAAATCTACTTCTAAGAGACTCAACAAGCTCTAAGATGTAAATCAGATAATAATAATGTTCCCTTTCTCCAAAAGTTTTTAACAAATTCCATTCATAAATTTAATGTTAAAGTAAATTTTAAAAATTACACATGATATAGAGGATATGTCAAGAAAAGTGTATATTAAAAAATGTTTTCATATCACTAAAAAAGACATTTGATTATCCCAAGAGATTTATGAGCCCTGCATTCTTTATAATTTGTGGGTTAAAATTCATAACAAAAATTTGGTAAGTGATAAATGGGATGTAAATGTGATCATGTTTCATTGTATACATGTATGAATTTTTCAAGAATGATGAACTTTTAATGTATGTCCTAAAATAGAGCAGGCCATTCATCAGGACCATGAGCAAACATTTTACAAAAATGTAAATATAAGAATTTACATTAACAACAGGATCAAGACAATAATCCTCACTGCCAATTCATTTTTCAGCTTCTTTTTGTGCCTTAAGATGCATTCATACTATTTTCAAAATACTTGTTAAAACACATATTATTACTCTGAGTCAGATAAGTAGTTTTTTTTTTACCTTAACACAGTTTCCTTCTAAAAAAATTTGCAAGATAATTTCTTTAATTATCATATTGCTCACTAACTAAAGAGAATTTGTTTCACCTTTTATAGACACATAATATCTTTGCCCCTTGTCATTTTTCGGATGTTTCTCTGAAATCACGCTGACACTGGTTCTATCTTGTCTTGACATGTAGACTATAATTATCTTCTATGTGTCAAATAAATCAAACAGAAGAGTTGAAAGACCTAACCTTACCCTCTCTTACGGTTTTCTAACTTGCGTAATTTCAGAAATAGTAACATCTTTCATTTTCCAAAGCAGGATTTAAATCTTTGATCTACTGTTCTCTGAATTCTCATTATTACTAGAAGTATGATGGCGACTGGTTTAGAAGCAAAGCTACTAGCACCACTGCAAAAGGGGTGAAAACCCACTGTTCCTTGTGAACAAACAGAATACATTTAACTGACAAATTAACAACCAAAAGAAACCCATATATTACAGGCTCAAAATTTACATAGGTGATACACACAAAGTTCCAATCAGAAGCATATTAATTATAAATGCTGAATAAGTAATCTGGGAATAAATTTACTTTAAAAACTTCTGTTTTCTTGGAATGTTATTCTTAAAGATTCTGGTGACTTTAATTTTTACATATTCTTTATTGGTTCTATAATCATAGTAAATTGGAAACAAGTTATAGTCAAACACAGGATAAGCTTATTTCTTGTGTTTTGTTTGTGCTGACAACAGATGATGTTATTTTGTTCTAGTGAAACACATGCAGTTGGAAAGACAGTGGCACTTTGTAAGCATAACCAGGAAAGCAAATGAGGATTACTACAATAAACACTCCAGAAATTAATCCATATATGCACATGCAACTCTTTTTGGCAAAGGCACCAAAATTATGCATTGGGGAAAGTATTCCAATAAAAGATGCTGGGAGCACTGGATAAATTCAAATTAATGAGACTAGTTCCTCCTACCATACAAAAGTATCAACTAAATATGTCAAATAACTAAATATGAAGACCTAAATCTATGAAATTATTGTTAGAAAATATAGAGAAAACATTTTAAAACAAATGGGCAAATATTTTTCTGTTTTTGAGCACATACATGTAAATGTATGCATATTATACAGAGTGTATTATGTTTATATGGGATGCACACATATATGTGCACCTGTTTGAAAGAGGGTAACCTTGGGTGCCATCCACCTTGTTTATTGAGACAGGTTTCTTTCCATTGACCTGGAGATCATCAAGTAGGCTAGACTGGCTGGCCAGAAAGTCTATGAATCTGTGTCCACATTTCCAGCGTAAAAAAAAATTCAGGTGTGTGTTACCACATCTGGCTTTTACTCATGGATCCTGGAAATTGAACTTGGGTCTCATGCTTACATGATGTTCTAGTTTTCTTTCTGTTTTTTTGATAAAACACTCTCACAAAAGCAACTTAGGGGAAGAAAGGATTTATTTGACTTATGGTTCATCATTGAAGGAAGCCTGGGCAGGAACCCAAAGCAGGAATCTGAAATAAAAATTATGCTTGTTGGCTTGCTTATGTTTAGTTATCTTTCCTCTACAGTTCATGATCATTTGCCTAGGGATGGTGCTAATCACAGTGGACTGGGATCTCCTACATCAATTAATAATCAAGGCAATCCCCCATAGACATACCCAAAGGCCAATCTGATCTAGGCAATTCATCAATTGAGATTTCCTTTCAGAGGACTCTTGATTGTGTTAAGTTGACTATTAAAGTTAACTAGTACATATGGTAAGTACTTTATCAACTGAGCTCTCTAGCCTCCCAAAGATGTTTTATAAGACCCCAAATGGACCGTCAACAAAAGCAAAATCAGAGAAATATGATTATGTCAAACTAAGAAATTTCTTTACATCAAAGGAAGCAATCAGTGGATATATGAGACAAACTACAGGTGACTGAAAATACTATTTTATGAGAAGAGATTCATATGCTGAATATATAAAGCACTAAAAATTTTTATACCACCAAGTAAATAGTACAACTGAAAATGGGCTGTGGATCTGAACAGACACTTCCCCCTCGCCAAAAAAAAGACATACATGGCCATCAGGTATGTCAAAAAATATTCAACACCATTAGTCATCAAGGAAATGCAAATCAAAATGAAAATGAGATATCATCTTATCCCAGTTAGAATGGCTATTTCTGAATCCCCTGTCAAAAAATAAAGAAAGAAAAGAAAACCTCACATATCAGTTGTCGAAAATAAAAAATACCAATCTAGTTGGAAAATGGATTGGAACAGGAAGGATAAGTGGGTAGGGATTGGCAAAGGGCATCAAACACAAAAAGGAAGAATTAATTCTGGATTCCCATGACACTAGAAGAGGGACTAGCAATGTCCTATGACATATTTGAAACCAATTAGGAGAGTATTAAAATCCCTGACACATAGAAGTAATTAATATTTGAGGAGCTGGCAGCGATTCTTTTCAAGATTTGATCACTACACATTATATACATGTGTTGTCGTACTCTACCCATAACAGTGTATGAATACTATCTGAATAAAAAATAATTAAAAAATTAGAGAACCTGTGTACCTTGCATCTGATATCACTCAATTATGTCTTGTAAACTGTAGTATAATAACACAACCAGGACACTAATATTGAATGAATGCATCAAAATTGTTCAATTGTCCTTAATTTTACTTTTACTCACTCAAGGTTCTGAGCAACTCCATCGGCACAAAAATGAGTATTCTTAAGACTAGCCCATCTTCCTTAAGCTTCCCTTCCCCGTTTTTAACTAGAGGCAACCAGTATTCTGGTCTCTTTTGATACGATTTTGTTATATTAAGGAATATAACACCAGTAGCACAGACACTGAGAGAAACAATTAATCAATGGGACCTCTTGAAACTGAGAAGCTTTTGTAGAGCAAAGGACATGGTCAACAAAACAAAGCGACAGCTTACAGAATGGGAAAAGATCTTCACCAACCCCACATCTGACAGAGGGCTAATATCCAGAACATATAAAGAACTCAAGAAATTAGACATCAAAATACCCAACAGTCTAATTAAGAAATGGGCTATAGAGCTAAACAGAGAATTCTCAACAGAATAAACTCTAATGGCTGAAAGACATTTAAGGAATTGCTCAACATCCCTAATCATCAGGGAAATGCAAATCAAAATGACTCTGAGATACCATCTTACACCTGTCAGAATGGCTAAGATCAAAACCACTGAAGACAGCTTATGCTGGAGAGGATGTGGAACAAGGAGAACTCTCCTCCACTGTTGGTGGGAATGCAAGCTTGTACAGCCACTTTGGATATCACTATGACAGTTCCTTAGAAAACTGGGAATCAATCTCCCCCAAGACCCAGCTATACCACTCTTGGGCATATTCCCAAGGAATGCTCAATCATACCACAAGGGCACATGCTCAGCTATGTTCATATCAACATTGTTTGTAATAGCCATTACCTGGAAACAACCTAGATGCCCTTCAACTGAAGAATGGATAAATAAATGTGGTACATATACACAATGGAGTACTACTCAGCAGAGAAAAACAAGGACATCATGAGGTTTGCAGGCAAATGGATGGATCTAGAAAAAAATCATCCTGAGTGAGGTAATCCAGACTCAGAAAGACAAACATGGTATGTACTCACTCATAGGTGGATACTAGATGTAAAACAAAGGATGACTAGACTGCTACACACAACTCCAGGGAGGCTACCTAGTAAAGAGGACCCTAAGAAAGACACAGGGATCACCCAGCGACAGAGAAATGGATGAGATCTACATGAGCAAACTGGACATGAGGGGGGGGCGGTGTAACGAAGGGCAAGGGTCGGGGGAAAGAGAGCTTAGGGGAGCGGGAGATCCCAGCTGGATCAAGAACAGAGAAGGAGAACAAGGAAAGAGGTACCATGATAAATGAACATCCCATAGGAATAGTAAGAAGCAAAGTGCTAGAGAGGTCCCCAGAAATCCAGAGATACCTCCACAATAGACTACTGGCAATGATCGAGAGAAAGCCTGAACTGACCTACTCTGGTGATCAAATGGCCAAACACCCTAACTGTTGTGGTAAAACTCTCATCCAGTGACTGATGGAAGCAGATGCAGAGATCCATGGCCAGGCCCCAGGTGGAGCTCCAGGAGTCCAATTGGCAAGAAACAGGAGGGATTGTATGAGCGAGAGATGTTGACACCATCATTGGAAAAAGCACAGCGACAAATAGCCAAACTAGTGGAAACACATGAACTGTGAACCAATGGCTGAGGAGCCCCCAACTGGATCAGGCCCTCTGGATAAGTGAGACAGTTGATTAGCTTGAACTGTTTGGGAGGCCCCCAGGCAGTGGGACCAAGACCTGTCCTTAGTTCATGAGCTGGCTGTTTGGAGCCTGGGGCCTATGCTGGGATACTTTGCTCAGCCTGAGTGAAGGGAGGAGGGGACTCGACCTGCCTTGACTGAATCTACCAGGTTGAGCTGAATCCCCAGGGGAGTCCTTGCCCTGGAGGAGATGAGAATGGGGGGGTGGATTGGGGGGAGGACTGGGGGGGCGTGGTGGGAGGAGGGAGTACAGGGGAATCTGTGGCTGATATGTAAAATTAAATTAAATTATAAAATTAAAAAAATAAAAAAGGATGTTATCTAAATAAAACAAATAATTTTTAAAATAAGAAGCTGGAGAGATAGCTCAATGGTTAAGAGCATATATTGCTATTGTTGCAGACCTAAATCCAATCCACAGTACCCACATCAGGCAACTCACAACAGCTTGGAACTCTGGGTGCTCATGGCTTCTCTGGGCAACTACACTCACAAGTACATACCTACAATAAACATACACAGTGGTGGCTATTCTTGGTTGTCAACTTGACTACAACTGAAATGAACTACAATCCGGAAATAGAGGGCATACCCATGAGAGATTTTTCTGTTTGGTTTGAAGTAGGTGAATCTACTTCTGGTCCAGACCCTTGAGCATATCTATTCCATCAGTGGCATTGGAGCCCACTTTTTTTGAGATTCCAGCATATACTGAAGATCAGCTGAGGCACCTAGCCTTGTGAACTGAGCAACTACTGGATTCTTGGAGTTTTCATTCACAGCCAGCTATTGTTGGATTAGCTGGACTGCAGCCTTAAGCCATTTCAATAAATCCCATACATACATACACACACACACACACACACACACACACACACACACACACACACATATACACATATATATGTATACACACATATATATTAGAGAGACAGTGAGAGAGAGAGTGATTCATTCTATAAGTTCTGTTACTCTAGAGAACCCTAATACATACACATAAATGCAACCAAAAATAATAAAAATAAGTGTCTTAAAATTAAAAAGAATGTTATCTAAATAAGATTTTTTGATGTTATATAAATAACCCTTTTGGAATTTGGTGGGTTTTTTTCACTCAGCATAATTTTCAAAAGATTCATTCTAGTTGTCTGTATTGATAACCAATTCTTTTTATGAGTGAGTAATGGTCCATGGGATGGATAAAAGCATGATTTGTTTAACCATGTACTCATTGTGGGACATCTGTGTTTCCAGTTTTTGGTGCTATGGACAGATCTGCTTTGAATATTTGTGGACAGATTTTTGAAGGTTAAAAAATTTCAATTTCCCTTGAATAAATGCCAAGAGTAAAATTATTACTCTTTGTGTGACAATTACAGGTTTAGTTTTAGAAGAATCTGTCAAGCCATTTTCCCTACAGGCCACACCACTACACATTCCTATAAGAAGTTCATGGTTGATTCTGCTTGGTGTCTTTACATACTTGCCAGCATCTGGAGGGTGACTAAATTTAGTCAATGTAAAAGATTTTGAATGCATTTTTAATTAATACAGTAAGTTCTTTAATTGTCGCTAATTCAAATAGTTAAGGACAATAAACAATGACAATAGCAAACTTGGGACCCAGTACAATCCAACCCCCTTCTTCATCCTTTTTACTTCTTTCTATTTATTCATCTAATGAAAGTTTTTACTCTTTATTAATTTTAAAATTAATTAATCAATTAATTAATTTTCCCCAGCCCAATCAGAGTTTCCCCTCCCTGTTTTCCTCCCTGTCCCTCCCCCTAACCTCTGCCCACCATCCATTCCTCTTCCATTCCCTTCAGAAAAGAGCAGGCCTTCCATGTGTATCAACCAGCAATGGGATGTCAAGTTGCAGCAAGACTAGGTACTTCCCTCCTATCAAGATTGGACAAGGCAACCCAGCAAGAGGAAAGGGGCCCAAGAGCAGGCAACAGAGTCAGACAGCCCCCACTCCCTCTGCCAGGAGTCCTACAAGAAGACCAAGCTATACAGCTATAATGTATGTGTAGATGGCCTAGGTCAGTCCCATGCAAGTTCTCTGGTGGCATTTCAGTCCCTCTTATCCCCCTAAGCCCAGGTCAGTTGACTCTGTGTGTTTTTCCATGGCCACTCTAATCCTTCCTCACCCTATTCTACAGGACTTTCTGAGATCCTCCTAATGTTTGGCTGTGGGTCTCTGCATCTGTTTGCATCAGTTGCTGGGTGAAGCCTCTCTGATGATAATTTTGCTAGGCAATCATCTACAAATAAAACAGAAAATCATTGGGAATCATTTTATTGACTTTTTTCTTTTTTGCTAATCATGTTTGGTTCTATCCTAGGTCTTTGGGCTGCCCAGTCTCTGGGTCCTGTCTCTCTAGACATTGTCGTGGGTGGGCTCCCTCTCATAGTATAGATTTAAAGCTGGACCAGTCATTGGTTAGCCACTCACATAATTTCTGCACCACCTTTACCCCAGCATATCTTGTGGGCAGGGCAAATTGTAGGTCAGAGATTATGTGGCTGGGTTGGGGTCCCGATTCCTCCACTGGAAGTCTTAGCTGGTTATAAGAGATGGTCGGTTCATGTTCGTATCTCCCATCACTAACAGTCTTAGCTAGAGTCATCCTTATAGATTCCTGGGACTTTCCATTACACTAGGTTTCTAGCTTATTCCAGAGATGCTTATGGTTCCAGTTGTCTTTCCCAGTACTCTCTCTGTCCGTTCTCCTCCCCACCTGATCCCTCCTGTTCCCATGTCCACCTCCCCATCTAGACCTCTTCCCCCATCTACTTGTGATGTCTATTCCATTTTAATCAAGGTTTCTCACGTGAAACATTACAGGCCTTTCAAGTGGAGTTGGACAAATGCTTTCTGGTGATTTACAATCTTTAGCAGCATTTTCACCCAACCTCAGTCTACAAGATATGTGCAGCATGCTACAAATCCTCTCCCTTCCATTCTATTAATGTTATGACAACAAAAAAGTGTCTTCAGGAATTGCTGAATGTCCCTGGGGAAGGGGATCTTGTCCATTTAAAAACCCTGTAATCTATTCTGACATTGTAAGTCTACATAAAACAAGAGTATCAATGCCCATTTGTCTCCTTTAGGCTCTTTCTCTTTTTTTTTTTTTTTTTTTTGAAATTAGAAACTTTTCTTAATACCCCACTCTCCTACTCTTTTCCAGCCAAATCCCTCAACTCATCATTCTGATCTGTAAAATCATAAACCTGCTCTGATGACTTACTGGACTAAGACCAAAATGAAATTGCTTTCATATAGTCTTGTACAGGCTATTAACTCTCAAATTTTCTTCATCATCCACAAATGTACCAACCTCAACTTGTTTGGTGGATACTAGTACCAGGGTGGAAGCAAACTCAGAATATTTACAAGATGAAAGGGGAAAACAACCCTGAATTATAAGCTTTAAAAAGTGGGACTGGGACAGATTAGAAAGAAATCATTTTCAAACAGATAATGCTGCAAGTTGGGAAAAACTGTAATTCTAGTCCCTATACCTACAGATTCCCATGGACATCTAATATCACTTTGGATATATGTCAAAACACCAGGCCCCCACTTCTTCATCTATTAAAATGCTTCACATCCTCCAAAACTCAGATCAAGTGCTATCTCTTCTGTAACACCTTCTGCAATCCTCCCAGCCGCAACAAAATAATCCTTTCTTAGGTTTTGCCAACATTTATCTCCACCGTGATCGTTACAGGGACTTATGTCTTTCAGTCCATGCTCTGATTCTGTGCACATCTGTCTCTGTCCTCAGATATCTAGCTTCTCAGGTTATGTTTAACAGTGATTTTAAGAGCAGAGAAAAAATACCTGTGGAGGAGTACAGTAGGCCCCCAGAAATCAGAAAAGGTGGAGAAGCAGCAGGTAGTAGAAAGACAATGAAAGAGACAGGGATTTTTCAAGTGAGAATTTTTGAGGGCCTTTGGTGCTAATCCCTCCTTCAAATTTGGATCCAAGCAATCTTTGAGACAGAGTAGAAATCCTGTTAACTTTTGTTTTCTTTTTGCTGTTTATTTTTGAGATTATAATTTCCCCTTCTCTTTCCTCCCTCCAAACCCTCTCATATATCCCTTAAAATTCATGGCCTCTTTTTTCACTAATAGTTATTGTGTGCATTTATGCATTTATATTTTTTAATATAATCTGTTAAGTCTGTATAGTGTAACTTGTATTATGTTTTCAGGGCTAACCATTTGGACCCCAGTCCCAATGAATATATCTCCCAAATGTTCTAGCACCTATGGCTCAGAAACATTGCAGAAGAAAGAGAGAGGAAAGCTTGTAAGAGCCAGAGGATCACGGAGTTTACTTTGAGATTGTGTCTCCTAAGAATGCCACAAGCTGCACCCATAAAATCTCACCAGCAAGGATTTTCTTAGTCAGTGGTTCTCATCTGTAATCATCTGGACAATTCCATGAAACACAGGTTGCTGGGTAGCACTCTGTGAACCTTTGTTGAGTCTGATATAGGGTTTGAGAATAGGCTATCTTTAGCAGGTTTCCAAGTGATTCTGTTAGTGGTCCAAATTATGAGAACCATTGATTCATCTGATTTGTATTGACTGTATGGGGTTACTTTCATGCTATATCACAACCTGTAAAGACCACCCAAGCTGCATGGCCACTGAAAGCAGTACAAGTAACTGCATAGTAGAACAAAACTGAGAAGCACTTCTTTCCTGAAACAAGTCTAGAATCTTCTATGGGCATGGGAAATGGAGTTGTCTTAATGATTAAACAAGCATTTAGTGCAGGTACCCACATTCATCTATGTATTCCTGAAACACTTTATGCACAATAGTTGGGGAATCATCTGAAAAAATTCATTGCTTTGAATGGAAAGATGAGTTTAAAATCTTTGTAACTCTTGCATAATCCTGTCATAGAGCAATTTCCTAGTCAAATGGTTCTTGCCATTGTTGTTCTTGAAGCAAATAGTCTCATAGTAACAGCCTTTTCAATATAATGTTAAATAAGGAGTTACAAACAAAAAAGAGGACATGTTTGGGAGAATGAATAGTCAGTTTTCAAGAAAAAAAAGTCTGAGGGTGGAGAGACAGAACGCTTAGTAAAGTACTTGCTGACAAGCAGGAGAACCCAGATTCTATGTACCTGTATCTCCACACAAAGCTGGGAAAGCTGGTGCACACCTGTCATCCCAGTACTAGGGAAGTAGAGAGAGGAGGAGTTTGGGGGGTTGCTGGCTAAGCAGCCTAGCTGAATCAGTAAGTGCCAAGTTCCGTGAAACAAACTGCCTCAAAAAATAGAGTAGAGAATGATGGAGAAAAATCCCAATAACATCTCTAGGTCTCCATATACATACACACACACACACACACACACACACACACACACACACACACACACAGGTGCAAATATGCAAAAGATGTAAAGACATAGAAGACTGATGTAGGCTGCAAATAGTGCCATTATGGAATTGGTTGGGGGATGCACATCTTCATGTTCTCTTTCCCTGTATTTCTCTCTCTCTCCCCTTTGTGTGTGCAAAGTGATGTAACTAGCTGCAGCATTGGGTAATGCCCCATCAGGAAGCCATATAGCAAACGAAACCGCAGGCTATCAGCTAAGCATGACACTAACAATCTCAAGAATATATTAAGCAGTATCAGATCCTTCATGTGGAGCCTTGAGATGACACAGTAGAGTCAGTTAAGCCATATGTTGCTCCACAGAAGCTGAAATAATAAATACGAGTTATTTGAAGTCACTCAGTTTGGGGGTAATTTGTCATGCAGAAATATTTTAACTATGCACATTCTCGCCTACAAAATAATGTTTTCTGTAGTGCATTAAAGAAGTGGTGGGAGAGAGGGAGTCTTAAAGAGAAAGCAGTGTGACAAAAACATTTCTGACTTCCCCATAGGAATTCTCTTCTTGCTTGTTACACAAACTTGTTGCTAATCTGGGAAACAACTGCTTAAAACAACTGTTAAGAGATTGCATGAGCAGGGGTGAACAGCCAAGATCATGACGGGGAAACCCACAGAGACAGCGGACCTGAGCTAGTGGGAGCTCATGAACTCTGGACTGACGCTGGGGAACCTGCATGGGACTGATCTAGGCCCTCTTAATGTGGGTGACAGTAGTGTGGTTTGGTCTGTTTGAGGGGCCCCTGACAGTGGGACCAGGATTTATCCCTGGTGCATGAACTGACTTTTGAGAGCCCACTCCCTAGGGTGGGATACTTTGCTCAGCCTTGATGCAGCGGAGAGGGGCTTGGACCACCACAACTTCATGTGCCAGACTTTGTTGACTCCCCATAGGAGGCCTTACCCTCTATGTGGAGTGGGGGGGGGGAGGCAAATGGGGAGAGGTGGAGGGGAGTGGGAGGAGAGGAGAAAGGATAAACTGTGGTTGGTATGTAAAATGAAAAAAAAACCTTAAAATTAAAAAAAATGTTAACACCCACTTTTCGAGAACTAATTAGAGCTGTCCTTATTATTCAAACTCCCCAAACCTAATTCTGCCACACCACTCACCTTATTTCACATCAAGATGACAAAAGTGTAATATTTACAATAAATAAAGGTGACTTGTCTTGCTTACACTTTCTGGTCCATATATAAATTAATTTGTATTTTCTTTCAGTTACACAAGACTCATAAATAATGTAGCTATGACCTGTCCGTGGTTAGAGCCCATAAAGTACTACAACTACTCAAAAAAGTCTCACAAAGAACATTCATTTCTTAGCCATCCAATTTTCATCTCATGTTTATTGACTGCCTATATTGAGAAACACACTGTTCTTTGAACAGCAATGAAAAAATGGCCATGAAATTATTGTACTAATATTTCCTTTCAAAATTACAGTGGATGTCCCATGTTTGCAGTGATTTTGTTTTAGCACTATCTATGTTACCCACATTGTAAGAATATTACCATTTCTGGAAAGCTGTCAGTGAAAAAAAGGGTGATTCTTAGGAATAGAACTCTGGCATTGACAGGTGCTTCAACCAGTTTTTTGAAAACTGAAATGCTAGCAACAGATCCTTTTATTGTTGCTGGTGTGACATTTGACTTGAGATTTGAAACTTTTGGCTGGCTATTTCCCAGGGGGCTACAATGAAAGCTTAAGGGCTTTCTCTGTAAAGATGAACCACAATGAGGTAGACGCCAACGTGTGTCTGACATGAATTCAGCTCTGCTTGCACAGTTGAGCATATAGCACAACAGCTCATAAAAGTGCACATCCCTTAGGGTTCCTAGAGATCACTGGAAGTAAACAAAAGACAGAATGAGCTCATGAGACAAGTTGCTTGTAAGTGGAGAGAGAGAGAGAGAGAGAGAGAGAGAGACTAATTCGAGCAGAGGCAATTTGGCAATGCATGTGAGGAGAATTAATTTGTCATTTGTATAATCTTTTGATCTAACAATCTATTTCTAGGAGTTTATCCTAAGGGGTAAGTGCTATGAAAGGAATCAGAGGGCTTTGAAAATTTTATGGCTATGTGAACATTTACTATAAAATGATGCTTATGAAAAAAGAAATTAGAAAAGCCTAAATGTGCACAAAAGAGACCAGATAAATTAATTACTGCATAATTGCACAGTGGGGTGTAATTCAGTCATTAAAATAATATTGCATAAAATAACTAATAACTAGGTCAATATTAATATTCCATATGTATTATAGACTTAAAAAGCAAGTTAAGAAGTGACAAATACAGTGTATTCATATCCATCAGTAGCTCATAGTTCAGCAGGAAGGGTAGGGCCACATGGATTTCTCTCTACTCTATGACTGACTGTTAACGGGCCCAGTTTAGGCTCATTGTAGGCCACCTCTTCTGCTGTGCAACTGTGATTACATTGGCCATGTCATACTCAAAAGACAGTGTTCCACAGCGCCCACACACACACCTGACGCTCTGGCTCTGATTTTCTTTCTACTGTGCAAAAAGAGAGAATTTCTTAATTAGAGTTCAGTTGAAGCAAAAAAGTATATAAATAGACTAAAATACACAATTTAATAAATACTTTGAGTCAGTTATGCTGCTTCTTTCTAAGAGGCCCAACATAAAGAAAAGGGGATGACATATTGCAATCTTCTATGTATGACAAACCAATTTGGCCTTCAACCCAATGTATAGATGCTTTAATGGGCTAAAGTATGCTGTGAATACTATTAAATCCAGGCGGAGGACATTTTAGAAACACCCAAAATTAGAATTTGTGAAGTTTCTAAAAGAAGAAAGACTTTTGCTGGATCTTGAAAGAATGGATATTTAAATCAGTAATAACTAGGGCTCACGAGTGAGGGCATAAGTGTGTCACTGATGAACTGTAGACTGGACAGACACACACTAAAGAAAGAATTCTCAAAGTGTCATAAAGCCACTCACTAATTCCTGGTGTTTTTACAGCAGCATCTAGCTAAAGAATTAGTCTTAAGTATTTACAAGATTTCCCAAGGATGTTTTATTGGGTTGCTGTTAAAAATTATTCATTCATCTTTCCAGTTCAGAAGGCAGAATACACTTACTCACCCCTTAGTTTTCGATTCATCTACTGACTTGTGTTTCACAACTGAATATCAAGAGATGGGAGGCTGAGACTGGGAAGGCAGCTCTGTTGGCAGAGTACTTGCCAACAATCATAAGGATCAGAGTATGAATCCCCAGTACACACATAAGAATCAGGGTGTAGTGGTGTGCATTTGTAATCCAACCACTGGGAAAGCAGATCCCTGGAGCTTGCAAGTCATTCTTGCCTAGCAGAGTCAGTGAGCTCTGGGTTCAGTGAGAAACCATGTCTTGGAAAATAAGATGGAGAGTAAACACCTGATGCCAGCATCTGGCCTCCACATATGCATGCTCATATATGTATATATACATATACCAGAAGGAGAGAGGAAGTGAAGAGAAGAGAGGAGAGGGGAGGAGAGGAGAGGAGAGGAGAGGAGAGGAGAGAAGGAAGAGTGGAAGAGAGGGGAGGGAAGAGCAAGGGAGGGGAGGAGAGGAGTGAGAAGAGAGGACTTGAAAGGCATTTGTGCAATAGGGTTCTTTTTTTTTCATTGATATCTCCAAAAGAAGAACTCACTGTGGCCAGCTCACTGCTCTTAGGAGGAAACAGAACAGAGTCTTCACACATTAACCACCATCTAGCTAATCTCGAAATTTCTGAGCTTATGGTTGTATGCCTCTAAGGTTCTACAATTTGAAGATTTTGGGGATATGTGAAAGTATTGTGACCATAGTTGCACCAATTAAAGCTATTTCCTGATATAATGTGCATAACTCCAGTATAATTCACATTTCATGAGCAAGTGATTCATCACAGCTTGTATTTTTTATTGTATGATGAATAGGTATGTAATAGAAAGAGGTGTTGTGTTTAGAATTTTTGTGAAAATGAAGATTCCTATGCACCCCAAAGAAATGATAATGCTAATGATCCTGGGTTTCTGAAGGCAGAAGAGGGCAAGAGCGGAATGTGGTGTTGGAGCCAATACTCCAGGATGTATCTGGTACTCAACTAAATGCTTTATTTGGCAAGAAGCAGAGATGCACTACAGATCTTTAAAACCCTTCCAGATACATTATATTTATGGACTAAAAGACTCTAGATTACAATGGCATCATTCCGGCCCAAATGGAACTATAAATTTAAGCTTAGTCATTACACAAATGCACAAATTGATGATAAAATGTAAAAAGAAAAGCAAAGGCCAGGAATAGCCATGGAAAGCTTGAAGAAGCAAAAAGTCAAAGGAGTTTTTAGATGGTAAGACTTCATTAATCTTACAATTAATTCTATATGACACTGTCATAGGCCAATGTAACAAAATAGAGTCCAAAACAAGCCACCCATGTACAGGAACAAGCTTTGTGACAAAAATTGACCCTTAAGTGCAATAGGGAAAATTGTACTTATCTACAAACTATATTGAATTATTTAAAAGTACAACTGAAAAAATATTGATCCATATATGCAAATTAGTATCCAAATCAATTTTAAACAGGTAACAGATTTAAGTGTAAAAGTACAAAAACAAGGATATATAAAATACATTTTTCAAGACTTATGAGTAAGCAAATGCTTCTGAAGAGTAAGCAAAATTGACAATTTTTGCATAATTCTAATTTTTTTTTTTTGATTTTTCGAGACAGGGTTTCTCTGTGTAGTTTTGGTGCTTGTCCTGGATCTTGCTCTGTAGACCAGGCTGGCCTTGAACTCACAGAGATCTGCCTGGCTCTACCTCCCAAGTGCTGGGATTAAAGGCATGTGCCACCACTGCCAGGCTCCATTCTAATTCTTTAGTACCTGTAGCTGGAGTTTTCTCCAGTCCTGCCTGGCCCACAGTCAAGACAAATCTCTCTTACCCTGCCCCTCCCCCAACTTTACAAAGGAACATTAGGTGACTGTCCAGGCTGCCAGCTGTCTCTGTCTACTCTCGCAAGACTCCCGAAAGTTGCTTACATCCTTCTCCCATTTCTTAGGTAATATTATATCCTTCTGAGGTCTTTGATGTAGTTGAAGACAGATAGTTATAATTTTCCTTAGTTATGATAAAAGATAAGTTACATATGAAACCTTAGACTCACAAATATAAGATAGATAGGATATCTTCTTTAATTTTGCCAAATACAAATAGACTAGTTATTATAAATAGACTAGATATTATAACTGTAATTCTTGCTTGATAATTGTTTTGTTATCTGTAATTTTACTATATGAAATTTAAAGCCTTCCTTTTTGAAAAAAAGAAAAGGGGAAGTGCTGTGGGATGTTCTGTATGCTAAATGTGTTGCTCTGATTGGTTAATAAATAAAACACTGATTGGCCAGTAGCCAGGCAGGAAGTATAGGCCAGACAAGGAGAAAGGAGAATTCTAGGAAGTGGAAGGATGAGGCAGAGAGACACTGCCAGCTGCCGCCATGACAAGTGAGATGTAAGGTACCAGTAAGCCACGAGCCACATGGCAACTTATAGACTAATAGAAATGGGTTAATTTAAGATAGAAGAACTAGATAACAAGAAGCCTGCCATGGCCATACAGTTTATAAGCAATATAAGTCTCTGTGTGTTTACTTGGATGGGTCTGAGTAGCTGCAGGACTGGAGGGTAAGAGAGATTTGTCCTGACTGTGGGCCAGGCGAGACTGGAGAAAACTTCAACTACAAGTACCATTTATGGTACTAAAGATTTAGGTCCCATTATGGTACCTCAAGCTTCATTTTATAAGATTTCCACACTCTGATTTAAAAAAAAAATCAAAGTTTTGCTCACTAGTGATATAAGTTGTAGTGAGCATGGAATGAATGAGCTTCATTTACAAGATATTTTATTCACTAGTATTAGGGAGCAATAGTTAAAAAGTTGGGGTTTTCAACACAGTTTTCTCCAATATCAGTATGCTAATGGTGATAAAGTATCATAGAACAAAAAGACACTAACACTGCCTCACTGTTTTCAAACCATTTGCACCATGCCATGTAAGGTCCCAGTCTAACAAACATCCTTGGTACATTATCACAATCTGCAGACCACTGGCTACTTGATCCAACAATGGGGTTAAATCTCAAGTCTTAAGAGACCTGCTAAGCAGAGCTCACCTGGAGTGAAAATAAAAGACCTTTCAGGAGGATCTGAGTCAAGGCCAAAGATCAAGTCCATAGAAGCAATCCTTAATAGCATCTATCACATACTCAGTTTCAGGCATTTCAATAGCTGAATGGTTCTACAGAAAAGGACACTATAAAGATTAACTCCCAAGGACACAAGGAGGTGGACCAAGTAAGAGGAAACCTGAGCAGCAGCCCGATGTCCTCTCTTCTGTTCTGTGATATTCACAAACATGCAGGTGGTTGACCTCACCTGAAGAAGGCAGGATTCTGCCAGAAACGCTGCTGTTGGGTGAACTGTGGGCTATTTTTTCTTCTGCAGATGTGTGTCAGGATGGATTTGTGTCCCAAAGCAAAAAACTGGAGCATCAGCACTAAAGTCATTCCCCAGAGATTTCAGAACACCCCACAGGGAGCCCTCCCTTGCTCTGAGCATGGAAAGCACACTTGCTGATGTCACACAGCCTGGAAAAAGCAGAAAGTTCTGATTGCAGAGGGGGTGTGTGTGTGTGTGTGTGTGTGTGTGTGTGTGTGTGTGTGTGTGTATACTTACACATATATATGCATTACTCTGCCACTGACAACAGATTGAGAAGTATTCTGTAACCTATTACATATAGATACTCAGGTCAGACAAACTTGACCTACATATTAGAAGCTGCCTACTACAATTGTTTTTCTTGTTTCACCAGACAAGAAGGAAGTATTCCTGCCAGGGATAAAACAACAATGCATAGTATCAGTCTTAGAGAAGTGTTTTTCAAAGAGTCATTTTTCCCAATATATTCTCTCCCAAATATTGCTTCTACTGTGATGAATAATATGAGACAACAGATTCTCTGTTGTTCATCTGGCTTACTCAGACCTTGAATTTAGTTAGTTAACTTCTTGGTTCCTTTGACTGAAAAATTAATGCGTTAAAAAAACCATTTATTGCCTTCTTCAAGGTCGCCTGCAAGTAAAGACTCTATGAACATTTTAAACTTAGCCAATTACTTTTTGTTCTTTTGGCTCACTGTATTATGCAATAGCATGCTAATACCCAAATGTACTTAACCTTGCTGAAGACTAATTGATCAACTTTAAAATGATTTCAATTTTTATTTTAAAATGCACAAGTACAAAATATTTGCAGCATTACAGAGAGAGCTTTGATGATTTATTTCTGCAGAGCAGAAGCAAAAGAATTTTCATTAAAAAAAAAGAACCACTTCTTAATCTGAAAATGACTTTTCCCTTTACTAAAAGAAAAAAAAATCAGCCATTCATTTGAAATTTATGCATAACTGGCTATGCGTTAAATACACCAAATAGGCTTGTGATATTAGATATTAGTAATATATTTAGAGGCTTTTTTAGCACAATTAAGGAAACATGTCAACTTTCTTTCCCTTTATGCATCCTCCACATTTTAATTCCCAAATGGAGTCACAAATAGAGAAGAAGACAAGCTGTCGATCCCAAAATGTTTTGCCATAGCAATATTCCTTAGAACAAATGCTGGAGCAAGCTACGATTTCAACCTTTATGCCAGGAAGACAGTTCTGCAATGGACAAAGATCTGAGCAGAAAGTGCCCTTTCTGCTTTGTCTTATCCATTTAAATTGGAGTGGCCCTGGAATCCAAATCTCTCCTCCCAGTCAATTTCCTTCCCTGCTTCTTCTCTTGATTAAATGATGTTGGCTACATTCTGATGGGCAGTAGAGATTAATTCTGGATATGTACAGAATCCACCTGGCAAACCTGATAAAGGCAACTTCCAAGAGCAGAGATGAAACAAAGGCCTGAATAATAGCATAGAGGATTTGCAAAGGACAAAAATATAGGCCACCATTTAATAGTGACAGTAATTACTTAAGTAAAAGTCAAAACACTTGAAAAAAAGAAGAGGAAGGCAAGTAATAAATATTTAAAGCTAAAGCATGCCACTCTATTGATGTGCCACTTGGAACAAGACCCTCCTCAAGTTAGTTCACAACTGGTGTGCTGCCTCTACATCTTTATAATGGGCAAATTGAATTACAATTGATACAAAATGTGCATACGATTTCTTTAATCTCTTAGTGCCTTTTTACTCAAAGTACTGCCTGTGAACTCAGTGGCACTCATATCCAACCCAAATATACAAAATCAGAACCTGCATTTTAACCAGATCCCTAGGTGGTCTACATGTTTGGGATTTCCCTTCTCAGAACAGTTGTAAATGGTCTCCTTTCCTGTACTTACAATACTTTCCTAGATTGTAAAAGGATTGCAGTTGCCTCAGAAGATACAACTCTAAATAATTTGCCCACCTATCAGGTCTGTTCATGAATCAGTAGGGTCCTGGATGGTCCAGTCATATCAAATGTACAAAAAAAACCCAGGAGACTACATCAACTAGTGGAGGATCACAGATTAAGTTTCAAGAAGGCTGAAGTGATTATAGTACTAACTGGAAAATTTCTTGTTGTAAAGAACCATCTCCAGTCTCTTCATTTCCTTAAAAAATTCATGCAGCATATCTTAAAATAAATTTAGATTCCAGTTACTTGTGGGAGATGTTTCCAAATATTTATGACCTCAGACAGGAGACTGAATCAAGTCAGCTTCAAGGAAAATGCAGTGTGCTCAGAGTCGGTAATGATTTGACCCAGCACTTACTTTAGAAAGAAACTAACACATCACTGTGCTATTGTTACTCTGTGGAAAACCAAGCCCATGGTGAAATTATATGTGCAAAATTTTACAAATAATTGATGAGAGAGTTGGAATTAAAGGCCTAGGTTTATGAATCAAATCATTTCTATGTCTCTGCCCAATGTGCATATATGTGATCTGCAAGATTATTTGAGTTGTACAAATGTATGAAGTCTTCAGCTTTTCCTGTGAAGACAATTGCATCATCCAGTGCATTCAACAATGCCTTCACCTGCTCATTTGGAAACAGTTATTTTAAAATGAATTTCAAAAGCCATGTCCAAAAATAAAAAGAGGTGTAGTTCTGAAAAAATAGAGCTGTTTCAAAAGGAGCCAGGTGCCTGTTTGAGTAGTTAATGGATAATTTTAAGCATCTGATTGAAGTTAGCATTTATAACAATTATGGGTACCAATGGAAGCTTTACTGGAGAAGAGAAGAGGTGGTTTGAGTAAATTGCTTTCCAACTTGAGACGTGCAAAGTCACAATGAGGCCTGTTATTTTTCCCCCTGCCTTTGTCAAGCAGAAAAGAGATTTGGAAGGAAATTCGAAGGGCAAGCAAGTTCTCTCCCCTGAGCAAGTGCTAGATACTGAACATTCAGCTAACAGAATGAGATAAGAAAGCTAGTCGGCATGCTGCTCCAAAGCCTTAGAGGAAACACTGTCAGAAGAAGCTCAGAGGAAATCCCTCTATTCAACTTTAGATGGAGCTGAATTAGGCAAGATTATTGTTTAGTGTTCTTTTTCCTTAATCCCCAAAGGGTATCCCCTTAGTATATATCTCCTTGAAATGGTGTGTATCTTTTAAATGAATAAGTTATGTGCTAATCCATAATATTAGCTGTCCTAAAGAAAAACTAAGCTGTCAGCACATCAGCAAGGACTTGTTCCAGTGAACATGGTGGTTCTTATCTAAAACAGTTGAGAGTAACAAGTAACATCCTAAAGGTAAGACATGAGAAAAAACTGCCAAAGCAGCCAAGAATCTGACCCTAGATAGGTCATGGGCATAGGGGAACATCTAATACTATTGTTCTGCTAAAGGAATATAGTAATAAAATGACTCCTAATGACATACAACTATACCCATAGGTCAGTGCCTTGCTCAACTCACCTCAAAGAAGCTTCTTCTTGTAGCAGATGGGAATTAACACAGAGACCCACAACTGGACAACATGCAAAGTGCCAAAGACTTTGGAGCACTCAGTCCTAAATGGGATGTCTTCACCAAAGCCCTCCTGTCAAGGCTTGGGGTTTTATGAGAAAGAGAAGGTAAAAAGAGAATAAAAGCCAGAGGTGATGGATGACTCCAAGGAAATAGTATCTTCCAGACACAAAAGGACTGATGCACATATGAACTCAAAGAGACAGTGGTGGCTCACACAAGTTGTACAAGTTCAAGCCAGATGGCATCGCAACACTGAGAGGGGGAAGTAAACACAAAGCACCACCTCTAACTAAGAAGCTATTTGTAATCAATACTTGCTGGTAAAGAGGAAAGTCAGCTTTCTCCAATGGAGTCTCACCGGATTATATCAGCCACACTCTAGAGCAGGCCCCACACCCAAGAACCGTTGGCCAACACAAAACAAACTTAATGGTATTTTTGTGGACCTTTGGCTTCATTTTACTTTGTTTGGGCATTTTTTGTGTCTTGTTGCTCTTTTGCCTGTTTTGATTTTTATTTTGTGGGCTTTTTGTTTGTTTGATGCTTTTCTGTTGTTTTTGCTTTCCAGGTGGGGAGAATGAGAAAAACTTTTTAAAGACAGGTAAAAGAGAGAGAGAAAGAAAAGGCAGTTGAATATCAAAAGGAAACTGTTTCCCATCAGGTTTTACTGAAAGACTACAGGACAAAACAATCAGTGGCAAGAACCCCCCATTCCAGTATGAGAAAAGAAACTTCTGTAGGGCTAAATAAAGAAACCTCAAAACCTCAATAAGTTTCCTTCTCCCTGGAATTTTGCTCCCCAAAACTAGGGTTCAACTACTACTAGTTTTGCCTTCTACAAGCTAATCCATCATTGCTAGAAAAAGAGTACACAAGCAAGATAATGCTACTCAACTATCCACATAGAAATCAACTGTGGGTTGATTTGGTTTAGTTTCTCTGTAAGAAGCCAGGCATTTATTTATTTGCCTTGAAAGAAAAAAAAAGAATAATGGGTCTGAAATGAACTCCAGCAGCAAACTGGAATAAAAGGTTGATAACGACTTCTTGAGCGGCAGAGAACATTTTTCCTGCATTCTTCAAACCACACCGTATCATCTACTACCTTTACCAAATAGACAGGAGGCCCTGGTTGGTTGTTAAATAATTTCCCCTAATGAATCGCATCTCCCTGAAGTATTGCTTTCTGTAGCCCTCTCCTAAATGAATGTGGGAGTTGGCTCTGTGCCTTGCTTTAGCCATGAAAACATGAGCAAATGGGATTGGAGCAGGGGTTTCACACGTGCTTCAGCACTGAAGTTTGCCCTCTGGGAGACCCGAGAGCATGCCGTGGAGAAGCAGAGCGTTTCCCTGATGAGTCACTTCTCCACAAAGCATGCATGTAGAGAAAGGAAGTCAAAAATTAAAACAATTTGATAATGTGTTTGCACCTCCATGAATAAGATGATCACGAATGATACCACCGATTATCCAGTCTTATATCAAGTGACTGTGACGTAAGTGGACTTGGGTGGGATACCAGCATCATTAATAATTTTTTAAAATTTTATATTCATTTTACATACCAACCACAGATCCCCCTCATCCCTCCTCCTGCTCCCAGCACTGCAGGCCTTCCCCCTCCTCGACCCACCCCTCATCCCTTCCTCCAACAGGGTAAGGGGACATGGGGGGACAGCTAAGCCTGGTACAATCAGTTGAGGGCCAAGCCCCTCCCCGCTGCATCAAGGCTGATCAAGGTATTTTACCATAGGAAATGGGCTCCAAAAAGCCAGCTCATGCACCAGGGACAGATCCTGATTACACTGCCAGGGGCCCCTCAAAACAGACCAAGCTACACAACTCTCTCCTGTACAGCATCAGTAATTCTCAAAAGCTCTCTAGGCTTTTACCTTACAGAAAGCAACATTTTCTATTATTATAGCAGATAACTAAAATTAAGAGATCTTTAAGTTGTTTATTGTCTTAACCAGAGTTAACAGTGTTTTGCTTGTTGATTTTATAGTTCCTCAAGTCATGAGAACACACAGTGTCTCAAGAAAGGAACAAAACTCTTTTCTGTTAAGAATGTCTTTCTACTGGTATCCAATCAGATTTGATAGTAAGTTTAAATTTTCATGATTCATCTTAAGTAATGTCCCATGAAACTATACATACTATCATCATCTTAATTTTGTTTCCTACATTTTTAAAATCACATTATATTGCATTTTATTGTATTGTGGTTGTCCTCACAATTGAGTAATGACTATCCATTTATGAAGAGTGCTCTAAATGTCTCAGTTCAACATTTGTGAAGCAAAACTATTCTTACAACCAAAGTTCAATGTTCCAGCACACGAGTCTCTCATGTTATTTCAAGACTGTGCACTATACATATACTATCTATTTCTGTCCTAGTTCTTTTTTTCTTTTCTGTGACAAAGTACTCAACCAAAAGCAGCTTAAAGAGAGACCAGGTTCATTTTAGCTCACAGTTCGAGGTTATAGCCTCTCACGATGGAGAAGTCTCAGCAATAAGAGCTCGGGGGAACTGATCAAATTGCATCCATATCAGGAATACAGAGTGATCAATGCATGTTTGCTAGAGCTCAGTCTCCTCTCTCTCCTTCACAGGCCAGAAATGAATTTCCAAGCCCAGGGAATGATACCACCCACATAGTTAGATTTTCCTATACCAGTTAACATAATTGTGGCAATCCCTCACATACATTCTCAGAGAACCTTCTCCCAGGTAGACTGTGTCTATAAATAAGGACAATATGCTGTATGTTTCAAAAGCTAGAGGAAAGGACTTTGAAAGTTTACATCAGAAAGAGATGATAAATGATCAAAGATATAGGTAGATACACTTGATCTGACATGATTTGGACATTAAACAGAGCATATATGTCTTAAAACGTCACATGATACCATATTTATATAGATAATGTTCTGTGTATCTAAGATAAATTGAAATAAAACATTTTAAAATAGAGTTAAGAAGAAAATATTTTAACCAGAGGCAGAAATCATACATTTATACAGTGTTTTATATACAAAATAATTATTGAAGTGAAAAACGATTAAAACCATAAATGTTCCAAAAAGATTTTCAATAAGGTATAAATGGACATAATGAAGTTAATTGTGGCGATGAGGAGATTTTGGGAAAAACTGTTAAATGATTTTTACATAACTTCTTTCTGGATTGGGAATGTAGCTATCATATATATAAGGCCCTAGGTTCAATTACCAGCAACACAAAACAAACAATAAAAATACAAATAAATCCAATCAGAAACCAGTCATGGTACTATTGCACCAGTTGTCACATGTTGAGATAGTCCAGGAAGAGATGGGGTGGGCATAAGGAGGGTAGATATGATCATTAGACGTTGTATACATGTATGAAATTCACAAAGAATAAATTAAAAATAAATAAACAAACAAGAATCAGTTCCTCTTTTTCTCAGGACATACTCAGATACATGTTTAGCTAAACAGTTTAAGGGACTATATCAGTTTGTAAATGACAAAAAGTAATATTATCCTTCCTTAAAGAAACTCAATGGTTCATGTGTGATGCTGTTCCCATTAGTATTACAAGCTGGAGTTGCTAGGATTTCTTTATAGAAGTGCAAAACATTTTGCTGTGTATATTATCCATCATCACTCTGAAGGCATGCAAATTCAGAAAAGAAAATTTATTAGATACTGGATGGATTGTGACCCTTTCAGACTGTAGAATATGAAGTGTCAATCTATCATTTATAACCATAGCCATGAACCATCGCACCTCTCAGCTCCATATGTGGTAATTTAAAATTGAAGGTACAATCACTATTTAATATTGCTGTGAGGTGAAAGAGGGATTTTAGAATAAGATTTAAGAGAAGAAAATTATAATCCAAAATTGAGCTATTTGATCTATCTGTGATTACAAGGCACCTAAAAACAAGAATAGACATTTTATTTGTATGGCTACTTAATACCCTGAGCTAAATTCTCCTAAAAGCACAGTAATAAACCCGCTTAGTTCAAAATGATAGACTAGCTCAGTTTGACTTGAATATTGAAATGTGGCAGTTTCAAGAGGACTGTTAAATATCATATTTCAAAAGTTTGTATGAAAGAAGTGTGAATTATTTCATAATTGTTACATTGATTACAGGTTGAAATATTTTGGGTACATAGGATTAAGTTAAAATACATTTTTAAAAATAAGACTGTTCATTTGTCACTATACAAAAAAAATCTGGATCTTAAACCAGTTCTAGGACTGGTGCTTCATGTCTGTCAGCTTGGTCAGCTTCAGTACCTGGGTCATCACTGGAAGCTTCTCCAGAACTACCACCTGCATCATGAAACTCCATGAGTTTTCCCAATTCAAACTCGGGTGTCTCCAGCAATTTTTATTTTCTAAGGAAGACATCATGAAGAGGATAAGTGATTACAAACCTTTTCTATGCTTCCCCAAAGGTGAATAAAATCAATTTATTAACCATTTCTTTCAAGTCCTTTGCCTGAACTTCTCAGGTCATGACTTCCATCATCTTCTTTTGGATCTAACATAACTATTGGTGTTGCTCACAGGACATCTTGCTTATTCTGGTTGTTGAGGTTGAGCAGAGCAGATGGAGCAAACAGCCATCAGTTGTCTTGACATCAACATGGGCTTCAATCACAGACTATCATTTTTTTTTTGACCATGGAAAGTATTTTGTCCTGGTAACATCCATATCATGGAAGTTAGTCAGACAGCTTTCTCCTGAACATCCTCAGTAATTAGCTTGACTTTTCTAAATGCAGTTTCATCATTTTCTAGATCAAGGCTCAATTCAAACACATGACCTCTGATGCAATTTTGGTTCCACGAGTTCCTGTGACAAGTGTTTTTCCAATGTTTCTAATCTTGAACATACCTGAAGCTTTCGCGTCATGCCAAACTTTCTTAGAAAGAGGACCAATCACTTTCTTCTTGGCTCCCTTCCTGCATCCTTTTGTCATGCATTTGTTCTTGCTCACCACCACGGTGCCACTCAGACAGCCAAAACACAAATTAAAATGTTATTACAAATTACTTTAGATCATTCCTATTTTTCCTTTTTTGTATGGTTACCAGAAAAAAAAATAGTTTTCGTATGGTTCGTATTATAATTTATTAAACAACCATTGCATAGACAAATTGATTGAATTGAGTATCATATTGTTTGGGGTTTGATGTGTTTTTTATTGTTGTTTATTTGTTTGTTGTGACAGAATCTCACTATATCACCTAGGCTGGTTTTGACCTCATGGGCTTTAGGAATCCTCCTGCCTCAGTCTCCCAAGTATTGAGCCACAGATACTTGCCACCACACCCAACATTTTTGCCTGCATTTTAATTCTCCCTCTGCACAAAACACCTGTGTGTTCTTTGACAATTTACTAACTTTTTCTATATCTTACTTATTTATATTAGTAACAATAATACAAATAATAATACCTCATTAAGGTGTCTGAGAAGACAAAACAAAATTTTGTACATGAGATGTCTCACTCTGTCCTTAGCTTACAGTAAGAATTTAATATAGGTGAGGAATTTTCCAAACTTTTGAGAGTAGCTTTGTTAGTGATTGTGTCCTTGCCCAGAACCTTCCAGTAGTTTTCCATTGTCCATGAGATATCTTAACTTGTCTGGAAAAAGAAGCCTTACAGATGTTGACCCCAGAGCAACTCTCTTTCTCCCCATTCTACTCTGTTCTTTTTTTTAAAAAAATTAACCTCCTATATTCCACTGTAGCATCCCAACACAGATGATCTCCATTTGCTGTTATAGACTTGACATTGTTAGCCCTTTCTCCAAGTCTTTTCTTCATCCTCTTTGTCTATAAAATTCCTTCCAACACATTTGGAAGGATCACTTCCTTTAGAAAGCTCCATTCATTCTCAAACACATATAGAAATGATTAAGATCTTCATAGTTTCTGTGTAACTTGTGCATACGGATATTGCTGTAAATGATAATCCATAATGTAGTTAGGGGTGTATTTTTAATATTGCTTATACAACATCAATGTTTTTTGAGGGTAGTGGCACACTTTCTATCTTGAGTGCCCAGTATCAAGCACAAGTCTTGATGTATAATCAGTGTATAATAATGCTTAACCTAACTCTTGATATAAACTCAAACTCATTGCTGGTTGAGTCGTTATTTGTCTGCTAGTATGATCTGTGGATTTCTGAGGTTCTTTCAGTCCCCTAAATATATCTCTCTCCAATTCCCAGCTATCTTGCACAATTGTCTATGACTAATTCTAACCAATAAAACAATGCAGCATGAATAAAGGTGTTGTGTTGCCTTTGGTAGCAAATAAATCAATATACATTTCACTGTCCTTCTCTACCTTCTCCCCACCCCCAATTGTCATACAACAAGAAGCCAAAAAACCTGACATTCCTGACTTGCAAAATTAACTCATTAATCCCTGGGGGCAGCACTTGAAAGAAGAAAGGCAAGAGAAAAATGACAAATTTTAACTATACTGTGTTCTAAATGAGGTCTTTGTGGTATCAAGCCACCAAAACCTGGAAACTTGTTAGTGCATCAGAGCTTTGCATGTCCTAACTAATAAACCCATTCTGATGAACATAATTTGAAAGGTTCTTTTGACTGTACATTCTCCTGAGAAGATGAGCAACACATGACAATAACCCACTTTGATAATAGCACCCTTCTCTCCAATCCAGAGAAATCCAAGAAACAGAAGATGACATGTAGTTTAGGAAACTGAAAATGGGATCTCTGAGGGAAAAGGGCTGAGAGGAAGGCATGTAGAGGAAGCCTGGATGTAGGTGGGCAGAGCTGGTCTGAGTAAATGTTTCAAATTATACCAAAGAAAAACAAACCATTAACCAAAAAGAATTAATATGCATATGCCAAGCTCACTCAGAAATACAGTACTGTTTCCTTCTCCTAGAGAATGCTATGCAGTTGTATAAATAGACATGACTGGAGTCCTTATATCTACAGTAGGGTTTATTTATCTTTTTTTTTTTTTTGGCTTCCTGATAAAGCTGAAGGATAAAGTCCTGTTTAGAAAGCTTTTATTTTGGCTCTATTAGGATGTTCTATTCTAAAATATCATCAATATTCTTTAAGGTATCAAAACTAATTTTAGCAAAAAAGCCCCAGGAGTTGACTGTTGCTGGTCTGATAATGGATATCAAATTTTTAAACTGAAAACAACTAAGAGCCTTTTTAAAAATCCTATAAACCAAGCAGACTTCCCTCCTCAAACACTGTGCTCTGTGCTTTTATCATTCCCCACAGTTGTATCTTTTGTTATAAGCTACAAAGGATATAGCTGAACCATGGCAATGATATAATCCCTTTCATCTGAGACTTCTTACATTCACCCACGTCATCTGATCTTGTGGTCAGAGAAGAGTGCGGTATGAGGCCCATAATATTTCCATGGTCAGCAACAGATAGCACAAATGACATTAGTCTACTAAGATAATAAATGGAGCTTTCTTTTTTTTCTGTTAAGAAATTTTTTTAATTTTTATGTAAGAGATTTTCTAGTCGTGTTACACATCAGCCACAGATTCCCCTGTCCTCCCTCCTCCCAACCCCCAACCTTCCCCCCAAATCCACTCCCCATTCCCACCTCCTCCAAGGCAAGGTCTCCACTGGAGAATCAGCAGAGCCTGGTAGATTCAGTTGAGGCAGGTCCAGTCTGCTCCTCCCTGCACCAAGGCTGAGCAAAGTGTCTCAGCATAGGCCCTAGCTTCCAAAAATCCAGCATATGCACCAAGGACGGGTCCTGGTCCCACTGCCTGGGGGCCTCTTAAACAGTTCAAGCTAATCAACTGTCTCACTTATCCAGAGGGCCTAGTCCAGTTCCATGCGGGCTACTCAGCTATTGTTTCACAATTCATGTGTTTCCGTTAGTTTGGCTATTTGTCCCTGTACTTTTTCCAATCATGGTCTAGATATCTCTTGTTCATATAATCCCTCCTCTCTCTCATCGATTGGACTCCTAGAGCTCCACCTGGGGCTTGGTTGTGGATCTCTGCATCTGCTTCCATCAGTCACTGGATGAGAGTTCTATCATGACAGTTAGGGTGTTCGTCCATCTGATCAACAGAGTAGGTCAGCTCAGTCACTCTCTCAACCATTGCCAATAGTCTATAGTGGAAGTATCTTTGTGGATTTCTGGGGACCTCTTTAGCACTCTGCTTCTTTCTATTCCCGTGGAGTTTTCATAGCATAAATGACATTAGTCTACTAAGATAACAATGGAGCTTTCAAAAAAAAAGAAGAAAAAAACAATTGTATCACCTGGTGATGTCCTAGCTGTTGTAATGCAACACATTACTCACTTATGTGTATTGATGCTGGTATAAACTTGCTGGGATGCCATTTAGAAAAGTGTAGCATATGCATGAGACATAATTCTTAATTCTGATAAATGATTGTGGATATTGTATGTATTTACCATACTATGCTTTTAGAGCTATCTCTATGAACTCTGTCTACTTATAAAGAAAATATACTTTATGATATGCACATCATGCTATGCTGGCAGCAGCCTCAGATATTTACCACACTTTGCCTCCCAGAGGTTGAAGTTAAGTCCATATTGTTGAAGACTCTATGCATTTTGGACACAGAATCTGGAAGATACAGAATAGATATGATCAGAAAGTCTCCTCCCCGAGGACTAACTTTCATAGTACAAGAAGGTGCCATGTAAGCATACAAGGGAGGGACATAACCAAAAGTTTTACCCAGCTTACCTAATACCTATGAACTCCAACAATTACCAGCGTGGCATGATTTCCCTAATGGCTCAATAGTGGCATGCATGTCTTGGTGATAATCAACTGCTCTCTAATTGCACTTCAGGCCCACTCAACAGGAAGGAAATAATGCCTGGTACTGGAAACCTAGCCAAACATCTGAGGCTAGTGAGATCATAGATCTTAAAGGAGAATCTACTACTGCCATTTTACTAAACCAGCATAATTCCTATTTACATTCTAAATATGTATACTTATACCCACAGATAAGTATAGCTTTTACTGCTCATCAAAGAAACTTCTCTTTGCAACAGATGGAGACCATTATAGGAAACTACAACTAATCAAAAAGCAGAGAACAAGTAATATATGGTGCCCAACCCCAGATGATACATCTGCTTTCCAACTCTTGCACTTAAGGCTCAGGGAACATCAAAGAAGAGGGGGGAGAAAGACTGTAAAATCCAGAATAGCTGAGTTTATTTTGGGGAATTGTATCTCCTAGAAATAACAAGGAAGCTACACACATAAAGTCTCAATAACATGCTTGCCTAATCAAGACCTGAACAAGGACAATATCAATAGGTATGCCAACAAGGCAGGGACCAATCTTACAGGGCTTCAATCCAGGACAATTAACTAGTCAATTGTGTCTACAAATGGATCTCTAGTAAGAATTCTAAACATTAAATCTCCAGTGAGCTTCCCTGGTTGTTAGTATGCACACATCACACATTAGTACCTGGAGAATAACACTGGGAGTCAGAATAGAGGACAACAGAAACTTCAAATTAAGGACTTGGAGAGATGACTCATCAGTTAGGAACACTTCCTACTTTTACTGGGTACTAGAGTTAGGTTTCTAGCACCCAGATTGGACAGTTCACAAGGGGCTCTGATATCCTTTTTTGGCTTCCATGTATATGGTGCACATACATACAAGGAGATGCACATACATATAAATACAAATAATAAAAAATAAGTGTCCAAAAAGAAGTAGTACCTTTATATTTAAAACTATCATTAACTCTATCTCACACACTTCTTAACTTACTTTAAGCTGAATCCTTGATCTATAATAGACCATAAAATTAATAAACTATAAAGATGGTAGCTTTCAGGAAAGTCTGTATACTCTCCTTGTGAATTGCCAATACTAAGATTAGTTTTAAAGCTACTATTAAAAGCTACTTCACAAAGAAACAAATATTTGAAAAGCTACTTCCATTATCTCAAAAATAAAATAAAATAATACAAAGTAGGAGGAAGGAAGCTACTTCACAGTTTGCCCTAGACTCCTTGTAATAGTAAAATGTATATGCACATGGAAAATTTAGATTGAACAGCAAGTTCAGTAACTTAGCAGCCATGCACATTTGGACAGTTTATGTATTCCTTATACGGCTCGATGGCCTCAACTGTGAAATGGAAAAGAATACCATGTGGAAAGAAGACTGCTACAAAAATCAAACAAGATAACATATATAGAATGCTTAAAATTGTAATGTTTTATATCCATATTGACTATATAAATATCTTCTTGTTGCCTTTGAAATTCCATGTGAAACCATACTCCCTAAACTATTTTCCCACTATATCAAGATTATTTTTCCTAAACATAAAATTATTTTCAAATTATAGGCATTACTGGTAATACCTATAATGTTATCTTATCACAAAGTTATAATACATTTAGATTGAAGGAATACTAGCCATATGCTACAATGGTAGGACATAAAAGACACAGATCAGATGAAATGAATGAGTAAGATTGAATATTCATATTATAGTCATTAGATGAAAACCATAATCTTGTTAATAATGACATCTTAAACTTGCATAGTTCTCTATAGATTTAAAGTTTTTCTAATTATACATTTTTCTCTATCCAAATAATTTTCTGAATTATATATCTAGAATTGCTAGAATATTTACTATTACCCTATTTTATAGACATCTAAAACTGAAATAGAATTTATGTCTCAATGTGTCAGTTATTCATTAAACAAATAGTTATTGCAGAGCATTTGTCTATCCTGTGGGTAGTATTATAGGTGCACCATTTCTCAGTGATAAAGCCTTTTTTCTCATAGATCTTACAGATTCTGTTTTTTGTAAATTTTCCATTAACTAAATAACATAAATTACATCTTAAATATGACTGTTCTAATAGTATATCAAATACTCTTTTCTATCATTTATCTTTAATGTACAGTTAAAATGGCATTGATTTCCAACATAGTCAGACCACAAATTTCATCTCTAAATTAAGTTATACAATTTCAAATCTTCTTTTTTTTTTTTTTTTTTTTTTTTTTTTTTGGTTTTTCGAGACAGGGTTTCTCTGTGTAGCTTTGCGCCTTTCCTGGAACTCACTTGGTAGTCCAGGCTGGCCTCGAACTCACAGAGATCCGCCTGGCTCTGCCTCCCGAGTGCTGGGATTAAAGGCGTGCGCCACCACCGCCCGGCTCAAATCATCTTCTAATGTGATTTTGTAGAGTAGAGAGTGGAAAGATTGTAAATGCCAGAAGTCAGGGTAGGCCAAGCTTTTCAAGGTGTCTTCTGGATATCAGGACTCCTGTACTCATGAACTCACAGAAGCTGTCATTGCCTGAACAACTGCCCAAAAACAAGTTAGTCAATATTCAGCATGGAAGGGCAGGGGCTTTCAAACCCCATCCCCAAATGCATTGCTATGAACAATAGATAGTTTAGAGGACTTGGATTTTTAAGGGTGTGGCCCTAGTGAGATCAATGATGCTTGTACTGGCTAGTTTTTGTGTCAACTTGACACACTACAGTCATCAAAGAGATAGGAGCCTCAGTTGAGGAAATGCCTCCATGAGATCCAGTTTTAAGGCATTTTCTCAGTTAGTGATCAATGAGGAAGGGCCCAGCCCATGGTGGATCTCTGGGCTGGTGGTCCTGGGGTCTATAAGAAAACAGGCTGAGCAAGTCAGGGGAAGAACGCCAATAAGCAGTACACCACCATGGCCTCTGCATCAGCTCCTGTCTCCAAGATCCTGCCCTCTTTGAGTTCCCTATTTAGAAATATAGCCCAATTTGAAAATTAGATTGTTTGGTATTTTGCTGTCTAGTTTCTTGAGTTCTTTATATATTTTGGAGATCAGCTCTTTGTCAGATGTGGGGTTGGTGAAAATCTTTTCCCATTCTGTAGGCTGTTGTTTTGTCTTATTTCCTCTGTCCTTTGGCTTACAGAAGCTTCTCGTTTTTAGGAGGTTCCATTTATTAATTGTTGTTCTCAGTGTCTGTGCTACTGATGATATATTTTGGAAGTGGTTTCCTGTGCCAGTGCTTTCTAGGCTTCTTCCTACTTTCTCCTCTATTAAGTTCAGGGTAGCTGGATTTATGTTGAAGTCTTTGATCCACCTGGATTTGAGTTTTGTACATGGTGATAAATATGAATGCATTTGCAGTCTTCTACATGTTGATATCCAGTTGTGCCGGAACTATCTGTTGAAGATGCTTTCTTTTTTTAATTTTTTTGGTTTCTTTGTCAAAAATCAGGTGTTCATCGGTGTGTAGAATAATGTCAGGATATTCAGTTCGATTGTATTGGTCCACATGTTGCTTTTTATGCCAATAACAAGCTATTTGTTTTATTATGATAGCCCTATAGTAGAATTTGAAGTCAGGGATGGTGATGACTCCAGAAATTGCTTTATTGTAAATGATTGTTTTAGATATCCTAGGTTTTATGTTTTCCATATGAAATTAAGTATTGTTCTTTCAAGGTCTGTAAAGAATTGTGCTGCAATTTTGATGGGGGTTGCATTGAATCTGTAGATTGCTTTTCGTAAGATTGCCATTTTTACTATGTTAATCCTACCTATCCATGAGCGTGGGAGATCTTTCCATTTTCTGATATCTTCTTCAATTTCTTTTTCAAAGACTTAAAGTTTTTATCATACAAGTATTTTACTTGTTTGGTTGGAGTTACCCCAAGGTATTTTATATTATTGTGATTATTGTAAAGGGTGATGTTTCTTTGATTTCTTTCTTGGCCCATTTATCATTTGTGTATAGGAGGGCTACTGATTATTTTTTGAGTTAATCTTGTATCCTGCCACATTACTGAAGGTGTTTATGAGTTGTAGGAGTACCCTGGTAGAATTTCTGGGGTCACTTATGTATACTATCATATCATCTGCAAATAGAGAAAGTTTGACTTTTTCCTTCCAATTTGTATCACTTTGATCTCCTTTTGTCTTATTGCTCTAGCTAGAACTTCGAGTACTGTATTGAATAGATACTGGGAGAGTGAACAGCCCTGTCTTGTTCTGAATTTTAGTGGAAACACTGAGTTTCTGTACATTTTATTTGATGTTGGCTGTCAGCTTGCTGTAAATTGCCTTTATTATATTTAGGTATGTTCTTTTTATTCTTGGTCTCTCCAGGACCTTTATCATGAAGAATTGTTGGATTTTTACCATAGGCTTTTTCAGCATCTAATGAGATTATCATGTGTTTTTTTTCTTTCAGTTTTTTTACATGATGGATTACATCAACAGATTTTCATATGTTGAACCATCCCTGCATCTTAGGGATGAAGCCTATTTGATCATAATGGATGATTTTTTTGATTGTGTTCTTGGATTCAGTTTGCCAGTATTTTATTGAGTATTTTTGCATCAATGCTCATGAGGGAGATTGGTCTGTAATTATCTTTCTTTGTTGCATCTTTGTGTGGTTTAGGTATCAGGGTAATTGTAGCCTCATAGAGTTTGGTAATGATCCTTCTGTTTCTATTGTGTGGAACAATTGAAAAGCATTGGTACTAGTTCTTCTTTGAAATTCTGGTAGAATTCTGCACTGAAACCATCTGGTCCTGGGATTTTTTGGTTAGGAGACTTTTAATGACTGCTTCTATTTCCATAGGAGTTATAGATCTATTTAAATTGTTTATCTGGCCTTGATTTAATTTGGCTATATGGTACCAATCCAAAAAATGGCCATTTCTTTTAGATTTTCCAATTTTGTGGAGCACACATTTTTTAATTATGACCTGATGATTCTCTGGATTTCCTCATTGTCAGTTGTTATGTCTCTCTTTTCATTTCTGACTTTGATAATATAGATACTCTCTTTCTGCCTTTTAGTTAGTTTGAATAATGGTTTGTCTGTCTAGTTGATTTTCTCAAAGAACCAACTCTTTGTTTCATTGATTCTTTGTACTATTCTCTTTGTTACTATTTTAATGATTTCAGCCCTGAATTTGATTATTTCCTGGCATCTACTCCTAGGTGAGTTTACTTTTTCTTCTAGAGCTTTGAGTTGTGCTGTTAAATTGCTAGTGTGAAATTTTTCCAACTTCTTTGTGTAGGCATTTAGTGCTATGAGCTTTCCTCTTAGTATTGCCGTTATAGTGTCCCATAAGTTTGGGTCGGTTGTACATTCATTTTCATTGAATTATAGGAAGTCTTTAATTTCTTTCTTTATTTCTTCCTTGACCCATTGGTGATTCAGTTAAGCATTGTTCAGTTTCCATGAGTTTGTAGGTTTCTGTAATTTGTGTTGTTGTTGAAGTCTAACTTTAAGCCATGGTAGTCCAATAGAATACAGGAGGTTATTTCAATTTTTTTTTTATCTGTTGAGATTTGCTTTGTGACCAAGCATGTGGTCAATTTTAGAGAAGGTTTCATGGGATGCTTAGAAGAAGGTATATTCTCTTGTTTTAGGTGGAATGTTCTGTAGATATTTACTAAGTCTATTTGTGTCATAGCGTCTGTTAGGTTCATTATTTCTCTGTTAAGTTTTTGTCTGGCAGACCTGTCCATTGATGAGAGTGGGGAGTTGAAGTCTCCCACTATTAAGGTGTGTGTGTGATTTGATGTTTGACTTAAGCTTTAGTAATTTTTCTTTTACATATGTGGGTGCCCTTGCATTTGGGGCATAAATGTTCAGAATTGAGACCTCATCTTTTTGGATTTTTCTTGTGATGAATATGTAATGTCCTTCTTGATCTCTATTGATTAATTTTAGTTTGAAGTCTATTTTGCTAGATATTAGGATAGCTACACCAGCTTGCTTCTTAAGTCCATTTGACCGGAAAGACTTTTCCCAACCATTTACTCTGAGGTAGTATCTGTCTTTGAAGTTGAGGTGTGTTTCTTGTGTGCACAGAAAGATGAATTCTGTTTTTTTTATCCATTCTGTTAGCCTGTGTCTTTTTATAGACAAATTGAGTCCATTGATATTAAGGGATATTAATGACAAGTCATTATTAATTCCTGTTTTTTTTTTTTTTTGGTAGCAGTGTTGTGTGTTTGCATTCTTTGGTGTTTCTTGGTGTGGGATTATCTATTGCCTGTATTTTCATGATTGTATCTAACTTCCTTAGGTTACATTTTTTCTTCTAGTGCTTTCTGTAGGGCTCGAACTGTGCATAGGTATTGTATAAATCTGGTTTTATCATGGAATATTTTGTTTATTCTGTCTATGGTGAGTGAGAGTTTTGCTGAATATAATAGTCTGGGCTAGCATCCATGGTCTTTTAGTGTCCATACAACATCTGTCCAGGACTTTCTGGCTTTCAGAGTTTCCATTGAGAAGTCAGGTGTTATTCTGATGGATCTACTTTTATATGTTACTTGGCCTTTTTTCTTTGCAACTCTTAATGTTTTTTCTTTATTCTGTATGTTTAGTGGTTTGATTATTATGTGGCAAAGGGATTTCTCTTTTGGGTCCAGTCTATTTGGTGTTCTGTAACCTTCTTGTATCTTCATAGGCATTTCCTTCTTTAGGTTGGGAAAGTTTTCTTCTATGATTTTGTTGAATATATTTTCTATGCATTTGAGTTGGTATTCCTCTCCTTCTTCTATCCCTATTATTCTTGGGTTTGGTTTTTTCATGGTGTCCCAGATTTCCTGGACATTTTGTGTTATGACATTTTTGGCTTTAGTATTTTCTTTGACTGATGAATCTACTTCCTCTATTGTATCCTCTACACCAGAGAGTCTCTCTTCCATCTCTTGTATTCTGTTGGTTATGTTTGCATCTATAGTTCCTGTTCATTTACTCAGATTTTCTATTTCCAGCATTCCTTCAGTTTGTGTATTCTTCATTGTCTCTATTTCAATTTTCAGGTCTTGAACTTCTTCCATCACCTGTTTAACTATTTTTTCTTTGTTTTCTTGGCTTTCTTTAAGAGATTTACTGATTTCTTCCATTTTTTGTTTGTCTTTTCCTCAATTTTTTAAGGGAATTTTTCATTTCCTCTTTAAAGACCTCTATCATCTTCTTAAAGTCATTTTTTTTAAATTTTTCCAGAGCTGAGGACCGAACCCAGGGCCTTGTGCTTGCTAGGCAAGCGCTCTACCACTGAGCTAAATCCCCAGCCCCCTTAAAGTCATTTTTAAGGTAATTTTATTTTGCTTCTTCTATGTTGGGATATTCAGGCCTTGCTGATGTAGAACCACTAGGTTCTGGTGGTGCCATATTGCTCTTTATGTTGTTGAATGTATTCTTGCACTGGCATCTACCCATCTCTTCCTTCTAATTGGAGCTAATGGAGTCTGTGTCTCATGGAGCAGCTGCAATCTTGGAGGATGGGTGGGTTTACAGGATCTTGTGCCTTTAATCCCAGCACTAGGGAGATAGAAACAGGAAGTGATATCGCTGAGCAGAGAAAGGAACATACGGTGGGAGAAGACAGGAGCTCAGTCCTTTTCAGGCTGAGGAATTAGTAGAAGTAAGATCTCTAGTGATTGGCTGATTTGTTTCTCTGATTTTTCAGCACTTTCCCCAGTATCTGACTCTGGATTTTTATTATTAAGACCAATTAGAATCCATGCTACAGAAGTGTATCAAGATTTTTCTCAATTAGTGATTGATGGGAGAGAGCCCATCCCATGGTGGGTGGTGCCATCCCTGGGCTGGTGGTCCTGGATTCTATAAGAAAGTAGGCTGAGCAACCCATGGGAATCAAGCCTGTAATGAGCTCCTCCCTTCCATGGACTCTGCATCCACTCCTGTTTCCAGGTTCCTGCCCTGTTTTAGTTCCTGTCCTGACTTATTTCAGTGATGAACAGCTATGCTGAAATGTAAACTATTAGGTAAACCCTTTCCTCTACAACTTGCTTTAAGGTCATGTTGTCTCTTCATAGCAATAGAAACCCTAACTAAGAAAATTCTCTAGTGTATTTTAGATCCATGAGTACATGGGTAGCACAAATTGGATGCAGTGGGTTATACAAAGAAAAAGATACTAAGTTGGAATAGAGGTGGAGTTGATGCATGGATCCAGGGGGGCTTAGAGGAAAAGACTGGGATATATGATCAAAACACATTACATGCATATACAAAACTCTTAAAAAGTAATAAAATGCTGCATTATAAATTGATATCTTCAAAAATCCCATCCGAAAGTAAATGAAAAATTTTAGATTTTGAAACTAAGGAAGCACCTGCTGAGTGGTCTATAGTCCCAAATTAGTAGAAATGCAGGCAATCTTTCAAAATATGAAAACTGATCAGAAAAAAAAGAAAGAAGAAAGAAGTTAGGGGTGAGTTAAAAATTGGGATATTTCCAATATTTGAAATAACAATAGGCCACTTATTAATTCATCACATTGCATATAAAAATAGGAACATTATGGGCTCTGAAATCCATAATATTTGTGGGTAGCTAATAATATATTTTTCTGAAGTTATACATACTGTGTCATTCCCTAAAAGAGATTTATTGGTTTCTACCAACGTCATTGATGGATGGTGTATAGATAAATAAATGATGACTAGATAGATAAATATACAATTAAAATATTAGCCCATTTAACAATTACTTATGGAGCATCAATTATGCCCCAGGAATTGTGCTGAGTATACACAACTGGGCATACTATAAATGCAGCAGTATATGAAGTTGTACTGGGTAAACTAGAAATGCAGCAGTTTGTGAATAGCTGAATAACCTCTACTTTCTTCAGTCCTACAGCATATGATTGGACAAAAAATGCCCTTCAAATGGAATATGAGTGCAAAAATTAACCAGGTGAATAGGGACAGAGATGCGAGGAGAAAACAATAAGTATGGGGCCACAGAGGCACTGGGGCATTCAAGAAAGTTCCAAAGAGCTAAGCAATGTAGGCAAATAGAATGGACAGGTCATCATCAGATCATGAAAGGCTTTATGTACTGAATTAAGGTATCTAGTTTTGTTATACGGTGTTTAAAATACAACATGGAATTTTTGTAGGAAATAGAAAGGGAAATGATTTAATAATATTTTAATTTCAAAAATAAAAAAAATGTATATTCCACTGAAGAGAATCAAAACCTCAGGGTAGGTTAGGAGGCCATCCCAGTGGATCTGTTTTTACACACACACACACACACACACACACACACACAAAGACAAAGAATACATGGCCTGAATCTGGATTGCTGTGTGTATGAGAGGAAGATAAGTAGGAGATACATGTATGTAAGTAGAAATATACACAGGTCTTAGACATAAATTGAACCAAAAGTGTGTTAGGTTCAGTTTGGTGCATTGTACTTCATTTAAACAACTATGGGACACTAAAGAAGATGTATCAGAATTTGATGACTTGGTCTGAGATTCAAATTTGAGATCGTTGTAGAGAAATATGGAAGTGATCAGATGACCATTGGTAATAGTCTTATTGCTATTCTCATATAAGTCATGAAAGAGGCATTAACACTTTTTTAAACTATCCAAAGAAAACATTGCTTTCTTAAATAAGCTAAAGTGTTGTTATCTGTTTTTTTTAATTATCTACAATAGTTACCCCTTAAGCAACATCTTGGGCTGGGCACAAGGACCATGACCTGAGGGCATTTTGTTCCTTGAGGCATTGACTCTTTCAAAGCTACTAAAGGAATTTATCTAAATCTAAAGAACTCGGGATTCAATGGTTTAGGTGGAATTCTGCTTGCTCAGAGAGACAGAATAGCTAGTAGCTATACCTTTGGTCGTGTCTTCTAAAAAACCTAGAGTCCTTCTCTCAGCCCCCCACCCCTGAAAAATCCCTTGCTTCACATGATTCCCTTTTACCACTTCCTGTCTGCTACTTGCTGACTCAGCATCCTGCTCATAGGTTAACTTTATTTAATCAAATACATCTTTGAATTGTTAACAAAAACAATAGAAGCCGGGCGGTGGTGGCGCACGCCTTTAATCCCAGCACTCGGGAGGCAGAGCCAGGTGGATCTCTGTGAGTTCGAGGCCAGCCTGGTCTCCAAAGCGAGTTCCAGGAAAGGCGCAAAGCTACACAGAGAAACCCTGTCTTGAAAAACCAAAAAAAAAAAAAAAAACAATAGAAAAAAATACAACACACTTTAGAATAATATTCCCCACCACTAAAGTCCTCTTTATGTCTTCATCACTTGAATTTGACCCTAACTCTCTTCTAATTGTGACAATTATAAACAAATAATCCAAATTGATAGACAGTAGAAATATTCTCCCAAATGCATATTTATCATTTGACATTTGTATCATTTGGAATTTAATGCCTTCCACATATTCAAATGGGCCCAACTTAGTACTGCATGTTTAATTTATTACAACCTGTTTGAGAGAAACCTTTAAAAAGTTGATCCAAGGATATTTCAAAAAAATATTCTTAAGTTCCTACAACACAACATTCCCAGCTACTTTTGAGTTTGTTTTCTTTCTGCATAAGAGACCACAATATGTGTATGAAAGACAGTGAGTATACTATATAGTATTATCCATGACAACTCAAATGAAAGCAAGATAACATAAAAGACTCAAACCAGGGCCCTAGGGAGATGAATCAGTGGGTAAGAACACTTACTGTACATGAATATGTGAATTATATATAAATTAAAATCCTCAGAATTCATATCTGAATTCAAATTACAAGTGTCCCCATAAAAATCTGGGCATGGCTGTGTATGCCTGTAACCCTAGATATAGGATCAGAGACAAGCCGACCCTGGGAACTCACTGGCCATCCAGCCTAGTAGAAACAGCCAGTCTCCAGCTCAGTGAAAGATCTGACCTTAAAGAAATCAGACAGAAAATGATGAAGACTATACCAGCATGCGCGCGCGCGCGCAGCGCGCGCACACACACACACACACACACACACACACACACACACACACACACACCCCACACACTTCAAGCCACTGATATAAGACAGGGAAAAAAAACTTTTCCTCCAAAGTTCATGTATTCAGATTCAATTACCTTGCCGTAATATGAAACCTTAGAATTTCACTTTATTTATTCCTCGTGGCAACTCTTGGTATAATGTCTTAGTTCCCTTTCCTGTTGCTGTGATAAAATACCCAGACAAAAGCAACTTAAGTGAGAAAGGGTTTATTTTGGCTCACAGTTACAGGGTATTGTCCATTATCACAGGGAAATCCCAGCAAAGGAACTTGAGATAGCTGATCATATTTCATCCACAATCATGAAGCTGAGAATAGTGCTTGCTAGTGCTCAGCTCATTTCTTTTTTATATAGTCCAGTACATAAGCCAAGGAATGCTGCTGCCCTCCTAATCAAGATAGTCCCTCTAAGGCTTTTGGAGAGGCTATCCTAGTCTAAATCTCTCACAGGTGTGCCTGAAGGCCTACTTCTTAGTGATTATAGATCCTGTCAAGTTGATAATCAATACTAACCATCATATACTGAGCCATATTTTATCATAAGAAACAATGTTTTTAATTTACATTATTGCTCCATATATAGACACATCTTTGGTTTTCCTTCCTTTATTTTTGTCCAAGTATCATCATATAATTTGACACTGAAGTACATTAACTATCAGGTGTGTCAGACCCAGGGTCTGTGGTCTTCTTGGTCACAGATCATCTGTGAATTCAGCCCAATGCAATATCATAAAGTTACTAAAAAAAATCATATGATTTTAAAAATTCTTCTTGTAGTTAAATTGCATGGTTCAGAAGCATGAACTTCATAGATAACAACTTGGTATCACATTTTCAAAAGATTGAGCATGCTTAGCTCATTAACAGTCAACAAACTATATAACCCAACACCCAAATGAAGCCCATTTTTTGGCTTTTAAATATGATTTTATTGAAACATGGCCATGTTCATTTGTACACTATAATGCCGGAGTTGAATATTTCTGATAGACCACATGGCTCACAAAAGCTAAAATGTTTATTTTCTGATTCTTTTACAGAAAAAACAAAAAACAAAAACAAAAAACAAAAAAAACCCACCATCCTTGGTCTGAATGATCTCTTTTTGTCTCTACCTGTTACCATTTACTTAAAGACAAAAAAGACACCAAGGCTGGAAACATGGCTCAGTAGGTAAGAACACTGGTTGCTTGAACATGAGGACATGAATAATAATCCCTAGCACCCACAAAAAAAAGTTAGGTGTAGAACTGAACTGTATTGCAAAATAAAAAAAATTAAAAAATAAATAAATACCAAGGCAAAAGTGATTAAATATTAAAAAAAAGTTAGGTGTGGCCATGTGCTGTGGGCCACAGAAATATGAAGCAGGAATTCAGATAACTACAGCAAAGGCTAATACCTAGAAGAAGCAGGAAAAAGCCAAGTCTCAAGGAGTCTTGGTGATACTAGCATAATATATATATATATTAGCTGGTTCTTGCAATGATTTTATTGTGTGCTATGGCAGCTTCCCAATTGGTTCTTTTCGTAAGAACTTCTAAACAGTGTGGACTGATCATTCCTTGGGCATATACAACTAAGGTATTTGGATACAGTCATGCAGGCAAGGCTTCCTGCTTCCAGGCTTTCTGCTGCTTCGTTTTAGCATTAGAATTCAGTTGTCTGCCTTCTGCAATTATCTTCTTTAGCAAGCACACAAAGCCAGGGCCAGCTCTGGAAAAAGGATCCAAGAACAGATGGCAGACAGAATAAGCTCTCCAGATCCATACAGAGACACTACCTAGGTCAGGTGGACATTAGGTGCACAGCTTTGCTTCTTGTGCAAATTAAGCTCAGACCCCCCTTTTCTCTCACAGCCCAAGTGGCACCCTTGAGCAACTTACTAAGAACAAAGGGGTTTTTACATACCAGGTGCATCAAGCAATGAGGCAGGTTTCCTAGCTCGAAGCAGACTTATGCTGCCAGACTAGAAAGCGACAGGGCCAGCGTGTAGCTGATGTTAGGTGTATGGACTTGGGTGACAGGGGAAGGAGAGGAAGGAATAAGGATGGAGAGAGGAATGAAGATGAGAACAGGATGGAAAGAACTTAGAACTATGAGAGGCCAGGAGGAGAAGGGACAGAGAGGAGCTAAGTATGAGAACAGAATTGAAGCTGTATAGATAGAATTTCATCTCAGAAGAATAAGGTGAGTGGACTAAGTGTAAGTAGATTCATTTGATATCCTTCAGATTAGTAACCCCTGCTGTGCATAGCATCTTCCCTAGGACTCTGGGAGAAATCCACTCAGGGCAGGCACCTGAGGTGATTTTGATAGCCATGGGCCTGAAAACCTAGCACTTGGGAGAGGAAGGGACTAGGATGGGAGGACTATTAGGCTTGTGGCCAACAGCTTAGCTCCAGTTTCAATGAGAGACCCTGTCTCAAGGCACAGAGCAATGGAGGACTATTTCAAACTTCCTCTTCTGCCCTACTCATACTCATTTACACACACACACACACACACACACACACACACACACACACACACACACAAACACACACACACACACCATATATTCAATAAAACATAAATAATGAATAAATAATAGTAAACCCCAAAATTTTCCCAAAGAAATGCCAAAGAACACAGAGATACAAACTATCTAGCAGTTGATCTAGATTCCTATAAGCGTGCCAGCAATATCAAGGAATGAGACAATACAGATAATTATAAAGCTTTAAAGTTTTCCCCCAAAGCTCTTTAGATTTTCCTGTTATGAGCCATAGTGCCATGATCAATTTTTCATAGGCAATTCGATGTTGAATTAACACCTTTTAAAGGGCTTGTATTTGTATAATTATAGTAGGTTGGATTTCTCACTAGTCTTAGTTTCTCAGTTGGAACCCCCTGAATCTATGCCCTTTACTATGTCTCTTTGCAGTTTCAATTACCAAAGACATGAGTATATATACTCCTTTCTTTTATTTGCTTTGGCTAGTAGAATGTGATGATGGTAATGGTGTGGCCATTTGTGGTACTCAAGAGACCCTTTGTGTGTCTGTTCTCCCCTTTGTACCTCTTATTTTCCTGGTTAGCTTTAACTGTCAACTTGATACACCCTAGAATCAACTGAGTGTAAAGCCTCAAGGAACTGAGGAACTGCCTAGATCAGACTGGCCTGTGGCCATGACAATGGGGGATTGTGTTGAGATTAACTGATGTATGAGGACCCAACCAGCTGTGAGTAGTACCCTCCCTAAGCAGGTGTTCCTGAACTACATAATAAAGTTACTTAAGTATAAGCCATGTTGCAAGCCATCTAGTAATCAGATTTCTTTGCGATCCCTGCTACTTTGGTTGTGAAGTGAGTTGAAAGTTATGCTGTACTGAATAGCAAGAAAGCCTGCCTTCAAGTTTCTGACTTGAGTTACTGCTTCGACTTCCCTCAATAACAGACCTGGGAGTATATGCCAAATATATCCTTTCCTCCCCAAAGTTGTTTTTGGTCAGGTTGTTTTATAACATCAACATAAAATAAACTAGAATATCACTCTTACCATAAAAATATCTCAGGAGGATGAAAGACACATAGAGCAATTTTGAGTTGTCCAATTTTCACAGCCAAGAGCAACCAATAATGAGAAATATGCACTCATGTGAGTGAACCCAGTTTAGAACAGCAGGGCCACCTCAATCAATTACTCCACATTTACAAGCAATGGACATTTTTAAAATGTCACTGACAGGTTTTGGGCATAAAACAGTACAACAGCAGAAAAACTGATATAAAAACATAAATGATTTATCTCAGTGTTGCACCAATCTATCTTTATAAAAATTATGAATGTTTGAAAATACAACAAAAATTGATACTGAGAAAATTTGGGATGCATAAAAGTTAACCTCAAAAATTCGAGTAGAGTAATTTTTATCAATTGTCTGAATTCTACCAGGACAACTCAAGAAACACTACTACATTTGGATTATGACGCATTTCATTTCCAATTCAGTAATCACATTACATTTGCATATCTCCAAACCCTTTGCAACTAATTCATCAACGTTTTTGGACTCTATCCCAGAAGTTTTATTCTCTGCATAACATAAATATAAAACTTTGCAAGTTGTGACTATAGAATATTTTGTTGCAATTACCAAACGTTTTGTACATTCTTCAGCCCTTCTAACTATATATATATGTAATATATATATATATTAATATAGTACAGATAGGTAATAATCAGAACTTTCGTCTGCATATCTCATGAATAGGGCAGAGATATAGACTTGCACAATAGAAACAAATGTATTACATGCTGGGGTTCTCTCTAGAGTCCTGAAGGGGCTAGAAACAAGTAATTCATTAACAAATCAATAGTCCTCATGGTCCAGATCTTCTGCTCCCCAACAATTTAATTGATTTGGAGGCTACTTGCTTGATCTTGGGTGAGAGATTCTTACCTAACACACTTGATTGGCATCTGAGAGTTCTGCGATTTTAGTCACAGGCATCCTGTGCTATTATTGCTGTTCTTATGGAGACAGGAGTCTCTGGCTTCAGTTTGTCCTTCTAAAAGGACTTGATCCTTCCTCTTGTGGAATCTAATGTTCTAGAACTTTTCTTATTTGAGCCGATCTTTCTTGCTGCTTATTCATCCTTTCTTCCTTGGGAACATTTTTAATTTGCATGCAGAAACTAGAGAATTTATCGCTCCTGAGTATTATAATATAAAATCTTTTATAGTTAAACTCCTCTTTCAGAGTTTCCTCATTGTGAATCATTTTTCATTAAAAGGGTGAGTGGGAGGGGGAAATTGTTGCCCATCCTACCCTTACCTAGATCCTATCATTTCAAGTTTGAATTTAAATGGTTCCAGAAAGGAAAAAAAAAGCAGTAGTTATTTTCCCCCAAGATTTTGGAACATCTGGGCTTTTTATACCAACATTTCCTTCTTTATCTTTATTTGGCTGTATACTACAAAGGTCATTTTAATCTACATATAATTTGGTCTGCAAATATCAGGTATTTGACACTTCAGTTTCACTGTCTTGATATAACTTCAAACCATTATGCCTAGCAATCATGGATTATCCTGGACATAATAATGAATATAGCCTGCACTTCCTTGATATTCTTTTTTTTTTTTTGGTTTTTCGAGATATTCTTAATCATGTTTTTCATGGAATTCATGTAGGGCCCTTCTGAATGTTTCCTCTAATTGTTCTTTCTTAAATTTTACCACTAGGAGCTTCCTATCTCAATTAAATTGTTTTGAATTTCCACTTTGAGTGGAAATTATTTCTCAGTCTCAAATTTCTGTATGACATTGGCACATTTTGTAAGTGTCCAAATCATAGTGCTCCACATGCACAAGCACATCTTGAGGACATTAATAAACAACACATTCTCTACACATGAGCACCACTGAAGGTAGATATGAGACTCATCAGTTTGTTTTTATTCTTTTTCAAATATGGTTCCCCAAGTTAGTGAGAATATGCATGCCTCATCTCATTTCTTTCCTTCTCACATGTGGAACATAATTTGACCTAGCAATTGCCTCTTGGAAGACTACAAAATGCTTGTTTGAGAAGATACTTCCTTCTTCCTCAGTCTGCTTTTCTCTCTTTCTTTCCTTTTCCGTCCTTCCTTCCTTTCTTTCTTTCTTTCTTTCTTTCATTTCTTTCTCTTTCTTTCTTTCTTTCTTTCTTTCTTCTTCTTTCTTCTTCCTTTCTTCCTTTCTTTCTTTCTTTTCTTTTTTCTTTCTTTCTTTCTTTCTTTCTGTGGAAACTGAAAGTTGAAGCTAGACCCCTGCACATGTCAGGCAAACACTTCTACTAATAAACTCTAGCCCCAGCCCTCTCAGGGCTGCTGTGTCCTGATGGTTCTATCCTTACTAGGCAGATATGTGAAGGCACGTGGCTCACTGCTTCAAGTTCTGATGAAAAATTCGAAGCCTGACTAGAAACAATGGAGGAAAAATCAAGCAGCTATAATTTAACCACATTCAAAATTGTAAGGCATTTTCTGTTTATAGAGACAAGAAACTCAGAGTTAATGAATGGGTAAACATCACCAGGGATAATTCTTCCTTTGTTACTTACTACACAGGTATTTTTTCTGAGGGCCAAGGAAGATCTCCCTGGAATTTTGGCATCAACATAGCTTGTTACACTATCTTTCCCCCATAGTGTTGGTCATTAGGACTGATGTCTTTGTATCAATGTTACTTTTGACATTACTTAGTATTAATATCATAATGGGGCAATAATCTGAGTGATGGAAAGATAGTAATAAATTTAGTTAAATGATATCAAGCTTATTTTGTAGGGAAGATTATAAAGATGAAATGAGAAATGGGAGAAACTCACACATGCAGAAAGAAGCTCCCAGTGGGGGAGGGTGGGCTGGAATATAACCGAGTGGTAGAATGTGTGCTTAGCATGCATAAGGCCCATGGTTCAATCCCCAATACCACATAAAAAAAAAGAAGCTCCCAGTATTCACGTAAGTTACTCCAAGAAAATGAAGTTTCAAGTGAAACTACAAACAGCAATAATTCTGCAAGACTTTAGAAGCTCACAACATGATGTTCTCAGGTATATTTTCCAGTTCCTACAACTGCCAGTTCATATCCATATGCACAGCTGATTGCAAAATACCACACCAAAGAGCACATAACTTGTACCAAAGGATTCCTGTTTATTTCCCGATGTATGCTGCTAGACCACCCCTTAGAGGAAAAAGTATAGTTTTAAAAGAATGTACACACTCATTTGTGTATATATTTAGAATGAAAATAAAATAAGACCTAGGGCAAATATGGGAAGTACCTGAATGTAGAGATGAATATAGAAATAAAAGACTATAGAAGAGACTGAGAGGAGCCCAGCGGAACAAAAGAAAAGCAAAGGCATATGGGCAGGTAGTGGGAGCTATCACAGAATTCAAGAAAGAAGTGACATACTCCCAACTTACACTGCTGTTTAGTTTTTGTTTGCTATCTCTCAGCCTCCTGAGTGCTTGATAAGGTGGATAGTAAAAATAATTCTAAGTAGGGCTTGATCAGAAATATGGTGGAGATACCTTGCGGGCTGCAAGAATATATTATAGAGATTCAGCTGTGTATTAAAGCTATACTTTGACCGGCCAAGGGTCTGTCAAATGGGAAGCCATTTATCATAGAATATTTGGTGTTATATAGCCTTAATATTTCAGCTGTCTTCTGCTATGAAATTCTTGCGTGCCCAAATACTTCCAGACCATTTTGGCAAACAGCTAAGCTTCTCAGACACTATTCCACTAGGTACCAACACCCCCTACAGAGCCTAGGAAACAAGCAGAGGCATAGCTTTGTTTCTTGTGCAAATGAAGCTCAGTCCATCCCCCTTCCTTCCTGGCCTAGGGGCCTGGCAGAGAGATTGACCAAGGACAAAAAGGCTTTTTGCTTAACCAGGTGCAGTAAGGACTGCAGTGAAATTCCAGAGGCAGACACAGAACCACTTGGCCAGAGAGAGGAGAGGAAGACAGAGATTCTGTAGAGGGTAAAGCAGATCTCTTGTAGAGGTTTATCAGGGCCAGGGGTAAGGAGCCAGGAGGGATAGATGGAGGATGAAGAAAACAGAGGATGAAGATCAGGTCAAAAGCATAGGAGCTAACTAAAAGTATGAGGGACAGGAAAACTGGGCACAGAGAGGAGCTGAATGTGAGGACAGAGCTAAAGCTGTATAGATAGAATTTTGTCATAGAGGAATAAAGTTAACGGACAAGAGAGTGTAGTGTATGTAGATTCCTTTCCCTCAGATACCACATGCTGTAGGTAACATTTTTCCCAGGACTCTGGGAGGAATTTTCTCAAGGCAGGAACTTGGGAAAGCTCCATTATCTTTAGAGAAAGCCAGTGACAAAGGAGGGAACTGAGACCTCAAGCAAGTGTGAAAATAAAGCTTGAAAGAGTAAGGACAAAATAGGGGATGGACTTAAAGGGAAAATTTAAGACAAGAAAATCAAGAAAGGAGTGGTCAACTAAGTAAATTATCACCCACACCCAACAGTCAAGTAAAAGAAAGGGGCTGAAATAAGTTCAGTAGATCAGTTAGTGGTGTAGCTGGAGAGCTTTTCTCTCTGGGTCCCGCCAAGTACTACAGCCCACTTATAAAATAAACACACAGACGCTTACATTATTTAAACTGCTTGGCCATTAGCTCAAGCCTATCATTGTCTAGCTCTTACTCTTATATTTAGGCCCATTTCTATTAATCTATACTTTACCACATGGCTCGTGGCTTACTGGTACCTTACATCTTGCTTGTTCTGGTGGTGGCTCCAGAGGCAGTCTCCTGCTCTGCCTTCCTGTTCCCTCAATTCTCCTCTCTGTTAGTCCTGCCTATACCTCCTGTCTGGCTACCGGCCAATCAGTGTTTATTTATACAGAGTGATATCCACAGCAAGTGGCATGGAACCTATCTCCAAAAAACACAGCTCAAGGGATGAGACTTACCGGAATACTGAGAGAAATGCAAGGAAATGAAATGTGGACTACATTTACTTTTTAGCACCCAGAATGAGAGATTAGAGATAGGATCTTGACTAGATAATTGCCTAAAATCAAAAACAGATACTACATATGTTTTGTAAGATTGTTTTGTTTATAGATTGTTGTTAGGGATTATGCTGGTTTAGTACATTAGTAGTTGTACATTCTCCACAAATAACCATGAATTCACTGGGCCCTGAGTAGTTAGCTAGGTTTCTAGTACCAGGTATGGTATCCCTCTTATTGAGGGGATCTTAAGTCCAATTAGAGAGCTATTGGTTACTGCTATACATGCTACTACTGCAACCTAAGGTCATCATGCCATGCTACTTATTGATGTGGTTCACAGGCATCATAGCTTGGTAGGACTACTGGTTTGGAAGTAGTGTAAAGATTCTGTCCGTATTACGTCATCAGCCTGCAATGGCATCCCAGCCTAAAAAGCGAATGTGCCCTCCCAGTGCTCTCCTCTGTGTTCTCTCTCTCCGTATTCTCTCTGTATCTCCCCTCCGCGTGGTCTCCCTGTCTCTGTCTCTGTCTCTCTCTTTCTCTCCTTCCTCCTAATAAAGCTCTAAAAGGGTAACCATGGCTCGTGATTCTTCCGCCACCGCAGCATCCAGAGCTCTCTTCCACCGCCGTGGCTGCTGTGATAGCCAAGGTCAGCCAAGAGTGCCACTGCTCTACCCCTTCAAGTAGTCCTCCCTCCTTTGGAAGCTTGCATGGTGCTTTCTGATATCATGACAGCTAATCCTCAGGGAGTGGGAATTTAAGTCAGTTTCAGCTCAGTGTCTCTGAGCCCTGTTTCTGGAGCACATGGTGTCTTAAGCAGTAGAGACTATACCTTCTACCTCTGGGGAGTAACCAAGGGTGACAAGAATAGGCCTGTACATTTTAGAAATCTCTTAGGTAGCTCCTAGCCAACAGTGCAGAATGAGAGTTATCATGTATGGTATTGGGGTTTTTGTCAGATGTTTTTGACTCTTAGAGGGATACCATTAGCCCCGATGAGAAAAGTTCATTAAAACTAATATATGTGTATTTGTTTCCTTGTGGCTTTTCAGTCGTCCATATTGTTATTTTACCTACTACCTACATACCTACATTTAGTATTTACTACCTTTGCCGTCCCTAAGGATCCCCCATTTTTCCATTTCCCCTCAGATCACTTTTATCCTGCTCTTCCCCTTTATATTCTTCCCACAATCTCCTGCATTTACCTCACTCCCCCTCTCTAAGAAAGCCCTCCATCCCTCATTTCTCTGACTAGATTACTTGAACCCTGTACTCCCCTCTCTATTGCTTCCCAACCCCCATTCCCTGGCCATGGTCTTGTTTTCCTTTCCTGATTTCTGTAGTTAGTACAGGCTATGGATTCAACGTTGAAGATTTGAAAATAGGAGCCTCCGATAAGACAGCATGAAATGTTTGTCTTTCTGAGTCTGGGTCAAATATGATCTTTTCTAATGCCATCCATTTACCTACAAAGTCATGATTTCATTATTCATTACAACTAAATGGTATTCTATAGAGTATATGTACCCCATTTTCATTATCCATTTAGATTCTTTCAATGTGAAACAACAATGAACATGACTAAACAAATACTTGTAGAGCATAATGTCAAGTCCTTTGGGTATATGCCAAGAAGTGGTATACGCTGGGTCATAAGGTAGATTTACTTTTGGCTTCTTCAGAATCTTCACACTGATTTCCATAATGGATGAACCAGTTTGCAGTCCTACCAACAGTGAATAAAAATTCCTTTCTCTCTGCATTCCATCTAACATTTGTTGTTGGTTGTTCCATTGGTCTTTGCCACTCTAACTGGGTTTAGATGAAATCTCAAACTTATTTTGATTTGTGTTTTCCTATTGCTAGTGATGATAAACGTTTTGGAGATATTTCTTAGCCATTCTTTTCCTTCTTTTGAAAATTCTCTGTTCATGTTCCAGACCCATTTTTAATGGGTCATTTGGGGTTTTTCTTTGTTTGGTTGGTTTTGGTTTAGTTTTTGTTTAGTTTTGTTTTAGACTCTGTTTCTTTGGGTTCTTTGTTTATTTTGGATATTAAATGTCTGTCAGACATATAGCTGGCTTCCATTCTGTGGGCTTCCTTGTCACCTGGTTGATTGATTCTCTTGCTATGCAGAAGGTTTTAGTTTTATGAAGTCCCAGTTGTCAGTTGTTGACCTTAATTCCTAAGAAAATGGAGTTCTATTCTGGACATCCTTTCCTACACTTACATCATGTACTGCCTATGTTTCTTCTAGCAGTTCAAGTGTTTCAGGTTTAAGTTTAGGTCTTAGATCCTCTTTGGAGTTAGCATTGTTCAAAGTGATAGATATGGACCTAATTTCTGTCCTCTGCATATGGACACCCACTTTTACCAGAATCATTAGGTGAAGATACTTTCTTTTCTCTAGAATATGTTTTTTGCATCTTTGTCAAATATTAATTGGTAAAAACAGATACTTCAAGAAAGGAAAGGACTTCAAATGTCTAAATTATAAGAGAGAAGAGATAATGAAAATTAATAAAATGAAGACACAAAAGAGAATAAATATGACAATTAGCTCAAGATATTTGAGTAGAAGTAAGAAGATTGTTTGTCAATTATTGAAGTGTTTCTTCTACTACAGTAGAATGGAGGGTAAATTTATAGGATGTATGGTTGAAAGTTAAAGATGTTTCATCTGAAAGCTCCAACTTTACCAGAGCTAAACTAAAGAATGAGTAAACATACACTGAAAGTGAGGAAACAACTAGTAAGATTTGATGATTTGAGAAGAATGGAGGTATAGTCATTTTACAAAAGAAATGAATAGCTACGGAGGGACCTAGATGAGGATTTACAGCTGACAGGCTGGGCCTATAATTGTTGGTGATCTAGAAACTATGACATGCCCCCAGCCTGCACTACTATTTGGTTTTTGTTTGCTAGCTCTCAGCCTCCTTGGTGCTGATGAAGTGGATAGTAAAAGGAATTCTAAGTAGGATTTGATCAGAAATATAGAAGAGAAAAACAGTAACTAAAGAGGGGATTAAAAACTCAAGCATGGAAATAAAGCTTGAAAGAGCAAGAGGAGATGTGGATGGTGTTAACAGGAGAATATAAGATTAGAAAACAAAGAAGTAATTTGATCACATGGGAATTAATACATTTTTTAAAATTTGAATCTGACTATAAGATTCCTGGAAGAATGTAACAAAAATTAAATAATATAAAAACAAACATGGTGCACATACTCACTTGCAGGCAAAATACTCATACACATAAATCAATAATAAAAAGAGGGCCAGGGCATAGAGTAAATACCTTTAGAAAATAAATAGATATTGCATTATAAGACTTACTTAAATTTTACCTTATCAAGGAAAAATGTACGTTGCAAAGTAAGGGAGTCTCCTACTCTTCATAGCAGCATTCTGGAATTTCCCAGGTATTCCTGATTAGTACCAGAAGAACTGAAATGGGAAACCAGAGAACCCATGACGATCAAGCACGAGTGAAAATTGCATTCCATGGCATATCTTTATTGTTACAGCTCCTTTGATAATAGAGTTAAGAGTGTACAGTTCAGCGAGGAAACTTGATTCTCAGGCCAGCATGTTCATGGTTATATAAACCAGAAAAACATCTGCAGTAAATGAACATCATTTACCCTGACTATTCTTGAGAAATTGAAGAATGCCTATGTTTCTACCCATGTCTGTTGATATTCCAAATTCCCTTATTGAGCAATATCAACATCTGATATTCCCATGCACATGTCACAAATTCATTGTAGCTTCACATAACCTTAATTCAAACTCCTACATCCTGTACAGATGTTGAAATGCACTGCCATTGGATATAATGTACACTGTATAGTACCTTCAGATACTGGGAAAGCTCGTGTTCAGGGAAGAAGTTTCCAGGTTAGTTCTGCTCCATTCCTCCAAGTCCTGTGCCTGAAGTGTGTGGTGTCATCAGCAAAACTGTTTTACCCTTCAAGTTCTAGAAGAAAATCAAGAGCAATGGCAATTACCAATATTGTTCTTGGTATCTAATATAATCTCCTGGCTTTCCCATGTCTGATACTGAGGATTTTGTTAGATACTCTATGGCTCTTGGGGAAAGCATTATCAACCCCAAGTGGTGTAACTTCATTTAAACTATTATATGTACATAGACATATACTTACATATATTATATATGCATTTATATAAGTAAACAAAATGTTTTCCTACAGGGATTTTATTTTTTAAATTAAAATAGAATCCTCCTTTTCCTTTCCCACATTCCAACTCTTCTCATGTACCTCTCCTTGCTCTCTCAAATTCATGGCCTCTATTCCCTTAATTGTTGAGATATATATCCTGATCAAACTGTAAAATGTTACTTGTACATATATGATTTCAGGGAAATATTCCTCCTTTCCTCAATTTAAGCCCTGTGCTCTTCTATAGAGCTCTTTTCTCTTGTACTAGCTCCAGGGAATCTATCATTCTCTGCCAGAACTTACACACATACATGTATACATGTACACACGTACACACACACACACACACACACACACACACACACACATACACACACAAACACACACACACTCGCACATATACACACACAAAGACCCACACACATGCACATGAATAAAAATAAAATAAATCTGGTACCATGAAAGGAGGTTCATTAGGGAGGGTTCATTTAGGACAGCTCCAGCTCTGGGACATCTAGGACCAGTTCCTGCAGTGCATATTGTCTTCAGCAACAGAGACTTCTTACCTTCCACCTGTGGAAGGACAAAGAAGGGCAATATTAATAGCCTGTAATGTTTTGAGAGTCTCTTGGATAACTCTGACTAACTCAGAAGAAGGCTTTTCTGCCTGGTCTTAGGATTTTATTAGAAGATCTTTTGGTTCTTACAGAGAGTGTTGTCAGCCCAGATGGAAACATTTCATTTAAATTATATATATATTTACGTGTATTATAGGTTATTTTTAGGTAGATAGTTACTAGTTTATTTCCTAATGACTTTTTTCCCAGACACCATTACTGTAATTTTACCATCCTCTCTACCTCCCTACTCCCTAATCATAGCTCCCCATTTTTCCCTTCAGATCATTTTACCCTGCTGTTTACCTTCTTTATTATTTTCTCAGCACCCCCAACCACCTTGGCAATGCTCACATTTTACTTACTTAGTTTCTGCAGTTACTCCAGGATATCTACTCATATCTGATGATTTGGAGCTAGGAGTCTCCCATGAGAAAGAACATGTGATGTTTGTCTTTCTAAGTCTGTATTATCTTGTTCAGTATCATCTTTTCTAATTTTATTCATTTACCTGAAAGTTCCTCAATTCATTTTTTAACAGCTGAATGTTATTCCATAGTGTATATGCACCACATTTTCATTATCCATTCATTGGCTTAAGAACATTTTGGGTGTTTCCATTTCCTAGCTGTTATGAATAGGGTAGTAATAAACATCTGTAAAGTAGGATGTAAAGTCCTTTGGGCACATGCCAAGGAGTTGTATATCTAGGTGATTTAATTTTAGCTTTTGAGAATTCTCTACACTGATTTCCATAGTGGCTGCACCATTTTGCAATCCCAACAGTGGATGAGGGTCCACTTTTCCTCATATCCTCATTGTCATGGTGAAATCTGTAAATTTATAATAATAAAAGGAATAAAAATAAAAATACTATCTATCTAAGGGAAGTAACCAACGGTTATAACCAGTTATGATGCATGTAACCTCAGCAATGACCAGCATAGCAAATCACCATAACGGTGCAGTAGTGGCATGAATGCTTTGGCAGGAACCAATAGTTCTCCAATCAGCCCTACAAGATCTTCTCAACAAGAGAAATCATGCCTAGTCCTGAAACTTAGCCAAATACCAAGGGCTAGTTGCTGTGGGATGGGCTGTATGTCAAATGTGTTGCTCTTATTGGTCAATAAATAAAACACTAATTGGCCAGTAGCCGGGCAGGAAGTATAGGCAGGACTAACAGAGAGGAGAATTGAGAGAACAGGAAGGCAGAGGGAGACACTGCCAGCCGCCACCATGACAAGCAGCATGTGAAGATGCTGGTAAGCCATGAGCCACGTGGAAAGGTATAGATTTATAGAAAGGGATTAATTTAAGATATAAGAACAGTTAGCAAGAAGCCTGCCACGGCCATACAGTTTGTAAGCAATATAAGTCTCTGTGTTTACTTGGATGGGTCTGAGAGGCTGTGGGACTGGTGGGTGACAGAGATTTGTCCTGACTGTGGGCCAGGCAGGAAAACTCTAGCTACAGGTAGTGAAGTCATAGACAGTAGAGGACAACCTATAACCACACTTCACTAAATCAACATAATCCCTAACCACATTCTAAATGTCTGCCCTTATACCCACAGATAAGTTTAGTCTTCACTCATAAGAAAAAAAAACAAAAACAAAAACAAACAAACAAAAAAACCTTTTTGCAACACACAAAGACCATTACAAGAAACCAGAACAATCAAAATGTAGAATTTTGGAGCCCAATCCTTATGGATACATCTACAAAGGCTGAAAAATACTGAGGAAGATCAAACAGAAAGATGGTAAGAGGCAGAGGATCAGGGAATTCCTGTGAGACTGTGTTTCCTAAGAATATCATAAGCTATACCAATAAAGTCTCACCAACATGACTGCCTAAACATGAGCTGAACAAAGACAACAATAGACATGCTCAAGTTGACAAGGGAAAGCTTAGGAAGCCTCAACCTTACACAAGAATTATAGGCAACTAAAGAAAGCTGAGCATTGTTAAAATAGTCTTCCCCAGGAAAAAGCTCACCGATTAGTTATCCAATATCAAATCGTCAGTCCTGAAAATATACATACAAGTAACATTATACAGATTGAACATGTAACAACAACTAAGGTAAAAAGAAGAGCATGTGAAAGAGAACAAAGGAGGGGGTGTATGGGGGTGTGGTCGGAAGGAGGAAAGCAAAGAGAAAAATGATATAATAATATTATAATCTCAAAAAGTAAAAGAAATATTTTTTAAAAAATAAAATGAATTGGGTCCGCAGCTAGGGCTGGGGCAGCCAGGAAGATGATATCTAAGCACCTGCCCTGGCAGACTGGGGCAGCAGGGGCCACTATGATGAACAAAAATGTGATGGAGAGATGAGGAAGATAGAGTATGTGGCAGAGAAATGGGAGAGAAAGAGAATGGGAATGGTTCATTCCCTGTGGGGAGAGGTGGAACTGGAAACTTCATTGGCAGTAAAGAACAGGCCAATATGAGGAGCTTATGTTTCCATCTGAGGCCATGTTGATGTCAGAGAGCCATGCTGCCACCAGGAGCCATACTGATCTGAGTGGCCTGTGCTGCCACCTGAGGCCATGGTGACATCTAGGCCCATGCTGCTGTGGAGGGTCATGTCTGTAGCAAGCTTTTTTTTTTTTGAACCATCAGCCCACAAATAATGACCTGGAGATTATTAATTATGAAAGCTTGGCTTTAGCTTAAACTTTTTCCCAACTAGTGCTTATAACTTCATCAACCCATATTTTTAAATCTACATTCTGCCACGTGGATCAGTTACCTCTTCTTAGAATGGCATATCCAACTTGCTCAACAAATATCCCACAACATGTACCTGGGTCCATAGCCCTACCACAGCCAGGGTCTGTATTTGTGTTAGCGGCATGTGTTGCCACTGACGGCCATTTGAATTGTCCATGGTCTAGGCTATCACCTGAATCAATGTTGATTTCTGGGCCTGACCTGCCACTGAAGGCCATGTCTGGGTTGATTCTACCACAGCCAGGGTCTGTGATGATGTCTGAGGCCCATGTTACCACCAAAGGCCATGCAGATATCTGTAGTCTGGGCTACCACCTGAAGCCATTTGAGGTCCGAGCACTATGCTTGGCTGGCCCCACCCCTCACCAACCACTGTATTCTGCACTCAGGAGATCTGGCCCAGAGTGAAATGGGTATGGGAGAGCTGGCCCCACCCTTTGCTGAAGGGGAGGGGAGACCCAGCCAGGACCTGAACTGACCAACTCAGCTACCACTCAGGCCCAGTTCCAGGGACTTGAGCTGGCCCACCCCAAACATGTACTCTTATCTGTGAGCTGCTGGAGAAGGTGAAGGGGTCAATCCTGTGGAACCATAGCCACAGTATCTCCATGATTCTGGGCAACAGCAGGATATTTGAGAAGAGTCTTGTTGAAGGTCGAGTATTGATAGGGTAGGAGAAGCCAGAGGCCTTGAACCAGATCAACAACTCATTGCAATGAACATTTGCAAGTAAAGCTGTTGGGGCAAAAGGGTATACTATGTGACACAGCAGAGCTTCTAATACCACTACAATGAATGAATATGTGATGGAGGGGCAGGAAAGATGTAGAAGTGGAGGGGTACATGTATGGAAGAACTGGAGATATTATAGCTGTGACTTGTATGAGAAAAGGCAGAAATTGATAGAGAAACAGGTAATTTCCCAGAGGGATCAGCAAGATGGCTTTTTCTTTTCTTTTCTTTATTTAAATTTAAATTTTTATTTCTTATTTTCTTTTGTGGAAGAGGTTACAAGGGTGGAGGGCAGATATAGAAGGACTGGGAAATGAGTGGGATTGGGATCTATGATATGAAATTTCTAAAGAATCAATAAAAATACGTTTTTTTATATTTGTAACAATTTTGTGTATTGCACAATATACAATGATCAAATCATGGTAATTAATATTTCTCTTTCTTTAAACATTTGTCATTTCTTTATATCAAGACATTCTGAACTCTTTTCTATAGTGGGTAGCTGTTCCAGCTTTGACCTGGAAGTACTACCCCCATTGAGGCTTCCAGTAACTGTCATGCCTATGAGGCAGGGCCAAGACTGGGGGGAGGGGGGCTTAAGACCCGAGATCTGGATGTGCTGGCTCTCTTGGTTCCTGGTAAGCCTGGATGTTGAATGGTAGATCTAGCAGAGTTCTCCAGAGAACACCGCTGGACTGCACTTCACCTCTCCCAGACCTTGTAACCTATCCCTTTACTTCTAAGTTACCCCACAAAATAAACCTGCATTTTAACTATGTGGAATTGCCTTAATACTTCCACCAATATCTTGCACCCAATGTGGGGCTAAAACCTATGACCCGGGTGATTAAGAGTCCCATGGCAGGCGAGAATTCTACCACTGAACCACCCATGCTAAACCTCCGTTTTAACTATGTGGAGTTGCCTTAATACATCCACCAATACTTTTCTTTTAGTTTATATAAAGTACATACCAAAATGTTGTCAACTATAGTCAATCCTGCTGTGCTGTAGAAATGTAGACCTTCCTTCTGTAAGTTGTATTTTCATACTTGTTAGTAAATCTCCTGATATCCCTTCCCTTTTTTTAAATTTTATAATTTGATTTAATTTTACATGTCAGCCACAGATTCCCCGTCCTCTCTCCTCCCCCCCCGCCCTCCCCCCAGCCCATCCCCCATTCCCATCTCCTCCAGGGCAAGGACTCCCCTGGGGATTCAGCTCAACCTGGTAGATTCAGTCAAGGCAGGTCCAGTCCCCTCCCCCCAGGCTGAGCAAAGTGTCCCTGCATAGGCCCCACGTTCCTTCCAAACAGCTAGCTCACGCACTAAGGACAGGTCTTGGTCCCACTGCCTGGGGGCCTCCCAAACAGTTCAAGCTAATCAACTGTCTCACTTATCCAGAGGGCCTGATCCAGTTGGAGGCTCCTCAGCTATTGGTTCATAGTTCATGTGTTTGCACTAGTTTGGCTATTTGTCCCTGTGCTTTTTCCAATCTTGGTCTCAACAATTCTCGTTCATATAATCCCTCCTCTTTCTCACCAATTGGACTCCCGGAGCTCCACCTGGGGCCTGGCCGTGGATCTCTGCATCTGCTTCCATCAGTCATTGGATGAGACTTCTAGAAGAATGGATAAATAAAATGTGGTACATATACACAATGGAACACTACTCAGCAGAGAAAAACAATGACATCATGAGGTTTGCAGGCAAATGGATGGATCTAGAAAAAATCATCCTGAGTGAGGTAACCAAGACTCAGAAAGACAAACATGGTATGTACTCACTCATAGGAGGATACTAGATGTAAAACAAAGGAAGACTAGACTGCTACTCACAACTCCAGGGAGGCTACCTAGAAAACAGGACCCTAAGAAAGACACAGGGATTGCCCAATGACAGAGAAATGGATGAGATCTACATGAGCAAACTGGACATGGGGGGTGGGTAATGAAGGGCAAGGGTCGAGGGAAAGAGAGCTTAGGGGAGCGGGAGATCCCAGCTGGATCAAGAACAGAGAGGGAGAACAAGGAAAAAGAGACCATAATAAATGAATACCCCATGGGAATAGGAAGAAGCAAAGTGTTAGAGAGGTCCCCAGAAATCCACAAAGATACCTCCACAATAGACTACTGGCAATGGTCGAGAGAAAGCCCGAACTGACCTACTCTGGTGATAGGATGGCCAAACACCCTGCCGTGCTAAAAATACGTTTTTAAAATAATACATATATAATAAAATGAATCTAAAAATGTAATGAATTAGTATAATTCAGAAATACAATACACAAAACCCCCTTAGCTTTGTATAATCATCACTACAGCTCACTTTGGGGCATGAATACGCCTTATGCCTGAGGAGCAACTGTTTTCTATTAGAATATGATGGGTGGTTCTTACTGCAGCATAAGTGGACATATCCTGAACAGTTAAATTGTCTTTACTATGAATTATATAATGCTTGATGGTTAAGACATTTGAGTTCAATATATGGAATATATATATATATATATATATATATATATATGAAATTGTGATATGAATACACACATACATATAATGCAATTCTATTCAGCTATAATGAAGAACAAAAGTATGTGGTAAGTAGAAAAATGTATGCCATAGAGAGCATCATATTAAACTAATTAAGACAAGCTAAAAAAATCACATGGTTTTCTTATTTGTTGATTCTAGGTCTTTATATAAATACATAAAATTATGTACACATGTATGACACTAAAGTGGAACTAAAACTGTCTAGGGAACAAAGGGACATAACAGAAGAAGAAAGGGAGAAAAATAAAGGGTAGATTGTATGGGATAGGTAGTCAAAGTGCTTTATGTCCCTAAACAAAATTATCCTTATGGAACCCAGTATTATATACAATGACTATATTATGCCAATAGCAAATCAAAAATCTGACATAGAGCTTAATATCACTCAACTTTAGCCTTTTTTTCTATGAGTGTCATAAGTATACCTCTGATGGTTTCTTAAGCAAGACAATGTGTTGTTCAATAGCACTGTGCATGCCACATAGTGTACTCTTCAGAAATGATTGTTAGTAAAAGAAAGGGTGTGAATTGAAGAAGTTAGCTTGATGTAGAAAGTGATGAAGCAGATATTGAAAAAACAACATATAGAAGCAGAGAGACAGAGAAAGGAGTGATAGGTTTTTCTCTGGGTAGTTAGTTTGTGCTTTACAGCAAGTTTCCCTAACAAGAATTCCTTCTCATGTAAGAAGCATACCAATATAACATACCAGAAGGACCTTCTTCTCTTCTGCATCTTGATTTTTGTTCCCAGAAGATATGAAATGGCTTCAGTGTTCTGATTCATTTCACAGAACAAGAAGCACACACTATGGAATGTGATTACATTGCAAATATGCTGGAAAATGATTTCATGAATCTGAAATTTTCAATCACTCTTCAGAATGACAGGCAAACGGGAAGATGCCGAAACAAGTTCCCTTGAGAACATTTAAAATCAATATGAAGTCTATTTTTCCTCTATATGCATACTTTCCTTGCGATTTAATGAGACAAAAGATAATCAAGAAAATTAATTAAGAGTATATATGTTTTTATACATAGTAAGGGGACAAGTTGGTAAACCAAAACAGCCATTACCATCCATCTGGGCATGGGAAACCATGTATTACCTTTTTCCTGGCTTCCTTCCATAATATTCCTTCCTATTGTTAACTGGTCTTCTCTATTCCTCCATCTGTTTAAATATAGGTATTCTATGGTCCATATTCTTAGTGGTATTCATCAGCCTTATTCTCTTCTAACCCTACTAACATCCCTCCTAAGTTCCCATGTTTGCTATGGTTTTTGTTTCCCTGTAAATAGATGCCTTCTCCTTCTGCCATCTTGTCTCTACCTGCTTCCATCTGTTTTGCAGAAACCTCTACATAGATGTCCTACCATATTTATCATATTCTCTTCCTGTTTATTGCATCTGAACCATTATTCTTTAATATTGGCCACTATAATTCTTTTGGATCTTAAAAACAATGTTTTACACTATGAGGGAGACATTGCTCTTTGAGACTGAGACTACTCCAAGTCTCCTTGTGTGTATCCAAACAACCTATTGTTTTGCCTCCAGCAATCCAAAGCCATTTGACTTAAATTATACATATTTAAGATTATTTCACTTTATCTCTTCCATGCTAGATTTTTTAAACCCAGAAAGGCTAGTATAGTATCTGTTTTGATCTCTTCCCATTCCCTACCATATGGTAGGCATTCAATAAAAATTATTAAATGAATGAATGTGTTGGTACAATCAGAGCATATAATGTTCCCTAGCTTTTTGTATTCTTAAAAATAACAAATGGTCTTGAAAATCACCTCATTATTTCTCCCAGAATCTAGGGAGCTCCTTAGATATAACCACCTCCCTCACTCCTGACCTCTACACACTCACCATTGTTTAGCACTATTACCTTGAGAATGCATAACCTTTCTCCATCCCTACTATTACTTCATTGTTTAGATTCTCATCATTGTTTTCTGAATTCATTATGCTCTTCTAATCCTTTGCTATCACTGCAGGATATTTTCTCAAAGTGCAAAACTAACCACTTTACTCTGGTGTTTAAAATCTTTCAGCAGACTCCCTATTGCTTTGAAGATGCAATTCATATGTTTAAACCTATCTACAAAGCTTTCCACAAGCTAGCAATCTCCTCTCAGCATTCCTTGCCCTATCCCCTTTCTCCATCTCCACCCTCTCTTATCATCCAGCACTAACAGTATCCCAAATCATGGTCTTGCCTTTGCACGTAATCTTTTTGTCTAGAATGTTTTTTTTAACCTATCTAGCGCCTCACTTATTCAAACAAAATGAAAAAGATCCTTCCTCCTCTGAGAAACCTTACAAAACCCTCCCAGACAAAAAGCTTTGTACTTTATAGTTAGAACTCTAAAAGGTCTTGATTGTAGCCCCAAATGTCTTCAACAACTACTTCTTACTGTCTTGGCTCTTTTTGTTCATTGACCTGTCCTGTAGGCAAGGTCCAAGTCTTATTCACCATAGGTTCCCTTGACTTCCAGCCCCATATCTACAAGTCATTTCTGCAATAAAAAATGTATGTCCAAAATACATAAAGAGCTCCCAATAAAAATTTAACACATACTCAATATAAAATAACCAAAAGATGTTTTAAATGTCATTGTAAAAGAAGATATAAAGATAAGACCTCTGATGACTCTATATTATTAATCTTAAAGGACATGCAAATTAAAACCATGAAGAAATAGTGTATACATTTATTCAGTGGTTTAAAATAATAAAGTGAGCCGTTCAAGTATTGGCAGGGAGGTAAATGGAAAACAGATGGCAATTTGTCAATAAGTTAAGCTAATTGCCCCCATATGCTATGGCCATTCCACTCCTACAATTTTTTCCAAAGAAAGGAAAGCATATGTCTATACAAAGATTATCATAGAACCTTTATTCATGATGACCTAAAATTTGAATCGACCCCATTTCTTATCAGCAGGTTATGCAGCAAAGAATGAGCACACAACAAAATTTCAAAATGATGATGTTGTGGGAAAAACAGCCAAAATGAACTCATATTATAAGATTCTATGTATACATACTATTATAAAGATGACAATCAACCTAGAGTGATAGAAAGTAGAGCAGATTATCTGTGGGTATGATGGCTGGGATGGAAAGAATAAGAAAAAGAATCACAAAATGGCACAAAATTTTTGAGGGGTGATGTTTTCATTATTTTTATAGCAATAATGGTTTCAAAGTATATACTTGTATGATACTCCTTCATTATTTATTCATTTTGCCTCAATAAATATGTTTTAAAGTACCCCCAGTTATTTTAATCATGATGTCAAGAATCAGTCTGCTAAATTATTATAGGATAATGATTCTTAACATGCTTATTTTAATTCATTTAACAAGCTCAGTGAAGCTTGCACTCACTTGTCCATTGACATCCACTTCGCTGTCTGGCTCAACAAAGGAACATTAGACCAATTCCTCTGCCCTTTGTCACATTCTGTCCATCCTGCTCTTTTGGTTGTTCTTATTCTCTTTCCTAGAATGTCTTTTGTGTAATTGGTACCTAACAGGACACTTCAAACATATGCATAGAGTCATGGAGAGCATATTGTCATGAATGGAATGGTTCTGATTTCCCAGATGATTAAAATGCATGAACTCTCTCAGTTCTAAGGATGCTTTTAATCTCATGTATACTAGCACTGCGTCTTTAAATACAGAATAATGACTGTATAAATTACATTATATGTCATTAACACTACATCTGTATTTGAGACTGCATAAGTTCCCTAAGCATATAAAATGTTATCATTACAAGGAAGAAACAGAAATATTGAAAAATGAGACAATGAGTAGGAAGAGAAGTAAAAGTGGCATATGGATGAAAGCAAGCCTTTAGAAATGAGGCTCATTTACAGTTACAGAAATGGAGTAAAATGATAGAACATTGAAAAGAAGAGCTCATTTCCTTAAAACAAGACTCCATTGTGTTTCTAGACCAATGAAAAAGGAGCAAAGCACAGCAAGCACACACAGTATTGAGACTAGTAGCACTTCTACAAGGAAATAATCAGCCATTGCTTTGTGCCTGGAGGAGAATGCAGCGTGATTTACTGCCTCTTGCCATTCCTGGACAGCTCTTTTCCAAAGGGAACAATGTGGTGTTAAGGCTTTATGCTTAAGTGGTAGCTTCCTCCTCAACTCCTGGTGGCAATATTTTTCATCTTTGTATTTCTTCAACCATACTATGACTTCATTTTTATAACTGAATGCAAGCCACAGATAAGAAATGATCTGTGTCTACAGAATTTGGGAAAAAAGCCCACTGTACCATTAAATACATTAGCTAATGATTCTCTGCTATCCAAAAGTGGTCCTCAGATTGGAGTTATCAGAAGTGCCTAAGATTAGGCTGGATGGCTGTAATCTCAGCAGTCTGGGGGCTGAGGCAGAAGGATTACAAGTTCTGCCTCAGCTTGAGTTACGTAGTGAGTTCCAGGATAGCCAGGGTTACATAGCAAGACCTTTTCTTATGACATGCAAAATAAGCATGCATTATAAGGCCCCATTCCAGAGTTTTTGAGTCGAAATCTAAATTCCAACAAGATGCCCAAATGGTTTATGTGTGTGCATATTCAAACCAAGAAGTGCATGCCTAATACTCACATATCCCATATAAGATGATAATTGGCATTCTCATTACTCACTTGAGAAAATGGGAACAGGGAGGTAAAATTTCTTGATATGGATCAATAACTAAAAATTGAGATTTCAAACTTGTTTTCATAATGTTAAATGTCATTCTCTCCCCACTTCCACCATTCTTTTCTTCATATACATAAATTAAGCAGTTCTGGGCAGTACTATACATTCCTAACTTCATCTATTTCCTATTTCTGATACCCAAATTCTTACTCTCACATGTATAGAACTGAAGTTAAACATTACCTATATCTTGATATATATGAAGAGAACTGTAGACAGGGTTTTTCTGTGTCCCGGCAGTCACTCCCAAATAACCATAAGAGACTCATTATTTTTTTTTTTTTTTTTTTTTTTTTGACTTTTAGGTATTTATTTATTTTTTTTTTTTATTAATTTATTTTGCAATACAATTCAGTTCTACATATCAGCCACGGATTCCCTTGTTCTCCCCCCTCCCGTCCCCCTCACCTTCCCCCCAACCCCCCCCCCCCCATTCCCATCTCCTCCAGGGCAAAGCCTTCCCCACAGACTGAGGTCAACCTGGTAGACTCAGTCCAGGTAGGTCTAGTCCCCTCCTCCCAGGCCGAGCCAAACAATCCTGCATAGGCCCCAGGTTTCAAACAGCCAACTCATGCAATGAGCACAAGATCTGGTCCCACTGCCTGGGTGCCTCCCAAACAGATCAAGCCAATCAACTGTCTCACCCATTCGGAGGGCCTGATCCAGTGGGGACCCCTCAGCCATTGGTTCATAGTTCATGTGTTTCCATTCATTTGGCTATTTGTCCCTGTGCTTTATCCAACCTTGGTCTCAACAATTCTCGCTCATATAAACCCTCCTCATTCTCGCTAATTGGACTCCCAGAGATCCACCCGGGGCCTAGTCATGGATTTCTGCATCCAGATCCCTCAGTAGTTGGATGAGGTTTCTAGCACAACAATTAGGGTGTTTGGCCATCCCATCACCAGAGTAGGTCAGTTCGGGCTGTCTCTCGACCATTGCCAGCAGTCTGTTGTGTGGGTATCTTTGTGGATTTCTGTGGACCTCTCTAGCACTTTGCTTCTTCCTATTCTCATGTGGTCTTTATTTACCATGGTCTCCTATTCCTTGTTCTCCCTCTCTGTTGTTGATCCAGCTGGGATCTCCCGCTCCCCCAAGCTCTCTTTCCCTCAACCCTCGCCTTTCATTACCCCCACTCATGTCCAGGCTGTTCATGTAGATCTCATTCCATTTCTCTGTCATTGGGTGATCCCTGTGTCTTTCTTGGGGTCCTGTTTTCCAGGTAGCCTCCCTGGTGATGTGAGTAGCAGACAAGTCATCCTTGTTTCATGTCTAGTATCCTGCTATGAGTGAGTACATACCATGTTTGTCTTTCTGAGTCTGGGTTACCTCACTCAGGATGATTTTTTCTAGATCCATCCATTTGTCTGCAAACCTCATGATGCCATTGTTTTTCTCTGCTGAGTAGTATTCCATTGTGTATATGTACCACATTTTGTTTATCCATTCTTCAGTTGAAGGGCATCTGGGTTGTTTCCATGTTCTGGCTATTACAAACAATGCTGATATGAACATAACTGAACAAGTGCTCTTATGGTGTGGTTGAGCATTTCTTGGGTATATGCCCAAGAGTGGTATAGCTGGATCTTGGGGGAGATTGATTCCCAATTTTCTAAGAAAGCGCCATATTGATTTCCAAAGTGGTTGTACAAGCTTGCATTCCCACCAGCAGTGGAGGAGAGTTCCCCTAGCTCCACATCCTCTCCAGCATAAGGTGAAGAGACTCATTATTAATTATAAATGCTTGACTGATAGGTCAGGCTGGTTACTAGCTAATGTTTATATTTTAAATTAATTCATAGTTCTTATCTACCCTCTGCCATATAGCTGTACCTTCTTTCAACACTGCATGTTCATCTTGCTTCTCTATGTAGCTCAGGCTGATGCAGAACTTGTCATCCTCCTGCCTCAGTCCCCAGACCACTGAGATTATAGCCATCCAGCCTAATCTTAGGCACTTCTAATACCTCCAATCTCAGGACCACTTTTGGAAAGCAGAGAATCATTAGCTAATGTATTTAATGATACGATAGGCTTTTTTCCAAATTCTGTAGACAAATGTCATTTCTTATCTGTGGCTTGCTTTCATTTATACAAATGAAGTCTCCCACAGACCCCCGAGACTCCGCCTTACTTCTTCCCAGCATTCTCTCTGTCCCCAAAATTCTTCCTAGCTATTGGCCAATCAGTTTTTTATTAACAATGAGAGCAACACATTTTCACAGTGTACAGAAGGATTGTTCCACAGCAAAGACTTACTCAATAAAACCCTTAAATCTTAATATTCAGGAATTTGACCAGAGTGTTTCCTTTATTCATTAGTGAAAAGATAAAGAAGCTTGAGGCAAAGAAAGTATTGAAGAAGTGAAGAAAGATGAAAGTAAAATACCCTTGGTTATGACTTGGCATGAGTCAGCCCTTCCATAGACCCTGCCTGTCCTTGAAGTTTGTGGTACTACAGTTTGAGCCTAATTCAAAGACCTCTACCATGAGCCTCTGGATACTTTGAATCAGGCATATGTCCTTTCTCTACAGTGTTTCCAGGAAAATGAGCACATAATGTCCCTCAGAGATTTAGCCTTGTGATCCAGAGCAATGGAGAAGAAATGTGAAACAGCTGTGCTCTCCATGGCTCAAGGCTACAGCATCACAAAAAAAAGACATTCCAAAGATGCTTCCAGTAGTGACTATTTTAGAATCTGTACCATGTACTTAACAAATAAACCAGTAATTGTCTTGAAAGCATTATTTAGGAGATGCACTTGGTTAGGGATGGAGAAAAGCTTCTTTTAAAAACTAGTAGCATATTTTCTTGGTACAAAGTGATGGGTTTCATCATTAAATTTTCATACAGCTATAACAAGTACTTTGACTGTATTCATTCTTCCAATGCTCTCCTGCTTACCCCTAACTAGCCTCTTACCTATCTATTTCCTCCTCTTACTATGACAGAAAATGTTTGATATTGGTCTTTCTGAGTCTGGCTTATCTCACCTCCTATGATACTCTGCAATTCTATTCATTTTTCTCCACATGCCATAATTTCAAATCTGGCTTCTCTATCAGGCATGTAGGAGGCAAAAATCAACTCCCTTCCTACCCTAACACACCACTCTGCCATGCTTACATTAACCTCGTGTTCTAGCGTCAGTGCTCAGTTCAAATCACCTCTGTAGAAGATAGCTTATTTCCTGGCATTAGTGATATCTTGTTTCTGCAGGTCTAACTTTGTACTTTTCAAATCATAGTTTACTCTTGTTCCCTTTTTTAAAATTCCCATTCTTTATCATCCGACTTGAATTTAAATCTGTTTATGCCTGTGTCCTACCTCCCCATTCAAACACTTGAACCCTTCAGAACCCTTTGGGTCACAGACTAGAGCATCCTAGCAGTTCAGTAATATTACTAATTGTTCTATAAACTAGGCGAGACATAAAACTCACCTAATGGCAGCCTCTGAAGGTGAAGTATTCACTGTTGGTTGAGCAATTCTGCTTGCTTATATGTAACTTGCAATAGCTGACAGCCCCTTTCTTGAAGCCATTGGTCTTGGGGTTTTTGTGTTAATTCTTGAGTTGCGTTTGCTTTTGTTTTGTGCTGCTTTAATGTTGCCTCATTCTGTTCCAAGATATGAACACAATTTGTATTTCCTTTATATTTGGCCATCCTGCTTCTGGTTTATTTGGATTCCTGGGAAATAAAGAAAGATCATAAAAGTTTTGCCAACATTTTATTTATTTTTTTTTAAATTTTACACCAGAATTTAATATTTCATGTATTTGAAAAGAAGTATGAAATCTAATAGGGTTACCTTATCATTTAAATTTATAGGTCTTTTGTCCATATTAATTGACATGTGTAAACAAAATAAAAAGAGATATTATAATGCTTGAACAGATTATTGACACATTTTAGATTTTTTCCAAAATAATTAATCTTATGTAATTGAATGTAAGTATGTTGGCTGAAGATCATGCCAATTCATATATATTCATATTTCCTTTTGTATTAGTTTTTTTTCAGATCTTCAACATCTAATGTTATATTTAAAGGCTTTAAGAGACCAATTACACACTAAAAGTTTTACAGTTATAGGGTTACTGAGTGTTCACTAGGCATTACCACATTGATAATATTCATAGGGTTAATCTCCAGTACGTGTTTTTTTGTACTTGAAGATGACCGGGCTGTGCAAAGGCTTTACCACACTGTATAAATTCATAGGGTTTCTCTCAATTATGTGTTCTTTCATGAAATTGAAGAGCATTGTGATGAGCAAAGGCTTTACCACACTTATTAAAAGTGTATGCTTTCACCTCCAGTATGTGTTCTTTCATGCAACTGAAGAATAGTGCGGCGAGTAAAGGCTTTGCCACACTGGTTACATTCAAATGGTTTCTCTCCAGTATGTGTTCTTTCATGCCTTTTGCACATGCTTATTCTCTAACATTTGAGAATTTACTGTCTGTTCAATGTTGCCATAAGCATCTGACATATAATTTGACCTTTATAGAAACAATCTAATGATATACCTGCCATTGGTATCCTTATTTTGCACAGGAGGACCTTGGAATATAAAGAAATAGCTTGTACATGATTACACTCACAATGTGGGCTATGTCTTATTCATAAACACTGTATTAGTCAGGATTCTCTCACAAACAATAGAATGAATACATATTATAAAGGGGATTTATTAGATTAGCTTACACAGTAGGGGCTGGGTACTCCAATAATGACTATCTGAATGCTGGAGAGGCCAAGAACCAGGTAACTTCTTACTCCAGGAGGCTGGATGCCTCAGCAGTACTTAAAGACTTGAGAATTCCTGAAGAGCCACTGGTCTTCAGTCCAGGTTGGAAGGCTAAAAGAACTGAAGGGGGTGGCAGTGAAGGGTGGTGGTGGCAGCAGTAGCAGCAACAGACACCGATCCACTCATCAGCAAAAAGTGAGAGCAGATGGGCAAGCAGCACTGATTTTCCCCAGACCTCTTTATATATGGGCATCTACCAGAAGGTGCTGCCCACTTGGGGGGTTGGGGGGTCCTCTCTCAACTAGTCCTGGAATCTCTAGACTTTTCTCACAGTACCCACCTTTCTGTCTTCTATAACAGATACTCAGCAAACACGGATGAGTCCTTATTAGCTCGGTTAAGCTATGAAAATTACAATATCTTAGTGACTGTTGGCATCAGTATTATTTTTATAAATCATTCATTAGAGAAAGAACACAACTGCCACTAATATCTTCAAAACTCAATATAAAATATTTTTGAATATTTCAAATGTTGGATTATTCATAACCACTTGACCTTCTCCAATTGCAGAAATCTCTGAGAGTTGACATGTTACAGGCATTTGAAGAATCCATTATGCAAACAGAAGTATCATGTCTGCTCAGATATTTGTTATAGGCATTATGGCAGACACAAAAATAGCATAATGCATCCTCTCAAAGAGTTCACCAACTTTGAGGGGGGGAGTATAAGCTACATACATTGAATAACAATGACAATTTTAAATGGATCTTTGAGAAGATGATGACAATAACAAGTTAATGCATGATTATACCACAACATTCAGAGAAGGGGCACATAATACCAGGCTCGGATAAATGATCTAGAGAGCTTAGGGAAGAAAGATGGATTTAAAGCTACAGTAGGAAAAGCCAATAGAATTAAGTAAGGGAGTGCATATGGGGTTGATTAAAATAGCATGGTAGACTAAAGGATGTACTTTGGCAAGTATCTTCATTTTGCTTGGTTTGGGACTCAGTGTTGAGTAAATATACTGTAACTTAGTTTGAAATTTGTGATTTATTTATTTATTTATTTATTTATTTATGTAGTCTAAGGGGAAACATTAGAAGATGGAATTAAGATGTCTGCTAAGTTCTTATGGATATGAAGTTCACACTGAAGGTAAAATGACAACTACTACTATTCAGTGGACTTCTTAAAAAATTATAATATAATCACATCATTTCTCCCTTACCCTTCTTCCTTCCAAGCCCTCCCATATATCCTTCCCTGCTCTTTCAAATTCATGTCCTCTTATTTCATTAATTGTTGTTACATGTGTAATATGTGTGAGTGCATACACATATATCTTTCTAAATATAACCTGTTCAGTCTGTATAATGTTATTCATGTATATGTTTTCAAGGGCTGACCATTTGTTACAAAGACAACAATAGACATGCCAAAATGGAAGGAGGAAAGTTGCCTCAACCTACACAAAGAACCACAGATAACTAAAGAGTGCTGAGAGTATATAGGAGAAATAGTCTTCCCCAGAGAAGAGCATATCAATTGATTATCAGTGGACTTTCTTTGGGCATCACCAGACAAGATTTTGAAGTACATCCTATGCATCAACTTTGCAGAAACACTACTTGGCATAGCCCAATATTATTTTCACAGGTCTCTGAAGGTTTTTTTCAGCTACTGCTTCAAAGTGAGACATTTGAAATCAAAATATGCTGCATAGTGAGTGGGGCTTGATGATGCCACTGAGACACTGCTAGGGGCAATCCTCTAAGGTAAGCAGGAGAAGCCACCACTACCACAAGTTCTAAGAGTAGCTTCTAAATATTGTACCTTAGTCAAGACTTCAAAGAATCTGTCATGTCAGAAATAAGGGTTTGCTTGAGTATGTGTGTACTGTGTGTACATAATTATGTTAATCTCACGAAAATCTGAGAAAAAGATTTATGGTTTTTTATGTATGACAAAAGCTAAATTAGATGTTTGATACATTGACAGATTCAAAGTTTAGCAACATAACCACTCTTAATCAACTAATGAATTTGGCCTACAAGAAAGGAAAGAATATATACACTGTGGAATAACTTTCTGGCTAACATTTGCATTATTTCACATAGCCATGTTTTTTTTTTTTACAACATATTATGTTGCATGCAACAAATGCATATGATATTATCTGCCATTGAAAAATAGTGTTTTACTTCACATGGAAAAACAAAAAACCCAGGATAGCTAAAACAATCCTGTACAATAAAGGAACTTCTGGAGGTATCATCATCCCTGACTTCAAGCTCTACTATAGAGCTATAGTAATAAAGCAGCTTGGTTATGGCACAGAAACAGACAAGTGGATCACTGGAATTGAATCAAAGACCCTGACATAAATCCACACACCTATGTGTTATTGAGTGCTAACAGCTCCCTTGGGGGAGGCGGTGAGATGCACAGCATCAACAGTAGGCAGAGACACTGGGAATCAGACAGCTTATGTTGGAGAGGATGTGGAGCAAGGGGAACACTCCTCCATTGTTGATGGGAGTGCAAACTTATACAGCCTCTTTGGAAATCAGTATGGCAGTTTCTCAGAAAATTTGGAATCAATCTACCTCAAGACACAATGATACCACTCTTGGGCATATACCCAAAGAATACTCAATCATACTGCAAGGACATGTTCATAGCAGCATTATTCATAATAGTCAGAACCTGGAAACAACCTAGATGCCCCTCAACTGAAAAATGCATGAAGAAAATTGGTACATGTACACATATGGAATATTACTCAGTTGTTAAAAATCAATGACAGCATGACATTTGTAGGCAAATGGATGGAACTAGAAAAAAAAATCATCCTGAGTGAAATAATCCAGAACCAGAAAGACAAACATGGAATGTACTCACTCATAAATGGAAATTAGATGTAAAGCAGATGATAACCAGACTACAATCCACAGCTCCAGAGAAGCTAGGTAACAAGGAGGACCCTAAGAGGGAGGCATGGATTTCCCTGGGAAAGGGAAATAGATGAGATCTCCTGGGTAAACTGGGGGTGGGGGAAAGGAGTAGGGGGAATGGGGAATGGGAACATGAGGGATCTGGATGGCCGAGTTGGGGAAGAGATGGAGAGGGAAAGCAATGAAAGAGATATCTTGATAAAAGGGGCCATTATGGGTTTAGAGAGAAATTTGGTGCCAGGGAAAATCCCAGGAACCCACAAGGATGACCCCAGCTAAGACTATTAGCAATAGTGGAGAGGGTGCCTGAACTGGCCTTCTCCTGTAATCAGATTGGTAACTACCCTAATTGTCATCATAGAACCTTCATCTAGTAATTGTTGGAAGCAGATGCAGAGATCCACAGCCAGGCACTGGGCCAAGCTCCGGGAGTCAAGTTGAGGAAAGGGAGGAAAGATTATATGAGCAAGGGGGGTCAAGATCATGAGGGGGAAGCCCACAAAGACAGCTGACCCAAGCTTGTGGGAGCTCATGGTCTCTAGGCCCACAGCGAGGGAGCCTGCATGGGGCTGACCTAGGTCTTCTGCATGTGGGTGATAGTTGTGTAGCTTGGTCTGTTTGTGGCCCCTAGCAGTGGGACCAAGATCTGTCCCTGATGCATGAGCTGGCTGTTTGGAACCTATTCCCTATGGTGGGATGCCTCAATCAGCATTGATGCAAGGGGGAGGAGCTTGGTCCTGCCTCAACTTGGTATGCCATACTTTGTTGACTCCCATGGAAGGCCTTACCCTTCCGAAGAGTGGATGAGGGAGGTAGGAAGGAGATGAGGGGAGGTAACTGGATGAGAGGAGGGAGAGGAAACTGTGGTTGATATGTAAAATAAAATTTAAAAATTAATAAAAAAAAGAAAAATAGTATTTCTAAAAAGGAGAAGAGATGAAAGGTCTCAGAAAGGTCATGTGTTTCTCTGTGTGCAGACCTGAAGCATGCTAGCTAGGCTCCAGAAAGTGGGAGGATAGAACAAATACAAACCTAAAATCTGGCCACAGTTCAAATCGAATAGAAAACCTCAAGGAAGTCAACATTTAGAGGCTATAACGTAAGCACCTGGAATAGAAAGCTTGCTGAAAAATGACCTAACAGAAACATGTTCAGTCTGCCCAAAAATATGAATCATAGCTTACCCAGAAGTCAATGAAGAATAGTCTGTCTTCTTGTTGAGGTATCCATGGGAAGTGTATCCAAGGAGAGTGTACCAAGGACTGGTTGAGACTTTCATCAAAAGAGAAAAAGTCCCTTACAATAAACTGCCTCCAAATTCTCAGGGCAAACTGTAACCTTAAAAAAGGAGCCATATGTGTATATATTTAACAGAAGCACATTGTATAAGATTCAGACAGCATATTAAAATCAGCTGTCTCATCAGTGAATGATGTATATGATTAACAAGAAGACTATACCAGATGGGGGAAAAAAGAAAGGAAGGGAAAAAAAGTCGACAAGTTCAGATCTGCTTTGACACAAGCAATAGGTCCTATTATGTGTATAAAGGATTTGTAAACCATTACCTCCCCTAAAATATCAGCCCAAATGAGATCTGAAATTTACCTTTTGTTGCCAAATTTTATTCTCTAGCATTATATTTACAAAATGGAAATGTGATTGGGAAAGTACACACTGGAATTAGTTGTCACTTTTGTCTAAATTATTTCAGTATGTTTCCTGCCTTAAAATTTTCTAATAATAAAATGATTTAAAGAAATTTGTTCTATAGAACACATGTAATAAAATAATTTGTATATAATGACATAATCTTCATTTTAAACGTGTCGCTCAACATGAAGGGATGATAAGAAACAATGTATATCTATCTTAAGAAGCAGCTATATTCTTACGAGAATTTACAAGCCATGCCCACTTGTCTCTTAATGGAATAAAAGAACCCTTCATAAATATAGATGCTTTTGACCTAAAAATGCATCCATTTTACTATTATCTTTGTCTCTGGCATTTTGTTGTAAAAAGGATAAGGGGAAACAGAAAAGAATAAGACACAGAAATTCAACTCAGAGTCAAGATATTGATAAATAAAATTTACCTAAGAAGGCATAAAAATAACAGTAGCAATGAACAAGTGTGTGTGCTGCATGAAGAAGGGCAGGTTATTAACCATTTAGCTTCCAAAAATAAGTGGAGAATGTGCTATTGCTTGGTTGGTTATGGTACATTATTAAATAATTAGAGTAAGTTTAGTCATGCACAAGTGTTCCAAAGACAGCAGAGTTCCCGTGGTGCTAACAGCATGGATGACCATGAGAAAAAGTTTCTGCTTACATCTTTACATGGATTGGCTATTAACTGAAAATATCAGTAAATAACAGTATTAAGATCAAGAGCAAATGGAGCTGGAGAGACTGCTCAGTGGTTAAGAACACTAATTATTCTTCCAGAAGACCCAAGTTCAGATTCCAGCACTCACATCAGGCAGCTCACAACCACCTATAACTCCAACTTCAGAGGATCAAACACCATCTTCTGGCTTCCAGAGGCACCAAAACATACATGGCAGACACTCACACAAACATGAAAATAAAAATAAATCTTAAAAACATTAAGGAAAAATATAGAACAAATGAAATTTAGAAAGGAAAGACAAATGTGTACTTTTTGAAGTAAACACTATTGATACTGATTTTTTTAATTCATCATTTAGTTAACAATTTCCACTTACTTTTTCAGGCAGCCAATATAGAGTTATACGTTTTTTGAAAGAAAGGAAAATCTCTTTGGCTATATCCTTGTAGAACATAAGCTATAGATTAACAGCAGTTCATCCACAGGACAACACCACATCCAAAGGAATTAAACAAATGTGTTTCCTCCATTGGATGATGAGATGTAACTTAAAATTTATAAGCCTGAGAACATAAATATTTACTAAAACTAAAAGCTGAGGTAAAAGGGTATTTTAAATGAGTTATTCTTAGTTATTTTGCTAGACCACCTTCTACTGTGGTAGTAAAAACAGCAGGAGCAGGGGCACGTTTTCTGAAAAGAGAGCTAGGAAAGGCTCATTGGGTAGAAGTCAGATATAAATGACAAAGATTCACTCACACAAATCTGTAAGTAAAAATAAATCTTAAAAATATTAAGGACAAATTTAAAACAAATTAAGTTTAGTAAGAAAAGACAAACATGTACTTTTGGAAGTAACTTACTCTCTGAAACTGTACACCCCCAATAACCTCTTTCTTCTATTTGCCTTGATCAATGGGTCTCTTCACAGCAATAGAAATGTAACCATGACAATAGGATTTAATTGAGCCTGTTAGGCAAGGCAATCCTCTGTTCCTCTGAATCTGTGCTTTTCAATAAAAAAATCGTGTTGCTTTTATTAAAACAATATTCAATAAGCATTGTTTTGGTTGGATTTACTATAAATATGGATTAAAATTTACTGTTATGCCTATGAGATTTTTTAGTAGTAGGTGATAAAACTAACTTGTATTCTATTTGTCATTTTAATTAAAAATTCAAGCAACATTATCTTCTTACTCATTTTCACCTCTCCTCAGGGATTCTCCTAGCTTTTTGTTAATAAAATGCATTATCCAGTAAGATGTATTAAAAGGCTATTTGTAAATACCATTAATACAAATGAAAACATAACCACAAGGGTTGTAAGTGATATGTTACAATGTAAGGGCATAATTAGTTGAAAGATACAACTGGTAGCCCACCCAGTTGCTCCTTTATTTCACAGTAAAGAGTCATAGAACACATATTCCCTAAGAAAGATGCTGTCTATGGAACTGGTCATAATTGTTCTGAGTGAAGCAACCCAGATGCAGAAAGATAAATGAAACCTATTCTCTTTCATATGAGGATGTTAGCTTTGAATGTTTAGATGACTACAATTAAATTGGAATAACCCCAGAAGACTAAAAGCAACTTAGGGAGGAAAGGGTTTATTTGGCTTACACTTCCACATCACTGTTCATCTTTGGAGGAAGTCAGGACAGAAGCTCAAACAGGGCAGGAACCTGGAGGCAAGTGCTGATGCAGAGGCCATGGAAGGGTTCAGCTTACTAGCTTGCTCTTCATGGCTTACTCAGAACCCAGGACTATCAGCCCAGGGATGGCACCACCCACAATGGGCAGGGCCCTCCTCCATCAATCACTAAATTAAAAAATGACCTATAGGCATGCCTGCCCAATCTTATGGAGGCATTTTCTCGGTTGAGGCTTTCTCTTCTCCAGTGACTATAGTTTGTGTCAAGTTGGCATAAAACTAGCCAGCACAGTATAAAATACCATAATGCAACTCATTACTTTGTATGTTAATTTACAAAAATTAAAAAAAAATTCTCTTCAAATGAGCTCAGCCTCTAGCCCTCCTCATTGCATATACCTAAAGGGCAAATATTGACAATGGAGAAGAGATAATTCTAATCCCAAGCCAGGTAGCTTGAGGTACACTGCCATTGAAAATTAAATCTGTAGCCTTTCAGAGTCAAAAGAAACTGAAACTTTACTCTGAACAAATCTAATCTAGCTCATTATATAAACTTAATTGGCTGAACCTAGAAGTTTATGTATGACTAGGAAGACACCACATCAGATGTTCATAAGAAGTTAAGGAAATTCTTCAAATTATTGGATCTTGATATTCAACAAAAAGAATGAATTATTTTAGTTCCCTCCAGGAGGGATTTCTTGTAATAAATATGTAGATTTCTCATATGGTAAGATCAGTAAAGAGACTTTGGTCTTTGTCTTTTTAATTGTTTCTCCTCATTCACATAGTCAGAAGGAATGCCAGCTGAAAGGATACTATTCATGACACAGAAATCTTTCCTGCTCCCCACCCCTCTTTGGCCCACTTAAAATAATGAATGCATCTGTATGAATAGGAAGAGCATGTTGGTGATTGATTTGCTTCCGAATATAAGGGCAGTATTATAATGTTAGTCAGTTGCATAAAATATATCATTTGGAGAATAGAAAGTAAAACAAAATTTAACAGACTTAATATCAATAATATGTTATCATAAGTATTTGGTTCTACATTACATGACTACATGCTTCTGGGTTCCTGCATGTGTGTGTGTGTGTGTGTGTGTGTGTGTGTGTGTGTGTGTGTGTGTGTGTGTGTGTGTGTGTTGTTTGTGCATGATTGTATGAGATGTATGAATGTATGTGTTTATGTACTCTTGCCTGTGTGAAGGCCATAGATTTATGTCTGTCATCTACTTTGATTACTCTCCACTGTTTTTGAGATTGGATCTCTCCTTGAATTTGAAGATCAACAGTTTTGCTAAGACTATGGCCCCAGATTCTGCCTATCTTCACCTTCCATTGCTGGGGTTACAGGCATGGCACTCACTGAGCTTTTCCATGGGTGCTAGGTGTCTAAATTCAGGTTCTCATGTTTGTGAGGCAAGCATTTTACCCTATGAGCCATCTTTCCAACCTCAGGACTGTAATTTCTTTGAGATTAGTTTGTCTGTGTATGATTTTTGTGACTTAGTAATAATCAATGTTGTGTAATATAAAATTTATTTTGAAATATTAAATAATATTATAAGGCATTGAGATCATACAATATGCACATATGTACCTCTCACCCAATTCAAGAAATTACATATACCAAAATAATTGATACTCCCTGCTGATATCACCTTGATCAAACTTTACAACCTTCTAAGGGTCAGCACAGCCTAGGATTGGGTATATTTCTTTCATTTATGATTTATATATGTTTAGTTGAATATACCCTAATTTAAAAAAATTAAATTTTTTGTCATACAGCATATTTTGATTTTTTCTTTTGTTTATTTTGATTCCTTGTTTTAAATATTATATAAATGATATAGTCCTTATATGCTTCTGAAACTTACTTTCCTCATTCATTATTAAATTTGGAATTTCATCCATATACATTAACATATTTCTGGGCCAGTGTACTTTACTTTTGTATATTATTCTATTGTATGACTAAACAACAACTAAAACATACTCTTGATGATTGATATTTGAGTATTTTCTGATTTAGCTGTCACAAAATTATTTCCAATAATAGTGTTGTATTTGTATCTATATGTGATATGAGAATTGATTCAGAACACAGACTTATGAAGAAAGTTAATTACTTGCTTTACAATAACTGAGGATCTGAGTTTAGACACCCAGCAACCATATAAAAGCTGAGCATGATGATAGATGCCTATAATCCAAGCACTATCAAGACAGGAGGACCCTGGAGGCTTCCTAGCCTTGTTTCAAAAAAGGTGCTGTTAAGATGGCTGCCAAACCTGATATTCTGAGTTCAATCCTGTAATCTACATAGTGGAAGAAATAAAGGATTCTTACAAGTTTCCTCTGACCTCGATACACACCATGGCACTTTAGTATGCAAACACACAGAGAGATAAATAAATAAATGGCCTAGCACAGTGGCAAATGCCTTTAATTCCAGCACTCAGGGGCAGCCTGGTCTACATATCTAGCTCCATGTCAGTAAAAGCTATGTAGTGAGAGCCTGACTCTAAAACTAAAACTAACTAAAAAATAAATATAATTTTAAAAAATATGGTGAAATGATTGAGGAAAACAATTTAGTTTAAAGTCTACGTTTAGTTTAAACACACACATGCATACACATATAAGTAAAATTTCTATGTACTAGTAGAGGCAATATATTAATATATACTGCCAGACTGATCTCTAATATTTGGAATAAAGTTATACTTATAAAACTAATGTATGCTTATAACAAATAGCGTGAATGGGTTTTGATTTGAATTCAATTCATTACTAGTACATTTGAGACAACTTTGTGAATAACATAGATGTTTCCTGTTCTGAGAATTGCTTATGTACATATCCTACTCTTTGTTCTCCAGAATTCTCTTTATTCACTAATTTGTATGATGAAGGGAAACTTAGAGTCATTCAATAATGACACAGATGTTTAAGTTCTGCCTACCTTTGGTGAGAGAACAACTGTGTAAATACAATGTGATGGTTAGTGTGGGATATACAAAAAGTTGCCAGTGTTCTGGACCCTTACATGAGAAGAAAAACATCTTCCACAGGAACAGAGCCAATATCAGGTTATGTATTCTTAGAAATAATCACAGCAATATTTTCTGAGGGTGATACACTGGATATTATTTGTGCCCTTGCCTTATCATTTAAATATTATATAACCTATTATACAGATTCAGTAACTACAATATTTCTAAGCAACCACTTATTTCTATGGTTAAGGTATGGGAAAAGGAAATGGATGAGAATGTAGAGGGTTAATTTCTAAGTCATTGATTTAAGTGAGACACAACAATTAGGTATAATCAGTGCTCTCACATGAACTTACACAGAGAGAGAGAGAGAGAGAGAGAGAGAGAGAGAGAGAGAGAGAGAGAGAGAGAGAGAAGAATTCATTTTAAAAAGTAGGTTTCCCAAAAATGAAGAAACTAAAGATAATTTCCTTTAAAAGTTATATGAATTTTTAGTAAAATGGGTGGAATTGTAGAAATTTTCATTCAATGAAATAAGTGAGACACAGAGAGGCAAATGTCATATATTATTCACATAAGGAAACTTAAAGTGCTGATCTCAAAGAAGAGCATAAACCAGTGAGTACATGAGGTTGGGAAGGATATGAGAAGGGCATAAGGCAAGTTTCGTGTCTAATTGGATGAAGAAGTTCCAGTACTCTGCATTATAATATAGTGACCACCGTTCTCAATTATTGTACCATGAAGAGCTAAAAGACAGGAGTTTTATAGACTCAGATACAAGAAATGGAAATGCTAATTATCTTTATGATTGCATGTCATGCACATGTATTGACTTATCACATTCTATCCCATTACTATGCACAATTATTATATGTCAGCTTACAAATAGGATGAACAGGCTAAATACAGCTTAAAAATAGGAAACTGGGTGACCATAAACCATGACTCAATTTAGAAAATACTTTTCTTTATTTTAATGGACAGGGGACATTGTATACATTTACCATGAACATGCTTTAAAGTATGCTGTACACACGTTATGGCCATTTGCAAATTGTTGTGATCATTTTTAAGCCACTTACATTGTGTTTGGATTTTTCTCTTTCCTTTTCCCGCTTTATTGAGGTAAAAGTGATTTTTAAAAAGTAGTATACACTTACAGTATAAGAAAAAAACACAAATATTTCAGAGAGATGGGAAAACATCCATTTCTATTTAGCTATAAAATGAAGATAATATTATTCATCTTGTCGGATTGTCACAAACATTAGGGATTAGGGATGAGTCGGCTGAGCATAGAGCCTGGAGCTGAGCAAGTACTTTGCAAACACTGTCTCTATTTATTCTGTTTTCTCCAGAATTACGGGATTAGGGTATTCTTTTTATTATAAAGAAATACCAATATGTTGTTGTTTTTCTTTCCTTTTGTTGAAAGAAGTTAAACATCATTATCTATTTACTATGCATGCAGTCATTATAACTCCCCAAATGAGCTGACAATATTGGAGCAATGAGTTGCTTGTTTTACTTGGTGCTGAAAGACCCACAAGACAAATTCAAATATGATGCAGGGTAAGAGTTCACATTTGTGGGGGAGCAATATGTCACTAACAATGTTTCATGAGGTTCCTTACATAAGAATCTCTTCCCAGACCACCCATTTGCTGCCTCTAGGCTGTTTTGGACTTGAAAGTCAGATAGCACAGGTATTAAAAATGCCTGCAAAGTAGGAGTAAGGTCTGAGGTGAATCTGGTTAGCTTTCTTATGGTAAAACACTGAAATATGGGTACTTTGGTAACCTTGATGGTATTTTATAGTGCGTTTCTTGTTCTTCATATATTTCTGATAGGCAACAACTTGGGAAGCCCCTTCCAAATGAGAATTCCTTTCTTCAAAATGCTGGTTGGTCAACAGCTTCCTCTCCAAAAGTAAGTATTAGTGGGGAAAAGCACCCAAGAGATTTTTTTTCTTTTCTCCACACCCAAGGAGTGGATTTATTGAGACTTTCAAAAATAAATTAAAAGAAACAATAATATTTCAGCCTCTAGGTATCTTACTGTTCACAGCTTCCAATTTTATTTTCTAAAATGAACTAAGACAATGTGTGTAGTGGCTCAACCTGTAATGGCAAAGGCCTAGTTATATTTCAAGATTTGAGCCTCAGAATACCTTTCCAGTACAATATGTTTAAATGGTAGCCAGGTCAGAGAGGTTATTCCAGAAGACTCTGTAAATCACAATTTAAACAGACTTTAATATAAATGCTATATTTCTGAATGCCATTAAGAAGATTACAGTGTCCTTTACTTTAGTATTTTTCTTTGGGGCACTGATTTTGCCTATTTTGCTCCTCTTTTAAGACCTATATCTTGGTGTTGCCTCAAATCTTCCATTTCTTCCTCGTCAAAGTTTCAAAAATTTTATAAAGTTGAAATGATATGGAAGTAGTTGGAACTAACTCGTGCTAATACAAGAATGACTCCTAATTCATCCAAAGAATTTCAGTGTTTACAACATGATTTTTTTATAACAATGAATCTTCATCATTATAAGTAAAGTATATTAAGAAAGTAGCAAAATAAATCACTTTTTGGTAATAAGCTGCAATGAAGGGAGACAGGAGTCACCCTTGCCTTGAGAACTCTCTACTGTCTACTTCCCATGCAGTAGTAGCTTAATCTCCAGAGCTTTTGAAATGGGCCAATTTGTAGCTTGTAGGCTAGAACATATGAGCTTCTTTTAGAAGATGAGAATGGACACATTTGAAATGTCTATGTTTTCTTTACATTTATCTCTTGCAATAAATTCTTGAGGCTTTTATTTTTATCTTTCTGGTGGGTTTGATGGGGAAGAATATCTAATACACCCCTAAAAGTAAATACTCCTCAGTATCCTGTCTCTTACTGACTCCACCACAAAATAAACACATGGGTAGGGGAAAGGATGGGAGAAGAGAAGCAAATGCAAAAGCTATACAACTGGGAGTGATTATTAATCCTGACCTTGACATAAAAAGAAGGCATGCCTATGCATCCTACAGTCAATGTGAATATTAGTCTGAAATCACATTATCTACAAATGCAGTGAAAGATTAACAGTTAAAAGAAAATTGAATTACCTTCAATTTTCATAAAAAACGCTAGACACAATTACAAATTCTAGTCTTCTGGTCAGTGAACACCAATTCTTGAAATAAATAGTTTGGGGAATAGCAATGTGAGGAATATCTTCAAACAGTTGTTATGCAGTCTAAATTGTATTATTGACTCATAGTTCAGGAATTCCATTATTACTCTGTGCTTGATGAGATGATCATATCTTTGGTAACACTGTGAAATGTGCCCTGAGCCTCCTCTATATCTGCTGGTGCTCATTAATCCATGAGAACTAAAAAAAACTCATCTTGGCCACTTTTAAACTTTTGCTTTTCTTGCCCTAGCAATTTCACTGACTGAATCTCACTACTGTGCCTGCGATAATATTCTTGGCACAACTCATGTCTTTCTCACTCTGTCTTCTTAGATTCAAAACCTTCTTTCCATAGAGCTGTACTGAAAGAAAAATGTTTCTATTCACTTTTGCCTTTACTTCTCAAGGATCAAAATTCTTCTAGCACATCATTGTTTTTAGTAAGATGTTCTATTCTTCGACCTTCTGAGAGCAGTAAAATAGTAAATAAAGCTTTGGTCAGTGAACCCCATTAAAAATAGTGTGCTTAATTTGTTCATTTATTTGTTCACAACAATTTACTAAGTCATTACTGTATGCCCAGGGCTAGACTAATTGCTAAGGCAAAATTAGTGAATAAGATAAAGTCTTGCTTCAAATGAATATTACCAGTAGGATAGACACACTGCATAATAATCATAAGAATCAGGATGCTATGAAGTATCACATACACGTGTCACAAATGGATACTAGGCAACTAGTGAAGGTCATCTGGAAGAAGTGGCATTTTAGCAAAATATGAAGTTTACTAAGAGTTCAAAATGGTAAAGGTAGGAAGAGGTCATACAGAAAGAACAATACATGAATGCTTAAAGGCAAAAGAAATACTCACTTTCAGAAAAATGGTTTTTTATAGCCATCCTATAGAAAATGAAGCCATAGTAATGAGGGAAACTTCAAATACATGCAACTCTTAAAAAAGAAAGCATTCAACTGAGAGCTTGCTTATAATTTCAGAGACTTAATCTATAATTGTCATGGTGAGAAGCATGGAAGCACATAGGTAGACATGGTGCTGGAGCAGTAGCTGAGAATTCTACATCCTGATCCACAGGTAGAAAGAGAAAGTGAAAGCAAGAGAGCGAGAGGAGCAAGAGGGAGAGGGAGAGGGAGAGGGAGAGGGAGAGAGGGAGAGGGAGAGGGAGAGGGGAGAGGGAGAGGGAGAGGGAGAGGGAGAGGGAGAGGGAGAGGGAGAGGGAGAGGGAGAGGGAGAGAGAGAGAGAGAGAGAGAGCGCTTGAACCTGGCATGGGCTTTCAAACCTGCAAAGCCAACCCTTAGTGACACACTTCCTCCAACAAGGCCACACCTCCTAATCTGTCCAATCCTATCAAAGAATTCTACTTCCTGGTGACAGATCATTTGCTATATATGAGCCTATGAAGGCTATTCTTATTCAAACCACCACACATGACACGGAGCTGGTGTTCTTCTTAAGGGCTACAGAGTACTTTTAAGTTGGGGAGTAAGATCTGCATCACAGAACTATCTCTGGCTGTAATTTACAGACAGATCTGAGAACTGCAAGAAGAAGTGCAAGGAACTCAGTTATGGAGTTATTTCAAAGCTCAACTTCCAGTGACATGGCAGTCTAAGATAACAGGAGAAATATCTTAATGCAAATATCTAAGTGTTCTGAAAATAAAAGATAGCTTAAGAAATTATGTGTGGTCACAAGAAAAAAATGACAGAAATGAAAAAGGAGCTAAAATCACAGAGAATCTAGCAGGATGGCTTCTTTTATGACTTAACTATGAGCTTGAGCTTAATGCCTAAGTAGGAAGAACAATGTTGTTGTGGGATGTTCACCAGAGAAGACTATTCAGACATGGTTTTAAGCTAATAGAAAGTCTTTATTAGCCGGCTGGCAACTACACTGGGTGCTCAGGATGGCAGTGTAGCACTGACTATTTCTCAGAATGAGCTTTTAAGTATAAAAACCATGTCTGGGTTGACATACTTCAGTTAACAAGAACAGTTAGCCAGAAGCGGAACTGCAGAAGTCAAAAAGCAAGGTTAGTACATTTAGATACTTTCCTATAGAGAACTATAGACTTTAATAGATTAGGTCCTTATTTTCTTTTTCTTTTTTTTTTTTTTTTTTTTTTGGCAACTGATAGTGTCTATGTGCTGAGTTTTATAACCTAAATGGCACTTCCATCATGGAGTCAATTGTGCTAATGTCTGGTGCTCTGTTACATTATGAAGATGAGCCTCAATGAAATGGAGCAACCGATAAAAGCTTACCCATGAACAGGAAGACAGAAGAAACTTTGAGGGGGTAGTTTTGATTACTGCTTTATTAACAAAAGCAAGCTGTACCCTAAAGCCTGGAATGATCTTCAAAATGGGTATTCAAAGATAAGATTAAACACACTTTCTTTATCAATATACATCCTGATTTTGAAAAAGACAAAATATTAAGTAACTTTAGACTTTGTTACTTGAATATATGCATAACAGGTATTGAAAAGTGGCAATATTTCCAAAGTAGTGCAAGATGACTTAGAATAAGATAATACTATACATAGAAAATTAAAATGCAAAGAGTTTGAATAAGTTTAAATATACTATAAAATAAGAGCATTTGAATAAGTCTGAATATATCAACAATCACAAGAAATGTAAAAGACTAAATTTCCCATGGGCAGAGAATGTCAGTTTGAGTTAAGTCAATGTGCATATTTTATGAGATAAATTTTACCCAAACACGGCAAACACAACAATATATAAACATTAATCAAAATGGAACTTCAAAAAAGTTGTTATTTGGTGGGTTAGTGAGAATTATATTAATTTAAAACTTCAATAGGATGATATAATTCTCAAGTGGATTTCACAGTGAATCTTCAAAATTCTTAAAACGGACAATTACTGAAACATAAGGAATTTAAAATTCCATAGTTATAATGAAATATTTTACTGTACTTTTCTAAATAACTGGTAGATCAAGTATATCTAAAAAAATTGTAGGATGCAAAAACTTGAGCAACATTGTTTAACCCTTAATCTATTGGATAAACTTAAATTTACCCTTTTTTTCTCATTAGTTCTTTGACATTTTTGTACAATATATTTCAGTTGTATTTACTATACTCCTCCTGGCCCACTCCCCTTTTCCTACCCACAATTTTTAGGCTTATTTTAAACATTTGGTGCTGCCCATAGACTGAAAGTATTATTTTCTTGACATTTAGGTGATATGTATGTTTTTCTAGGATGCAGGGGACATTTGTTAATATTCAACATAAAATGAATGCTAAAACCATGACTCAACAAACAGCGAGGACTCAGTTTTACACAGGTGGACTTTCAGATAATGTTGAAACAAAATTTCCCTTCGGTGCTGGGTAGTTTTAACATGTCAGTTTGACACAAGCTAAAGTCATCTGAGAGGTGGGAACCTCAACTAAGAAAATGCCTCATAAGATCAGGCTGTAGACAAGCCTGCAGAACAATTTCTTAAATAATGATTGATAGGGGAGGCTGCCCATGGTGCCATCACTGGGCTGGTGGTCTTAGGTTCTATAAGAAAGCAGTCTGAGCAAGCCATGGAGAGCAATCCATTAAGCAGCATCCCTCCATGGTCTCTGTATCAGCTCCTGCCTCTAGGTTCCTACCCTGCTTGAATTCCCATCCTGACATACTTCAAAGATGAACAGTGATATGGAAGTGTAAGTCAAATAAACCCTTTCCTCCCCAAGTTGCTTTGGTCCTAGTGTTTCACCACAACAATAGTAACCCTAACTTAATACACCTTCTTACATGTTCTGGGAAATTTACAAACACTATTTTAAATAAATCCATTGCCAAGGAGTGCATGATCTGAACTGGGAGCAAAATGAGTCACTCACTATGCCATATATCAACAGTAATTCCCCACCTGCTAGGTCAACCATGCGGGTACTATGAGCAAAGATTGATGAGTTGATACATATGTGAAATAGTAAACAGCAAGGTGTTATCAAGGTAAGCAGCAGCAACTGCTTCCCTTCCCTTTTAAAAACTTGCAGTATAATTTACATATTTTATAACCATTATATACAGGTATGAAATTACCAAAGAATAAAATACATTAAATTGATTAGATGCACAGAAAATAGCTTATTAAATTCCAATGTAATTCACAAATCATAAAAAATTCCCTCACTTAAAGTGTATATTGAGAGCATTATACAACTACCACCATTATCTAATTCCAGAGTATTTCACCACTCCAGAATGAAATCCTATTCACATTAACAATCACTCTGCATTCTACCACCCCCTCCAGCTCCTAGCAACTTCTAATCTCTTTTCTATCTCTATGGATTTGTTAATTGTAGACATTCCATTCAAGTGGCAATTATGAAATGTGTGGTCTTTTATGTCCATCTTCTTTCACTTAGCATAATGTTTCACCACCATGTTGTAATACATATCAGTATTCATTTCATTTTATTTTTGAATAATATTCCACAGTATGAATAAGGTGCATGTTATCCAATCATGCATCAGTTCTTGAGCATTTGAGTTGTTTTTATATTGTGGCTATTACAGATAACGCTCAGTGCTCATTCGCAACATGTGTTTTCCATTTTCTTGAGTTTAAATCTAAGAGGGAAAGTGCTGGGTCATATGGTAATTATATATTTAGCAATTTTAGGAACTGCCAGACTTTTCCAGAGCAGCTGCGCCATTTCACATTCCATAGCTATGTAAAGCTTTGCATGTCAGTGTGTGCAAGCATCAAAGAAGGGGACAATTATTCATACAAGAGAAGTAGCCATGGCTACTACTGCTAAAGTACAGCAGCTTTGGGGTCAAAACAGCATGAATAAAAGCTCATAGTTGGACAGCTGGGTTTAGTTTGCATTGAGGGAAATGGAACTCAGAGGACCTAGAGACTTAACAAGCAAGTTTGTTCCCAACTTTTAACCATGTCGTGGTAGACAATTGAGGTAACAATTTTGAGATCAGGTCTATACATATAACAAGTGAAATAAACATTCGTTATCATGTCAACCCTTCAGGATTATGAGCATCAAGTTGAAGAGGCAGCAAAAGTGCTTATGTGATTTAGGGTATAGCAAGAGTAGTTGTAATCAAGACAGTGTTTTTGCTTAACCTTAATATGGTATATAGAATTAATGTCAGTAAAGCCATGAGGGTTTTTTTATTGTGTTTCTTTATTTCAAGGGACACACATGCTACAGCCCACATGTGGAGGTCAGAATTTAGATGACCAGAGTAGATTCTCTCCTTCCATCATGTGGCTCCTGGGGATCAAATTCTTTATAACTAAACAGAATTTTATTTTATCGATGTACCACCTTTCTTTTGTTGTTATTTTTGATATTGTTTTTAATTACACTACTACATTACCTTTCCTCCCCCCAAGCCCTCTCATACACCATACACCCCTCCTCACTCTCCTTCAAATTTGTGACCTCTTTTTCATAAATTTTTATTGCATACATATATGCATTTGTATATATATATATTCCCAAATATAACCTGTAGAGTCCATATAATGTTACCAGTATTTATGTCTTCAAGACTGAAAATTTGGCATTGGAAATCAATTGGTGAGCTCTTCCCTGGGGAAGACCACCTCTCTCACTCCCAGATTTCCTCAGTTGTCTGTAGTTCTTTGTGTAGGATTGAGACCTCATGGATTTATCTCTATCCACTTAGGCATGTCCATTGTTGCTGTCCTTGTTCAGCTCATGATTGGGCAGGCATGTCGGTGAAACTTCACGTAGGGTGTAGCTTCTGACATTAGTAGGAGACACAATCTCACAGCAAACTCCCTGGTCTTCTGGCTCTAAGAATCTTCCCACCCTCTCTTCTGCAATGTTCTCTGAGCCTTTGTTACAAGAAGGTTTTGTAGATGTATCTATTGGGACTGGGCTCCGCAAGACTGTATTTTGATTGATTGTGGTTTTCTGTTTGGTCTCCTTCTTTTGCAAAGAGAAGTTTTCTTATTGAGAGGAGAAGACTATATTAATCTGTTTGTTTAAGCACAGATATTTATAGATTGTTATTAGGGATTATGCTGATCTAATAAATTAATGATTGTAGATTCTTCACCAATAACTATGAATTCATTAGCCCTGAGCAGTTAGCTGGGTTTCCAGTGCCAGGCATGGTATCCCTCTTGTTGAGGTCCTAAGTCCAATTACAGAGCTGCTGGTTACTGCCAAGATATGTATGCCACTACTGCAACCTTAGGGTTATTATTCCATATTAGTCATTGATGTGGTTCATAGGTGCCATAGGTAGGTGGGACTCTTAGATTCCCCTCTTATTTGGAAGCCTGCATAACACCTTTTGATACCATGAAAGCTGTTCTCATAGAGGGCACATTCAGGTCAGTTCCAACTCAGGGGCTTCCGGGCCTTGTTTTTGAAATGCATAGTGTCTTGGGCAATGGGGACTTACCTTTAACCTCTAGGGTGGGGTGGTTAAGGAATAGCAGTCACAATAGACTATATGTTTTGGGAGTCTCTTGGACAGCCCTGACCAACATCTCTAAAGAGAATGTCCCAAATTGGGCTTTTTGTGATGTGGTCTTTGGCTCTTGAAAGAACCACTGCTAGCCAAAGTGAGACTAATATATTTTTAAGGCTATATTTTGTAGTAGAATTGGTAAATGAGGAGTCATTTAATATTTTATATTTGTTAAAGATTGTTTTATGGTCCATTGTGTGATTAATACTAGAAAAAATCCATGCACCACTGAGAATAATGTGGGAAGATCTGTTAGATCCATGCGATAATTTAGCTTTAACATTTCTTTGCTGAATTTTGGTTTACAAGACATATCTACAGATAAAAATTAGAGATTGAAATCTCTATTATTGTATTAGGGCCTATATAAACTTCCATACATTTTAGTATTGATTTTTATGAATTTGACAATCCCAATATTTGGCCCATAAATATTTACAGTTTGCATATCTTCCTAATGTTCTCTTTATTAACATATAGTGAGCTTCTTTATTTTATCTACTAATCTGGTACTGAAATCTACTTTAACTGATACAATAATAGCTACATCTACTTGTTTATGACTTCTTTTTTAAAAAAATTTATTCTTCTTTCACATATTGTTTCACAACTATGGTTTCTCCTCCCTCCTCTCCTCCCAGTCCCTCCCGCTCCCCACATCCCCTCTCTCTCAGATCCACTCCTCTTCCTTTCCCTTCAGAAAAGGGCTGCCCCTCCCCCGTGCAGTGATATCAACCAAATATGGCATGTCAAGTTATAATAAAATTAGGCACAACCCATCATATTAAGACTGGACAAGGCAACCCACTAGGAAGAAGAGTCCCAAAAGCAGGCAAAAGGGTCAGAGACACCCCCACTTCCATTGCTAGAAGTCCCTAAATTGAAACCCATGCCACAAGAGGGAGCCTATGCTAAACACTGCCTAGAGAGTCAAGAACCAGAGTCTGGATAGCCCATAGACCAAGGATAGAAGCAAACATGATCAGCAAAGAAAAAAAGTCAATGAAATGATTACTAATGATACTCTGCTATACTATATACTTGTAGACCAGAGCCTAGCCCAACAGTTATCAGGGAAGTTTCACCAGCAACTGATGGGAGCAGATGCAGAGACCCACAGCCAAACATTAATCCTGCAGAAGAGGGTGAAGAAGAAATATTTAATGGTAAGTTGACTTCCATGCTTTTACTTTCTATTTTCAAAGGTCTGTGCCAGAGAGATGTGTTTCATTAGACAACAATTTTTGAATCTTGGAATTTTCAATCTAGTCAGTGAGCCAGTTGAAGCCATTGCATTTGAGGTTATTACTGGGAGAAGCTTTGTACTTATAATTTTATTGGCTGCAGTTTTGGGTGGTTGGATTATTGCTAGATCTTTTCTTCCTCTCCTGTTAATATAAGGGGTTTACTGGTTTGCAGTGTGTAGCAATGATGAATACCTACACCAGTCTTCTGTACTCATCTATTACTCTCACAATATATATTTTTCCTGTGCTCTCATAATTGATATTTTCTTCTTCTGTGTATGATATTCTTTTCATTATTTTCTACAGTGTTGGTTTGACTGTCAAGAATTTCCTTAATTTGTGCTTCTCTTGACATTTTCTTTTTCTTCATAAATTCTAAGAAGTAACTTTTCAGGATATAGCAATCTTTGCTGACAATTATTCAGTTTTATAGATTGAATATACCATTTCATGCTTTCCTGGCTTTTAAGGTTGATGATGATAAATCTTTTTGTAATTCTGATGTTTCTGACTTTGCTTGTGATATGATCCACCTTAGAGATTTGTATTGAAGATGAAATTAGATAACATCTAATAAGCCTTCATTGGACAGAGAATCAGCAATTGTTTCTTCATATCCCTTCCTCATTCATTTCAACTAAAATACTTAAGGTTTTTGGGGGAAGGCATTAGAAATGAAGAAAATAACCCAGAGTATGAAATATATATAATGTGAAAACTGTGACAATATGGCTTAGGGATTGAGTAGGTTAGGTCAAGTGCATAAATAATATTCATATAATTAATACAATCATAGAAATATTCAATATATTCATTTTCACATAGGGAGGGAAGTGGTAAAATGTCTCATCTAAGGTATTATGTTTTTTTATTTTTTTATTTTTATTTTTTATTTTTTATTTTTTGGTTTTTTGAGACAGGGTTTTTCTGTGTTGTTTTGGTACCTGTCCTGGCTCTTGCTCTGTAGACCAGGCTGGCCTGGAACTCACAGAGATCGACCTGGCTCTGCCTCCCAAGTGCTGGGATTAAAGGCATGCGCCACCACCGCCCGGTTAGTATTATGATTTTTTAAAGCTATTGTGGAACAGACAAGGTGCTTTACATACATCAAGCTATTTGCCTACTGTTTCAAACAGTGGAGTTAGGAAGATACTATTTTAATCTTTATTTCATAAGTAAGTATATTAAGGCATAGAGAGATTAAGAACAAAAGATAGAGAACATCCATAGGAAAAGGTGAAGGGGATAAACAGTGAGGATCAAGAGAAAAGGCCATGATAGATGTTAAATGGGAGTAAGAACAACTGAAGAAGTTACTTGGGCTCATAAGATCATACCAAATATTGGATACTTTAAAATGTAAATTGACTTGGTATGTCCAGCATGAGGAGCAGATATCTACTTCCCAGAAAATTTAGGTGTGTATATATAAAACAATCTGTGACCTGTTACCCTACTAGGTGCAGTCTTTGCTTATGAGGAGCTTTCTATATCATAGGCAATGTGAGGCATATAATATTAAATAAGATCAAATACATGAGATGACACGTGATGCTAGTGTTTTGAAAATTCCAAAGAGGCAGGCTCTATGGCTGCCAATGGTCTATGATGGCTTCCAGTATAAAGATGAGTCACTTTGCTAAATAGAGAGTATTTTATGGAGTGGTAATGCAACAAGTGAAATTCTTGAAGCAGGAGGAGATGCTGATTTCAAATGAAATGAAATTGAACCAAAATAGTGACATGTTAACATTAGAGGAAACTAGCTGAAGATGATAAAAAGAGCTTTCTGCACTATCTTGTAACTCTTACATGAATCTCAAAACTTGTCTTAAGTTTTAGAACAATCATATGCATGTGTGTATGTGGAAGACAGAGAAAGTGTGAGTGTCTAGTGAAGAACATAACTGAAGAAGGAAAGGAAAGAACCAGTCTTGCTCTCCTGTTGTAATTGAGGCAATTGATGAAGCTAAAACAGGAACTGGCCAGATAGAACCAAAATTGTGACTAACTTACTTCAATGTTCCTGGTATATAATGAAATAAGGAATGAGCTTAAAGTATGAGAAAGAGGCATGAAGAGTATTTAGTACCAAATCTATTGTTAGTAAATCCATGCCTGTTATGATTTCCATGCATGCAAGTTAAATTATGGAAAGCAAATTTATAAAAGTTATTGAAGTCAAATTTAACAAATTAAGAATGAAAATATGCTCTCCCCTATAAATATTTGCAGAATGATTTACTTTACCTTATGGGAAAAATGCTCTGGCTTTAATCAGCAACATATTGCATAGTGGATGTTACCCTGTGACTTAGTCCATTAAAATTAATTGGTAAATGTGGCTGTATTTTTAGAATGTAATTGCAACATTTATTAACAAAGGCATGAAATGACCTGCCAGGGTTTCATGTCTGCTAATGGAGAGTTCAGAAAGTCATTGAATAATATTATTCCAAAGTCCAAGGTTGAGCCTGAATATCACATTTTAAATTATGCTATTTTCACATATTCTCAAATGGAGATAAGAGATGATATATGTTGAAAAGGCAGTAGAAATATGCAGGAAGGAAAATATATCTATATGTGTGTCATAAATACTTACATGTCTATATATAGATTTACATACACAATCTGTATATTTAATCCCTGGTTTGACTAGTCCCTGAAAATATTAGTATTAATAATTTATTTTATTATTTTGTATCCATTTACTCAACCACAGCCATCACATCTGGAAATTTCAAACTGCTGACCTTGGTTTTAAGTTTTTCAGGTATATCAATTCATAAACTACAGAAAGTGTCAGATTTACAAATAATTCACTTTATAGGAGAAATCTTCATTCGTTATGCACAGGACATCTTGCAGAAAACCATAAGTTCCTACCTCCCATGGAAAAGTGACAAATGCAAAAATGTAGGCAGGGAAGTACAGAAGGCTTGATTAGGAGCATAACTACAGATGATTGTGTCTCCACAAAGCTCCTACCAATCACTACACTTCCTGTAGTCACATAACCAACCCCTCATAGAAATCACCCTTGCCTTCCAAATCTACCTAAGGTTTTCAGTTCCACTATTTTTGTTCAGAAGATTTTCCAACAAGAAAAATCTGTTTGTAATGGAAACAACCCAGATGCCCTTCAACTGAAGAATGGATAAACAAAATGTGGTACATATACACAATGGAATACTACTCAGCAGAGAAAAACAATGGCATCATGAGGTTTACAGACAAATGGATGGATCTAGAAAAAATCATCCTGAGTGAGGTAACCCAGACTCAGAAAGACAAACATGGTATGTACTCACTCATAGCAAGATACTAGACATGAAACAAGGATGACTTGTCTGCTACTCACATCACCAGGGAGGCTACCTGGAAAACAGGACCCCAAGAAAGACACAGGGATCACCCAATGACAGAGAAATGGAATGAGATCTACATGAACAGCCTGGACATGAGTGGCGGTAATGAAAGGCGAGGGTTGAGGGAAAGAGAGCTTGGGGGAGCGGGAGATCCCAGCTGGATCAACAACAGAGAGGGAGAACAAGGAATAGGAGACCATGGTAAATGAAGACCACATGAGAATAGGAAAGAGGCAGGGTGCTGGAGAGGCCCACAGAGATCCACGAGGATGCCCACACAACAGACTGCTGGCGGTGGTCGAGAGACAGCCCAAACTGACCTACTCTGGTGATGGGATGGCCAAACACCCTAGTTGTTGTGCTGGAAACCTCGTCCAACTACTGAGGGATCTGGATGCAGAGATCCATGACTAGGCCCCGGGTGGATCTCTGGGAGTCCAATTAGCGAGAATGAGGAGGGTTTGTATGAGCGAGAATTGTTGAGACCAAGGTTGGATGAATCACAGGGACAAGTAGCCAAATGAATGGAAGCACATGAACTATGAACCAATGGCTGAGGGGTCCCCACTGGATCGGGCCCTCTGAATGGATGAGACAGTTGATTGGCTTGATCTGTTTGGGAGGCATCCAGGCAGTGGGACCAGATCTTGTGCTCATTGCATGAGTTGGCTGTTTGAAACCTGGGGCCTATGCAGGATTGTTTGGCTTGGCCTGGGAGGAGGGGACTGGACCTACCTGGACTGAGTCTACCAGGTTGACCTCGGTCTGTGGGGGGGGCTTTGCCCTGGAGGAGATGGGAATGGGGGGGGGGGGTTGGGGGGGAGGGTGGGGGGGGATGGGAGGGGGGAGAACAAGGGAATCCGTGGCTGATATGTAGAACTGAATTGTATTGCAAAATAAATTAATAAAAAAAAAAAGAAAAAGAAAAAAAAATCTGTTTGTAATAATAAGGATCCTATTTAAAAATACTGCTTCTGGGTCAATGAGATTATGGAGCAAGGAAAACACTTTCTGTGTAAGCCTGATAACCTGAGCTCAATACCTGGAACCCACACTGGAGGGAGAGAACCAATCCTGAAATTCCCGACAGTTTTCCTCAGACCTCCACCTCTCTCTCTCTCTCTCTCTCTCTCTCTCTCTCTCTCTCTCTCTCTCTCTCTCTCTCTCTCTCCCTCTCTCTCCCTCTCTGTCTCTCTGTCTCTCTGTCTCTCTCTCTTTCTCCCTCTCTCTCTCTCCCCACCCCCCCACACATATGATACACATATACATACATATATCAGCAATAACATAATAAATGAAAAATACTGTTTTCTTAGTCTAGGATACTAATAAAATATGTTATTATGGATTCATTCAAGAAGCATGCCTCTTTCTCCTTAATAGAATAATTTTCATTAGGAGAAAGTAACTCCTACAGGGTCAATGAGGGCAAAATAGGAGAACAATAATTGAGCTATGATCTTGAGGACTTAACATTTCTTCTTCAGAATAGGCCAGTCAAGAACAGTCTTACCATGATAAACTTAGGGGAGAGTCAGCCTTATGAATACCATAGGAAGAGCATCCCAAGCAGAGATATTATGACAGGAGCTGGCCTGGGTTGTTGAGGGGACAATTATGATTCATCAGTGCAGGAAGAAGAGACGCAGAGAGGCAGTCAGAGAACATGGCACTTGAGGGATGATAGTGGATAGGTGATCATTGAATTTTGTAAGACACTCTAACAGCTTTTGCTCTTTTGTGTGAGATGACAAAACTTGGAAGAATTTTCAGCAGCTTTTTAGTATAAAACTTGCTATTTTTTTTTTCAAGATCACTGTGGCAGTTTCGTTGGTAAATGACAATTAAAAACAAGGTGAAAAGAAAGGAATCCAGTTGGGTCACTGTTACTGATTACAAGATTCAGATAGGAAATGTCTATGGCTCTACCAAAAGAGAAGGCATTTCCAGGTCAAGGTAGTCAGATTTCCTGGGGGATCAGATGTGAGGTATGAGAGAAAAAAAGAGTCAAGGATATACTGAGCTGCTTTGGCCAAGAGACTGAAGTGATTTAGCTATTGTTATCTGAGATGAAGTAGAGAAACTACTGGTAGAATATTAAGGCTCCAATATTTTATAGGAAGATTAGGGATGCCAGTGAGTTGCCAATTGGAATGTTTAGAAAAGAGTTAAAAATGGGAGCAAGAGTGACTTTAAAGTTGCATTTCCAGCTTAAAGACTTTCAAGATGGCCAGAAAACAGTGGAAAGAATGATTGTTTTCTCCCAGAATGCTTTTTGTTTGGAGATGTATGATGCATTTAGGAGTGGGATGTGACAGCCTTTAGTAGGCTACTGAATGGATTGGATACTTCCCTAGTACGTGGAAATCTAAAAAAAAAAAAAAAGATAAGGAAGTTAAGATAGAAGAATACAAAAGATAAGCTCCAGCTATTGCTCCAAAAGAAAATGAAAACAAAATAACTCTGTCTTGTACCTTCTCTCTGTAGGCCAAGAAGTTTGGCACCTTCTTACCTACTTCCCAAAACTAACCTTAAAAGCACAGTTTCAGATATTGGAGATCCTTACCTCTGAAAGAAAATAATCACCATTTGTAAAATGTTTCAATAGGTAATTCCAAATGGTGACTATCTCATTTGAAAATACAATATCACTTCATTTTAAAACTTAAACCCTCCTTAACTAAAGAGCGTAGTTGACAGTTTCTAATTGACAACATTACTTTCACAATTGCTTGCAGTTTATTCTTCATGTAGCCATTTCTTGCTCTTAGAGAATGTGAATTCACTGTGAAATAGGAGGATCATGGGGCATCGTCTTTGGGCTGTACAAGTCATAATGCCATTTTCAATGATTTCTAACTCTCTGGAAATTGGAATGCTGCAACTTGGTTCTGTGACAGCTCAGCCTCTTCTATACAGCCCTCCTACCTCCAACGTTCTTGGTCTTCATTAGCTACCATTTTCTCTAGGGAGAATATTGTAGCTCCTTGAAACAAATGTAGATATCCCATTGAGTTGCAGATCCCAAGTCAAGAATCTCTTTGAGACACTTCCATCTGAAAACATGAAATTCACATACAAAAACAAACAACATATAGAATCATGACTGAGAAAAAGTCTGTGTTGAGAGAATAAGAGTGTGATGGTGCAGATAATTAATGGTATGGAATTATTAAATGAGTTCTGGTGAGCTTCTAAACAAGATGGGGGCTCAGAGTCATGTACAAGTTAAACTTGTTCCAGAAAAAGACACATGGAAATGAGATTGAGGAGGCATTATATAGTCACTTTGCCTTGAGTATATAAGCATTTGGAAGACAGTTGAGAAAGTCACTGGTTTTATAGAATGGATAACAGGAGGGTGGATATTAACAAGCTAGTACTTCTTCTTTCTCAAATGTAAATATGGCTACCCATGGTTGTCTTTTATTTTTTTATTTTTTTTATCTTTTTTATTTTTTTTTGGTTTTTCGAGACAGGGTTTCTCTGTGTAGCTTTGCGCCTTTCCTGGAACTCAATCTGTAGCCCAGGCTGGCCTCGAACTCACAGAGATCCACCTGGCTCTGCCTCCCGAGTGCTGGGACTAAAGGCGGGCGCCACCACCGCCCGGCCCATGGTTGTCTTTTAGTACTTACATTTCACTCCTGCCTCCATCACAGCAGTAGCCAGCACCCCATAAAGAATTAATAATTGCTAACCTGGAACATGATTTGCAAAGCTTTCAACTTTTAATTTGATGGCTTTTGAAAAAAAAAACATAAATCATACATTTTTAAAGAATTTAGACTGCTTTGAGACGCTTCCCTTTGTTATGACCTCAACTTTGGATCTGGCCCACCAAATATTTAAGCTCAGCCAAATAGCAAGTGATTAATCTCAGGCAATGAAGCTAACTTTGATGTGTGGGAGAAAGTCAAGAGCATTATCATACAAACCAAAGTCTAGTTCTAATAATCATTTATTAAATATAAAATCTGGAATAAGAGAATCAAATGTTCACCTCATACTGGATGCTTGCTAATCTCTCACCTGTTGCCTTGTTGTGGCCTCCTGCAACAGGTCTGTTTCATAATCATAAAATATGATGTAAAACATAACATTTCCATAGGAAATGATAAAGCATGAGATAAAAATATTACAATAGAAAAATATCAGTGTCATTCATTTAAAATCTCATTTTGTATAGATTGCAAAGTAAAGTCAAAGAGAAATGAGCAACTTGACTAAAAATCCTGGCTAGATAGAATGCTACTGAGCAATGAAAGGGAAGGAATAATGTGTACAATAATCACAGGTGGGTGGGGCAGGGGAGTGGATTACCAAGGTATTGTACTGACAAAAAGATGCCCATCTCAAACAGTTACATAGTATATTATTTTACTTATATGCTTTCTTAAAATGACAAAAATGTGAAAGTAAGGAAAAGATTAGTGATTTCCAGTGACTGAGATAATTAAGCAGATGTTTCTACAAAGGGATCAGGGATTTTTGTGACAATAGAAATTATCAATATTTTTATTACAATGATAGCAATATCATAATAGTAGGGTTATAATATGCTATAATGCTAATTAGTACTATCAATTGGGTAAAGGATATATAGCATTTCTATGTGTTATTCTTAAAAGCGAATATGAATATAAATCATGATAAAATAAAAAGTTTAGTTTTTAATAACAGTATAGTTCAGGAGTTTGTCATTTAAAATCATCCCTGAAAATGTCCTATAACTTGATTAGGTGATAGTTACAAGGTTGTATAAATTTATCAAACTTATCAAATGTTTTTGTTGCTAGAAGTTTTCCTGTGTCCTGCCCAGTCCCGTGGCCACTTGGTACCAAGTAAACATACAGAGGCTCATATTAATTACAAACTGTATATGGCTGAGGCTTATTATTAGCTAGGTTATGGAAAAATCCTTTTTTAAACCCTTACTATTGACATGATGCTTTTTATGGAACTCTGAGGCCTCCAGCACATTTCCTATCAATAGTTTATTAGTCTCATCATTACCTTGTACTAGATGTCCTGGCAGACCCATATGGGTTCAGATGTGAGTTATATATAAAGGATGATTCCTATTTCTGATTATATCTTGTAACTGAATAAATAATGAAGTTGATTCTGACTCATCAGGGATAAATTCTGCTGTTTCAATATGTAAGGCCATTCTTTCAGCATACTGAGTCAGTAACTATGTTGAAGTGTTTCAAAAAATCCACTAATACCATCAGAATAGCATATAATTCTGATTTTTGGACAGAATTATAAGGGCTTTGACCCACTTTACTTAAATTTTCTGATTTGTAACCTGCCTTTCCTTATTTGTTTCCATCTGTATAAAATGTAGGACATCATGACCTATTGACTTTCATCAACCTATGCAGATATGTCTGCAAGAGCTGGTGTGGTGGTTTGAATAGGAATGGCTCCATAGCCTCATGTGTTTGAATGGTTGGCCCCATAGCGAATGGCACTATAAGGAGGCATGGTCTTTTTGGAGTAGACATGGTGTTGTTGGAGGAAGTGTGTCACTGTGCAGGTAGTCTTTGAGGTATTATGTGCTCAAACTAGGCCTTGTGTTACAGTCTCCTTCTACTGCCTGTGGATCAAGATGTAGAACTCTCAGCTCCTTCTCCAGCACCATTTCTGCCTGCATGCTGCCATGTTTCCTGCAATGATGACAACAGACTAAATCTCTGAACTATAGGACAGCCCTAATTAAATATTTCCCTTTATAAGAGTTGCTGTGGTCATGGTGTCTCTTCACAGCAATAGAAACAATAAGACACCTTGGCTTTTAAGACCTTAAAAAATTGGGTGGACTACAGTCTAATGCTGCAGGCCATTTTACTTTATTTTCAGTGTACTTTTATATAAGGATGTAATGAAGCCACGTGGTGGTGGCACATGCCTTTAATCCCAGCACTCGGGAGGCAGAGGCAGGTGAATCTCTGTGAGTTCAAAGCCAGCTGGGCCTACAGAGTGAGTTCCAGGAAAGGTACAAAGCTACACAGAGAAACCCTGTCTCAACCCCCCCCCAAATGTAATGAAGAAAGCAGTGATCCAAAAAAGATTGTTTGAGTTCAAAAAACATGATCAGAAAAACATGTAAATAAACACTCATAAGCACATACTAAATATTAACAGAACAGACCTTTCCCAGAACTTTCTCAGGACAGACCAATTTAAACAAAATTATCTAGCACATACTATAGATTATATCTAGAAAAGCATGAAAGCAAAGCAGAAGTCCATATCTAGATTCAGGGTACATTGAGGACAGCACTCTGCATATCCTTTCACCAGACAGGGTTCTATAGGTGTATTCTGATATGCAACAAGAATAAACATGTCTTATAAACTGAATGTAAATGTTTGACACAGGAGGCATGAAATCACTTCCCATGAACAATCCAGGGAACAAAATGCACTTGAGGTAAAAGGCCCTCTGCCTTCTTTTCCCTGGAGCCTCTGTCAGTTCCCCAAGGACATGGTTTGCATGTGTCATTCTTCTGACTATGTTATGGCAATGACCAAAGCAACTTATAAAAGAAAATACTGGAGTCAGTGACAATCATGATATGGAACATTTTAGCAGGCAAGCAGGCATGGCACTGGAGCAATAGCTAAAAGCTTACATCCTGATCCACAATAGGAGGCAGAATGTAAGAGAGACTAGGATTGCCTTGGGATATTGAAACCTCAAAGCCCAACCCCAGTGGCTCACCTCCTCCAACAAGGCCACATCTCCTAATCCTTTCCAAACAGTTCCCCCAACTGGGAGCCAAGTATTCTAACATATGAGCCTATGAGGGCCATTCTCATTCAAATCAACACATCAAATTATCCTTGAGTACTTACACAAGGGTTTTCCTTTAAAGAAAATGTAGCTTGAGAGTTTTCTCTCCAGGTCCCGCCAAACCCCGGCAGTCCCTTAGCCCACTTATAAAATAAAAAATACAGATGCTTATATTATTTAAACTGTTCAGCCATTAGCTCAGGCCTATCATTGTCTAGCTCTTATATTCAGCCCATTTCTATTAATTAGCTCAGGCCTATCATTGTCTAGCTCTTATATTCAGCCCATTTCTATTAACCTATACCTTGCCACGTGGCTCATGGCTTACCGGCATCTTTACATGTTGTTTGTCATGGCGGTGGCTGGCAGGGTCTCTCTCTCCCCCAGCCTTCCTGTTTCCCAGCATTCTCTTCTCTGCTTGTCCCACCTATATTTCCTGCCTAGCTACCAGCCAATCAGCATTTTATTTATACAGAGCGATATCCACAGCAAGAAAAGAAATATATGAATATAAAACCTATTTCTGTGGTAATTTGTTGTTTCAACTTTGGGCTTGAAAGGTGTATAATATTTTTTTTCAAGACAGGGTTTCTCTGTGTAACAGCCCTGGCTGTCCTGGAACTCACTCTGTAGACCAGGCTGGCCTCAAAATTACAGAGATCCACCTACCTCTGCCTCCCAAGTGCTGGGATTAAAGGTGTGCGACGCCACAGCTGGGCCAAATAAATTTATGAAAAGATGTTTTCTTCTGGTTTGCTTTCTCAGTCAGGACAAATGAATATTTGTCTGTGTAACTACCTCTAACTCTTCCACAAAATGGAATTGGATACAAAGAAGGATTCACATCATAGATAATATTAGTAGAGTGTCACAGGACAAGAACAAAGCATCTCAAAAATGATCCTATCCTGTGAGTTACACCCTACAAAGTGGCAGGCTTTAAGTGAAAGGATGATAGAGTAGCCCTGAGTTAAAACAATATGGAGAAAAATAAATGTACATGCTCAAATATGAGTATTTTTTGATAATGACTCCTACATTAGTTACTACCCTTCCTGCTATAAACAAATACATGACAAGAAGCAACTTAAGGAAGGGTTTATTTCAAAGGATTCATCTCAAAGGAATGCAGTTAATCACGACAGGAACAAAAGATGGAAGATCATATTATATCCACTGTAAAATAGTAAAGCACAGTAGACAAAAAGTGAGCCAAACCTATGAACTTCAATGTCTTATCCACAATGACACACATCATCCAAATTCCATATCTTAAAAGTTCCACGGCCTTCCCAAACATAGCCATCAGCTAAAGATCAAGGGTTCCAACACATGAGGCTACTGGGGATATTTCACAATAAAATCCCAACTACAGAAAATTGTTTTGGTAGGCCTGAAGTTTGAAAACCCTTATTCATCTACACTGGTCTTATCTTCAGTATGTTGGTTGTGTTATCAATTATCAGCACTGATGCCTGGCCCTATATGTAACTAAAAATTCCAGATATTTGTGAGGATGTGAGAGAGAAGTTCATGGAAGATATAAACTCAATTGTGGTTATGTGGGTAGGCGATGACAGCTTGCCCAGTGGCTTTGTCCCAGTGGCTACAGGATGTCCTACTCAGTATGTCTATCCCTAGCAAAAAGTGTCTCCTTTGCTGTCTGATCTTCTTACTACTATAGCATAATGATTCCTGTGCTAGCATCACAGCTATAGTTCAAATGTAAAAGTGCTGGTGGGATGTGTCAACTTACTGTGGTTTGCTTGGAACTATCACAGTTTTACTAGAGCATCTGTGTCCCAGGAACCCAACTTAGACCCAGATACACCCGGGCCAGTTGGTCACTCTGGATGCTGGCTGAAGTCAGAGGTCAGTAGAGAAGGCCATATATCACTAAAACATTTCTCACAGTGTCATTTAAGATGATGAATTCACCCCTGACCATGTACAAAAATAGGATGGTTATTCTCTGCAGTGAAAGGAGATCCATCTCACTGGCAGATATTTCGCTCCTGTTCATTGAAATTGGCACAAAAAGCCAATACTACTAGAGGCCTGGCTGTGGCAAAGCAGGACATACTTTTCTCACAGGAAGCTTCCTGCAAAGACAGTTGGTAGAAAATTATCAGATGAGTAAGAGAATCAGAGCAAAGGGCTTAAAATTGAAGATTTATGACAATTGGCTGAATCAAAAATAAAAATGCCCGGAGTCCAATGTTGTATGAATGAGCATACATGTATATGTGTGCCACACAATCTTCTTTTCTTCACATGCCCCTACAAAGAATTCCACATTTTCAGGTATTTTCAATTCTATTACTAGTTAATGGATCCTTTAAAGTGTCTCAGATGCACTTTGATCAAGCCTGATAATCATGTTCAGTCTTTCTCCAAACAAGATAGATGCGAACAGTCAGTTTTTGTTACTATATTGTGTTCATTTTCCTACACAGTCTCCTTGTACACTCGTGTCATTGTGATTGAAGTTTGTATGTTAGAACTCTAACAAGTAGTCTAACATTTATTTGCAAAGCAAGTCAATGCCTAGCTCTACCCCTGAACATCCTCTGTGTATAATTGCAAAGTGGGTTTTTGTTTGTTTGTTTGTTTGAGGGTTTTTTGTTTTCTGTTTTGATTCAAGACAGTGTTTCTCTATGTAGCCCTGTCTGTCCTGGAACTCATTCTGAAAACTAGGTTGGCCTTGAACACACTCCTCAGTGCTGGGATTAAAGGCATGTGCCACCACTGCTCATTTTAATTGCAGTTTTATTTCATCTGATTCATGTTCATAGACACACATTCTCTCTGAACTCTTTTGGGAACTAATAATACTCCCAAGGAATATCTTATGTTTATATTAACAACCGATTTTTCTAAAACTTGACAAGAACCCAGGTGCTTTCACATGTTTGATTTATTTTTATATACATGTGTCTAAATTTGTTTGTGATTCTATAACAAAATACCACAGAGCAGATACACATTTCTATAGTCAAAGAAGTCTTTGATCAAGGTGTCAGAAGATGTGGTGTCCATTAAGAGCTGATTCTCTGTTTCTAAGATGCAAGTAATGTATGCTATGTCTTCACGAGGCAGAAGAGACAGAGACCGGGACAACTGTATTCAGTCTCCAAAATCTCATTCAGGAGGTTAGAGGCTTCACAGCTACTTCATGTTCAAAAAAGATCTCAGGTCTTAACACCATCACATTAAATGTTTAGATTCCAAAATAAGTTCTGGGGAGATAGCAACATTGAAACCACGCGCACACACACACACACACACACACACACACACACACACACACACACACACACACACACACAATCATGAACTAGATTAAGCAACAACAAATTTGTTGTTTTCAAATTTTATGAATATAAAACTAAGGCACATTGAACCTAAGTGATTTCCAAGGTGATTGATATGGTGATCCATGCACAGGATCAGAACCAAAATGACAGAAGATATGTTAGAATTTCTATTACTTTTCCTCCAAACAGGTACCTATCTAGACACTTCTTTTGTCTTCCCTACTCTCACTTCTCCAAAGAACACCCCTGCAGATCAACACCATGTAGAAAGATGGAAGAAGAAAACAATTTGTGGACATCCTCATGGTCCAGCCCCACTTCTCATATCGGCCAGCCCTTTCTTCTGTCTACTTTATTCCCTTAGTCCCATTTCAACACTCAATATCTACTTCCCTCTCAACTAGCTCTTCCTTTATAAAAGTTTCTTTTATTTTTATCAACCTGTTTAATTATGGAACCATAGTCATGGGCAGAATTTTCTAGTACCAGTGAGAGTCCAAGCCCACAAAAGCCCAACACCGAATTATCTATCATCTGGGTGTTAGAGGCTATATGGGATTTTACAGATTTTCCAGAAATAAGGTCATATGGACTACTGTGTTGGGTGAATAAAGGCTAGTGGATTGGGCAGACAAAGCATACAGAAAATTCTCCTAAACAAGCCTCTCCTCTAGCCCCTGTACTATTTATGACACTCAGTATCTCATTGCCTCCTGACTTAGCATAGTTCTCAGCCTTCAGGTTTCTAGTCTTCTCTGTCAGAACGGGCTCTAATGGGGGAAGTTTATTACTGCCCATCCTACTAGTATCTCCAAGATTTAAGAAGTCAGATGTTCAACTGTATACTCTTCTTGCTAACAGATAACTTCCCAGAATTTAGTTTGTTTGACTTCTTCTGTGCTTGCTACCTTAGCTTTTTATTCCTCAGATTGCCTCCAATTAGCTTGAGAAGAAATGAGAGACTGTCAATGTGATATTAATTGTAACTTACAGATGTACAATTTGTTTTCAGGGGAGAAAAGGATGCAATCAAATCAAACTGTATTAGTGCCTTGCAACTGCAAACTGCTTAGGAACTGCTCTTTTGAAGGACTATGACAATGGCATTTTTAGGTTAGAGAATGGTGCATGGTGAATGTGTGGTTTGAATGTGAAATGCTCTCGTGTTTGAACACTGTTGGGGAAGGTTGTGGGACTGTTAGGAGGTGGAGACTCTCTACAGGAAGTTGGTTACTGGTGCCTGGCCTTGAGGTTTTTATAGCCCAGACCTACCTCCTGACTATGGATGCCATGTGACCAATTGACCTCTCACTTGTGCTTCTCTGCCTTCTCCATAATGATGAAATGTATACCCTCCGCCATGAAACACAACAAAACTCCCTTCCCTAAACTCATCCTTGTCAGATATTTTGTTACAGCACTGAGAAAAATGTAGCTAGCTAATACAATGAGTCTAAATATATATTCTCAATAGTAAAGTAAAATACTTATGGGCAGAAAGCATACAGCCTATTCAGTGCTCACTAGCATATTTGAAGTCTCTTGATTGTCAGAATCCACTGTTCCATAGTTAAAGGACTGATTAATAACTATTACCATGTACTACACAGAGAAAAAGTTTCCTAGGTTTGGGTTTCTAAATGCTGATAGTATATAAAATGCATGTTGTATATTCTTGGGTAGACTTCTGCCCTAGTATGATGTCAGCTAGGTAAAGATCAGACAGAGCTTAAAGGGAAATGAGTGTCTCTAGAAACATGCATATGCAAAATATGTAGACATGTACTCTCAAAGTGTTCTATATGATATTAACTTTAATGTAAAGTCTTCATCGTAAAGTCTTCCCACATAAACAAGACCAAAATTACAAATTTAAAGGTTCCCTCTGATTTGAGTGTACATAATCCAGAGAATTTTCTTCTTGTAGGCCAGAAATTTAAAATCAAGCCATCAAATTAAAGCAATGGTTTAAAATGCCCTTTAATCTTCTCTTGTGTGTTATTGTGATTTAATTTACACCCCATGTATCTAGTCATGGCTGAATATTAATAAATAGAGATATACAGAACTAGTTTGGCACCCTGAATCTTCTACAGTTACTGATTCATTCTATCTTGCTCATGTTTTCCCCCCAAAGAGGAATGATGATAGGCCCTAATTTAAAAACTATTATAAAATGGAAATGACTGAACATATTTATGGCTCCCTACCAAATACAATGAGCTCAGTAAATGGAAGTTATACTTATTTTCCTCTGTAAAAGAAAAGCACTTTGAAAGCAATACTCATTCATTTTTTTAAGCACTGAAAGATAGTATAGCAATCATTTGATATCCTATAATCTCTGGTCCTCCTTCTGGGTTCCTTTCTAATTTAAACCAAGCTATTCGGTACATTGAGACAGGGGGATCATGACTGTCAGGATACATAGTGAGACACTCTTTGAAAACTAAAAAAGCACATTTGGATCTTTTATTTTTCCTCACACAATTTGTATCTGTGCTAGGATTTCTGGGTGTCCTCACTCCTGATCTAAGTATGCTATTGCAAGTATACAATATAATATATTGAACTGTTTATCGGAGTTTCATTCTGGGTCTGGTGAGATGGCTCAGAGGGCAAAAATCCTTATCATCAAGCCTGACAACCAAATCTGATACTGGGGACACACATGATGGAAGCAGAGAACTAAGTCCCCCAAGGAGTCCTCTGACCTCTACATACGTGTCTTGGTACACACACACACACACACACACACACACACACACACACACACACACACAAAAAAAAAAAAAATAAAGTGATTTTAAATATCTTAATAAAAACAAAGGTTTTATCCTGGATTCCCCATGGGAGTTTTCACACTAGGAAAGTCTCTAAATGTCCCTGTGCTTTGAATATATCTTCAAAGTGTGTGAATTGGCAACTAAACCCCAATAGGACAATGCTAATAGATGGGACTTTTAAAAGGTGAATGATTTCAAGGCATTGGGCTCTTACCTTGGAAGGGGGATCCTAATAAAAGGGTGAGTTCAGTCTCCTTCCCCTCTCTTTCTGTACTCATGACCTTTTGTCTTGAGATGGTACATCATGGAGCCCCAAATGTAGATGTCTCCATATTGGGCTTCCAGCCTTCATAACTATAAGCAATGAATTTGTGTTCTTTGTAAATTCCCCAGTCTCCAGCATTCTGTTATGACAGCACAAAATGGACTAACACAGCTATCTCACCATTTTGCTTATTAAAAGGAAAGTTGCTGATTGGAAAGAGGAATAAAATAAGAAATAAGAAAATGTGATTTTTTTTTTACCAGAAAATGGCTCTGCAATTATTAATGGTGACTAATATTATGTAGCAAGGGATATAGTAGAACTTACAACTCTAGAAATATATTCTCAAAGATAATGCTTTCTTAAAGCAGAGTTTGAAAACCTCATTTGACTTGTGAGCCACTTTCTTCAAAATGTGCAGTAATCCTGCAAGTTTCTTAAGGACATTTTAGAAATTACTTAGGAGAAATTTTTGCCTGGTATGAGGAAAATAAATAGTTTTAAGGGAAAATGTGGACATATACTTTAAGATCACTATATGTTTAAATAATTTAACAAAGTTTAATTAAGATAGAATAATAATTCATAAAGACAAATTCTACTTTTCACCATTTAATAATGGGTATTTGATTTGTTTTAAATTAATTATTTAAGAAAATGTGTAATTTATCAACAAATGAAATTTAAAAGTTATATGAATATTTGATATTGGTGACTAAATAGACAAATTATGGATTATAATTGAACAATGAATTATGGTACTTAGAAGTGGTGAGAATTGTATTGATGTCCTAACACTCAGAATTCCTGCATTTTATAGTTAAAAACTCAATTTACTGATTTGTACAATTGTAAGGTTCATTGGTAAGTAACAATGAGCAAAGGGAGAGATAGATCGTCTTCATCAAGCATGAATAAACATCGCCATTTTTGTAATTTTCATCACTCAATTTTTTTTACACTGCCTTGTGAATGTTTGAGTAATCTAGATGCACAGATTGATAATTTGGACCAAAGGAATGCAATTCACAGGGGTCATCCTTAGGCTTCTCACACAGATACTGTCCTTTCTGTGTGTCTCAGAAGTCTTTCATCATCAGTGTGCTGTATAAGCCTTGTCTTACTCATTAGTCCACTTTTAAATTTCATTGTACAATATTTGATTCAAAATAGAAATAGTTGGAAACATAACTGAAGAGCTCAGTAAGAGGGGAAGTTATAAACTGGTGGTCATTTGAGTGAGTACTGAGGGCACTCAGAAAATTTTCATTAATTGTTATAAATGCAAATGTTGGGCTCATCAGATAAACGAACTTGCTGCAAAGCATGTCAACTTCAGTTTGAAACATAGGGCCCAGATGGTAGAATGATAACTCACACCTTCAAGTTGTCCTCTGACTTCCACACAAATGCTCAGGCACTTGAAGTCTGCCTCCACCCTACGCTGCACACATGGACATACACACAGAATAAATAAACAAAAATATAATTTAAAAAATAAATATAAATTTCACGCATTAAACATCATCATAAAGACAATTACTTTCAAACACTACCTTTTCAATAAGAAAACCTTATATAATGACTTCAATCCTTTCAATAATGGATGGATGCCAACACTCTATTAGAAAGTATGGGCAAGGATATGCTCCAGGAATAAATATCCCCAAACCTATAGTGACTCAGCATACATAAAAATGTTTCTTACTTACAATACATGGTTAAAACAGGTCCTCACAGCCTCAACACATAGTTTTGAATCAGCAATTACTTTTATAGAAGTGTAGTATTGTCACAAGACTGTTGCACATGTTGGTTTTAAAGCTGATAATTTGAACAAAAACACACAAATTACTTCTGTTACATATTTTCAATCAAAGCAAATCACATGGCTATGACAAAGAGGCAGGAATAGTCCTCAACAAAACTAGTAACTTACATATGTCATAGATGGGACACTTCATAAGTTGAGAACAGAAAATATTGTTCCCAAGCATCCACTCCTTTCAATGTGACAGGTTTGGGCATTCCTGTGCTGACATTTTTGCCATTATCAATTTATTTTTATGCTTTTCCAATAAGTTCTGAACTTCTCCTTCAGCACTTATAACAGTTACACACCAGCAAGTATACTATCTAACTTTTTCAAGCCATTTTAAAGAATATGCACTGTCTACTTAGGATCAAGCTAGAAACTCAAATCATTAAGATTGAAAACAGAACTGTCAACATGGATATGAACCACTTGTCTGATAATCACTGAATGTCTTTGGCTAATTGTCAAATATAACCTGACTCAAGAGACATTGTTAGCACACAGTTGGCATTTCCAAGTTATTTTATGGACTATTAACTTTATTTTCCTGGCATGTTCAAACTAATGATATACATCCATACTGTATGATTTCATTAATATAGTGTTCAGAAGCTTGCAGAATTAATTCATGGTGTCAGAAGACAGGAGAACTGTTACATTTGAAGAGAAGTGACTGGAAAAGTGGATGGAAATTCAGCTTGTTTTGGGGGGGAGAGGAAGAGATCAACTCTGTTAATGTTGATACTGATTACATAGGTGTGAACTGTACAAAAATGCATTAAGTTTGATCACTTTTATGTAAGATGTATTTGAATACAAATCTCACTTTAAAAGAACGAGTTGAATTTCTGTGACAGCTCTGTGATTTCTATGGCCGCATTTCCTTCCTTAGGAAAGACAGAGAAGAATCTCAGTGACTTCCTTTGCTCTTTTCCTTCCCCCTCTCCATCAGTTCCATAAATGGTACTTCCTAACATTTTCTGTAATATATTTTGTGTGTGCCTGAGAGAAGATGAGGCAAAAACTTGGTGAGGGTTCACACTCAATTATGCAATCCTTTCTACTCTTGTATGTGCACACAAAACTGCTAACTGGTGAACTAACCAAGTTGAACTCTTCTATTATGTCATTGTTCCTACACCACCTAAACCAGTACTGCCATCTCTCCTGTCCCTGAATGTTCTGCTCTCTCCATTAATATTCAATCAACTGGTTGCTCTGCAATGTCAGCTCTCCAGTAAGTTAAGAAATTCTGAGTGTAATGTTTCCCCAACGTGTTTTCATTTCACAAATGAGTGGTAGCAACATTCTTTTCTAGCTTACTGTATCAGACAAGTTAATGATGTTTGAGATTGTCTCTCATGTTTCCTAGTGATTAAATTCAGATTATTCTTTTTAAAAACATCTTAACATTTATTTCTTTTTTTAATTAAAAAATTTAATTAAAGGACAATTACATCACTTTCCCCTTCTCTGTTCTCCCTCATCCCAATACCTTCTATTCCTTCCTTCATTCCCTCTCAAATTAATGGCCTCTTTTTATTATTATTGTTCAAATATAAACATAAATATATACATACAACCTGATGAGTAAGTTTGGTATGGCTGGCACACACACACACACACACACACACACACACACACACACACACAAATCATATATATATATATATATATATGTATGAATATATGATTTCAGAGCTGACTACTTCATATTTGATAAGCAATTAGTGGGCTCATCCCTTGGTGAGGCTAATTCTCTATCAGCAGTAATTAAGTGCCTAGGGTTGCCTTCTAGAAATGGGTCCTCATGAGATTTCCCCTTTCTTTGTTAGCATATCTATTGATAGTATTCATTGTTCAGGAGCCCATATTGGTGAAGTTATCATAGGCAGCTTCTCTGTCAATTTGAGAAGACACAATCTCACAGAAGACTTCCTTGCTCTCTGGCACTGACTATCTTTCTACTCCTTCTGTCATGTTTCCTGAGCCTCAGGTGCAGGATTTGTGTTGTAGATGTATCCACTAGGGCTGGGATCCACAAGATCTGTTGATCTCTGTGTTATGACCTGTTGTGTTTTTTTTTTCTAATTGTCATCATTTACTATAAAAAGAAGCTTCTTTGATGAGGGGTGCGATCTATCTGTGGATGTAATGGTAAGTTTTAGACTGTAGTTAGGAGTTATGCTGGTCTAATAAAGGTATGACAGTAGCTTCTCTTTTAAGATCCATGGGGTTAGTTGGCTAGGTTTCTAGTACTACAAATGATTTCCCTCCTATTGAGTGGGCCTTAAGGCCAATTAGATAGTTGTTGTTTGCTGCCACAATATAAGTGCTACTACTGTACCTTTAGGGACATCTTGCCATGTTGGTCATTTTTATCGGCCATTGGCATCACAAACTATTGATTGCTTTCCTCCCTTTGTACTATGAAAGCTAAACCACAGAAAGAAGGCTTTCAGGTTATATCTAGTTCAAATTTTTAGAATCCTGTGTCTGAAGCTTGTAGTGTCTTCAACCATAGGGGTTTACCTTCTATCTCTGAGATGTAACCATGAACAAGAGCAATAGCTTATATTGTTTGGGGAGTCATTTGGACTACCCTGATCAACAACTTGAATGGAGATTTCTCATTCTATATTATTTTTAAGATACTCTGTGGCTCTTGTGGAGTGCATTGTCAGCCCAAGTAGCATCACTTCATTTAAGATATATGTGGTCGGGATGTGGTGGTACACACCTTTAATTCCAGCACTCAGGAAGCAGAAGCAGGTGGATCTCTGTGAGTTCGAGGTCAGCCTGGTCTACAAACTGAGTTCCAGGACAGCCAGGGCTATACATAAAAACCATGTCTAAAAAAACAAACAAAAATGGTATATGTGGTATGTATGTGTACATACACTTATGTGTATTGTGTGTAAATTTAGTTAAATATAGTGTAATTCCTTGAGGCTTTATCAAACATCCTTAGTGTTACAGAGAGGAAGAGAAGCTTTGCTAGCTATAATTCAGACAGGGAAATAATATCCAAAACATATAAGAAACTCAAAAGACAAGAGTCAAGAAAATAACAGAGTGGGAAAACAAGGAAAGAGATACCATGATAAATGAAGACCCCATGGGAATAGGAAGAAGCAGAGTGCTAGAGAGGTCCCCAGAAATCCACAGAGATACCTCCATTATAGACTACTGGCAATGGTTGAGAGAGTGCCTGAGCTGACCTACTCTGGTGATCAGGTGGCCAAACACTCTGTCATGATAGAAATCCAGTGACTAATGGAAGCAGATGCAGAGATTCATGGCCAAGTCCCAGGTGGAGCTCCAGGAATCCAATCAGCGAGAGAGAGGAGGGATTATATGAGCAAGAGATACTGAGACCATGATTGGAAAAAGCACAGGGACAAATAGCCAAACTAGTGGAAACATATGAACTGTGAACCAATAGCTGAGAAGTCCCCATGGAACTGGACTAGGCCATCTGGATAAGTGAGACAGTTGATTAGCTTGAGCTGTTTAGGAGGCTCCCAGGCAGTGGGACCAGAACCTGTCCTTGATGCATGAGCTGGCTTTTTGGAACCTAGGGCCTATGCTGAGACACTTTGCTCAGCCTTGATGTAGGGAAGAGGGGACTGGACCTGCCTTGGCTGAGTCTACCAGGCTGGGCTGACTCCCAGGGGAGACCTTGCCTTGGAGGAGGTGGGAATGGGGGGGTGGTTTGGGGGTAAGGCTGGGGGGTGGGAGGAGGGAGGACAGGGGAATCCGTGGCTGATATGTAAAGTTAAATTAATTATAAAATAAAAATATAAAAAAAGAAAACAAATGACCCAATTGAAAATGGACTATAGATCTGAGCAGAGCGTTCTCAAAAGAAGAAGTTAAAAATGGCTAAGAAATTCCTCAAAATGTGTTCATTGTCCTTAGCAGTTAGGGAATGCAAATGAAAACAAATTGAGAATTCATCTCACCCCTGCCAGAATGGCAAAGATAAATTAAACAACTGGCAACAAATGCTGGTGAGGATGTGGAAAAAGAAGAACCCTCATTCACTACTGATGGGAGTGCAAACTGGTGCCACTACTGTAGAAATCAGTGTGGAGAATCTTCAAAAGCTAAAAATAAACACACCATATAACACAGCTATACCACTCATTGACAGAGGCCCAAAGGACCTGACTCCACAGACACTTGCTCAGCCATGTTCATTGTTGTTATATTCACAATAGCCAGAAAATGGAACCAACATAAATGTCCTACAGCCATCAAATGGATATTTAAAATGTGGCACATATGCACTATAAAATACAGTCATTCATAGCTGTAATGAAAAGTGAAATCATGAACTGTATAGGTAAATGGGTGGAACTAGAAAAGATCATATTGAGTGAGATACCCAGACCCAGAAACACAAATGTAACATGTTCTTTTCCATCAAAGGCTCCTAGCTCCAAATCCCAAGACATAAGTATAAAACATGCAATAACCACAGACAGAAACCAGAAAAGTAAAAAGGGACCATGCAAGGCAGGGCAGAGTGGTGAATAGCTGGATTCAGGCAATATGGATGGAGACATGGAAAAAAAGGGAGGGGGCTCTTATTGTGGAGAGTGGAGGAAGGTTAACCTTTATTTCTTCTTCTGCTGCTAATTTCCAGTTAGATCCATATATACATATATATATATATATATGTATGTATGTATGTATGTATGTATGTATGTATATCCAAAGTCAGAACTATGTAGGTTCTTTTTACTTTTAAAAGTTAACAATAATGTATGTTTTTCATTCATTTCAAAATACATTTTATTCTTTAAATATCCATTCAGTAGTACCTCCCTCCAACTTTCTTTAGTGTCCCCACCTTGTCTCCTTTCAAAATTTAAGTAAGCTTTTTAAAAATGGCGTTAATAACCACTGAGATCTGTTACTGTTGCCCCTAAGTGAATGGATATGGAACCATCCAATGGGGCATGAGCAACCTTACCAACAGCCACATCCCCAAAGGAGAGAAACTTATCTTCCCTCGGAAGTCACCAATATCTTCTTGCCAATATCTTCTCTATTAGGGACTTGGTCCCAAGAGTCCCTCCTCCATCCAAACTAGAATGGTGACTGGCTTGATCATGTGAAGATCTTGTGCTGTGAGTTCATGTATGGAACAGCCATGTCATGTCCAGAGGTCAACAGTTCACAGCTCTGCCCAATCCACGAGCTCTTACATACTTTCTGTCCTCTTTTACATGATGTTTCCCCAATCTTGGATGAAGGAAGTCTGATAAAAAGAACCTATTCCCAGCTGAGCATTCAGAGTTACCTCTGCTGTGCACTTTGACCACTTTTAGTCTCTGCATGACCTACTACAGAGTGCTTCTACTACAGAAGTTTCTCTGACCAAACTAGAGAAGCCCGAATCTACAGGCATAAACATGAATATTTCAAAAGCAGTTTGACAACATGACCATTTAGCAAAACAACAGTTTCCCTCTTAGGGGCTATGATCTCCCCAGCCATGAGTTTTCCACCAGGTTTACAGTAGTAGGCACAAATTCCCTCTTGTGGAACTAGCCTCAAGTCTAATCAGAATATGGTTGGTGACCCCCATACATAACAGTCATACCACTATTGTAGCAGTGGGCACATCTTGTTAGTCAAATAAACATGCAATTTTTAATGTAGGAATAACATAGAAGAGATAGCATGCACAGAATTCTTGGTGTATGCTGGAAGGAGACACAGGAGATTGGCCCTAGCTCAAATAGTCTTAACTTGGACTCTTTCATTAAGATGATTTCTTCCAAGCTCTCGGTTATGCACCATTATGAAGTCTATATTTTCCCCTTGGTATTGATGAATAGTTTGTGGTATATTCATTAAATATTTACCTATTTTATGCATTCAGCAATGTTCTTTCACCCCATTAATCTGTACTTATTGACTGGAAATTTTCTGTAAGAGCTAGTTCATTTTATTGGAGCACAATATTTTTAAAAAGCAAGATCTAGGTACTATGTTTCTTATTTCTATTTATTAGATGTATTTGAACTTATGCCCCGATGCCCACAGTTGTAATCTAATCCAATACTTTGTACTCTAGATTTCTCCCCATGATAATACCTCCCTTGTCCATCAGTGAGAAATTCGACTCTAATCATCTTCAGTACATTGACTTAAAGGAGCAATGTTCTGCTGTAAAACCAAACTTATCACTAAAGCCTCTGCCCTCACACAGACACTTTTCTCAAATTACTCAGGTTATGACATTTGACCCTGAGCTGCTGTTCTTCTTCCATCGAATTCCACTGGGACTCATGTGGAGAACATTTCAAATAGGTAGGGAGGAAGGGAGGGGGAAAAGAAAGGGAGGAACGTAGGGAGGGAAAGGAAAAAGGAAGGAATATTTTAGCAGATGTTTGCATTGACTTATTCTTTCACACTTTAGGATTTTAACAATCTTCTGTATTTCTAATGAGAACCTCAGCATTTCTTGAATCGGTTAATGTGTTAAATGAATCATATTTTTGTGGCTGCTTTGAAATTTTTCTTATCTTTGGTTTTCAGCATTTGACTACAAAACTGTGTGGGTACAGTTTCTCTTTGTATTTTTTCATGTCTAGGATTCAATTAAGTTGCATACTTGCGTATAAGTATCTCATGTTGAATTCTATTGCATTTCTTTGAACACTGATGATACTTTCCTAGTGAGCAATTAATATGGGTGGACTCAAATACCAAACCCTTTTTGGCAGTGGGCAGCAACTGAATCTGCTCATTCTCAGCTTTCTAGCCACTTCCTGACTCACACACAGATTTTGGGTACCATTGATACACAGATTTCTCACCTTCCTCTTTTGTAGCATGAATTTTAAAAGGTCTTATTAATAAAAATAAACCTGGATCCAGGTATTGGGGTGAACACTGAATGATCAGAGAAATAGAACAAGCCACAGCTAACCTCACCTCACCAATTCCTCAGCTGATTTTGTTTCCTCAGACTGAAAGCCTCTGAGTCCTCATTGGCATGGATCTGAGCCAAACTTCTACTAAAAGCTAAAAGCTTAAAAAAGGCCTCTAGTTCCTGGTCCTCACACCTTATATACCTTTCTGCTTCCGGCCATCACTTCCTGGGATTAAAGGTGTGTGTCACCATGCTGGGATGTTTCCAGTGTGGCTTTGAACTCACAGAAATCTGGATGGATCTCTGCCTCCGGAATGCTAGGATTAAAGGCGTGTGCTACCACTGCCTAACCTCTATGTTTAATATAGTGGCTGTTCTGTTCTCTGACCCCCAGATAAGTTTATTGGGGTGCACAATATATCAACTACACTCTTTGATGGTGATAGCACTCTCCTAGATAAGATATCTCATTTCCCCACTACTCTAGTAGCTCAAAACTTTCTCCCAGGATCCTCAAGTGGATGAGACCATGGTTTTCTGTCTGAGTTTTTTTTTTATTTTTATTTTGCAAAACAATTCAGTTCTACATATCAGCCACGGATTCCCTTGTTCTCCCCCCTCCGCCCCCCCTCACCTTTCCCCCAGCCCACCCCCCATTCCCACCTCCTCCAGGGCAAAGCCTCCCCCACGGACTGAGATCAACCTGGTAGACTTAGTCCAGGTAGGTCCAGTCCTCTCCTCCCAGGCCGAGCCAAGCGATCCTGCATAGGCCCCAGGTTTCAAACAGCCAACTCATGCAATGAGCACAGGACCCGGTCCCACTGCCTGGATGCCTCCCAAACAGATCAAGCCAATCAACTGTCTCACCCATTCAGAGGGCCTGATCCAGTTGGTGACCCCTCAGCCATTGGTACATAGTTTATGTGTTTCCATTCGCTTGGCTATTTGTCCCTGTGCTTTATCCAACCTTGGTCTCAACAATTCTCGCTCATATAAACCCTCCTCTTTCTCGCTAATTGGACTCCCAGAGATCCACCCGGGGCCTAGTCATGTATCTCTGCATCCAGATCCCTCAGTAGTTGGATGGGGTTTCTAGCATGACAATTAGGGTGTTTGGCCATCCCATCACCAGAGTAGGTCAGTTCGGGCTGTCTCTCGACCATTGCCGGCAGTCTGTTGTGGGGGTATCTTTGTGGATTTCTGTGGGCCTCTCTAGCACTTTGCTTCTTCCTATTCTCATGTGGTCTTCATTTACCATGGTCTCCTATTCCTTGTTCTCCCTCTCTGTTGTTGATCCAACTTGTTCAGCTATGTTCATATCAGCATTGTTTGTAATAGCCAGAACATGGAAACAACCTAGATGCCCTTCAACTGAAGAATGGATAAACAAAATGTGGTACATATACACAATGGAATACTACTCAGCAGAGAATGTTGAGAAAATATGTCAGAAAATAATGACATCATGAGGTTTGCAGACAAATGGATGGATCTAGAAAAAAATCATCCTGAGTGAGGTAACCCAGACTCAGAAAGACAAACATGGTATGTACTCACTCTTAGGAGGATACTAGATGTGGAACAAGGATGACTGGACTGCTACTCACATCACCAGGGAGGCTACCTGGAAAACAGGACCCCAAGAAAGACACGAGGATTGCCCAATGACGGAGAAATGGAAGAGATCTGCATGAACGGCCTGGATATGAGTGGGGGCAATGAAGGGCGAGGGTTGAGGGAAAGAGAGCTTGGGGGAGCGGGAGATCCCAGCTGGATCAACAACAGAGAGAGAGGTTTTTTTTATAATTTAATTTAGTTTTACATATCAGCCACGGATTCCCTTGTCCTCCCCCCTCCCAACCCCACCCCCACCTCCCCCCCAGCCCACCCCCTATCCCCATCTCCTCCAGGGCAAAGACTCCCCTGGGGATTGAGTTCAACCTGGTAGATTCAGTCCAGGCAGGTCCTGTCCCCTCCTCCCAGGCTGAGCAAAGTGTCCCTGCATAAGCCCCAGGTTCCAAACAGCCAACTCATGCACTGAGGACAGGACCAGGTCCCAGTGCCTGGATGTCTCCCAAACATCAAGCTAATCAACTGTCTCACTTATCCAGAGGGCCTGATCCAGTTGGGGGCTCCTCAGCTATTAGTTCATAGTTCATGTGTTTCCATTCATTTTACTATTTGTTTCTGTCTGAGTTTTAGTGGCCTCACAATGGGCACGTAAGTCATAGCAACACAAACACAAATTTAACCCATGGTTACTTTCAAGGAATAACTACTGATTAATTTCTTCCACTTTTGTTTTATCATTTTCCACTTATTCTAAATAAAATTTTAATTATATATTTCTAGTCTCAAATTGTGATCTATTAAATTTTTAATTTTTACTTGGATGTGAGTGATTCTGCTCTGGCATTGAATAGATCTCTTTTTAGCTTTTCTTTCTTTCTTTCTTTCTTTCTTCCTTCCTTCCTTCCTTCCTTTCTCCCTTCCTCTCTTTCTTTTTTCTTTCTTTCTGTCTGTCTTTCTTTCTTTCTCTTTTTCCTTCTTTCTTGTTTTTTTGGTTTCTTGAGACAGGGTTTCTTTGTACAACAGTCCTGGCTGTCCTGGAACTCGCTCTGTAGACCAGGCTGGCCTAGAACTCACTGAGACCCACCTGCCTCTACCTCCTGAGTGCTGGGATTAAAGGTGTGTGCCACTAAGCCTGGCTTCTTTTTAGTTTTCAAATCCTTGCAGTTTGTGGTATTTGCCTCACATAGTTTATTCATATGATTATTTATTTAGATCTCATTACTCTTAGTATTAATTATTTAAATTGATGGCACTGTTGCCATATTAGTCTTCAGTTTCTATTTACTCTACCTCCTTTTTCTTCCTTTCTGGATCTTGGAAGCTAGAATTTAATTTTCACTGTTCTGAACCAAAGTAAACCTGTACATCTTTCCTTCCCAAAATAAAGCCTAAGGCCCACAAGTTTTACCTTCTCTCTGTACCAACCTCTTCAATTTTAGTAGCAATACATAACAAAGCATGTCCTTAGTTCCAATACTTGGAAAGCTGGTATGAGTCAGCCTGAGCTACATAGCAAGAACCTGTCTCAAGAGAAGGAGAGAGAAAGGGATAGAAGGAAAGGATAAGAAAGGGAAGGAAGGATCAGAATATATTATTATCATTATTATTATTATTATTAAGAGATTTTTCTATTCATTTTACATACCAACCACAGATTCCCCTCACCTACCACCAGAATATATTATTTTTGAAATTTATAATTAACACTTATTTTGACTAAAGAAGTCCTACTAATTTCTGTGCTGAGTATTGTTTTGGTTTTTAATATCACAGTTACCTATAGCCATTTTATTCTTGCTAGAATTTTTTTATTAATCATTTCAAAATAAAATCATTGCTGTTACTGAGTAAAGGAGAGAGAGGTGGTCCTCCTTAGGGAAGACCTCTTAGGGACAACCACACCAATTGGTTGTCTAGTGTCAAACAGTCATTCCTGAAAACATACATGCAAGTAGCATTGTATGGACTCAACAGCTTGTATTTCGGAATATGTATATATAAAAATACATATAGGCATGCAGTAATATTTAAACAAAAAAGAGACCATGAATTTTAAGGAGAACATGGAGTAGTATATGGGAGGATTTGAAGGGGGTAACTTAAAGGGTAAAATGCAATTAAATTATAATCTCAAAATTAAACAAAAATAAAATAAAAATGGATCCTAAAAAACATCACTGTTGGTAGTACTTCTGAATCATGTTATTTTTGATATCAGATGCAATTGATATTTTAACCCAAAATAGCTGTTGTCAATGGGACTCATGCTTTTGTGTTGAAGATCCTGACACAAATATCTAGAATGCATGTTTTTTGATATTTTTAGTATGTCAATATAATTTTTATACTTTCATGTATTTTATACACTTAATCACATAGGCTTTTCTCTTCAACACCAATGATATGAAATTTTATTATGAAGCATTTAAATATGAATATGTCTGCAAATGTATATGTTTTGAGAGGAGAGAAAATGTTCAATTTTTTTCAGAAGCTAGTTTGGCTATTTAATATACAGACTTGTTTATTTCTACAATAAAATCCTTATATACAGAATCTGTTCTGTCTTTCTAGAGATATTTACTGATACTGGAATTTCTTTTTTATTTAATATTTTTATTTTATAATTAACTTAATTTCACATATCAGCCACAGATTCCCCTGTCCATCCTTCTCCTATCCCCCAGCCTTCCCACCCCCAAGCCCTCCCCCCAATCCACCCCCTATTCCCACTCCCTCCAAGACAAGGCCTCCCCTGGGGAGTCAGCCCAGCCTGGTAGACTCAGTCAAGGCAGGTCCAGTCCCTTCCTCCCAACATCAAGGCTGAGCAAATTGTCTCAGCATAGGCCCCAGGCTCCAAAAAGCCAACCCATGCACCAATGACAGGTCCCGGCTCCACTGCCTGGGGGCCTCCCAAACAGTTCAAGTTAATCAACTATCTCACTTATCCAGAGGGCCTGATCCAGTTCCATGGGGGCTCCTCAGCTATTGGTTCACAGTTCATATGTTTCCACTAGTTTGGCTATTTGTCTCTGTGCTTTTACCAATCATGGTCTCAATATCTCTCACTCATACAGTCCCTCCTCTCTCTTGCTGATTGGACTCCTGGAGCTCCACCTGGGGCCTGGCCGTGGATCTCTGCATCTGCTTCCATCAGACACTGGATGAGAGTTCTATCATGACAGCCAGGGTGTTCGGTTATCCGATCACCAGAGCAGATCAGCTCAGGCACTCTCTCGACCATTGCCAGTAGTCTACAGTGGAGGTATCTTTGTGGACTCACTCATAAGTGGATACTAGATGTAAAGCAAAGGATAACCAGACTGCAACTCACAATTCCAGGGAGGATACCTAGTAAAGAGGACCCTAAGAAAGACACAGGGATCGCTCAATGACAGAGAAAAGCAGACTGGGGGTGGGTGGGTAATGGAGGGCAAGGGTCGGGGGAAAGAGAGCTTAGGGGAGAGGGAGGTCCAGCTAGATCAGGAGCAGAGTTGGAGAACAAGGAAAGAGAGACCATGATAAATGAAGACCCCATGGGAATAGGAAGAAGCAGAGTGCTAGATACTGGAATTTCTATACCTTCTGAGGTTTTACAATTTTATGATTTTTGAGACAAGATCTCATATAGCCTGGCTGCCCTCAGGCTTCCCATGTAGCCAAGGATGGCCTTGAACTTCTGATCTTCCTGATTCTACCTCCCAAGTGCTAGCATTGTACTACCATGGATGTACTCTTTCCCTTTAGAAGAAAACTCACTTGGCTTTCAATATTTTATAATTTTCTTCACGTTTCTATCTTGCTGAATGAGGTTTCCTTTTATGTTGCTGTGCTTGTGTGCTTGATTAAACAGTAATTCGTCTTATTTTTGATCTTTTACCCTCCTTTCCCTCTTGCCTTCAAAAATTATACTTTTAATCATTTTTTAAATATTAAAGAAATGGAGGACATAGGTTTGGCACAGAATTTTGAGGACTCTGTCACTTTTTTCCTCTTTTGTTAATGTATTTTATGTCATATGATATTTAATACCGTATAATGTTATCTGACACAGAAGAATCACCAAATATAAAATGATTTTTCAAGGAGTCTTTGTTCTTTCAAAGAGGCATATTAATCATTTTTTGTATGGTAATGTAACACAAGAAAGCCATTCCCATTCTAGGTCACAAGTTAATTTTTATCAGCAAGTTAATGAAATAAGTTAATAAGCTACCAATATAGTAAAACTACTTAATTGTTATAATTAATTGAACCTAAGCATAATCATTGCATAATCAGGTAAGGTACACTTTGAGATGTTGTTTCATTGATTTTTTTATGGTGGTTTGTCATTCCCTGAACTTAATGACAAAATTGAGCAATTCACAAGGTGCCTTGCAGCAATTACTTTCAATTAGCCAGATTCAAATCCTGTCATGAGTTGTGAACCCTATTTCTTTAGTTATATTCCTCAAGTGTGTCTAGAAGAGCTTAACAATGTGTGCCAGCTAATTAAGAAAATCATATTTAATTGCCAAAATACACCTTCCAGTAGTTCTAATTGTGACACTTATTATAAAAGTATTTAGTGAATACAAATTACTTTGATATTATACAAAATACTAATAAGGCAGGCTCCTGTAAGCCACCTAGAAAATTAATAATGACAAATATTTTAGTCTTTTGTCCTTTTGTTTCTTCCTTTAATAATAATTTCACAGAGTGCTTATTATTCAAATGTAGTGTCATTTCTCTTTAGAATATAATGGTGCATGTAGATACAGACACATTATTTAAAGCACAAATAATTTAGTAAAGCTGTTTTTTTATATTTTTCAACAAAACAAAATTCATTAGAAATAGGGGATATACTGAATTGGTAACAAATTTTGCCTAGGAATAAGAGTGGAGTGTGATAAGGCAAAATTCCAGCTTGTTCTTTCTCTTTCTCCCTCTCTTTCTTTTTCCCTCTATCCCTTTCTCTAACTTCTTCTCCTCTTTTGCTCTCAAATATGTAGGCGTGTGATTGACAGTTGGATGTTCACCTGGCCCAGAAATCTCTTTTATTAATTAAATGTGTTCTTTGACAATGTCATACATGCATATAATGTATTCTGACCACTCTCACCTCTACTCTTCCTTTCCTCCCTTACACCTGTCATCCCTGCCCCTTCCCTACATGTCCCTTTCTTGTATGCATATCTTTTTGTTCTGTTTTGTGACCCACTGAGTTTAATCTTGGTTGCCTGCATGACCGTGGGTTTGGAGCTATCCACTAGAGTCTTGTGGGCTAACAGTGGGTACACAACTGAAGACAATGACCTTTTTCTCTTCCCAAATCTATCAGTAGTCAATAATTCAGCAGGAAATGGTAGGGTCCTGTGATCCCCTTCTGCATATATGACTGACTGTTGACAGCACCAGCCTGGTGCGGGATCAGTGTAGGTAGCCACAAGTGCTGTGAGGCATGGATATAATGGCAATGTCATGCCCAGAAGATGAGATTTTACAGCTCTTCTTCATACCTTCTGACTCTTACATTCTTTTCACCCATACTTCTGTGACATTACCTGAGCCTTAGAGTAGGTTGTATATATATCTTCTTTAAGGATAAGCTTTTTTTTTTTTTTTTTTGGTTTTTCAAGACAGGGTTTCTCTGTGCAGCTTTGTGCCTTTCCTGGAACTCACTCTGTAGCCCAGGCTAGCCTGGAACTCACCAAGATCTACCTGGCTCTGCCTCCTGAGTGCTGGGATTAAAGGTGTGTGCCACCACTGCCCAGCAGGGATAAGCTCTTAAACACCATTTATTCATAGCACCTTTAGTAGCCGTGAGTCTGAATTCTTTGCTGTTCACTCACTGCAAAAAGGGGCTTTTCTAACTAAGGCTGGGAGTAGTATTTGTCTACATGTATAAACATCGATATTTGGAAGGATATTTGACACTATGGCAGCTGAACTAAACAAAAGTTACAGGAGGCTATGGGAGTATACAGCAGGTGACAACTACATTTAACAGGTTGACCCACCAGATAAATAACCCTCTGTTGGGGAGCCCTACTAGGCAAAGTCTGTGGGGTCACTACCTGCGGGAACCAGTTGTTTTCTCTCTGTAACTTTCTCATGTGCCATCACTTACCTCCCTACAAAGAATAGCTGTGGGATTCTTTCCACAGCCCATTGGTAGTGTGTTTTACATCTTTGGGCACACATATAACTGTGGATGGTCAGGAAGATGATTTCTGTTTTAGCTGTATAATTCTGATGATTAGAAATAATACTAGAATATTTTTATAACTGTTACAGTAAAGTAATAGAATTCTCAGTCACGAAGACAGCTAATTGTAGATTTCAGAAAAATTCAAAACAGACTCACTGCCTTTGCAGAGAATACACAAACATAATTTCCAGATTATTGCTGAATCAAGGTCAGAATGAAGCAACTTCGGCAGACATCATCACCTGCAGCAATTCTCTTTCTGCACGTACTCCAACCGCTCAAGGTTCAGCCAACTAACTGTTATTGTTAAGTCTTGAATTTCAGTGTCATTCTCTGTCTTGGAAAGAGCTACATGCATGGCCAGGCATTCATTACTTGCTGGCCTGTCAGTGTGACATCTCTAGCCTGAGAAAAACTATGTAGCTTATCATGTGTTATGAGAATGAATTAAACTCTGAAAATGTAACATATAATTGTCCAGAGTTTGACTATGAGTGTGTGTGGGGATGTGCAGAGGCAACTGAGGAGAAAGGATGAGTAGCTAGACAGGAGAGAGAGCAAGAGAGATTTTCAGAAAGAAATTCTGAGATGTATGTCTATGTAAAGAGCTGGGCAGAGGTGAAAGTGTGTGTGTGTGTGTGTGTGTGTGTGTGTGTGTGTGTGTGTGTGTGTGTGTGTGTGCTGAGAGAGCAGGAGATGTGTGCAGAAAGAGCTGGGTAGAAGATGAGTAGCTTTGTAGAAGAGAGCTTGTGTAGCTATATAGAAAAGAGATGTAGGGGAGAGATGCGTGTGTAGAGGAAAGTGAGTGAGTGAGAGAGTAAATGAGTAAAGAGTGGGTGAATGATCTAGTAGTGTGTGAAGGAATGTAGCAGAGTAGAGAGAAGAAATGTGTGTAGAAGAAAGATTTTCAACTATGTAAAAAAGAGATGCAACTGTATATAGAAACATATGGCTTACGGGAAGAGATGTGGCTGCGTGGTGAAAGAGCTACGTAAATGAGATGTACAGCTGGGGCTGTGTGGAGATTTGTAATTGTGTGGAGACAAGGAAAATGAGGCTGTATAGAAAAGAGATTTAACTGTACAAGAGATATGTGGCTATGTCGAGAATGTATAGAGAATGTACCAATGTGAAATGCAACAATGTGGAACAAGAGAGATTTGCAGAAAGGACTTTTTCAAGATGAAGTGAAAGAGAATTACCCTCAGATCATGTGTGAATTATTATAGAAGAGAAATCTTCCTAACCCTGCCCTTGAGAAATCTTTCTCTGAGTTACCCTGGGTAACAGTCCTGGGATCTGGACTCCCAGGCTTTTTAAAAAATAGTAAATTCAACCCTTAGGACCTATGACTTGCCTTGCCATGTGATTCTAACAGTTCTAGGCAAAACTCCCTCTTGTAAAGCAAGCCTCAAATCCAATCAAAGAGTGGTTGGTTACCTTCATAGCAGTCCTGCCATTATTGAATCTTGCCTGGCAGATTGGTATCATAGTTCCTAGGGTTCAGGGATGAATACAACTGTTGATGGCTTTTCTCCCCCAGTAATATACATAGAATAGTCCAACACTCATACCCAGCAGAGGAAAGCTTCAAGCTCAGTTCCAGCTTGATTTCTCTATATTTTTAGCTGAGATATGTGTGGTCTTCCCTAGTAAGGTCTTTTTCTGGGCAACCAGAAAGAATTGTAAGAAACCTGCACTGTTTTGGGAGCCTAGAAGGTCTTCCTGACCAGCAGATAATCAAGAGGTGTCCCACACCTGGCACTGGGATTTTGTTTAATAACTCAGTTTTAGGAGCAGTATTTATTCATCCATGAAGAGTATCTCCCTTCAAATTCTGTTTTTAAGTTATATTTGTAATTGGGTCACAAGATACTAGGTTTCCATATGACTCTTTCATGCACTCCTCATTTTGGTTAATACACCTCCTGTCCTTACATTTCCTCCATTATACTTTTGTATTTCCTGTAACCTACTATACCCTTCCCCTTAATGCATACACCTCAATGACATCTTTCCTGGCTTCTACAATACTCCAACTTAAATACACAAATCTAAAGAATTCACAAAAGTCTACATATGAGGAAAAACATACCACCTTTGTCTTTCTGGGTCTGGATTGCCTCAGAACAATTATTTTCAGTTTCATCCATTTACATGAAAATCCAACAATTTTATTTTTCTTTACAGATGAATAAAATCCTACTGTGTATATGTGATACATGTTTCTTATTTATTCATTGATAGGCATCTCTGTTGATTTCATTTCCTAGCTATTGTGAATACAGAAGCAATCAATGTGGATGTGCAAGTATCTCTGAAGATTTAGGTATATGCCTGGAATGGTAGAGTTAGGTCATATGGTAGTTCTACTTCTAGTTTTTGCAGAAACCAATAGACTAGCTTTTAAAGAGACTGCACTGGTTTACTCTCCCACCAAGAATGTATTAGAGTTCCACTTTCCCCAGATCTATGGTAGCACTTGTTTGTAACCCTAACGATGGCCACCCTAGATAGTATGGAGTGGAATCTAAGGCATTTCTTTGATAACTAAGAATGTTGAACACTTTCAAAGCATTTATTATTTATCTCTATGTCTTCTTTTGAGACCTTTTCAGTTCCATAGATAGCCTTTAATTGGGTTGCTTATCTTATTGATGTTCAGTTTTTTAGTTCCTTATGTATTCTAGACATTAATCTGTTGATGGATCCCTTGTAGCTTTCCAGTCTGAAGTACCATAAATTGCTTTAATTTATTTTTGTCATGAACTTATTTCTCTTCTAATTATGATAGATGATTTTGCTGGGTATAATAGTCTGGGTTGATAGTTGTGGTATTTTTTTTAACCTGTAATGCATCTTTCCTAGCCATTATAGCTTTAAAAGTCTATATCAAATAATCATCTATTGTTTTGATGGGCTTGCATTTATGATTCCACCCTTCTATATTGAAGAATTCAATACATTTTCTTTAGTCTGCACTTTCAGTGTTTTAGCTGTGTTATGTTTTGGTGAGTTTCTTTATGAGGCAGTCTATTCAATGTTCTGTAGATCTCTTATACTTGGATGAGCATCTCTTTCTTTAGATTTGTGAAATTTTCTTATATGGTTGTATTGAAATGTTTTCTGTGTCATTGGTATGGCATTTCTCTCCTTATCCTATGTCCAATATTCAAAGATTTGGTCTTTTTATAATGTTTCACAACTCTCCCTTGTTCTATTCACACATTTAAAAAAAATCACCTTTCCTGGGCTGAAGATATGGCTTAGCAGTTATGAGTACTGTTTGTTGGAACATGATTCAGACAGTGGAAGACAAAAACCTGGACATGATCAAGGGGCATTTAATCTCTACAAAACAAGGCAGAGCTATCCAAACACACAGCAATAGGCATTTCTGGCCCTTGAAGGCAATGAGTTTATCCCATTTGATATGAGAAATGGCTTATTTTCTGGTGAACACATGGGGCTATTTTAACCACTACTGTAGACCTGACAGGGGCCTCTGTGTGTGTGTGTGTGTGTGTGTGTGTGTGTGTGTGTGTGTGTGTGTGTGTGTGTGTGTGTGTGTGTGCTGTTTTACCTTCATCACAGTGGCTGCAATTTAAACTACTAGCAGTCCAGCTACTAAGGCTGTAGCTTTGGAGGAATTCTGTTCCACCAGACAATGGCTCTGTTGCTGCCACTAAAGGCAGATTTAACTAAATCTCTATTGTTCTAATACAACTTGAGATTCAAAGACTAGGGTGAAAACCTCTGAGCTCAGAGAGTTAGGAAAGTGAATGGAAATATAGGATGTAGATATGATAGGATAAAAGGTCGGATTGTTGGACCTACTTTTAAAGAGCAACTTGTTTAAAATGTTTTACATTGGTATAGATTTTAGTTTATTGATACAAATTTAAAGGTAATTTCATTATACTGTATGTATATTTCTACTCTCATTTAAGGTGTTATGTTTATGCAGCTCATTTAAATTGTAATTGATAATTAAGAAATACAGATTAATAATTAGTCTCTTATGATAGTCACACTTATAGTCATGTTAAGTTTTCTAAGTATACATAGATATAATTCAATTAGATAGATAACCTTCAAACACTTCAAGGACCTACAGAATATGGCATATAAAATGTTTTAAAAACAGACTTTTCTGGACATTGATATATGTCTGCTCCTGGAAGCACCCATTTACTTCAAAGGGAAAGATGGGCATTGAAGACACTCTGTATGGAGTTTATCATCTTCTTGGCAAAAAACAGCCATTTGGGCAAGAAACTGTTCTTGCCTGGACTGCTTGACAAAATGTCATATAAACTAAACATGCAGGGCCCATAGGAAAATGACCACTGGACTTTGCAAGGCAAAATGGTCCTTCAGGTTCCTGCTTTGCAGAAGAAACTGCCAGACATTCTATAGGATGCAGAGAAATGTGACTGAGAGACTATAGGCCTATGGGCTGAAGATGAAAGCCCCAACATTGCAGAGGAACTTTGGATGACTGTTCAGGCAGACAACTGTCTCTGTCATTCTAGATTTTTGGAAGTTGCTTACAAAATTCTTCCTGTTTACTTACATAATACTATATCCTTCTGGGGTCTTTGATGTAGTTGGAGACTAGATAGTTATACATATAGTTTTCTTTGGTTATGATAAAAGATAAATTAGATATGAAACTTTAGACTCATAAATATAGGATAGATAAAATATTTTCTTTAATTGTGCCAAATACAAATGGACTAGATATTATAACTGTAATTCTTGCTTGATGATTGTTCTATTATATGTAATTTTACTATGTTAAAATTAAAACCTTGCTTTTTGATTAGACAGAAAAGGGGAGGTGCTGTGGGATGTTCTGTTTGCTGTGAATATGTATTGCTCTGATTGATTGATAAAGTAAACTCTGATTGGCCAGTAACCAGCCAAGAAGCATAGGTGGGATAAACAGACAAGGAGAATTCTGGGAAGAGGAAGACTGAGTGAGGAGATGCCAGCCTGCCGTCCAGGGAGCAGCATGTAATGGCACACAGGTAAAGCCATGGAAAATGTGGCAACATATAGATTAACAGAAATGTGTTAAGTTTAAGTGTAAGAGATAGTCAGTAGTAAGCCTGAGCTAATGGCTGAGAAGTTTTAATTAATATAAGCCTCTGTGTGTTTACTTAGGTCTGAGAGCCTGTGGACAGGGCAGGACACAGGAAAACTTCCAACTACAGGAAAGCAACTGGCTAACATTTTCTCTTAGCTAGCCTCCCCTTCCACACCACCTCATCTAAAAAACCCACACATTGTTCCTCCTTAATACTTCCTGTCAACTAGTTGCTAACCCAATCTCTCTGAGCCCAGGATAATTTTATTTAATTAACAGAAGTGTAACACATCTTTCTATAGTTAAACAAATGCAACATAAACAAATGTAACATGTCTTTGCCTATTTAAACGAATAGTCTACAACATATATGTAGCTCTAAGTTTCTCTGGTCCTGCCTAGCCCCACGTTCTGATGAATCTCTCCCACCTGAGCTCTTGCATCTGTTTATAAAATAAGCACTAAGAGGCTTATATTAATTATAAACTGCATGGCCTATGGCTTCAGTTTCTTGGTAGCTAGCTCTTTCATCTTAACCCATTCCTATTAATCTATATATTGCCATGTGGCCATGGCGTTACCAGTCTGTTGGCATCTTGTTGCTCCTTGGGCGGAGGGCTGGCATCTCCCCAGCCTTTGCCTTTCTTCTTCCTGTCTCTTTCTTGGATTTCCTGCCTGGCTGTAACCTGACTTGCCTTAGGCCAGAGCAGCTTCTTTATTAACCAATCATAGCAATACATATTCACAGCATATAGAAAGACCATCCCACAGCACACATATATACACCTTTCATGTTGTTATAAAAGTAAATTTATCAAGATATCTCTTTCATCGCTCTCCTACTCCGTCCCTTCCCCAGCTCAACCATCTCATTCCCTCATGTTCTCATCCCCCATCTTCTCCCTTCTATTGCCTTCCATCCCCAGTTTACTCATAGAGATCTCATCTATTTCCCCTTCCCAAAGCAATCCATGTGTCCCTCTTAGGGTTCTCTTTGTTTCCTAGTTTCTCTGGAGCTATGGGTTGCAGTCAGATTCTTCTTTGCTTTACATCTAGTGTCCACTTATGAGTGAGTAAATAACATGTTTGTCTTTCTGGGTCTGGGTTAACTCACTCAGGATGACATTTTCTAGTTCCATCCATTTGCCTGCAAATTTCATGATGTCGTCTTATACAGCTGAGTAGTACTCCATTGTGTATATGTACCACATTTTCTTCATCCATTCTTCAGTTGAGGGGCATCTAGGTTGTTTCCAGGTTATGGCTATCATGAATAATGGTGCTATGAACAAAGTTCAGCAAGTTTCCTTACGTTATGATTGAACATGCCTTGGGTATATGCCCAAGAATGGTATCATTGGGTCTTGAGGTAGACTGATTCCCAATTTTCTGAGAAGTTGCCATACTGATTTCCAAAGTGGCTGTACAAGTTTGCACTCCCACCAGCAGTGGAGGAGTATACCCCTGACTCCACATCCTCTCCAACATATGCTGTCATCAGATATCTTGTTAGAGGGAGACATTATGGGGTTAGGGAGAAACCTGGTGCTAGGGAAATTCCCAGGAATCCACAAGGACAACCTCAGATTAGACAGCTAGCAATAATGGAGAGGGTGTCTGAATTGGCCTACTCCAGTAATCAGATTGATAAATACCCTAAATGTCATTATAGAGCCTTTATCCAGTAACTGATGGATCCACAGCCAAGCACCAGGCCGAGTTCTGGGAGTCCAGTCAAAGAGAGGGAAGAGGGATTATATGTGTGTGTGGGGGGGTGTCAAGATCATGATGAGAAACCCACAGAGACAACTGAGCCAAGCTCATAGAAACTCATGAACTCTAGACAGACAGCTGTGGAACCTGTATGGGACCAGACTAGGCCCTCTGCATGTGGGAGACGGTTGTGTAGCTCGGTCTGTTTGAGGGATCCCTGGCAGTGGGATCAGGATCTATCCCTGGTGTATGATCTGGTTTTCTGGAGCCAATTACCTATGGTGGGATGCCTTGCTCAGCCTTGATGCAGTGGGTAGGGGCTTTGTCCTGCCTCACCTAAATGTACTAGGCATTGCTGACTCCTCATGGAAACTCTTACCCTTGTGGAGGAGGGGATGGGGGTGGGTTGGGAGGAAGTTGGGGAAGAGATGAGAGGGGGAATCTGTGCTTATTATGTAAAATGAATTAAAAATTTTCTTTAAATAAGTAAATTTAACACAGAGTTTACAGGATTGATCCCAACCTTCTGGAACCAGCAGCTCCTTTATGGTCAGAGAGAAAGTATCTTTTAAATCACCATGCCTAGTTACTCCCTGGAATAACTATAACCCCTAGTTACCTAACTGCAGAAGAGTCCAGAATAGGGTCCAGGGAAAAAATTAGGCTGTAGTTTCTCCTCATTGGTCATACCACAACTTGGTTCCTCTTTGATCTCTTCCTAGGCAGACCATTCATACACAAATGACTAAGAAAAACAATAACTACTACATCTCAACTCTCCTGGTAAAAGGAGCCATCCTTTGATGTGCAACAATAACATGCACCCCCAGAGTTGTTATTATGACTACGTTCTATGAAAGGCTTGGGTGCAAAGGATGAAATACTAAGATGAGGCATGCAGGAGGCATGAACAGGCAGGAAGGGTGTTCCAGTTGCTTGACCCTACCATGTGGGTTGAGAAAACTTTTGAGGTATAACTACCAAATCTCTTTCCAGATCCTTATAATAAAGGATTGATGCGAATTTTTTTTTTAAAGAAGGAGTACTGATTGCTCTTCCAGATGACTTGAATTTGATTCCTAGCAACCACATAGTGGTTCTCAACTATCCATAACTCCACTTTCAGGGGATTCAATACCCATTTCTGATCTCTTAGGGCACCAGGCACATATACACATATACACTGCACATACATGCAAATAAAACACTCATACACATAAAATAAAAATAATTTATAAACAAATAAGTAAATAATACAAATACATTCACCTTTATTGAGTGATGCAGTTCGTCTACCTTGTTTCCAAACCTCCTTGTTTCACTTAACAAGAATTTAATTGTGTATTACTTGCTCATTCACGTTATCTTTCCTTCAGTTTTGCAGCACAGTAACATCTACAAATCCTTCCTGTTGCTCTTACTGATTTTACAGGTCAGGGTCTCTCATTATTGTTCTATACAAATTTTTCAAGTAGAAAAAAAGTCTATCAGGTCTTTCATTGTGTTTCTATCAAGTCTACAAACCAATTTGAGGGGATATGATGTATGTGCCATATTTTGACTTTCTAAAAATAAACTTGGTTAAAGGAAGCTTTAAAGACTCTGAATAAGTTCCCTAAATGCTCCATAAATAAGTTTTGCTCAACTTTTACTTTCAGACTTCATGGTATACTTCTGACTTCAGATTTGTAATCTAATCTAGAAGTCATGAGCTGTGCTGTATCTGGTTTTCCATGAGTTGTTGGGATCTGACATCAGGTCATCACACTGTTGAAGCTAGCCCCCTAGCTCTAGAGCTGTTTTCTTTTATTGTATGTGTTTATTATTACTATATACCCAATTAAGAGACTATTTTTCTCATATGACATTTATCCCCAAATCTTGACAAAAAGAAGTGGCATCTGGTCTTGGCACCATATGTAGAGTTAGATCTGCAGAGAACAGTTGAGCAACAGACACAAGTTGGAAAATATAGACAGAAAAGCCTATTCACAAGGGCATATTTACATAATGATACATTTACTATATGAAAGATCAGACTCCTAGTTGTCTTCAGCTGTCCAGGCAAAATACATTTATTCCAATATTTATTTTACCAATCATTTACATATTGTTTACTTTTTAAAATTTTGTGTGTTTGTGATTTGTGTGTGTGTGTGTGTGTGTGTGTGTGTGTGTGTTTATGCCACATGTGTATGGGTGCCCATGTAGGTCTGAGGCATCAGATATCTTGCAACAGCATTTTCAGGTAGATGTGAGCTGACCACTGGGTGTTGGGAAGTGAACTTGGGTCTTTTGCAAGAACAGTAGCCTCTTAACTGACAATAAACAGTTATTTCCCTCAGTAATATCTTTCCTGACATTTTTCTCCACATAGCTTCAAGATCAACTATGTCCTAATGGAGAAAAGAAAAATCTAAGGAAAGGCTCTTCGTGTTCTAATACCTTCAATGTTGGGATATTGTATATCTCAAGTTATCTTAATACCTCTTGGTATGGTTGTATAGGGTTTTTAAAAGATATTTTTAAAAGCTCAGTAGATGCTATATCTACCTCTCTGTGAATAAAAACATAGAACCCAACATGTAATATATTAATATGAACAGTGGTTAAAAGAAAGTGGCAGCCATATGAGCTCTGCGTGAGTATCATATGTGGGAGGAATAAATGAGGAAAGAGGAATTGAGAGATCACCAGCCCCCATCTCTCATTCCATCTGTCACTTTTCATATTTTGAATGCCTGTTTCTTTTATGATGGGAGGAGAAATGGAGATGAATGTAAGTTTATGTCACACACACACACACACACACACACACACACACACACAAAATAAGCACACATGCATATATACTCAGGCACACACTGATCAAGTAATCACTGCAGTGTGGTTTTCTCTGACACCTATAAAATATTTTATCCTCTTTTATTTGTCAGGGTTCTCTAGAGAAACAGGACTTATAGGATTTACACACACACACACACATGCATATGTATATATATGGAATTTATTAGAATGACTTACTGGCTGTGATCCAGATAATACAAAAATGTCTGTCTATGGATGGAAAGTCCAAGAATCCAGTAGTTCCTCAATTAAAGATGCTGGATGTCTCAGATGGTCTTTAGTGTACACTGGAATCCTGAAGAAGTAGGCTCCAATGCCAATGAAGGAATGGATGTGCTAGCAAAGTGAGAGCAAGCAGGCAGAGAGCAAAAGCTTTCTTCTTCCATGTCCTTATATAGGCTGCTAGCAGAAGGTGTGTCTTCCTCCCTCAAGATCAAAAGCCTGTTTCTTCCTACCTCAAAGGTCCATACTAAAAGTAGATTCGCCCACTTCAAACCAAGTGAAAGTTCTCACAGTTGTGTCCTCCGTTTCTGGATTGTAGTTAACTCGAGATGTAGTCAAGATGACAGCCAAGAATAACAATCACAAGTGAACTTGACACACAATCATATCTCCCTATGTTATAATTAATTTCCAAATGAAAACAATAACCAGGTCATAATAACACCTAAAGATAATATAACTGTCCTTCACAACTACAAACACATTATAAATTTAGACTAGGTGGCAATGTCACTTGGAGGACATTCTTTTAGTGTTTCAAATATAAATATGATAACATTTTCTTAATGGATGTTACAACACATGATAAATAACTTTAAGGAAAACACAAATAACTGTACAATGCATTCATAACAAATTTAGCAGAAATACTCATGTCAGCTATAATCCTTTCTGCAACTGGTTACATGGCCTTTGCTGGTATTTATAACTACCTTCCTCTACTACCCATTTTGTATTTCCTCCACTCTTGGACAACACCTCAGCAGCTTTTGGCTCTTCTCTTGGAGGAGTGACACATATCCTCATTCCTGATGGGTGTGTGCCCTTTGTTGTCCTTCCTTGATTAGGCCATTGTAGTTTTGCATTGATTTTAATCACAGGGCATGGTAGCACCAAGAGATGCCCTAAAGGATCTCTTGTACTCCAGACATAATCTTTCTTATCTCCATTGTGAAAAATCAATCTAATTTCCCCATGGGAATCTGGATCTATCATCCCTCCTAACAATGTTTTTCCTTTCTCAGCCTGTTGGTTTAAGGGCATTAGAAGCCCAAAATGACCAGAGGGAGATCTGAGCTTCCAGTTCAATGGAATGCTTGTTGTAGCTCCTGGCAGGAGCTCCCCCACTCTGGAACCAAAACATCTAGGACAGCAGAACTTAGAGTTTCCGGAAAAGGAAGCAAAAACTTTCCTAGTGGGTCACTGGGGGTGATAGTGAGCAGAACTATTCCCCTTTCTACCCTCGATTCCTGGACCCATGGATCCTGGCTATGGGAGAAGCAGTACCATATATTAGATACTGATTCAAAGCATGTACTGCCTTCTGGAGAACCGTTTCCCAGCCCACCATGCTACTGCCACCCAACTGATACTGTAATTGTGTCTTCAAAAAGGCCATTCCATCTTTCTATCAGGCCAGCTGCTTCCAGATGGTGAGGAATACGGTAAGTCCAGTGGATTCCATGATGATGGGCCCACTGTTGCATTTCTCTGGCTGTGAAATAATTTCCCTGCTCAGAAGCAATATTGTGTAGAACACCATGTCAGTGAATAAGGCATTCTGCAAGTCCATGGATGATGGTTTTGGCAGAAGCATTATGTACAGGAAAGGCAAATCTATAACCAGAAGTATCTATTCCAGTAAGGACAAAGCATCTTTTTCATAGAGAAAGTTGTCCAGTGTAGTCAAGTTGGCAACCAAGAATAACTGTGGGGGCCCACAGAGACTCCATAGTGAGGCCTTATTCCATCTTGACTCGGGGTCAGAGAGTCTGAGCTTGCTTTGTCCCGCAAGGCTGCATAATAGGATATTTTGGCCAAAGGCATGGTTACCAGGTGTCTTATACTTCGAGGCCTAATTACAAGATGCTTTGCATAAGGCATGGTTACTGGATGTTCTGAAAATTAAGGAAGGGTCTACACTTGTTTGTACTTTGTACCTTGACCTTGAAAGGTGTCTTTCGCCTCTCCCCTTGCTAGTGTATAAGAAGCACATTAGGAATAAACTCCAGGTGACTGTGATATTGACCCAGAGCCCTCCCGATGCTATTCTGTGTCTGTCTTTTTCTTTTACATTGATTACACTGGATGTTATCCTTTATTTCTCTAATTTTCATATCTATTATTTCTTAATCCTCACTCCTTCCTTCAAGGACTGTTCAACAGGTCAGGCTGGTCCTCAACAAATAACCATCCCACCTCTCTTTTCACCTCAGTCAGCTGTTGAGGCAAACTCGAGAGGATCATTTTTTTCTTTAGTTAGAGAGGGCCAACCTTTAGGAAAACTATTCCAATAGACTTACAATATAGTTTTAATTTACATTATTTTATCATAATTTTATCTAGTATATACATGCATAAAATATAAATAAATTTGACCCTCAGAATGCTTTCTAGGAGCCAGGAATATTTATAAGGACTTCAGTGAATAAGCTTGCTCAGCATCCCCAAATCCCTATAAGGTAAAAAATAATATCACTCCTACTTTATAGACTTCAGTCTTAAAAAAAGATACAATCAAAAAGGTACAATCATTAAAGACTATATTCTGTATTTAAAACAAAAACAGTAAGCCATACATAAACTTACATATGAACACTGCAATAAAACCAACAAAATTATGCCATCTCCATATCATTAGCCTTGCAAAATTTTCCATTTTCATCATGTATCTGCTGCCACAACATATATGGAAGGCCCCATATTGGAACATGAAAAGGGAATTGCTGTGGGATGGTCCTTCTGTACGCTGTGAATGTGTGTTGACTCATTGGTTGATAATAAAGATGTTTTGGCTTATGGCAAGGCAGAATAAAGTTAGGTGGAACAATCAAATTGAGGACTTGAAGGAAGAGGGACAGAGTCAGAGAGACACAAGCCAGCCACCCAAGAACCAAGATAGCAGAGGACCGGTAAAGCCATGTGGCAATACATAGATTAATAGAAATGAGTTAATTTCCATGTAAGAGCTAGTTAATAGTAGGTCTGAGTCATCAGTCAAGCATTTACAATTAATATAAGCTTCTGTGTGTTTATTTGGGACCAGGCAGTCAGGACAGCAAGGTTCTGCCTCCGTTTACAGGGAATAAACCCTATTCCAGGAAAATCTTTAGCCATTCCTTGAATTCCTCACCTCCCACTCCCTTAGCTCATGCATAATCCTCCCTCCCATGAAGGTTTGCACATAAAATGAACTGAACTATACAAGATCTCAACTCTCTTGGGAAGTTCATACCCACCCACTGTTCTTGGGTATATACTACTATCTTTTCCTTATGTATCTCTCAAAGACATACTTAATTCTTAATAAATTCTTTACTCTTAATAAACCCTAGGTTTGCTTCATACCTATTATGCCTACCTAGATGATTGACAGGCCTACTTTGATTGACTCTTATAGGAGAAGTCCATGACATGTCTCTGTTCTTTAACAGCCTTGGCAAGAAAGAAATCTTTTAACCTTCCAGACAGTTCTGACTGTATGTCTCCACCCTGAGTCAAAGTTATAAATCAGAAAAATGAAGATATAAAAAATAGTCATGCCCTCAGCTACACAGCGAGTTTGAAGTTAGCCTGGGCTATATATGACCCTGTCTCAGATAAAGAAAGCCAAGCTTTACCAAGAGGAAGTGACCTTCCCTTGATGAACCTCAACAAAGCCCTGTCACCTCCGCCTTCTTCAGTGTGTCTAATCTGCAGCTATCCTTTTATAAGGTATTTTACATTTTAAGGTGGAGCAATTGTGATTCATTTCTCCTTCTACATGTTATTTCAAAATATAAGGAGGGAAAATTGTGATAGTTCCTTATTTACCTGTCCCAATTTTTCACTTGCAGATTTGCTGTGTTAACAGAGTCATACAAAATGGGACCAGAAGCTGATTTTTCCAGAAAAAGCCTTCAGCACTACAGATCTGCTGGTTCAAGAACATGACTGTGAACAAAGAACTCTACTAGGCAGGTGGAATCTTCCATCCATTGCCCACACCCCCCCAAAAAGTCATTGAGCCCTTTCTCTTGTGGAAAATGGAAATGCTTTTCTTTGAGATGGACAATCTGTATCCCATTTTGCAAAGCCTGGACTTAAATAAAGCTATCTCCCCCTCCAGTCTCTGTCTCCCAACGTGTTTTAGAGAGAGGAAGAAGTAAGACTGCCAGCATCCTATAACAAGTAGAGAACTGCAATTTCAGTTCTTGGTTATCCAGACAATAACTTAATGGAAAGAGTCTATCATCAATCACCTACAAGCCCGACTAATGTCTGCCTAGCTACCCAACAATACCATCACCACAAAGGTTCATAAACAGAAATAGAAATTGAATCTTTAGGTTTCACTTTATCAGAGGGCCAGGAATCTATGAAGGCAAGATGTTAACACTCTAATAACTACCTTCTGTCTCAACTCTTGTCAGCATATTCTATAAGGAAAGTGTTCATGAAAAGTAGGGGCAAGGACAAAGACAATCATTTTGGAGCTCAAATTTTGCCTCTAGTCAGATGGTCAACAATATTTCTGAAACATATGGTGCCTGTACTTCTCTTGTTATCATCCCTTGCACTTTCCTTCATTCTATGGATGTTTGGGCTCAGGCATTTCTAGAAGTGCGGAGTCTAGTTAGTATCTGCTAGTATTAACCTTGTATTCTTCCAGAATCATCTAGGCTGGATGAAGGGTTATCTTAGAACAAACCAACCATCTATAGTGTGTACTGCTATGCTATTAATAATATATACATGCAGATTCCTTTCTACATCATGGAGTATAGGTGTGTCTTATACAGAATAGAAAAGTGCCTCTATCATTCCCTCCTGACCATGTCAATGCTGACTACATACCAAGTAATACTGACTTATCCTGAAATTCTTTTCTTAGGCATAAAATAAGATTGTGGTTTTAATAGAACATAGGTCTCTGAAAGGAACTCTTCAAGTTAGGCAGCTAGCAATGTTGAGTTTTCTCCCATTGTCATTGATGAAATCAAACAACCATATTTGACTCTCTTGCTTACACATTGTCTACATTGTGCTATGCTGTGCTCCATTGGCCACAGCAAATTATGAAGTAAAGTCCAGAATCAGTGGAATAGAAATGTATAGTCCTCAAACAAGGAAGAAAAGGAGTGGATAGCTATGAAGAGCAATATAATAAACCGTATCTTGACATGTTTGAAGATTGCAAGACTAAATTCTGTTATCAGGCACCCCACAGAATAGTATCTTAGTGGTGTTATCTTAGTCCATACTTATTGGCTAAGTAAGATAACTCACACAGAGAAAGTTCCTCTGAGTAAGTCTGTGTGCAGTGCTTTTATCCTTCCATTTAATTGTGCATTATCAGCATGCTATCTTGAAAGAACATTAGAGGAACTGAAATATTTAAAAAAAAAAGCTAATAGCTTTTTCCTTTCTATATTAGCACAACTTATTCTGCAAATGCTCCAATAAGGCAGGGAGGGAAGGCCTTCTAACCAAAGAGTTTTAATATATGTTCAGAGAATCATACACTTTTACATTCTTTTTGCAGCACCCTAATTACCTTTCTATTTGCCTTCCAAGTGCTACTATATTGAAATTCAATTCAAATTCAGATCATGGTCTCTGCATAAGTGTGAGACACTAACCTGCGATTATTGTTAGAAATGGCCTTTGGAGAAATCGAAAGTCTCTGTTGTACTGCCTAACAAGGGGAGGGGATGTTCTTTTGATCCAGAGAGAGGACAACTTGAAGTAAAATGCCTGTGGCACTAGGAAGCCAAGGTTCTAAGGAAGAGTGTGATTTATGTAAAGCTCATTTGTTTGACTATTACAACACCATCCCTGGATCAATTTGATGTTAATGTTTAATTCAGAGTATCCATTTTGCTAGGCAAACTAGAGTTCTGCTGCTAACTTTTTTGATAATTCGGCTTTCTACAATGGCTTTTCCTTTCAATGGAGTCTGTCTGGTCCTTAACTTCAAATATCCACCCATTTCTTTTTACTTTGCTTGGATCATTTGTTCCCAGGTGAGATGAGACAACCTACTATAAAAGTTCATTGCACTGCTGGTCATTCTCTCAAATTCAGGGCTTCTGTCTCAGTATATATGAACTCTCAGAGACTTCACATTACTGAATTAGAAAACCTGAGTTGACAGTGGAATATGGCTTTGAAGGTACAAGTGAAACTTGAAAATTTTATTAAGAGTTGCACATTTATTCAGATATTGGAATGTAAGGACATATGTTATCTAGTCACAATCAATCTTTAATTAACAGAGTATTTATTGAATTCAGTATTTGATTCATAGTTTGGAGGAAGATGTTAGGCAACAGCATGGAAAAATAGTTGATTCTCTTAGACAAAATGTTCAAGAAATTGGCTCAAATATTTGCAAATACTCTTAGCAGTACTGAACTTTTTAAAACAGTAATCTAAATATTTAAGACCTCTAAGGGTGTATTTATTCCAAAATGTGACTCAGAGATAATAAGCCTTTTTGTTTGTTTCCTTGTTTGTTTTTAGGAGCTCTTGTTTTGGATGAGCCTTGTGTACTATGCCCAAGTAAAGGCTATCAAACAAGAGGCACCAGTGCAAATGCCACTTAATCAAACTTGATTTGAAATGGCTCAGTTTTCTAAAAAGGAACTCAATTGACTTCAGTCAATGGGATAAGGAAGTTGCCTCTACTTTAACCTCATAAAGATAATTCTGAAGCCACCAATTCACGTTTTGTTCTGTCTCTGCTTTCTCCATGTCTTTCTTGCCTCTTTCCTGCTGAAGTTGCAGACTTTTTCTGCTCAATCAGAACATTCATTCATTTTACACAATGGGGTAGTACATGATTCTAGAATCACAAATAGAAACCAGCCAGATCCCTAAACTAAATTCGTTGTAATTTTGTCTTTTGCCTGTAATTCAGAATCAATAATCTTTCAAAATAACAACAACAGAAGCAAGGAATACCCTCAAAGAAGTTGCCAAAGACATAGGTATCTCTCTAACCCAAAGACATTTCTAAAGAAAATCATTGTCACAGGTACCTCATTGTCATAGGTAGTTAGGCAATGAGGAAAGAAGGGCACCCTGTTAGGTTTGTGGAAGGGGAAAGAGAAAGAGGGTAAGTTCAAGAGAAAGGCATGGAGTCCAATTGTCCTTCAGGTATGAGATTTATCAACACTGCAGGTACTCCAGTGGGGGTCTGAAGGACAAGGCTTCATTCCTATCAGATAAAACAGGAGTTAGAAGATACAAGGGAAACTCAAAATCCTTGATAAGAAAAACTTTTATGGGTTTCTGAAGTTTGGGAAGGCCCTGGACTGCAGGGAAAACATCTTAGTTAATATGGCCTCTATGCTACCTGATTGTGTCAAAGAGACACTGGCTAGGAGACAGAAACTTTGGCTTGAGTGACCCTGAGTGACACAGGGCTGGGTAGGTTTCCTGCACTGCTCTGAGCCCTATCTTCTTAGGACCTTGTTACTTTGATTACCTTGGAAACATGGGTTTTGAGCAAACTCCTTGAGAGTTGACAAACATTAGCCATGAGCTGTAAATCCCATGCTTCTGTATTGTGTACCAACCTGATATCTGGTCACCTGTAGGAATAGGCCTAGCAAACTGTTTCTCTCCTGTTCCCTCCCACTCCAGCAGACACAAAAGCCGAGGCACACTCCTCTCATTGGATATAGTCCAAGCTCTCTGGATACAAAAATCAAGCAAACAGGAATTCAGCAGGCTTTCTTGGACTGCCAGCTCCCAAATCATGAAATATGACCTTAGCTTAGGCTTGTTTCTAACTATCTCTTATAACTTAAATTAACCCATTTATTTTAATCTATGTGCTGCCAGGTGGCTCGTGGCTTTTACCTCTCCTTCTACATGTCCTGCTTTCTCTCCATTTCCTCTAGTGTCTCTCCCATGCCTAGATTCATCTCCTTTCTTCTCTCTCTGCCTGGAAGTTCTCCTAACCTCTTTTTAACTAGCTATTTACCATTTAGCTCTTTATTAAAAAGTCTTTATCAGAAGGCACCTTGGCAAAGACACATCTTCACAGTGTACAAAAGGATTATTCCACATCAGAGGAAAGCAATGAGCATCCCTGGGAAGGAATACCAAGAGTCATAATACCTAAAGAACTAGTTCTTACAGGATCTCTCATAATGACTAATGTTTAGAAAGAAGAGAAAAGAAGAGTCTCTAATCACACCCATGTTATCCAACTGGGAGCAGAGCTTTGGAAGTATGTTTTTTTAAAGTGCGCATAAAACAATCAGCTGTAGTTTTGTTTGTTTGTTTTGTTCTGTTTTTTTCTTACTCTTTGCTCTTTAGGGGCCTGCCACCTGGCTCCCAAATAAATACACAGAGACTTATTCTTCCTTATGAATGCTTGACCTTAGCTTGGCTTCCTTTCAGCCACCTTTTCTTAACTTAAATTATCCCATCTACCTTTTGCCTCTGCGCTTTTATCTTTCTCTATTCTATATATCTTCCTTTATTTCTTACTCTGTGGCTTGCTGGGTAGCTAGGTGGTTGGCCCTTGATGTACGCTTTTTCTCCTTTTCTTGTTCCTCCATCTCTCTTCCCAGATTTCTCCTCCTATTTATTCTCTCAGCCTGCCAGCCCCACCTTTCCCTCTCCTGCCTTGCTATTGGCCATTCAGCTCTTAATTAGACCAATTAGGTGTTTTAGACAGGCAAACTAACACAGCTTCAAAGAGTTAAACAAATGCAACATGAAAGAGAGCAATGCATCTTTGCATCATTAAAATGATGCATAAATGAATGTAACACATCATAAACTAATATTCCATAACAATCAGCTGCAGTTTGCAGAGATGTGTGGTCATTCCATCCTTGTTAACTAACTATTGTGGAGAAAAAAAAAACTCTTCTACTCTCTTAGGGATTTGAATGAGGAAGATATAAACTAAACTGACATTAGATAGATTAGCAAAAGAAAAGATTATTTTTAAATTTCATATGTGCATATGAGAGTTCATAGGAAAATGTTAGAGTTGAGGGACAATATACCATATTATACTCTACTCCTCACTGCTCCATCTTACTAAGGAGAGGTGAAAGAGAAATGGGTCCTTAGAGCAAAATGTATAACTTTAGGAAACATGGATGGGGCTTTTAGAAAATAGATGGGAAATATAATTAACTGAGAATGCAGCATGCATTATTCCTGGTTGTTTAATATGACAATTGAATTCATTTTCAAAGTGCTGCTTTCAGACAACTAAAAGATTTCAGGAACTCAGATGATGTCTTCTGATCACCATGAGTTTTGTGTCACAGTGGTACATTCTGGACCGTTTTGGTGTACTGTATAATTGCTACTCGAAGTCCTATCTGCAAAGCAACAGCAACAGACTCTGTTAGAAGAGAATAATCTCAGGACTGACTCCCAACCTGCTGAATCAGAATCTGAATTTTTGCAAGTTCTCTGGGAATTTACAGAACATTAAAAATCTAAGAAAAGCATACAAGATGCCTCATTACATCAAATACGATGCCAACACTGAACTGCCAAGATGAACATTTTTGTTCATTTGGTATAAGTTGTTTCTGACACACTTACCAAACTCTTCTCCCACTTCTGTCTTTCCCTTTGTCCCTACTCCCAATCACACTCCATGCTACCCTTATCCCACTCTAACCCTCTAGTTTCCAAAGCCTTCCAGCTCTTTTAACCAGCCAAAGCCTCCACAAAGTCCTTGTCAAACTTAAGTCTCCAACTGAATTACATTCTGAAGTCATCACTATAGCTTAAATGTATCAACACTAATTGTCCTGGTTAGTTTTGTTTTCAAGTTGACACAAGCTCCAGTCATCTGGGAAGAGGGACATCAGTTGAGGAAATACTTCCATCAGACTGTTTGTAGACAAGTCTGGAGGCATTTTCTCGATTAAATATTGTTGTGGGAAGACATAGTCCACTGGGAGAGGTGCTCTCCCTGGCCTGGTGGTTCTGGGTTGTATAAGAAAGCAAGTTGAGCAAGCCACAAGAAGCAGTCTAGTAAGCAGCACCCCACCATGGCCTCTGCATCAGCTCCTATTTCCAGGTTCCTTCTCTTCATGAGTTCCTGTCCTCACTGTTTTTGATGATTGATTATATGGGACTGTGAGTGAATAAACCCTTTCCTCCCCAAGTTGCTTTTAGTCAAGGTGTTTCATCATAGCAATAGTAACCCTAACTAAGACAGCTGCATTCCTCCATTGGTTTCTGCTTCAAAATCCTGCCCTGAGTTCCTACCTTAGCTGCTCTCAATAATGGACTGTAACCTGTGAGGCAAATAAACCCTTTCTTCCCCAGGTTGCTTTTGATCATGGGTTTCATCACAGCAACAGAGAAATCTAATTTGGATACCAATCTTGCCCACAGAACTGAGTTAATAAATGTGTAGAACTTCTAATGTACAGTTAAAAGTGAAGACTGGTGTACTTGGGTGCCTTTCAAACTTCTTAGGGGGTTCCAGAATTGATTTTCTCTGATCCATTAAAGGAAATAGCTCAGAGGTTAAGAGCACTGACTGCTCTTTCAGAGGTCCTGAGTTCAATTCCTAGCAACTGCATGGTGGCTCACAGTCATCTATAATGAGATCTGGTGTCCTCCTCTGGCATACAAGCATACATGTAGGCAGAACACTGTATACATAACAAATAAATAAATCTTTTTTAAAAAGGATTTAGAGATGTTATTTATTTAATAAATTTACTTAATCATTTACTTACTAAATTATTTACTTAATAAATTAATTTTATTAAACAACTTATTTATTTAATAAATTCATTTTATTTATTAAACAAAATCATTTACTTAATAAATTCAAAGAATGTTTGCGTTTTAACTAGGACTATCTCAACCAAAAGACTGATATCTGCTGGGTTTGAATTTCATATACCTTGGGGAAAATGCTAAACAAACAAGGAATGGGGTGGGAGGGATTGCTACGTACATTATAAGGATAACTTTGTTATCCTGTTAATGGACTAAAGAGTGCCCATTTCTTTTGAATTTAGGAAGTAGAATCTGCTTCTTGGGTCTACAGATGAGTTCCTGACTCATTGGAATGCTCTGAATGAGTAGGTTGAAAGCACCTGTGTTCCTCTCCTCTTTCTAACAGGGCATAGAAGACAAGAAATCTTAAGGAAGGAAAAGGAGGAGGAGGAGGAGGAGGAGGAGGAGGAGGAGGAGGAGGAGGAAGAAGAAGAAGAAGAAGAAGAAGAAGAAGAAGAAGAAGAAGAAGAAGAAGAAGAAGAAGAAGAAGAAAGAGAAGTTATTCGACCTAGCTGATCCTTAATCTGCATGGTTTATAACTTGAAAACAAGTGTAAATACCTCCTCATTTTAGGATGAATGAAAACTTTTTTTTCTACTCCGCTACCAATAAGGAATCAAAAAAAAATCTGTAGCATTTCTATTACCTATATTCTTCAGTAGATATTTGTTGATTGCTTGAACAGCACTTATTTCTAGCTTTTTCCTTATTAACAAGTCCCACTTTTATCATATTATGGAGCAGTCTGTCTGCTGAATGGAGTTATCCTAACTCCCAGCACTACTAGGGAGTCTACTTGGCCTAAACTGAATATTTGTATCAATTTTTCTGTAGTCAGAAAATGTTATAATCTCATTCTAAGCTAATTAGTATAAAAGAGATTTCTGGTCACTTAGCTAGTGTGGCAATCAGGCAATCTAAGCTAATCAAATAAAAGTAAAGGCAAGATGTCCAGTAATTGAAAGAAAGAAAGCTGCCTTTCTAGGGCTAATTTTTATGGGAAAATATGCAGCCCTACCTACTTCTAGAAAATTCTTGTAGAACCACCAATAGTAGCACTATGGGTGGCAACGTATAGAGACAAAATGAATACCAACATTGAAGTTTTCATTTACATGAGACTATAGCTGTCTTTATTGTTTGTACTGGCTTATGTCAGGTTTTCTGTTACTCTGAAAATGAAAACATATAGGACCACATATACTCAACTATTACAGTATGGTAGTTATTTGCCTCTTAGAGCCCTTATGATACACAGAATGCCCATTTGCCAAGAACAAGAATTAGAACAATGATTCTCAAACTTGGGTTCAGATTGATCCCTGGTGTCTCATTATCTAGCTCTCCCCACATAGTTTGATAGATTGCTTTAGGATGGGGTTTTGTTTGCCTGCCTGTATTATCTTATTTTCCTGATGAGAAGACAGCTAACAATTAGAAAATAAAGTTGGGACACTTCAATATAACAAATAAACACATTTTAATTGTTTAAATCTTAATGTTACTATGCCCAGCATGCTGCTGCTTCATCTAGTCATGAAATTTCAGATTCTGGAGAAAGGGGAGCAAAAAATAATACCAGTTTATGTAATCATAGGGAAATTTGGATACCGTGCGATATCCAGCAAGATACTTTACGTTACTGAAAGATGCAACTTCCTGATCAATTTCCAAGCAGCAATGTTCGCAAAGACTTTATAGGTCCCAACATGGCAATATATTCTCTAATCTTTTGTCTGATCTCTATCCCTTTGCCAGTCACCATGACAACTCATACAGATGTTAACCAAGAAACCTGGAAGGCATACTTTAGGTCTTTCACGTGTCCTTTGTTAGACATTTCATGTAATGATTAAAAGTTCAGAATTTCCTGGGATGGAACACTAGAGACTCTCAATTCCAAAATTACACATGTCGGATTTGAGGGAGGAGGACATTCTTATGAGAGCCATTGAGAATCATAAAAATGTGAAGATATAGGAGAGCTATACCAAAGCAAAGATCAGCTGCAATAAAAGGGCTAGAAGGGATTTTTATTCCAACATATGACTATTTGGGGAAAGGGATGCCAAAAGAACTATTCAGCTATCAGAAAAGGATAAAGAGCTAAAAGACACCTGCCTGATTTCACTTTAATTTTGTTTACCTACTAGGCTTCCATGTGACTAATATAATTTTTAACATTAGATCCCTAGTAACCTCCTAACAGCTTTTAACATTTGCTTAAAGTGGTGTATAACTTTACAAATGGTGTTCCCACTCAATAGCTACGTAAAGTATGGGTCACTCAGTACTGTTTAATAAAAATTACAAAGTTCATTGATATAAACCAATAAACATGTACTAATACTAACAAGTCTCAAATTTGTTTGGGCAACTTTGCTTAAGACTTTGAATATGAGGTTCACTTGAGATAGTTCTTCTCTGCTTTCCTGTGCTATGAAGGGCGTGTGTCCTTCTCATGACATTGTTGAAGACACAACAGAGAGAAGTAAAAACACGTGATTTCTATTACTGGCAAGACTTGGTACAGGTTTATTATCACTTTCTCCCATATTCCACTGTCCAAAGCAAGTGACAAAGCAAAGCTAAACATCAGTGAAGCAGAACACAGCCTACTCCCAAGAATGAAATTCAAAGTCACAATGACAGAGTGTGAATTCAAGAGAACTGAAGAATGGAAACAATAATGCAGTCTAGTACCCAGACAACATTCAGCCTCTAAATGTAGGAAGGAGTTGGCAAGCTTGTTCTGTGGGGGAAACAGTGAATATTTTAGCTTTTTTTGTGAGCCATATAGCTACTCTGTCATTGTACACAAAAGCAGAACAGGCCACATGTAAATGAGCAAGTGTGGCTATAGTCCAATAAAACTCAATTTCTTGACACCGAAATTTGCATTTCATGTAATTTTCACGCACAACAAAATATTCTTTTGATGTTTTCAACTACTTAAAAGAAAAAAACTGATTAGTTCATAGGTTATATGAACATTCATGATAGTCTAAATTTGGTGAACAGACCATAGTTCGTTTAGTCCTGGTCTAAAAGGTTAGAGTACGTTTGTGGGTGGCCTTCCCATGTCAGCTGTACAAAATCTGCAGTCATTCTGAAGCATGGTTTCCCTAATAGTCCATTCTGTTTAGTAATATCTTAGTCACAACTCCTATCTCACCCTCAAATTCCCTGCTCCATGCCTTGTCAGCAAACTTCGATTCTGCTGTCTACCCCACTGAGTATTTTTGCACGTCAGCAATGTGGTCCCACATCCCCCAAGACCAAACAAAGCTGAGTATGGTAATCCAGCATCTGTTTTCCCATTACATTATCTGTATGTGCTGATCTGAGCAGAATAGCTGTTGCAGCATGTAATGCTAAGATTTAAGAGGTTGGAACATTAAACCTTTATTTCTCATGTATGTAATGGGGCCATAGGGTCAGGTGAGCATTTGAGCTCTACTTCTGTCATTTAAGGATTTGGTCTCTTATCTTGTAGCTCAAGATACTTTCTGGAAGATCCTGCTAATATTTTCTACTGTACAATCAAATGAGAGGACTATGTCTTAGAGTTATCATTGCTGGGATGAAACACCATGAACAAAGCAACTTGGGGAGGAAAGGGTTTTTTCAGCTTACACTTCACATCACTGTTCATCATCAAAGGAAGTCAAGACAGGAACTCAAACAGGGCAGGAACCTGGACATAGGAGATGAAACAGAAGCCATGGAGGGGTGCTGCTTACTGTCTTGCTCACCATGGCTTGCTCAACCTGCTTTCTTAGAGAACTCAGGACATCCATCCCAGTGTTGGCACCACTGACAGTGGTCTGGGCCCTCCCAGACCTCCTCCATCAATCACTAATTAACAAAATGCCCTACAATCTTATCTACAGCCCGATCTTATGGAGGCATTTTCTCAGTTGGGGTTCCCTCCTCTCAGATGACTCTAGCTTATGTCAAGTTGACACAAAACTAGCCAGAACAGGCTACATTTGGGAGAGTTTGGCCAAGCCTAGAGACTATCCCTTTATGTTTATGTTCCACTGGGAATAAGCCCACTCACTGACTATGTCTGACAGCAAAGGAAACTGGAAATGAAGTGAAATGAGTGAGTGAATGAATTGTATGTTTTGAAAAACTGTACTTGTTTTGAGCACATACCCAGTGTTCTTCATAGGTGACTAAAACTTTAATGTCAATTGAATGTTAAAAAACAAGCAAGACTAGCATCCAGCCAGCTACAGTAAATTCCATGTTCCCATTTTCCTCTGTGTTTTGAGAGTTATTGTAAGACTGTTTTCTAAACTGTGTCCTTCTCTGTGACAAATATCTTTCACTAGGTAAAAAAAAAGGCATTTTCCTGAGGCCTGCTTCAGCTTTGCCCATCAGTTGGCAGTGTGTTTGCTCTTATTGGGAGGCACAAAGGACTCATAGGCGTGTTTTTGTTAGGTGTCTTTTCCTCTACCCTGCACCCATGTTGTGCACTGACCTGACTTGGGCCTTACCTCTTCAAACCATCTGCACACACTCTTGGATGAACCAGAATCAATGCCACTCACTGTTTGCCTGTTCGTGTTACCTACCGGCCTCTAAGATGTGTCCCTTTGTCTCTGAATCAGCATGCTGGCTTGTACAAGAGCAGCTGCTTTCAGCCATGCCTACTGAGAGAAAACAACAGTGTTCCCTGTTGAGATGACTTCTTTGCTTGGGATCAAAGGAAACATGTTAAAGCCATGGAGTCCTTTTTAATACTGTCTCTAGGGACTATGATCCTAGACTTGTTAGGATTAAATTCAGCATGAATCTTAAGAGTGCGGTTCTGAGAGAGGCTGCTAAGTACAATGGACACAGAAAAGAGAAATAACAAGGTAGCATTTCCCTGCTCCTGTGGTGAATCCATTCCCTACTTCTCAGGTTAGCCATCCCACAGACCACAGAACAGACAGCAGCTGGGATTTATGGGCCTTTATTTACTTGCAAAATGGCATGGGAGATTTCAGAGAGCCATACTACTTTCTCTTCCTAGTTTCTGGTCTATTTGATAGAGCCCGTCTATATTTCTGTGCCTAAACTGGCGTTCTGTGCTGGTTCCTTCCTTCCTTCCTTCCTTCCTTCCTTCCTTCCTTCCTTCCTTCCTTCCTTCCTTCTTTCTCTCTTTCTTTGTTGTTTTGTTTATTTATTTGTTCATTTTTACATCCCAAACAAAGTTTCCCCTCCCTCCTCTCCTTTAAGCTCGCCTCCTCCGATTATCTCCTCCTCCTCCATCCACTCCTCCTCCTCTGTTTCTCTTCAGATACAGGCTGGCCTCCCGTAGATATTAGCTAGCCATGGAATAAATATCAAGTTGAAGTGAGACTAGGCATTTCGCCAACTATTAAGGCTGAATGAGGCAATCCAGCAGGAAGAATTGGTCTTAAAAGCAGACAACAGAGTCAGAGACAGCTTGTGCTCCCACTGTTTAGGAGTCCGACAAGTACAGCAAGCTACACAACTGTCACATATATGTAGAGTGCCTAGGTCAGTCCTATGCAGGCCCCCTGATTGTCAGTTCAGTCTCTGTGAGCCCCTGTGAGTCCAAGTTAGTTGATTCTGTAAGTTCTTGTGATGTCCTTGATTCCCTGGCTCCTAAAATCCTTCCCTCCCCCCCCCCACTTTTCTGCAGAATTCCCTGAACTCTGCCTAAAGTTTGGCTGTGGGTCTGCATCTGTTTCTGTCAGTTGCTGGGTGAAGCCTCTCTAATGACAATTGGGCTAGACACTAATCTATGAGTGTAGCATAATATCATTAGGAATCATTTCATTGACTTTTCTTGCCAGTCCTGTTGTATCCGAGTTCTCTGGGGTATCCTGTCTCTGGGTCCTGGCCCTCAGGGATGAGCTCAGGGTATGGATCTCCAGCTGGGCTAGTCATTAGTTGATCACTCCCACAAGCCATCTTTACTTTAGCACTTCTTATAGACAGAACAAATAATAGGTTGAAGGGTTTGTGGCTGGGTTGGTGTCCCAGTCTCTCCACTGGAATTCTTGCCTGGTTATAGAAGATGGCCAGTTTCAGGCTCCATATCCCCTATTGCTAGGAGTCTTAGCTAGGATCATCCTCATAAATTCCTGGGAGTTTCAGTTGCTCTAAGGTTTCTTTTCTATACCTCTGAATTTACAGTTCAGAAGTAATGCTACTGATAGCGCTCCCCTGGTTCAAGTCCCTGACTCCTAATAACACCCAGGCATTCCCACATAGTATGTCTGTTTGGAGTTATAGGAGGTTTGATGGTTTCAAGGCTTATGTCCCAGACACTGTATTAAATGATTTGCCTGTGCTATATGTTTCAATTCCTGCAACAACTCCAAATTCTTCTTGGTTTGGTATATGGAGAAACTGGTCCCATGGTCAAGGTTACCTAGATAGGATGTCCAGAGCTAAGACTTGAAGCCTATTCTAAGCAACTACAGTCTTTAATCCAGAATTGTATACTTGCTGCCTATAAAACTACTACATCTACAGTGAATCTCAGAGACCATAAATACTGATGTATATGTGCTTCATAGACCACTGGTAACGTTACCTACGAACTGACATTCATAGTATAAAGTACAGTGTCTCAGGAAAACCCAAAGACACATTTTAGCAAGGTCCATGTGATTCAAAGGCATATTAAATTTTAGAATGTCTCTTCTATAATATCTTATCATTTCATAGAAAGGTCAGCATGTCAAATAATGAGTCTCAGCTGTACTAACTGGTGCAGAGACACAAGACTGAAATCCAGGTTGCTCTAGTTATGAGTAAAGGATGCATTGTGTGGAGAGGAAAGAGATTTTCAGATACATTTATGGGAAACAGTCTCTAAAATGGAGATTATATTGGACTACTGGAGGTTGTTATGGCAGGGACTTAAGGAGGGAGAGAGGAATGGAGTGGAGATTATTAACTTCAATATAGCTGCACATAGAGATGACCTAATATGCAGTGTAGAGAGCTAGAAAGTCAGGCCTTAATATATCCCACTTTTGACAAGTTTTTGGATTCCAGTCACACATAACTGGGGCAATTTTTGGTAAAAGACACCCATAAGCCAATAGCATCTAACAGGGAGATGAATGCCTTAGTCCTGAGAACAAGTCTGGGCACTGTGTCACTGTTTACTGCAGGGAGTGGTGAAGGGGGTAGATGCTTCATAAATACTTTAATCCATACACCAAGGATGAAAAAATGTCATTTAGAATGACATAATGAAATCTACATTTATTTTAATAGTCTCTTTTGGCTTCTATATGGCAATGAACTAGAAGAGACAAAGGTCAATAATAGGAAATTCATTAGAGGAGAGTGTTGTCTTGGACAAAGAGAACAGCCAACTTTAGAAGTGGGCAAACTCCAAAGATACTTTGGCCTCAAGTCTGCTGTTAAAATATGGAGAAGGAAGTACTCAGGTGGATCCTTTGCATCTGAAATGAAGAACAGGAAGAACCGGAGGTAGACTAGGGAAATGTTATTTGTGAAGATTTTAAGGAAAGAATACCACCTTCCTTGGTATTTTAGCTCTCAGTTTTACCATAAAATTTTAGATTTCTCTTCAACCCCTCATTTAAAACAATCATTGCAGAAACTACGATTTCTGTAGCATCTATGGCCAATACTTGTTAGCTGTTCTCCAAATGGCTCTTTAGAAGTTGGAGCCTTTTTCCATTTTGTTTTGTTTTTGTTTTTTGGTTTGTTTTTGTTGTTGTTGTTGTTGTTTTTGCACATTGCTATTTGATTTAAGCATGTATTGTAAATGTCTCCAGAAAACAAATGTTGAAAAACTATCATTTTGTTGAGCATAATAACTTATTCAAAAATAATTCTATGATAATCAATTTAGTGTTGAACACTTTGTCATCCTCCCTCACCCCCCAAAAAAAAACAGACCTGTAAGTAAAGATCCTAAAAAATATTGGGCTCATAAACAAATTCTGCCTGGACATAAATAAGTGAGTGAGTGAGTGAGTGTGTGTGTGTGTGTGTGTGTGTGTGTGTGTGTGTGTGTGTGTGTGTTTTCTATTATGTAATTATTCTGGTTTTTGGAGCCAGAAAGTCCGTTTCAGCAATCAATGATTTAATTTAACTACATACTTCACTTATGTTTCTAGGTGTTGAAGAGAGAATAAGATTTATTCTTACATTTGAGGTCATATAATTAAAGGCAATAAAAATAAATATCATTCAGTTAGAATTTACAATTGAACTTAATAACTACTGCTATAAATCAATTAACTTTAATTTGCAATAGGCACTCTCAGATTTTATTTCTGAACATTCATGTTAAAGTTATATTGGAAAAGAGTTTAAATGCTAAGTTGTTGCTGTTTGAATACTGGAAATTATACATGTGCTGGAGGAATCTATCAATCTTCATGAAGTTACTTGCTTTGAAAAGAACTGATATTTACTTCTTTGTCTTTCTTAACAAACCTTTTATTTTAAAATTTACCTTTACAAGAAAGTTGTGAATGTGACACAATTTATTGTCACAATCTATCAGTATGATATTTAGTGAATGAATTATGTATTACATTATATAGATACATTATTACTAACTAAAATCTGCATCCTGTTCATTTTCTAAATTTTCTCCTAATGTTTTTTTCCCTTTAGAATCCCAACCAAGTTCTCACATAATATTTAAGTTGTCATATTGTCTTAAATTCTAGTGAACTGTAACAGTTTTTCACACTTTCTTTGTTCTGGGTGATATTCACAGGTTTAATGTTTTTGAAATTATTATTGTTGCTAGTGTATGTATGATGTGGTGGTGTTCACGCATACCACAGCACACATATGGAGGTCAGAGAACAATATGGGTTCCAGTAATCAAACTCAGCTTGTCAGGCTTCCCCAGCAAGTGACTTTACCTGCTCATTCACCTCCCTGGACCACGATCTCTACAATTTTAAGGGGGATTGGTGAACCATTTTGTAATGTGTCCTGACTCTATGAATTTTGGAGAGAACTTCTGCAGAGATAAATTATTTTATCCTATTATATCAAAGATACAGGTTATCAACATGACATATATGGTCCCCTGAGGTAATATTTGTCATGTATTTGCACTATGAAGTTGATCATTCTCCCCTCTCCTTTCTGTACCATGTTCTTTGGAAGGAAGTCATGATGTGCAGGTCATACAAGCACGCAGTGAGGAATTATACATCACCAACTTGAATAAAGAGTGCTGGCATAAATTATTTGTGAATTGACACTTCTCTAGTTATCTAGTTAATGATTCAATCATTTATTTACATTGATATGCCCTTATGAATATTTTATACACTGGATGATAATTCCATAGAAATTTATTGCTCAAAAAGTTCAGGTTTTTATTGTGAAATCTTTTTGACTCTATATGTCCTGTATCCCGTCAATGTGAGTGTTTAGTTTAGTTTGTTTGGTTTCAAGCATCTCTCTCTCTCTCTCTCTCTCTGCTCGCTCGCTCGCTCGCTCTCGCTCTCGTTCTTGCTCTTTCTCACTCCTGATATCACAAGACTCTCTAGGCTTGTCCTATGTAGTTCTTGCCCCAACCTTAGAATCAATCATTTCACTAAGTTTCTTTCTTTGGCAAATGGTGCTGTGAAAAAAGATTTGAGCACTAAGTACCTTGTATTTTTAAATGTTTTTTTAAAAATATTCTACTCTCCTGTTGCATTGTTAAAAAAATAAGTTATTGTACAAATATATTTTATGGAATATCAATACATGTAATCATAAGACAGTAGAAATCAGATATTTCAGGAAAGGCCACATGATCTGAAAGCCAGAAATAGCTGATATGGCTTATACATTTGTGACAAAGGAGTATTACCCAGATAGCAAAGGGCTATTGATCCAAAGCTTCTGGCTGATGTTCAAAGAAAGCTAAATCTCTTCCAGCAACATGCATTTTGATTAGAGAAAAGAACTAAACTAGAGTTTAACCAAATAAAAAATGTAGGCACAGCACTTACATCCCCCTCCAAATATATTGTCATCTCAAAACTAGTGGAAAGGCCAAGTCCAGCAGCTCAGATTTTGAAAAGGAAACCATCCCAGGGTCCTATGTGCCACTGCAAGCTGGTCCAACTGAGGCCTAATAGTTTTTGATACTTGCAATGGATTAATCCTGGTGTTTAGACAAAGTTTTATAATGAAAAGAAAGTGATGTGTGAGCACGAGTATGTGTTATACTTTTTACATTTTAATCTTTTGAAAAAAACTTAATTTGTTCTTCGTTAACTTCCTACAGCATTCTAATTCACATAGCATTCTAATTACTGTAATCACTGCCTGCTCTCTTCTGCCTCCATCCCTTTTTACTCCTCCCCTACAAGTCTGTTTCCCACATTCTTGTCTTTTTGTTTTGTTTTGAAGCCTATTGAGTTTCACCAGGACCACATATGTGACTATGCAATTAGAAATATCCGTGGGAGACTGATGGACTCCTCAGTGAGTACACAACTGAAGGCAATGACTGCCCCTCCCCCAGAATACATGAACAGCTCATTAAAGAGGGCTTGGGCTGTATGAGCCCCTCCCTGGTACATAGTTGATTGACCCAGCCTTTTGTAAATAACTACAGCTCTGTGAGGGCATGACTGCATTGGCTATGCCATGCCCAGAACATAGCATTTCACAGCCTTTCTCCATATTTTCTGGATCTTACATTTTTTTTTCTAGCCTACCTTCTGGTGATGTTACCTGAACCTTAAAAGGGGTGGCATAAATGTCCTTTTCAGGGCTGAGCACACAACCACCACTTAGTCTCAGCACCTTGAGCAGTCAAGAGTTTCTACATTCATTGTTGTTCATGGATAAGAGACACTCGTCTGGTCAAGGCTGAGAATGGCATTTGTCTGCGAGTATAAATTTAAATATTTAGAAGGCAGCTTAGTGCCATGTCAATTTAGCTAAACAATATTACTAAGTTCACCTCTAGGGCCTAAGACCTCCTCAGACATGAACTTTTGGCAAGAGGAATCACAATAGCAGGCATGCATTCCCTCATATGGAACAAGCCTCAAATCCAGAGAGCTGTTGGTTACACTTAGAACACTGAATGCATGGACACAACTTGCCTGGCACATTTGTATTATGGTTCCTAGGGTTCAAAGAATATTAAAAACATTGATACTCTTTCTTCCCCAGCAACTTGCACAGCTTCTTCCAATACTTACAGCCAACAGGAGAAAGGGCCCAGTTCAGTTTTAGTTTTAGCTTGATTTCTCTATATCTTTTTTTTTCTAATAATAGTTCACCTTTAATGTTCTTTTTTAATTTTATAATTAATTTAATATTACATATCAGCCATGGATTCCCCTGTCCTCCCTCCTCCCACCCTCCCAGCCTTTCCCCCCAATCTTCCCCTCATTCCCACCTCCTCCAAGGCAAGGTCTCCCTGGGGATTCAGCTCAGCCTGGTCAGGTCCAGTCCCCTCCTCCCTTCACCCTGGCTGAGCAAAGTGTCCCAGCATAGGCCCCAGGCTCCAAAAAGCCAGCTCATGCACTAAGGACAGGTCTTAGTTCCATTGCCTGGGGGCCTCCCAAACAGTTCAAGCTAATCGACTGTCTCACTTATCCAGAGGGCCTAGTCCAGTTGGGGGCTCCTCAGCTATTGGTTCATAGTTCATGTGTTTCCACTAGTTTGGCTATTTGTCCCTGTGCTTTTTCCAATCATGGTCTCAACATCTCTTGCTCATACAATCCCTCTTCTTTCTCACCAATTGGATTCCTGGAGCTCCACCTGGGGCCTGGCCGTGGATCTCTGCATCTGCTTCCTTCAGTCATTGGATGAGAGTTCTACCATGACAGTTAGGGTGTTTGACCATTCAATCACCAGAGTAGGTCAGTTCGAGCTTTCCTCTCGACCATTGCCAGTAGTCTATTGTGGAGGTATCTTTGTGGATTTCTGTGGACCTCTCCAGCACTTTGCTTCTTCCTATTCCCATAGAAATCAATATGGCGCTTTCTTAGAAAATTGGGAATCAAATTCCCCCAAGATCCAACTATACTACTCTTGGGCATATTCCCAAGGAATGCTCAATCATACCACAAGAGCACTTGCTCAGCTATGTTCATAGCAGCATTGTTTGTAATAGCCAGAACCTGGAAACAACCTAGATGCCCTTCAACTGAAGAATGGATAAATAAAATGTGGTACATATACACAATGGAGTACTACTCAGCAGAGAAAAACAAGGACATCATGAGGTTTGCCGACAAATGGATGGATCTAGAAAAAAATCATCCTGAGTGAGGTAACCCAGACTCAGAAAGACAAACATGGTATGTACTCACTCATAGGTGGATACTAGATGTAAAACAAAGGATGACTAGACTGCTATTCACAACTCCAGGGAGGCTTCCTAGTAAAGAGGACCCTAAGAAAGATACAGGGATTGCCCAATAACAGAGAAATGGATGAGATCTACATGAGCAAACTAGATGTGGGGGGGTGGGGTGATGAAGGGCAAGGGTTGGGGGAAAGAGAGCTTAGGGGAGCAGGAGATCCCAGCTGGATCAAGAACAGAGAAGGAGAACAAGGAAAGAGAGACCATGATAAATGAAGATTTCTCTATATCTTGTAACCAAGATATATACTATCTTCAGAGTGGGTCTTGTCAACTAGCTTTGGTGATTAACCATTGGGATTAAGAGCCTGTATTGTTTAGGATGGGGGCTTCTGGGACCTCCCTGACCAACAGAAGGAGGTACCCTCATCTGGCACTGGGATTTTTATTTAATTACTCAGGGGATTTTTGGAGTATCATTATTCAATCCTACAGGATATCTCCTGTCTAACTCTCTTGTATCTTTAAGTTACAGTTTTTAATGAAGTGTGTGCTTTCTTTTGTTGAATACATTACATGTATTTTGCTTTCTTCTAATTCAAATGCTATTTGTATATTCAACTGTGATTCAGAATCATGAAAGTACTTAACTCCCTGAGGCCGTTTGTCCCTAAATAATGAAGAGCTCCAGAAGGCTCAAGGGCTTTTGCTCTGCTCAGCATGAACCAATGCTTTCATTTTCCTAGGATCAATTTTGTGAAGTCCCTGTGAAGTCGCAGTTTCTCTTGGTCTCCTTCCCCCTTCTCCTTTTAGTCTCTCCCTCTTCCTTTTTTCTTATCAGTTTGTGAAAATATTTTTGACTGTCCGAAGTGCTTCTCAGCATTACTCTAGCTTCTGGCTTTGTTTTATTTTTAAAGTTCCTTTCCCCCTCTATTTTCTGGAACACTCTCAATAGCTTAGAAATGTCTGAATCTTAATGATTTGAAAAATGCGCCTGTAAAAAGAAATACACATCTTCCCCCCAATTTCTTCCATTGTTTGTCTAAGTTCAATCAATTACTCACTTTTTATCTATTTTTAAAATATCTATCTCTCCATTTTATTCAAGCTTTTAAAAACTATTAGTGTGTATGTATGTATAATATTTTATAATTCTGTACTTTTTGATTTGGTTTGGTTTTTAAGACACGGTCTCCTGTAGTCCAGGATGGGCTTGAACTTGCTATGTAGCCAAGAGTGGCCTTGACCTCTTTATGATCCTGTTTCCACCTCATAGGTGTTGGAACTACAAGGCTAGATCAACCATTATGCCCAGCTTTGATCCATCCTGACTTTGATTCATCATACTCTTCTTAAATGAGCTAGTGGTTTGTCTATTTTTCTAATATTTAAACTAAATATTCCAGCATTATCTACATTTTCATGTGTTAATATCTTCTCAATTGCATTAACAAATTTATTTGTTTTTTCTTTCGTTTGTATTATTCTTGCATTAGCTACTAAATTCACTATTTCAGCTTTATTTGTTTAATGGGTAGTTTCTAATCTGGAAATAGCATTTGTATCCTACATCAAATCACAGTTTTCATTATTCTTAGGTGTTTTGTCCTTGCTGACTTTGTACGTTCTCTGACCATGGCTTGGTGTTGTTTCTTGTTCTCCAGTTTTATTTCCTTACCCTCATTTTACAACGTATAGAACTAGATCACTTCCCTTTTCATTGGATTCCATTGCTAATATAAATGTCAAAGTGTGTATTATGGCACTATAGACTGGATATCCAGCACATATGGAGTGTGTGTGTGTGTGTGTGTGTGTGTGTGTGTGTGTGTGTGTGTGTGTTTGTGTGTGTGTGTGTGGTGTTTAAGACAAAAGACATTTCATTTAACCAACTTAAAACAAGAATGAAAGTGTTTATACAACTATGCCACTTTCAGTATCATAATGATACACTTCTAAGCTGATGCCTTTACAACCTTAGGATTTTCCCCAAGATAAATACAACAATCATACACTTTCCCAATTGAAACAGAACCTAGTTTAACATGAAAGAGGATGAAAGATAAGATAGCCATTCCCATACCATCAAACATATTGTTCTACTGTGTTTGGATTGAACTGTGATTTCCTTGACTGTAGTGTTTACTGTATACATCTGCAGGTTAGATCAACTCAGAAATCTTTTTGGCACCTCAAAGTGTAAGTCATATCCTAGATCAATTAGATAGTTGCTTCTGGGGTGTGACATGGATGTAAATATTTCCAAAGCACACAAAGGGATCTCCATGGGTGAACAGGGTAGAATCCATCACTCCGTGTATACTATCTGAGACACACCCAGCTAAACCTTATTAGTTTATACATCAGTGCCTTAAATCTGTAGTTCTCAAACTTGAGCTGTAGATCAGGCTGGTCTCACACTCAGAGATCTGTCTACCTCTGTCTACCCAAGTGCTGGGATTAAAGGTGTGCACAGCTATCATCCATCAACTGAAGATATTTTTAAAACACAGTTTCCAGGCTTCATACTTCAGTGTTAACAAGTCTGGCTAAAATAGGCTCAAAGTTGACATGGACATTCCCTGGTGAGGCTGATATTGCTATTCCTTAGACCACACCTTGAGACTCACTGTTGTATATACTTGAACTTTAGTTTCAGAATAGCAACTATATTTAAAATTTAGTTGCAATATGAATACTTTCAAGAAGCCTCCATGACTAGAGCTTCCAAAAAGAAAGAAAACTGCATACACGATTCAAGACCATACAAATTTGCATTTTATAAACCTGCTGTGATCTCACTTAACAGAAGTCTTTATAAAGTATTTATTAACAAGTACTTTGTAGGCAGCCAAACTAATTGCCATATTAACAATTCAAGTGTGATGTAGTTGCTTCAATCTAAGAACTTCATTTAGCATCTCAGCATTAATTTCTAATTAACTGCTAATGTTTTCTTATGTTTTTATGGGCTCGCCTATGTGTAGATTATGTCTTAATCAGCATTGATTTCTGTAGTAAAATGACTCAATGTTTTTTTTTCCCATCTCTCTAAGGATAGGACACTAACACAGTGTAATAGATTCTAGTAACTTAAAAAAAAAAAAGGAATTGCAGTTGCAGATCAGAGTTTTGAATACTGTATGAGTAGCTAAATTTCCATGAAATAGTACAAATCCCTGGTGTTATACAACTTCAGACAGGAATTGACAAATTAAGACCCATACACCAAGGTCAGTCCTTTTATATTGTCTGAGGCTGCTCTCATGCCACAGTGGCAGACCTGAGGAATTAACGCCACAAAATATAATTCTTTTATTTTTTATTTTTATTTATTACCCAGCCATTTACACAAATATTTCCTTCATCCCATATAAGCATATGACCACAGCATCATCCTATTCATATTCTTCCTCACACATGGTTCACAGGGCTACTACTGCAAAGCCCTGTCAAACATTTTACTGGGGTCTTGATCTTGTGAACTTGTCTGAAATATGAATCAGCTACTCTGTAATGTGGATTATGCACACTATGTCTGTTATAGAATGAACCAGTGGTGATTCCTTTAGAGTTCATCCTATCCCTTTGGGAATTGGGGGTTATTCTTGCTGAATCAGAGACCTAGCTTGACTAACTTGAATACTCTCTTTGGACAGTTTCTGAGGCATACTTTTTGCATAGATTGCCACCATTGCTAACTTGCTCTTTGGGGATAAATAGCAGTTAACCTCAGGGGAAGTTTGCAAAAGGTCAGTAGAAACCATAGACATAGGTACGTTTTCAAAGAATTTTGGGTTTAGATATATAAATGATGTCGGTGTCATTACAGCTTGCAATTGAAATGAGATATATCATGATGAGAGATTAGTATTAGTAGAGATTAGTAGAATCACATATCTAAAGTAATAATAATAATTCAAAAGAGGAGAAAATGTGTGAAAAGGATACCAAAAGAAGAATAAGAGAAGGAAAGAAAGAAAGTGACTAGAAAATCATCAATTCTGATATCTTAAGAGAATATAGAAAAATATCAGAATTAGGGGTGGTGTGGCTGAAGAAACTAAATTTAAAGAGTGAAAATGTAGTTAAGAAAAGTCAATCACAACATAGAAATAAACATGATGAGATGACAAAACAGAAGGCAGCCAAGTGAGAGAAGCTTCAGCACCACATACCTCAGTGCTCTTGAGACTGTTTCTTAAATACCAGTTTAGTTTTGCTAGGACGCATCAAAGATTTGGAGAAGACCCATGACAGGATGAAAATTACTGAGCCCTGCCTGATGAAAAAGTAATTTATAGATAAAGCACTATAACACTTCTTATCAGATTAATGGTGAGTAAACAACAGTGCAGTAAGAAAGGAGAAGAAACACATACTTCTGTCCCATGAGAAAATCAGGTAGATTTGTACCCATTATATTCTCCTTCATGCTGTACTTCTATGGAAAGTCTGTGCCTTAGTTAGGGTTTTATTGCTGTGAAGAGATGACATGACCACAGCAACTCTTCCAAAGGATAATATTTAATTGGACTAGCTAACAGTCCAAAGGTTTAGTGCATTATCACCATGGAAGGAACATGGTGGCATATAGGCAGAAATGGTGCTAGAGAAGAAGCTGAGAGTTCTATAACTTGAACCACAGGTAGAGGGAGAGACTGTGTACTGGGCATAGCTTGAGTATATATGAGATCTCAAAGCCTGCCCCCATAACATTTCTTCCAACAAGGTCACACCTACTCCAACAAAGCCACATCTCTTGATAGTACCACTCCTTATGGGCCAAGCATTCAAACACATGAGTTTATATGAGCTATATTTATTCAAACCACCACATTTCACTCCCTGACCCCCATAGGCTTATAGCCATGCCATAATGCAAAATGTATTTTGTCAAACTTCAAAAGTCTCCACAGTCTATCACAGTCTCAATGATGTTTAAACAGCCAAAGTTCAAAGTCTCTTCTGAGATTCTCGCAATCTCTTAACTTTAAGCCCCCTATAAAATCAAAATCAAAAACAGATCACATACTTCCAACATAAACCAGCACTCGGGAGGCAGAGCCAGGCAGATCTCTGTGAGTTCGAGGCCAACCTGGGCTACAAAGTGAGTTCCAGGACAGGCACCAAAAACTACACAGAGAAACCCTGTCTCGAAAAACCAAAAAAAAAAAAAAAAAAGTGCAAAATATACATTATCATTCCAAAATGGAAGAAAGGGAGGTTGATGAGGAAATACTGGACCAAAGCATGACAGAAAACAGGCTGGGCAAACTCCAAAGTCTGCATCTCCCTGTCTGATGTCAAAATGCTCTTCAGATCTCCACCTCCTTTCTGCTTTGTTGGATGCAATGCACTTCTTTCTCTTGGCCTGGTCCTGCTCCCTGTTAGAAACTTTCTTCAGCAGGTATCCAATGGCTATGGCATCTCTAACATCTTGGGGTCTTCAAGGTAATCCAAACTTTACCTTCACAGTTTCACAAAATGGCCTCTCTGGGCCTCCTTGCAGTGACACCCCTGAAGAATGTCTGGCCCAGTGGCTTTCCTTAGTCATAGAGGGAGATTCCATAATGCCTTTCTTCTGTTCTTGATTCTAAAGCCAGAACCATGTGGCCAAAGCTGCCAAATTCTGCTGCTTGCTGGGGCTGGAACATGACCCCCTTGTTCAATTATGTCCTTGCCAGCTTCCTATTTTAGATGGTTTCTGTTATGCCCAGATCATGGAGACCCCCAAAAGACCACCATGGAGACTGAGTCCCATATGTAAAAGCTAGGAGCCTTTATTTCAAGCTCAAGCTTGGTCTCTCTGTCTGCCTGATGCAGCAGTGAGAGCAGAGAGCCCCAAGCCCAAGCAGGGTGGGGTTTTTGTCATAGCAGAGGTTGAGGTGGGGGGATTTCTAGAGTTCGGGACCCTGATTGCCTGACATTTGTCTAGAGGTATCTGTAAAAGGGGAATAGGTATGTGCTAGGCTCAGGGACATCTGGCAGTATTATCTAATCTTATCTGAGGGTTGGAATGTTTGGAATGTCAGGTTCTTCCTCTTAGATGCTGGCCCATCCCTGGGTGAATCCCTGGGTTGTGTCACTTATGAATTTCCTAGATCTGGGTGTTGCCTGCCAGTAAGCCTGTCATGGCAAATGTGTCTGGGCCTCTAAGCTTGTCATGGCAGCTGTGTGGTCAAGCTGCTTTGGGTCCTGCACAGTTTCCTTCACTGCCTAAGCTTGGCTATCCTAACTTGCTTTATAGACCAGGATGGCCTCAAACTCAGAGATCCACCAGCTTCTGCCTTCTGAATGCTCAGATTAAAGGTGTGTACCACCATACCTAGCTTTAAACTTTTCTTTAATTCCTTTTCACATGTTGGAAACTTAGCTGGATAAGATCTTGCCTTGAGGTCACCAATCCCTTTTTTCCATTTATTAATCTGTTTAGCTGCTTGAACATAGGATTTATCTCTATTCCACTTCCCGATACACCTTTTCTCATTCTGTACATTTTATATTTTTACTTGCTCAGCTAGTTCCTTTTCATTATAAATCTCCCTAAGACCGAACACTAGTAACCATACAACAAAATCCATATTAGGCTGCTTTGAAATTTCCTTTGCCAATGCAATTAAATCAAATCTCTTCACTTTAGCCTCAGGCAGACTCTTCAGTCAAGGGCAAAAAGCAGCCACAGTCTTTAACAAAATATTACAAGAATAATCTATAGGCAACATATTAAAATTCTTCTTCTCTGAAACCTCTTCTGGCTTCTACAGTTCCAATCACCCTCAGCACCACTGTCTTCCATGTTCCTACTAGTATGTCCCATTAAGCCCCACATAAAGTGTTTAACTACTTTTCTAACCCAATTCTCAAAGTCCATATTCCTCCAAATGAAAGCATGGTCAGGTCTCACACAGCAATACCCAAGTCTCTGGTATCAACTTCTGTCCTACTTAGAGTTTTATTGCTATAAAGAAACACCATGACCACAGCAACTCTTATACTGGAAAACATTTAATTGAGACTAGCTTACAGTCCAGAGGTAACATGGTTCCCTCTGTGCAGTGATCCAAGCAAACACAACACAGGTGTGCAGGCAGACATGGTGCTAGAAAAGGAGCTGAGAGTTCTGAATCTTTGGCTTCAGGCAGTAGGGAAAGACTGTGTATTGGGCATAGCTTGAGCATGTATAAGACCTCACAGCCCACTCCCACAGTGACAAACATCCTCTAACAAGTCCACACCTACTCCAACAAAGCCATACCTCCTAATAGTGCTACTCCCTATGGGTCAAACATTTAAACATATGAGCTTGGGGGGTCATACCTAATTAAACCACCGCAGTTTGCAAGAACAGGCTCTACAGTAAAGTTTATATGCCACTTCATGGATTTTACTGAAGAAAAATAAAGTAAAAGGAAGGGGAAAATGTATGGTAATAGTGATATTTGCTACTGTTTTATCTTTAATCAGAAAGTTAAATGTCAAGAGATGTGTACATTGATATTAATTTATTTCATTTTGCATTTTAGATGTGTTCTTAGACATCAAGTCCCTGCTTGGTTGATATTTTCTATTGGTAACAATATTCTATCCGAAAGGAGTGTGAGAAATGGTCTGTCAAATTGATTATCACTGATCCACACCTCTTTATAACACAGAGTATTTTTCCTTGAATCTGGGATGGTCTTGCAATTTGATTTGTCCAATGCAATGCTACAGAAATGATTTTATGCTCATGTCATGCTTTGGACTGTATTCTCCTGCTTTCTTTGTTTAAAATAAGCCACATCCATGAAATAAACCCAGAGTCACCTACTGAAGGGTGATAGACTGTGTGGAAGAGAACAGAAGCATGCTAGATCAAACCAAACTAGTCAACCCCAAATTGTCATGCCAACTAAGCAAAAGCAAGTGGAGCCAGTCCAGTCCAGAGCAGATGAATCTGGTTCATATCAGCAGAACTCCTCAGTGGACCCATAGGATCCTAGGCAGTAATAAATCATCATTGTCAGAAAAATAACACATTTCAAATTAATTTATTATTTAGTAATAGCTTACTAATACAAAATATCTGAAAATATAAGACAGCAGGATACATTTCATGAACTAGAAGTTCTAGAGGATGTGTGGAAACAGAAAATGGCAAGAAATGGGATGAAAGATTAGAAGAGAGAATAGAGGGAGGACAGGACCTTTTAGTTATCAGCTTTGCTACATAGTGAGAAAATGTTTATAATCTGATTTTCATTTTATACAGACAACTGTTTATAAAGGTTAATACCTAAAATGAACACAGGACTAGAAGGAAGGAGGCCATTAAAGTTGATTTACAGTGATCCAAGCTAGAGACAGAATAGAAATCAATTGTCAGGAAATATTATTTAAGAATGAATAATACTAGCAGTTTATCATACAGGAAGAATGAGGGACAGAAAATGCCCAGAGTTGATTCTTGGTGTTTAATTTGTGCAAATGTAAAGAGGAGAAAGAAGTTCGGATGAGGTAAAAGAAATGAGTAACATAGTTTGAGATTTCTCAACTTTGAAATACTAATGATATAGATGAAGACAACAAGGTAAAGAGTTGCTTATGAAGACCTGATGCTCAGGAAAGAACCTTAAGCTGGAAATAATTTTGGAATTTGACAGCACGCAGTTGACACTTGAAGACACATGCTTTCTGAGTATTTATACATGGCATGTACTATACTCCATCCTTGAGTGATAGTATGGAGGTTAGCAATAAAGGCCAGGCTATATAATGCTGTGGAGAACAAACAACACTAGTCAAATGTCACAAAGAGAAATGTACTCTTCTAAACTCTGTAAAAGCATAGTAACTTACATAAACATCTAACAGAGATTGATCCAGTCTAAATAATAGATGAAGGCTTCCTTAAGCAAAAGAATGCTTACAATGACATCAGAATTATGTAAGAAGATTTCCCAAGTCATAGACAAAGATAGGATGGGTAAAGAGAAAGTTTCAGAAGTGGAGATAGGAGAAACATGTTTGTTTTCAAGACTTCAAAATGGCAGGATCACAAGAGGCAAGGGAGACTTATAAAATGTGTATAGGAAGGACTGGAAAGATGGCTCAGCAGTTCAGAGGACTTGTTGAACTTGCAGGGCACCAAGGTTCAGTTCCTAGTACTGACATAGTAGCTCACAACTACTTGTTACTCTAGTTTCAGGCAATCCAATGACCTATTCTGACACTCATGGGCAATAAGCACCCATGTAGTACACAGTACACATACATACATGCAGGATAAAAACTCATACACACAAAATAATTCTAAAAATATTTTCAAAAGCCCAACATGGAGGGGGAGAAATGGGCAAAAGTCCCATGTCTAGTCAATAATCTATTTGTAATTGATAGATGCTGGGAGAAATGATTTCTTCAATGAAGTAACACTGGGTATGTCAAACACCATGCTCTGCAGAAGTTGGCCAACACAAATCCAATTCCATGTTTTTTTTTGTTTTGTTTTGTTTTTGTGTGTGTGTGTGTGTGTGTGTGTGTGTTTTCGAGAGAACATGAGAAAAACACGAAGTTGGGAGAGAAAGGAGGTGGGGAAGATCTGGAAGGAATTGGCAGAGGGGAAAGAACATTATAAAAATATATTGTATAAGCCAGTTGGTGGTAGCACACACCTTTAATCCCAGTACTCAGGAGGCAGAGCCAGGCTGATCTCTGTGAGTTCGAGGCCAGCCTGGTCTACAGAGCAAGATCCAGGACAGGCACCAAACTACACAGAGAAACCCTGTATGTATGTATGTATATATGTATGAGAATAAGTATAAAATCCTTAAAGAATAAAAACATTAAAAAGATATATCTAGAAGATCATATTGCATTGTGGAGAGAAATATGGTATATTGCATTGTAGAGAGAAATATTCAAATTTGGAAGGTGCTTTACAGGAAAAACTAAAAATTAAAACATCAAGCAGAGAGAGAAATGCAAGAGGTAGTATGTAAAAGACTACCCAGGATACTAGTTTGCATATCTGAATGAGTGATGGTGCCATTCTCTGAAATTGGAAACCCTGGGAGAACAATCTACATTTAGAGACAAAAGTGAAAAGTTATCAATATTTGAAATACTGAACTACAGAACTTTCAAAATATCCAAATGTCAACAATGTGGGGGGAAATTGAACACATTGAGTATGGAGCTCAGAAAAGATATCAGGTCGAATACTGAATCAACTTGTAGATCATTGGGATATAAATCTTTTAACCAATGAAAAGCACAGGAAAAGCTTGACAGACAAAAGCATTCACGGGCCCAGCCTTTGAAGAGTACACTATCTACAGAACAGATCATTTGAATGGAACACACAGAGCATCAGAGATAGAGCAGTCACAGTGGTGAGAGAGAATCTGTGGGCTTAAAGGATCAACATGTACTTCAAACAGGGAACACACTCACTCTATAGACTTTATGCTTCTAAGAAGTCAAGAAAAGTGGCTTCAAATATGCAGTGAGTTTAGGAATGGGAGGTTGCCAATGACTTTGTCAAGAGCTACCATAGTGAAAAGATGAAAGCAGACACTATATGGAAGAGAAAGATAAAGAGAAACTGAAGGCTAAAGAAGTCAAAGACCACATGGGGACAATTGCAAGGAAATAGAAGTTCTCAAGAAGAAATTGCAAAGTAAGCATAACCGGGACTGAGAAGTTGATATTGGTGGTGGTGGTGGTGGTAGTGCTCACTTTTTCATTGTATGTTTGATTTTGGTGGTAAAAGAGATTTGAACTTTGAACTGACATTGATTCAATAAAGAAGAATGCAGAAGGAAAAATAACAATCTAAGCAAGTAGATGACAACACTGAAGAAAATATATGCATAAATATTTCTCCAAATATATTTCTTGAAATATGTATGTATGTATATATGGTGAAGAACTGGAAAATATTTCAGAAATATTGTCATTTAAGAAAGTATAGAGAGCTGGGCAGTGGTGGCACATGTCTTTAATCCCAGCACTCGGTAGGCAGAGGCAAGCAGATTTCTGTGAGTTTGAGGCCAGCCTGGTCTACATAGTGAGTTCCAGGACAGCCAAAGCTACACAGTGAGACCTTGTCTCAAAGAAAAAAAACTATGGAGGACAAAATTGCTAACAAGGTTCTGACAAAGCAATAGGAGTAAGAACAGACTGTAGCTAGAGTTTTCCTGCCTGGCCCATGGTCAGGGCAAATCTCTCTCACCTGCCAGTCCCACAGCCGCTCAGACCCGACCAAGTAAACACAGAGACTTATATTGCTTACAAACTGTATGGCCAGGCTTCTTGCTAACTGTTCTTATATCTTAAATTAATCCATTTCCATTAATCTATACCTTGCCACATGACTTTTGGCTTACCAGCATCTTCACATGCTGCTTGTCATCATGGCGGCTGGCAGTGTCTCTCTGACTCAGCCTTCCACTTCCCAGCTTTATTCTCCTCCTTGTCCCACCTATACTTCCTGCCTGGCCACTTGCCAATCAGTGATTTATTTATTGACCAATCAGCAACACACTTGACATACAGACCATCCCACAACAACAGACTGTGGTTCCATAGAAGCCATAGGAAGTGTTCTAAAAAGGGACAGAGACTCCATGGAATCAAAGAAGCTGGGATTTCAAATAGAGTAAGGACTAAAAAAGCTCCATTGGCTTAAACCAATGTTCATAATGGCTTTGGCTATAATTTATTCCCTGAAATAGTGGGATGGAATCCAAATTAAAGTGGATTATAATACAGGTGGTAGGTAAGGACACAGAGGAATTAAATATGAGCGGCCATTTCACAAAACATTAAAAGAGTAAATAAATCTGAAGAGAAACAGGAGGTTAAATAGAGATGTGGTATATAAGTTAGAATATAATTAAATTAAGGGTTGATTATAAGGAAGAACAAATGAATAAGTAGTCTCTAATAATGGGAAATACAGAGATAAAGTAGTAATAATAGGCTAAAAAGGGGGTAGATACTGATCTTTGGTATCTACCAAAGGAAACAAGAAAATAGTAACAGAAGAAAAGACATTTGTGTTATGAGGCAGAACACTGAGGGAGTTACAGTACATTAGGCTTTCATTTTCTTTTTTTGACATTTTTTATTAATTTATTTTCATTTATTTTACATACATACAGACCACAGTTTCCCCTCCCTCCTGTCCTCCTGTTTCATCCCACCACCTCCCTTCTACCTCTCTCCCCATCCATTCCTCCTCCATCTCCATTCAGAAAGGGGCAGGTCTACTATGACAGTCAACAAAGCATGGCACATCAAGTTGTGGCAGGACTGAGCTCCTTCCCCTGCCTCAAGGTTGAGCTAGGCAAATCAGCATGGGGAATTGGGTTCCCAAAAGCCAGCTTAAGCACCAGGGACAGGTCCTGATCCCACTGCTGGGAGCCCCACAAACAGACCAAACTACACAACTCTCACACATATGCAGAGGGCCTAGGTCAATCCCATGCAGACTCCCTAGCTGTTGGTTCAGAATCAGTGAGCTCCCATAAGCTCAGTTCAGCTGTCTCTGTGAGTTCCCCTGTCATGATCTTGACTCCCCTGGCTCCTACAATCCTTCTTCCCTCTCTTCAACAGGACTCCCAGAGCTTGGCCAATGCTTGGCTGTGGATCTCTGCATCTGCTTTTATCAGTTACTGGATGAAGGCTCTCTGATGACAATTGGGGTAGTCACAATCTGATTACAGGAGGTGGTCAGTTCAGACACCCTCTCCACTATTGCTAGGAGTCTTAGCTGGGGTCATCCTTGTGGATTCCTTGGAGTTTCCCTGGCACCATGTTTCTCCATAACCCCTAAATGTCCCCTCCATCAAGGTATCTCTTTCATTATTCTCCCCATTCTTCCCACGCTCAGCCAAGGCCAACCCAATCTTATATATTCCCAAACCCCCTTTCCCTCCCCCAGTTTACCCAGGTGGTCTCTTCTACTTCGCCTTTGTAGGGAAATTTATGTGTCTCTCTTTGGGCCCTCTTTGTTACCTAGCTTGTCTGAGGCTGTGGATTGTAGCCTGGTTATCCTTTACTTTACAGATAATATCCACTTATGAGTGAATATAAACCATGTTTGTCTTTCTAGATCTGGGTTTCCTCACTCAAGATGATTTTTTTCTAGTTCCATCCATTCGCTTGCAAATTGCATGATGTCATTGGTTTTTTTGTCACTGAATAAAACCCATTGTGTAAATGTACCACATTTTTTTTATCCATTCTTATGTTAAGGGGTATCTAGATTGTTTCCAGGTTCTGGCTATTACGAATAATGCTGCTGTGAACACAGTTGAGCAAGTATCTTTGTGGTATGATTAAGCATCCTTTGGGTATATGCCCAAGATTGGTATAGCTGGATCTTGAGGTAGATTGATTCCCAATTTTCTGAGAAATTGCCATACTGATTTCCAAAGTGGCTGTACAAGTTTGCACACCCACCAGTAGTGAAGGAATGTTCCCCTTACTTCACATCCTCTCCAACATAGGCTGTCATTAGTGTTTTTTATCTTAGCCTTTCTGACAGGTGTAAGATGGTATCTCAGAGTCATTTTGATTTGAATTTCCAGGATGGCTAAGGATATTGATCAATTTTTTAAGTGTATCTTGGCTATTTAAGATTATTCTGCTGAGAATTCTGTTTAAATATGTATCTCACTTTTAATTGGATTCTTTGGTATTTTGATGTCTAGATTCTTGAGTTCTTCCTATATTTTGGTGTTGGCATAACTGGACGTTGGCATGTAGAGAAATAGATCTATATCTATCATTCTGTACAAAACTCAAGTCTAAGTGGATCAAAGACCTCAACATAAGTCCAGTTATACTGAACCTTACTGAAGAGAAAGGAAGTAGCCTTGAATGCATTGGCACAGGAGACAACTTCCTGAACAGAACACCAGTAGCACAGATACTGAGATCAATAATTAATAAATGGAACCTACTGAAACTGAGAAGCTTCTGTAAGGCAAAGAGCACTGTCAATAACACAAAATGTCAGCCTACAGAATGGAAGAAGATCTTCACCAATCCCACACCTGACAGAGAGCTGATTCCATTTTCTTTATTAAGAAATGAGATCACTTCCTAAGAGAGAAAAGTCAGTGATGGGCTGGGAAAATGGCTCAGCAAGTTAAGTGCTTGCTGCACACAGGTGAAAACCTAAGTTTGGATCCCCAACTCTAATCTAGAAAACTGGTCTTGTGCCTGCCATCCTAGCACTGAGATTCAGAGACAGGTGGATCCTAGAGGTTTGCTGATTAGCCAGTCTAGTCAGTGAGCTCTGGGTTCAGCAAGGTACCTTGTCTAATAACAAGTTGAGAGCCACAGAAGAAGACACCCAACACTAACCTCTGGTCTCCACAGGCACACATATAGCACATGTACCTGCACCCACACACATGCATACAACACAGAGGCAGGGGGAGGAAGGAGGTGAAAGATGAATGACAGATGAAGTGTAGATGATGATAAAAATAAAGACAAACAAACATTACCACACCATCTTCAAAATGGTTTATTTTTAAGTGAATGGTTGGTAGCTGTAAAATTGACATTTATTAACTGTAGTTTTGCAGAGCTAAGATACTATATTTTAAAAACAATTTGAGAAATATGGTGATGTCAGTGTTTGGGGGAACACTAACACTTGAAATATTTGAAGAGCAAAAGCTGGCATGGTGACTAGCATTTTGCTTACTATGAATGGACAGTTATTCACCAAATCATTTCCCTCTCCTCTAAGATAGCCATCTGGTGTTAATTTTCAGGTCTATGATGCAGCCAATAGTTGAGTCTGGACCAAAAGGATGGACAGAGAAGAAGGAATAGCACCCCTCTTTATGGCCCTATCTCCATAATCTTCGTATATGTGCTATTTTCTTTTCTTTCTTCATTGGATAACTGAACGCAGTGAACTCTATCAGTTTACAGGAAGATGGAGCCACAACATGGCTGGAGCCTGCTTCTGAGCCCAGTGTCTGAAGAAGAGACTCTTAGGAGAACCATCTAAGAAAGAATCCACAGACTTTTCTTCTTGTATTAGTGACCTATTAACTTTCGATATGTTAAGCTGATAAGATTTGGGAATGATCTATTAAAAGAGTTTCCCTGTCTTTGCAAATGTGTCTTTTCCCTAATAGTAGTGAACAGCCCTATGCAGATTCTGAGAACTGATAACTGCTTCCTCTGTACTAAATAGTTCAAAGTCATCAATGTCCCAGAGGGCCAACAAATGAAAGGAGTAATGAAGAAATAATTGAATTTGTGAACAATTACATTCATTAAATAATGAGTACATAATTAATTAGGATCCCTGCTTAGAAGCAAGGGATCTGAAAGCCTTCAACGGCATGTTTGGTAGTTCATAAATCTAAAATGGACCCCTATTCCAAGGAAGACACTAGGGTAAATCCATTTGTAGGTGAGAATATTAAGTTCCACCTAGACAGAATCTCTGAGTAGGCTGGGCCTATGTAACCATAAAACATCCCTGTAGAGAACCAAAAGAGAATAGACACTTTTTCCAGTTTTACCTCAATGTTACTTTGTGCTGGAGGCTCACCCCTTTGCCTGCAGGAAAAGGCTGCTATTTCAAGAATAGGGTATTAAAGCCACTGGTCCTAGAAGATTCCATCAAATGAGATAATCTTTGTTATTGATGACCACAAACACTTGTAATAATGGTAGTAAAGAAAATGACATGTGGAACCCGATCTTACAAGGAGGAATCATGTACAGTCTATAACATCACAGACCTAACATTCTTCATCATAGCTTACCTATTCCACAGATATCTTCTGTGTGGAAGTGAGATACTGTTGCTGGGTTCTAATGGCTTCCTTGAGGGAGGGGGTGAGAAGGCACGGTGTCAACAGCACAGACACTGGGAGTCAGTTAAAGACAAATAATGAACTCATTTATTCAATAATGGGGAAGGCCTTATATACCTTCCTCCCAGCACCCAGTGTGCATGGTCATCCATCATTGGCTGGGCATGATCAGGAACTCTGACATCGATCAGGAACGTTGATAGCATCTGTTGCTAGGACCTCAGGCAGACTCCACAAGATCAGGACCTCTGACAGCAACCAGGAACTCTGACAGCACCTGTTACTAGGCGTTCAGGTAGACTCTAGGTTGGCTCATAAGGAAGGGCATTGTGTGCATGCCTTGGCAACTGGTCTGAGCCAATTTCCTAGACCCTATCAGCCTGTCCTACTACAAGATACCTTGCATCTAGGTGGTCAATCACAGGATACCAATGAAGGAGTAAAGAAGATGGGTATCCTCTGTTTCTTCCTGCAATATCTACCACTATGTGGTCACTGTTAGAGCCAGAGATAGGACTCTGAACTTTGCAGTAAGTGATTCAACAACTTTCTGTAACTTATACATCTTCCTACCCAAATAGTCCTCCTTTCCCATCCTCCTCATCTCTGACAACTGAATCTTCACCCAAGCCTCACAATCTCAGGATAGCTGATATGAAGTAAGAGGCTGAAGCTGAGAAGTCTGTTAAATGATGGAGATATCTCAGGTTAGGGAGCGCCATAGACATTATTTCAAACTCTCTTTTGTCATTTACTAGTTCTATTTTTTTGGTTCAAGACATGTGACTTCCTTAAAGGTAGGAACAAACACCAGCCTCCCTGGATCACCATCATTTAAATTGAGTTCTCTGGAAAATAGTAGATAATCATAAATAATGACTTTGTGGGGTGGAGAAAAAGGGATAATTTTTTTTATTAGGTCAGGCATCATGCTTAAGTTCTCTGAAAAAGGGAGAGGAATATGACTGAGATGGCAGGCTACCCTTGGATGAATTCCTGTCTGCACTAACCCAAGAAATTTATCTAGCTCTAGCATAACCTAATCCCAGTGACTTGGAACATGCTTTTACATGTCTTCTCCAAGGTCAGCACATAACTCATTCTTTGGTTTCTAAGTCTTGCCCTCAAAGTGATTTCCTCTAGAGGTCTTCTCTCAAACCTGTCTCTTTACAGGAGTGTGGTACTTTGAATAAAAATGGCCCCCAAAAGGTTCTCATATTTGAATAGTAGGTCCTCAGTTGGTAGAACTATTTGGGAAGGTTTAGGAATTGTGGCCTTATTATGGTAATATTTTATTTGTATTAAAATGTTATTTGTAGGTTAATAAATAAAGTTGCCTGGGGGTCAGAGCTATTAGCAAGCCATAGGAAAGCAGGGCAGTGGTGGCGTACTCTTGTAATCTCAGCACTTGGTAGGCAGAGCTGGGTAAGTCTCTGTGTGTTCAGGGATACAGCCATTATTGGATACACATGCCTTTAATCAATACCAATCATGGAAAACCTGGAGGCCTATACAGACAGGCTGTGAGGAGGCAGTCATGTGGTTGGGTTTACAACCAATGAGAAGGCAGAACAGGAACTCTATATAAAGACTTTAACACAGGGGTAGCTCTGGTTCGGAGAGGTAGGACCACCACAGGAGGAAGGGTAAGGTTTTAGCTCTTAGCTCTGACCTCTTGGCTTTCTTCTTTGCATTGGTTCTGTGTTTCTTATTTAATAAGAAGGTTGGTTACATCTACACCTTATTATAAGGCATGTGTCACTGGGTGCGCTTTGATGTTTCAAAAGCCTATGCTACCACTGGGAACCACACAGGCTAAAGAAGCAGGTGGGTGAACTACAGATCTTCACCTCTCTTTCCTCTCCTCAAAAATCCAGTCCCCTAGTTTCATCTCCAGCTCTGTAGTAAAATATCTGCCGAGGCCTCCCCTTTCTCTCTGACTCTAGTGTATAATACAGATCTTCTCCAACCTTCTTCCCCACACATCCCTTTGTCTCAGCCCCCAACTCTAGCATGCATTCCCTGGGACCCTGACTGCCAAGCCTGCTGGAATTAAGTAGGCCAGTGAAGCAGGTAGGTGAGCTTCAGATCTTCACTCTCCTACTTTTCCTCCAAATCCAAACCCCCAGTACCATCTCCAGCTCTGTAGCAGTCTGCCTCTTGTTAGCCTCTCCTCGCTCTCTGCCCCCAATTCCAGGAAATGAATTCAACAGCATTTTTCACAATTCTTTGTCTCATGATGTCATGACAAGGCTTTTTCCCCGATATTTTTTTATTTTAATTTTATTTTTATATTTATTTATTTATATTCCTTTTTACCTTACAGGTCCTTTGCATCCCTGTGTCTATATCTGTTTCTTTTGCCTTTTCTTGGGCTCTTTTCCTGTTTATTTGTTGTGTCCTATTTTGATTTGTTTGGTTTTGTTTTATCACATCTTATTTTATTATTATTCCCATGATTCCTGTTTGCTTTCTAATGAGAGACAGAAAGGGTGTGAATCTAGATGGGAAGGGAGATGGGGAGAAACTGGGAAGAGTAAACAGAGGGGGGATTGTGTTTAGGATGTATTGTATGAAAAAAATCTATCTTCAGCAAAATAAAAAAGTAAAAAAAGCCATGTTATCCTTAGTGTGTTCTCTGCTTCTTGCTTGAGATTTTACAATGTGATCTCTCATCTGTTCCTGCTGTCATGCCTTTTCTTGGCCCACATGGACTCTACTACTCTGAAACCATATGTCCAATTAAATATTTTCTTTTATAAGTTGCCTTGACCTTGATGTTCTGTCTCAGCAATAGAAAAGTAGCTAATACAAATAGTATTGCCTACTTATCACTTTCTGTCCCATTATCTTGTTTTAATTTGCTTTACAGAAGTGATAGGACACTAACAACATGCCAAAGGAATAATTCCACCTAAGTCTAGTTTGGTAAACCAGTGAGTTTATGAATGTGCGTGGATGAGGAGTTCCTTACAGAGCTCAGATGACTCAAAGGCAGCTGCATAATCCAAAAGTCCCCTGTCAGTCTAGGTAATGACTCATGAAAGCTGCATCCCTAGAACTCCTTGTGACTTGCAGGGAGCTGAAGCTGGTTGAAGAGCCTTTCTTCCTTACATAACCATGGGGAAGGTCCTCATGGAGCTTGTTAAACTTTAGGAGCTTCCGGAGTTCAGTAGGTTTTGTGTTTCTTAAGTATTATAATCCTCCCTCTTCCCTCTAAATAGTGCAATTGGCTTGGCTGAAATGAAAATAGTCTAAAGAGACACATCTGTCTCTCAATCTATCAGACTTTTGAAACAACGAACCACAAAGAAATGGAAACTGTATTCACACATCTCATGCTGGGAGAAGAAAATGACCCTTGCTAGAAGGGAAACTTGTGTTTGGAAAGAGGTTTCTAACAATTCTAACTTGTCCTTATAGGACAGGCTTATGACCCAGCCCTGGCTCTCCCACCCTCCCCCAACACAATGTTGAGTCCATGGTGGGTAGAACCACACCTTGATGGGGACTGCTTAGATATGCAAATATTTGGTCTTGTTTTTAAACTTCATCTCACTTTCACACCCTGAAAACAATTTTGGGGGTAAATCTCTTTGTCCCTTTTCCCAATATGGCCGTGTTGAATAAATTTCCTTTTTCTTCCTTCCACTATTAATTTCACTCCTTTAATTGGTGACTGGAGAATGAATGTCCAAAGCTGGTTTCAAGCACAGCCTGGGAAACCCAAGTTGAATAACAGGAGGGGATGTTTCTATATGGAGGGCATGGCTAGGCTATGCGACATATGTAAACACTGGAGAGACCCCAATGGAGGGTAGATTGTAAGAGATCAGACCCAATAAGAGAAGTGGAGATTATGAAGAAGAACTTGGAACCAACCCCAGAGAGTAGAAGGAGAAAGTGACATGAGCTCTGGGGACAGGAACATTTGTAGGAAAATGAGACCAGGAATGAAGAAATACCATGAGTAAGATCAAAAGCCTTCTGATTCCCAAAACTCTGTGTCACTTTAGAACCAAAGTTTTGGGGGAAGGGATAAGAGACTCCCTCTCATGCTAGAAATTGACATTCAGTACCTGATGGGAATGGATCTTGGAAAGTAGTAACAACAAATATGTCTTATGGGAGCAGCAATGATACATCTCTTAAGAGCTTTTAAGACCAGCGGGATCATGGGAAGATTGAGATGTGCAGAAACTGAGCAACACTGAGGTGAGAGACACAGTTATAGTTGGGGTAATAACACCAACTGCACCTGTATGTCTTGAGACCTTTTTTGTTGCTTTTGGGGGTTTTGGGTTTGTTTTTTAGTTTTTGTTTTGTTTGTCTGAGAGCCACAGCAATCAGAGGATAAGCCTGATAAATGGGCACCAGAAAGGTTGCCCTGAGGACCCTTTAGGCACCTGAGAAGGGGAAATTTGCAAGGTACTGAAGTTTCTGCATAAGCAGATGGAAGCTGTGAGAAAAGGGAATCTAACAGTGAGAGTAATAGAATCATATTTGTCCTTACAAGCTGGTAGAAAAGGGAATATTCGAGTGGATTTATAGCCACCAACAAGACTAAGCTCCTGTGACTGCTGCATTGCCAGACTGGAAACCATGATTAACAAGTTCTCCTACACCCATGGCGCCAATCCCGGAGGTTCAAATTCATTTGGAAAAGGTCTTAGAGCTCATACAACATTTTCTGCCCTGAGAAAAAGAATCAACACATTCTAATGAGAGTCTAAAAAATTAAGGCAGTTTCAACTTTTGAGGCAAATGCAGACATTTAATTCTCTATTAGGTGCAGTTCAGTTTTATTAAACTGAAAACAATTTGAAGGAAAAGTCAATAAAATTGGAATTTTTCTTAAATTAATGAAGAGCACTTATTACTCCTTACCAGATACGCAGCTTTGTTAATGAATTGTTTTCAGGATGACAGACATTTAGCAAGGCTATGCAGCCGCAAAATTAGAAAAAGATGTGAGATAGAATATATCATAATGGAATGAATGTATTGGACTGAAATTTTATCTTATTAAGAAAAGGTGTCTGTAAGAAAGAAAGCCTATCACATCTCCATTACAAAAGTATAGAAAAACAACTGAAGTTCTAAGCCAGGAGGAAGTAAACTTACTCTATAAAGGACTAACAGCAAATATTTTCAGCTGTGTGGTCCATATACACTCTGTTGTAAATACTCCATTCTATTAATGTAACACAAAATTAGTCACAGACAAAATAGGGTCAAATGGATGTGGCTGTATTCCAGCATATCTTTCCTTACTAATGCTGAAATGTGAATATCATTATATATATATACATATATATATGTATATATATATAAAACAAAATATTGCTCTCATTTTATTTTATTATCAGTTAAATCTATAAAAGTCATCATTAGCTCTTGAATCATATAGAAAAAGATGGCAGGGATGGGTAGATGGCTCTGTGCACAAAAGCTCCAGAAGCATGAGGTCCAGAGTTTAGAGTCTCTGAGCTCATGTAAAAGCCAGGCAGGCATGGCATTGCTTGTGATCCCAAAACTCAGGAGGCAGAGACAGGATCTCCGAGGCAAACTGCCTAGCTATACTGGCCAGAATGGGCAAGCTCTAGGTTTGGCAACAGACCCTATCTCAATAAATATTGTGGAGAGTGCTCAAGAAAGACACCTAGTGTCAACTTGGGCCCTCTGCACACATGGATGGGCACACATACACACACATACACACACATGTACTGGCACCTATATGAACACGCACACACAGCCACAAAATCACAAAAGTAGGTAACAAATCAAACTTGGCTAGTATAGGCTTCAGTTTGTTCATTCATGTTCAAAATGATGACCTGCTGCTGATGATCTCCAAAGAAAACATTGCAGACTTTCTCGTAGTCACACAATGTAGGCAGCTATTTACACCAGTCAGTCTGTTTCCTGTTAATGTTAATCTCAAAGTCTATTTTGAAAACTAATATGATGATGTGTGGATTCCTTCTAACCATCCTCTCATCTGCCTTTCAACTTCTACCCCAAAGCTCTTGGGTTTAATTTACTTACAAGCTGTTTCCTCTTTTCCTAGAGTACAGTTACTCCCAATGGTGTCTTTATCGGATGCTCTACATTACACATTAAGGTGCAATCAATAGCATTGATGGAGAGAGCCATTCTGAATTATAGAGATGAAAGAAATTACCTTTTGCTTTGGAAGAGTCAATTTGCCCTGATCAGGCTCTCCTGATAAGAACAGTAGCAAACACTTCTGGCTCTTTGTTACTTCTCCTTCCCCACTTTGTTGCATTTAGTGTGCTGACATGGATTACTAGGGCAACAATGAAGTTATGGAGCAGAAAAGATGACTTTCATGTTCATTCCCCAGATAACCACAGATACGATTTCTCCAAAATGAACTGCTTCCTCCACAATACTAGTAGGTGAAAGAGAGAGAGAAGAGAGAGGTGGGGGAGGGGAGAGAGGGAGAGGGAATTCTGCTGCAACATTCATGACAGCACTGAGCTTTTCCTCAGGTCAAGGTCTGAGCTTGACATATCTTGTGTGTCAATGGCCTGATTATAATTCCTGAGGATATATTTCCTGATTTATGCATTGTATGTTCACTGTGGAGTTGTGGGAGCTTGGAGTCCATCCCTAAAGAAAACAGGCTAAGTTCCCCTCCTTTGCATTGTGTACAGTCTTAATGAGCAAAGTGATTACACAAGTGACATAACAGTTTAAGCAATTGGGTAATATATTAAAAAGTGACAGGCTGTATAGAGTAAAGACTAAAGCAAATTAGGGTGAGAATCCCAAGTTCTGGTGCTGGTGTTTCTAGTTTTAAATATGATAGTGAAGTTAGGCTTGGGGAGAAGTTGGCACTTGAGCAAAGGCTTCAAGAAGGGGAAGAGTTTGATATGTTGATATCTCAGTGAAGAGCATTCAGGCAAAGGAACAGCCAATTTAAAGACTGATAGAAATGTATGTGTTACCCTTTAGGATCAATCTTCTTAGTAAACAAGTTTAACCTAGAGTTACTTTTTTTAAATTACTACTACCTCTACCTTCCTCAAACAAAATAGCAAAACCGGTTTCTTTGACTACATCCTCTTTGCTCATTATCCAATTCATTCACACCATAGGAAAGATTTCTGGCTCGAAGTTTAATTGGCTTCTAAAATGGCCTCTCTTCTCCTGTGATGATAGGTAGCATACAGAAGAAGTTAAGCTCTGAAAATTGGATAATTAGACATTTAAATCCAAGCTGGGAGTGGTGGCACATACCTGTAATCTCAGCACTTGGAAAGTAGAGACAGGAGGATCTGAAGTTTAAGGTCAGCAGCTACATAGTGAATTTGAGATCACCTTGGGCTATATGAGACCTTGTCTTAAAAGAAAACGTTTTTTAAAAATGTAATAAGACTTAAATCCTAATTCAACATATTAAAATAAATGTGGCTTTGACCAAGATTGCTTCAATTACCTGAATTGAAAAGAGAGAACATGAAGATTAAATAGAGTGCTCAGCAGAGTGCTGCATGTAAAACAGTATGGGGTCAGACACAGTTTCTATTATCACTTTTGTACTTTCTACCTAGATGGAAGTGACTTAGCTGATTTGTACAGAGCTTCATAAGGGGAATTTTATTACCCAAGTTTGTACCTTGAGGTTTGTCCATATAAATGTATCCCAAGTGGAATAAAATAGTCATCTAGGTGTCTTTCCTACTACTTATGGACTTGAATATGCCAACAATGATGCTGCTGTTATCCGTAATGTCTCTGATGAGCCATTCATGTGAAGGTTTTCTTTTCTAGAGCACAATAGCTTGCTATTTACATCAATGTATACGCAAGGAAAGAATAACCAAACTGCCTAATTAGTTTAAAAGGGAAAAGAAAAACTTTATACAAATCATTTCTCAGCTTCTCATTTTATAGAACTTTAAAATGGCATGATCAAGATCTCATCCTGAGAAAATTACACGAGATAAGAATTACCCTATCCATAGAGAAAGGATAAGGCTTGGAAATGCTGTACAATAAGTGTGGTAAAGTCTAATGAGAATCTGTTCTAATGTGGTGAAAACCAAAAAATAAGACCTATCTACCATGGTGACAGCTGCAGGAAGAGGAGTAAAAACTTACTGTGTCTTATAAATAAATAAGATGACTTGAAGTACTAGGCATAATGATAAGCCCATGTCTCTGAGAGTGTTATTTAATCAAGCAAACAATAACAAAACTCCAGTCAGGACCCAGTCTCACATTGTTAGCAATTCCTACTAAGAGGGAAGGAAGGGGGCCGGGTAATGACTAGACTAAGATAAATTAGTGTTTTCACTTCTAGTGAGCCTTCCCACACACATTAGTGTCGGCAGCATCCACAGACTTGTCTCTCTCTGGACTTTTAAAAATGGAATGACCAAGCACAGGAAAACATTTTCTTTTCATCTTGTATACAACAGGCTAACTGGATTACATGAACAGAAACAAATAACCTCCCTGAAAAGATGCTTGAACATTCCAAAACAAAAGCCGCAATCCATGATATCAATGACTTCTCTCCAAAGCTGGGTGTTCCCCCACGGTAACAGGAAGAGTGGGGAAACTGTCTCACCACAGACAAATGGTCCAGATTTCCAGAATTTTCCAGTTTGTCAGCATGATCTTGGGCAATTTACTGAATTTTCTGCATTTTTGCCCTCAACTGTGAAATGGAGATTGGTGCTGTCTTATAATGACAATCTGGCAAAGATGACTTAGAAAGTATACCCTTAGAATCCTTTGTAATTTCCACAAAGGATTCTGACTCAGGCCACCACAGGCAAAATAAACTCAGCAAAAATAGCAAATCACAGGACAGGGAGATAACGACTCATCTGGTAAAGCATGAGGACCCGAGTTTGGATCCCCAGAGCCCATGTGAAAAAACAGGCATGATTATGCGTACATGTAACCCTAGCACAAGAAGAGAGAGAGTGGAGACAGGTATATCCTGGAGCTTTCTGGTCAGTCAGTGTAGCCAGTGTGTGAGCACTGGATTCAGTGAAAGACCATGTCTCAAACTATAAGGTGGAAAATGGTCTAGGAAGATACCTGATGTTCATCTCTGGTTTCCACAGGCAGACGTGTGTACAGCCACATATACATGCGCGCATGCACACACTACACTACACTACACTACACACATGTGCGTGTGTGTGTACACACACACACACACACACACACACACACACACACACACACACACACAAAGTACAATAATCCTAAGAACATAGTTTCAAGGAAAATCCTTATAAACTCCTTAATATTCGTCCATGGGACTAAATCAGTGTTTCTAAGACCTCCCAAGGAAACAAGTCCTTAGTAAAAGTATTTAGGTTGTAACTTATTGGAGACTATCCAAGTCACTTAAATAGAAAATTGTTGTGATACAAATTATCTGTTCTGCAAGACAACTAGGGTGTTGTGACAAAGGAAGTTTCCCCTTCAAGTTCCCTCCAGTGAGGCTAGCCTTCTTGCCCACAGGTTAAAACTAAGAAATGCAATGACTTTGGTAGTTTTTTCTTTTAGGTAATAGAGAGTGTGTGGTCACATTAAATCTCAGATCACAGTCCCCAATCAGTATGCAGTCCAATATAATAATGAACCCTTCACTCTTCATTTGAAAGTTCTTGCCCAGCTCCCCTGGGTCTGACTGCTATAGGATAAAACAAAAGACAGTGCCTGTCTGGACTTCTTCTGCAAGTGAAGATTTTCCCCAGCACTCTGAATTCCTTGATGAGGCTGAGGAAAGGTTTAAGGGGGTTTCATTCTTTGCAAATGCTACGTGATGGGCTGCCTCACAGCCTCATTTGGAACTGAATCCCATAGTTGATGTTATTGATCTCATGGGTCCCTTGGTCAGGGTCACATGATCACCAACACCTTTCTTCATTTCTGGAGAATTACTCTTAACAACTACAATGGCCTTAGAGGAGGTGTCCAGCATTTAACTCCTCCAGCCACAGTTCTCCAGGACTGTCTAACACTTGGAAATAAATGTTCTTCTGTTGTCATGACATGGCAGATTCTGGAGTACATTTTATGCTTCACATCTCCCCAAAGCTTCGAGCCCAGGCTAACCTGTCCCTGAATCCCTCCTATTTCACCTCACTCTTTCTTTCTCTCATTTTTCCACTTTGTTACAGATTCTCTGGAAGTGCTTTCTTCTGTTTTATTTGTGTGTGTGTGTGTGTGTGTGTGTGTGTGTGTGTGTGTGTGTGTGTGTGTGTGTTGTGAGTGTGATATATGCACGTGTGTATGCAGGTTCAAGTACCTGTGCCTGTAAATATAGAGTCCAGAGACAGACATTGAGTCCCTCTTCTATCTCTCTCTGACTTACTCATTTTGGACACCGTCTCTTCCAGAACTTGGAGCTCTTGCTTTTTGGCTAGGCTAGAAGCCAACCAGCCCCACTCATCCTCTTGTCTCCACCCATATCAGTGCTGGGTCACAGGTGTCAATGGAACTATTGTTGCCTTATTACGTGGGTGCTGGGATCTGAACTCAGCCCTCATGATTACACAGCATGCACTTTTAACCAACCCAAAATCATTCTCTTAATAGAGTATTTGTACAAATAACAACAAAAACAAGAAGAAAACACTGTCTCTATGTATAATTACAGGGCACCCAGTTTCACACAGTTACTTTTTATACATTAGTTCCCCATTCCAAAATTTTATTTAGTGCCTTTTCACACCAGAAGCTGATCAATAGATATTATCCTAGTCTTCCTCCATCAGAATAATAAGAAATCACCTGAAGGCTTTTTAATAATCAATATTGCATTGGCTCAAAAAGGAAACTTCCAACTCTATAACCACGTATACATCTCTCTATTTTTGTCTTTTGTCTCTGATTGCTTTCTGCTGTGAAAGAGAGATGAGTATGCTTCCCCCCTTTGAAAATCATATATTTGAGTGTCCAACATCTAACCCTGAATACTAGTATTTTCCAGTAAATCAGAAAAGAGGATTATCTGTCACCTCCATGAGGAAAAAGAAAATCAAGCCAAGATGCACAAACAGAAAAAAAAATCAATTTTCTCCAGGTCACTCACCTACATCAGTCCTTCAGAAAAGAAACAAAGCAAAAAAATTTGCTTTGTTCTTTCAGGCAATCTGGCCCAAAAGGAAGCAGACAGGGAAGGATGAACTCCAAGTAATCTCTAGTTAAAAAAAGCTTTCTTGTGAGTAAATAATGTGCATTAAAAGGTCACTCGTGACTCTTCTCACTTAGTCCTGACATCAAAAAATGTTAGATTGCCATGAAGAGCATCCTGTCCTCATATGAATTCTAGCTCACAGAAAGGCAACATTAATCAGGACAACGTAGAGGGGCAAGGGCAGTCTTAAATGCCTCTCACCACCAACCATAATTTTAGAAAAGATAAAGTGAGAAAGAAAGTTCTCTAAACCACTCCAGGTCAGTGCTCATCAACAATTTTTTTGGAAATTACCAGAGAGCAAATAGCCTAGGGATTGCAAGCTACCTGGTCTCTATCAAAGCTACTCAACTATGCCATTGTAGCTTGAGAGCAACCACTGACAATAATTAAAAGAATGAGAACATATGCTTTCCAAAAAAGTATTACAGACACAGAAAATTGAATTCTGTACAATTGTTATATAGCCCAAAATAAGTCTTCTTTTGATTTCTTAACTATTGAGAAATGTGAAAATATTCCTAGCTCATGGGCATTATAAAAAAAGAGGAAGTGGACTAGATATGGGCTATGGTTTGATTAATCCTGATTGCTCTTAGATTATAAGCTACAGTAGTCTAGTTCATTCAGGACTGGATATTGATTAGTGAACTGAAAAAGTTAGAGAAAGGAATTATAATGCAAGAATATTTATCTTAACAAACTACTTTAAAGTACAAGCACACACACACACACACACACACACACACACACACACACACACACACACACAGTTTTTTTCTCCTGCATGACATCATGACTTTTATTTTACCTGAAGCCTACCAATTGCAACTCAAATGGCCTCCTTTAGCATTTTGACTTAAGTTCCTTGCCAAATGAGGATAGAAGCTACATGGAAATTCATTCAAAATGAAGAATGTTTCTAGCTTTTACAAATCTCCCTAATCTTTTATGGTTGTGCCACCCACACTTTTTGACAGTAATTTTTAAATAACTTGCCATTATAAGGGTTTTTCCAAAACAGCCAACTCTGCATTTTTTCCTTATTATACTATGTAGACCAGTGGTTCTCAACCTTCCTAAAGCTGCAACACTTTAGTAAAGTTCCTCATGTTATGATGACCCCCTCATCACAAATTTATTTTCGTTGCTACTTCATAAATGTAATTTTGCTACTGTTATGAATTGTAATGTATATATCTGATAAGCAGGATATTTGATATGCAACCCGCAAAGGAGTCCTAAGCCACAGGTTGAGAACTGCTGATGTAGAGACTATGACGAAGAGAAGAAGCATAGGCAGCTAAAAGCTAGTGTCTTGAACACTTGATAAGCATAAAAATCAATGGTTGAGATAAGTGTGTGTGTGTGTGTGTGTGTGTGTGTGTGTGTGTGTGCGCGTGTGTGTATGTGTGTGTGTTTATGCCTATACATGCATATGTATTGTTAAGGGCTTACAATAGAAGCAGTCTATTAGGCATTGGGCATGCAGTGGGCACTGGACATCAGTGAATACTTTATATAGAAGACAGTATCAGTGAACCTAGCAAGCAGTCGAGCAGCAAAGTGTATCCTACTTTCTGATCATGTTTATTTAAGTTTCATCTGAGGAATGAAGATGGTGCAATAACTTTAAATATTTTCATTTAAAGTAGCTTGTTAGTGGAATTACATTTCCCATGATCTACAGCATGCCTAGCTTCCTGTAAAAGACATACCTGTTATTGCTTTCCTTAATAGAGATATAAGATACATTTTGATGTTTGGCCATGATCTAGGAGAGACATGGCACTCATGGTAGGCTCAGCTTGAATAGCAGTGGGAATGGATTTTCTAGATGGAAACTAGTATAGCTGTTTGGAGAACATTATTGTGATTAGAGTATAGTCATCATTAAAGCATAGTCAAAATATAGTGAAATGAGGCAAAGGCAGGGAAGAAGAGAAACAAGAGTGGTCCCAATGAAAGAACTGCCACACTTTCCAAAACAAATGAATTATTCCTCTAGCACTTAGATTTGAATGCTTTCATCTTCTCCAATGAGTACACTACACATTTAAAAAAAACCTGATTCACACATTTGAAATGAATATATATCTTCCTAGATCTCTGCAGTAAAAGAATTACTTTCTCTATAGTTAATATTTGCTCTCTTCTCATGAAGCAAAAGTACATTTATCCTTCATTTCATGGCATTTTACATATTTCTACTGAAACTTAAGTGCTACTCAACAGATGCTATGCTAAGTCTTACCTGAAAGGATCATTCTGTTCATATTGTCTTTAACACTGATGGAACCTGAGGTGCCCACCAAGACAATGATCAAAACTTTAGCACACGTACCTCTAAACAGACCTCAATTCTCATATGACTTTTTTAAGTCTTTGTAGTTTCAATTGTAGCATTATTCTGTTGTAATACTTTCAATAAATACATATTATAATACCCATCAAGCTATATTAAAACCTTTAGATCCAGCTGGATGTGGGAAAGAAGAGAGAGGCAAAATGCCCTCATTTGATCTTATAATGCTTGTTGTAGTTATTTTTCTGGTTTCAGTAACAGAATATACTAACACAAGAAATTTAAGGAAGGAAGAGTTTATTTTGGCTTACCATTTGAGGATACAGTCCTTCATGGCAGTGCAAACAGGGTGACAGGAGCTTGAGAGCAGCTGGTCACATTGCACCTGAAGTCTGGAAGCAATAAATGTTTGGGTTTAGCTGGCTTTCTTATTTTTTCTTTCTCTTATTATTTGAAATTATACTATAATTACTAAATTTCTCCCTTTCCCTTCCTTCTTCCAAACCCTTCCATATAATCCTCCTTGTTCTATTTCAAATTCATGCTCTCTTTTTTCATTAATTGTTGTTACACACACATATCTATATGTGCATTCATATATATTCCTAAATATAATATGCTAAGTCTGTATAATGTCACTTGTAAGTTGCTTTCAGGGCTGACCATTTGGTATTGGATAATCAACTGGTGTACTCTTTCCTATGGAAATCATTTCTCCCACTCTCAGTATTCTTTAGTTACCTGTAATTGCTTGTGTAGGGTTGAGGTCTGTGGTTTTTTTTCCCATCCACTTTGGTATGTCTATTGTTATCCTTGTTCAGTTTATATTTAAGTAGTCATATTGGTGAGACTTTATGGGTGTAGCTTCTGACATTATTAGGAGATACACTCTCACAACAAACTCCCTGATCATTTGGTTCTTGACAGCCTTTCCACCCTGACTTTCAAAATGTTCCCTGAGCCTTAGGTGCAAGAGTTGTTTTGTAGATGCACCCACTGGTACTGTGTTCCACAAGTCTGCATTTTGACTCGTTGTGGTTTTCTATTTACGGTCTCCATGCGTTGAGAGAATCTTCCTGACAACTACAGACCCTGTACAGGTCTGAGCTAGGTCCTCTGCATATATGTTGTGGTTCTGTAGCTTAATGTTCTCGTGGGGCTCCTAATAGTAGAAGTGGTGTGTGTGTGTGTGTGTGTGTGTGTGTGTGTGTGTGTGTGTGTGTGTGTGTGTGTGTGTGTGTGTATTGAGAGAGTGTCTGTCACTTTTGCCTGCTCTTGGGACCCTTTTCCTTCTACAGGGTTGTCTTGTCCAGCCTTGGGGATAAAGGGATGTACCTGGTCTTATTGTGTCTTGTGCTGTGTTTGGTTGATGCCCCTGTGGAGACTGCTTTGCTCTTTTTTTGAAGAGAAATAGAGGAGGAGTTGATCTGGGGGTGAGGGGAGGTGGAGTGAGGGACTGGGAGGAGTGGACAGATGGGAAACTGCAGTCAGGATGTAACATATCAGAGAAGAATTTTTTTTAATTAGAAAGAAAGAGAAGAAGGAAGGAAGGAAGGAAGGAAGGAAGGAAGGAAGGAAGGAAGGAAAGAAGGAAGGATAAGCTTTCTTGATGAGGGGTGAGTAGGACAAATATTTAGAGTGTAGTTAAAGATTATTTAGTAAAATAATGGATGTAGGTTCTCATCCAAAGAGACATGGATAGTTGTGTTTAGCTAACTTTCTTATTTTTATTCAGTGTGGAACCCTAGCCCAGGAAATGGTGCCACTCACATATATGGTTGGTCTTCCCATCTCACTTAACATAATTTAGAGAATGCTTTGCAGATATGCCCATAAACTAACCTAATCCAGATAACCCACCACAGGTATACCCAGAGGCTTGTCCCTTCAATGATTCTAGATCCTGTCAAGTTGACAATCAATATTAGTGATGACAAATACATTCAACAACTTTCATACACTGTGAACTTCAGAGATATTTAAAACTATGTTCTGAGACATGCAAAGTCCTCTTCATTGTTTCCCTTCTGATCTAGTCCATGCTGAGTGCCTTTGAATGGAAGATACACCAACATTCTATTGGAATAATTCTCTTGACACTCTCAAAGCAGGTTGCTTGCGTTCTCTTCCAGCCTCAAACACATTTTACTCAAATATGTTTTATCACAAACTGATAATTTAGGTCACCTCCACAGAGTTCTCTGTTTGCTCTGGAAACAATGAAGCTTTTTTTGGTTCATTGTTTAGCTTGGACAGTTCTGACCTAAGTGTTTTTTATCTTTCTTCATTAGGCTCCGTCCCTCCTAATATCAGGATTCAAACAATTCAAATTCCACTGCTGCTTTCCTTCATGGCTCTTGAGTAGGATGAGATTAGAATACAGTCCCTTCCAATGCCTGCAGTAAAGGGGACGAGGGCCCTCACCACCATGATAGAGCTCTCTAAAGAAATGTTTGCAGCCATCATTGCAAAGTCCTTTCTCTGGTCTTTTTATATAGCCTTGATATTCTGAAAGTATGCAGAGTCCTGGAACAAGATCTTGGGAGGAAAAGGAATCTTATATCCATTTATTTTCAAATCACTTATGGTGATTTGGCTGACTCATTTCAGAGTCACATATCTATCATAATTTCTTGTCTAGCTTGAAACTTCAGTCTTAAAATAATTATACATAGAAAATTCTATCAACAAGAAAATCATTGAAAACATTAGAATGTATAGACTCTTTTATCATTCTAAAGTACATTTTTCATAACAAAATGAAATTAGTTTCTTATTTTTTTCAATTAGCAATACATTTGGAGCCTCTTTCCATGCCGATAGGTGTCCACATACACATAAACCCTGACATGTGATATTTTTAGTAATATGTTCCATGATTAGATGGCACAATGAGAAGTTATCCACATAGACTCACCAATATTTACTCAATTCTTTCTTGACACTGACATGGACTTTTTCTTCTATTATAATAAGTGATCCAGTGTAAAACATGTATTTATATACTATATATACTATATTATTCAATTATTTAAATATTTATTGATCACCCATTATACTGACATGGGAAAGAGCTACATTCTAATCCCATCCTACTCAGGAAGTCATAAAAGAAAGCACCACTCAAATTTGAATTGTGTGGCTCCTGCTGTTGGGAGGAATGAAGCCTGACAAAGAAAGCTACACAAGACTGAAGTCATAACTGTTCAAGAAATGAAAGAACAGAAAATGTGTGGTGATTTGCTTGCACAAATTCCTAAATGGGAAATCATACAGCTCAAATGTATGCTTAGTTTAATGTATTTGTCCTATGTTTCTAAATTGTTCTACAGATATATATGAATGTGAGAGGGTGTGCATTTAATTTTGCTATTCTAGAAGGAAAATACTTTTTTCTGAAAATTTCTTCATTAATTAGGGGAAACCATGAACTATAATTAACATGAATCACAAATGTATTTAACTCCAACAAATTATTGAATTTGCTTTATTTTACTCTAATTTTATATTTACAGAAAAGTAACAAAAATAGCACATATGGAATCCCTTTATATATCTTATCTCTTTTCCAAATCTTTATATCTTACCTAGACACAGCGTGATTATCAAGATGGTGAAACTGACACCATACGACTACTAACTAAACATCCACGCTTACTCAAATTTTACCATTTTCCCCTTATTTCTTTTTCCATTCAAGTACCTTATCTAATATCCTATTTTGTGGAACTAGAGAGATGCACCAGAGGCTAAGAGCATTGTACTGCTCTTGTAAAAGAAATGAGTTTGATTTTCAGCACTCATGTCTGGCTGCTCATGGTCATCCCTAACTCTGGTTCCAGAGTGATTTGACACCTCTGGCCCCCTCAAACACCTGTACTCTTGTTCACATAAACACACAGAAACGTGCACACATGTATATAACTAAAATTAAAAATAAATCTTTAATAAGGAAAAAAGATCCTCCTTTGTGTACCCTGAATTCTTCCATCTATAACAATTTTTAATGTTTCCATCATTTATGACCTTGGCTTTTTGGAAAAGGACTGATTGGTTATTTTCTACAAATCTCCTTTAATATGAGTTTGTCTGACATTCCTAACAACTGGAATGAAGATATGTATTTTTGAAAGAATGTATGCCAATGGACTAATAATATCAATGTGTGTTATTGTTAGTAGTATGTACCATGGGTAGATATAAATGTCATTTTAATGCAACAGGATAATACAAATAGCATTTTTAGGGTGTCAGCCATATACTAAGCCTAATGACTTTTCTATTTCCGTAATCTTTCTAAAGAGTTTGCAAAATAAATCTCGTTTTGTTTATTTTATTGAATATCTAAAAATATGGAGCTCACCCAAAGTCATAAATGATCTGTCTGATTCCAAAATTAGGGCCTTTTCCAATTCAGGATAAGCATTTCTATGATGTGATAAATCATTAAATCAAACTCAGGTACATGTGAATGGAAGTTGTTATTTTTTTAAGAGTTTGATTTTCAGTTTTGTCTTCTACATGGTAGAAGTTTACAGATACGCATCGCAAGGCAGAGTCTTTTATTGTGTATTAACAAAATAAAAGATCACCAATTTTTAAAAAAGTATTCCTCTATCTTACATAGAATCACAGTCTTTAGCCTTTCCTCTATATTGATTTGTGAAAATGGAAGTGTTAAGCAGGCATTATGCTTCGGGTGTTCTACCCTGGAAAGCAAACTATCCAATGCTCATTCAGCTTGATGCAAGGTGTGTGATATCTTTTGTTTGAAGGCTATTATAACACAGAGCACAAAAAATGCATAAAATAATCTCCTATCTTGAAAAAATAATTTCCAACAATTAATGCATATGATTCTACAGTGCCATCTAAAAGGTTGACACTTCAATCTAATGTGGTGGCTGATAATGAAATAAGAAAACAGAAAGTTCAACCTCTGAAGAGGAAACACAATGAGATAACGCATGGAAAGTGTTCAGCATTGTGCCTGGTACACAGTGAACACTCCATAAATCTTACCCCTTTCTGCTGCTCAAGCTGTCTGAGGTGTCACTGTTGTTTAACCTGGGGAAGAGAATATGTGGCTGCCTCATCCCCTGCTCTGTGAGACAGAAAATCACACTGCTATAAATTTAGAAAGGAAGATGGCTGGTCTCTGGCCAGGTTGGCAGCTCTTTGTCTTCTGTAAGTGTTCTTGTGCTGTTCTACTGCGGTATAATCTAAAAGCACCATTATGAACCCATTTGGGAGCAAGGCTGAAAGCTAAATCAAGGCAATGTGGCAGGGAGTCAGCTAACAGTGTACAATCACTTTTTCAGTCCCTTCCCTTTGGGCTTCCCATCTGAGAAAGGAGCTTCAGAGTTGAAGTAATTATAGTGGCCCTGGCTGGAAGGCAGACTTCTTCAGGGTTGGCACTGTTGTTACTTGGGGCCTGTATATCATAGGATATTTAGAAGCATCCCAGCCTCTGTTCCACTCCAGTTGGGACAACCAACAAATATCTCCAGACAATCCCAAGTATCTCCTGGAGACGTACGTTACTCTCACTGAAAGCCACTGCTAAAAGGTAGTCAAACACTCAAATGACCATTGATTAAAAATGGAAACACGGGAGTTAGAAAACACACTTACTGGGCAATAAGTGCTATAAAAGATGTTACCATGTGTGTTTCATGTGTTTCCACAACAGATCTTTAAGGTTGTTTTTATTCTCTAGTCAAGGAAGGGAAATCCAAGTTTCATAATGGATAACCTACCCAGTCTCACATAATTGTTCTGCTGTGGGGTGTTCTGAGTCTTGACAATAAAACCCCTGCTTGTCCCAGCATGGCCATGTGATCCTTGCTTCAAATAGAAGGCCTAGCCTGGGGAACTTTCTTCTGCCTAGGAAGGACAGAATACATTTACCAAATACAGATGGTTGGTAAATTGGTGTGTTTTGGAACTAACGTCACCAATCTTGATTCAACTCCCTGAAGCTTCAGCATGGCATTTCTCCCTTAGCAATTAATTTCCTGTTAGGTTTTGCCCATAGGAGGCCCTAGACGAACACTGGCATGCAAGAGAGAGCAAAGAGACTTCCTTATCCTGGTGTGCTCTTGTACCTGCCACAAAGGCTGATTCAGACACTGCTATGTCTTAGTGCCTAGATTTCTAAAAATAGAAGCCAGCACCTAAGTATCATTGTCACACACACACACACACACACACACACACACACACACACACACACACACACACACACAGCTGCATTCTCCCACAGGACCAGCCAGCCACCTGGTAGCAGGTTAATTACACTGAATCCCTTCTGTCACCAACAGAGAAGTGTTCTTTCTTCACTTGAGTAGACATGTTTCCTAGATATTGATTTGCTTTCTCTGCAGATAATGTTTCTGTTATCACTACCATCTGTGCACACTGAATGCTTTTTTTCCTATCATCATGTCCCACATATCATTGTGTTTCTTGCCCAATGCTCAGTACATAAGGAGAGAGATGTGGCAATGGGTGTATTCTCCTGGAATTCCTTGAGCTTATCTTTTGTAGTAATGGAGAACGAACCTAGGGTTTTGTGCATGGTGGGAACAGGCTCTACCACTGATCTCCACATCCAAGCCAGAGTTCATTGATCTTAACTATACACTCCATCACCTGAAAGCATCACCTTTTAGGAAAAGGAAAGTTCAAATACAGGTTTAATGAAGATCAGTTGAGAGATACGAACAAAAATGCAACAAGTAGAAAAGACTGGATAAGCCAACAATATCTGTGTCTAACTCCCATAGATAGCACTTGGGTCCAGAAACCTGTATATGCAAATGAAAGTGGCTCCTCTCACCAACCTAATATCCTACTCACAGAAGTTTTGCTTTTAAAACCTATTACTTAGTTTCTGTCAATTTGGGGGCCTTAGCTCCAAGTAAAGCACACAACCATGTTTTCATTGAATTGGAAGTTAAGACTATCACTGGCCAATTGATTTTTATTTTTGAGGCTCCTGATGCTCTAATCCAAAGGCAAAGAATAAAGTAGCAAAGTCCTTATTGAATGACTGACACAAATTACCAAGAGGAGGTTGAGATACTACTACTCAATAACATCAGGATAGACTCCAGCTAAAATCTATGGAATTTTTTGAGAATCCATCTAGTGCTATGCCTGAGAATAAAAGTTAATTGTAAGATCCTCCCCAAAATAAATGAACAACAGCAAACGGTAGGATCATCCAACTTGATAAAATAACACAATCCATTTGGTTCAGAAAAAGAGAATATGTAATGGTGATTGGAAGAAGAGAACTAAGTTATTTTTAAAAAATCCATTCAGTAGTAGCACTGTGAAGGGTTGGAGGAGATCAGCTGGAGAAATGAAGTCTTCACTTACATTTTCCTTCTTGCCTCTAGCCATGTGGTATCTATCTACACACATGTTGTCGAGTTAGCTCTTTTTCTTTTAAAAAGTATTTTTATCTCATTTATTTTATGTGTATGAGTGTTTTGCTTGCACCTATGCCTGTGCATCTTGCACAAACCTGGCACCCACAGAGAACATCAGATTGTCCAAAACTGGAGTTACAAAGAGTTCTCAGTCATTATGTAGGTGCTCAGAATTGAATCTGGGTTCCCTGCAAGAACAAATACATGCTCTTCACTGCTGAGCCATCTCTCTAGTCCCCAGCTTTGTTTCTTATTTTATTGTATTAATGATAGGAATTAACATCAACACCATCTTATTTCTACTTTAAAATAATTTTAGACCCATAAATTACAAAAGTAATCACAGTTTTAGTCTTTAGGAAACATGGCTCAAAGTTTAAAAGCACTTGCTGCTCTTCCAGATGACCTGTGTTTGGTTCCCAGCACCCAAATCGGGTGACTCACAACTGCCTGCTACTCCATTTCCAGGAGATTTGACACTCTCTTCTGGTCTCTGTGGGCACATATGCAGCATCCACTCAGACACACGAATACGCATAAATAAATATAAAAATAAATAAATCAGGCGGGCACAAGACCCTGGCCAGAGGCCAGCCACTACCATATGGCACAGGCTGCTGGGAGCCACTCTGATGAACAACTATGTGGTAGAGAGATGGGAGAGAAATAGAAGTATAGTGGGTCATGTGCTGTGGAGAGAGGCAGAAATGGAGACACACTGGTGTTGAGGATGAGGCTGATGTGAGTGGCCTGTGCTGCCACCTGAGGCCCTGTGATATCTGGGCCTGTGTTGCCTGAGGGCCATGGCTAGCTCCATTGCCCAATGGCAGCTGGGATCTGTGTTGATGTCCATGTGCCGTGTTACCCACCAAAAGCCATGTGGATGTTATAGTGTGGACTTCTTCCTAAAACCATGTTGATATCTGAGGGCCATGCTGAGCATGTGCCATCCATTGTTGACCCTGGGAGAGCAGGTCCCACCCCTCTCCGGCTTCCACTAGGAGTGGAATGAGTGAGGAGATGTCTCCTCCTTTTGCCTAAAAGGGGAGGGGGCTTCCTGGTAGAGGCCCAGGATAACCAGCTCAGATACCACACAGGCCCAGATCCAGGGACTTGAGTTTGCCTACCCCAATATCCACCCCATCTATGAGCTGCTGGAGCATGTGAAGGGACCAGTCCTGTGGAACCGTAACCACAGGATCTCCATAACTCAGCGCAATAGCAGGATATCTGAGAGGAGTTTCGTGGAGGATACAGAAGCCAAAGGCTTCCAAATAGACCAATGACTCATTGCAATGAACATTTATTTGCAAATGAAGTTATATGAGCAGAAGGGTATACTGCATGACACACTGCAGCTTCCAATACCACCATGAAGAACAAATATGTGATGAAGAGGTGGGCAAAATGGAGGAGAGAAATAGGTTTCTTTTTTTCTCATTATTATTTTTTTCTTTACTTTTAAGTGGGGGGATGTAAGGATGGAGAGCAGACATGGAAGGACTGGGAAATGAGTGGGATTGAGGTTCATGATGCGAAATTCTTAAAGAATAAAAAAAATTACGTTAAAAAATAAAATGAATTTTTGCTAAAAGTTAAGTTAGTCTTTAGTTCGTGGCATATTCAAGTATGATTGTAACTAAACAAAAATTTCTAAAATAAACTTTCTCCAGAAAGAGAAAGAACAGCTGCCAAACACAATAAAATAACCAATGACCAATAAAATGACCAACAAAATAACTGGGACTTTACCTTCCTTCTTTTTGAAAAGAAGACGAGAATGTGTTTGCTTATTCAGTGAATATGTATCACTAAGCAGAAAAATATATATTAGTTACTTGAATCGAACGTAATTTAAGCTGTGCAAAGTGTATGTACAAGTGCTGAAATTCTGGTTATTACACTCTGTTTCGAGACTAGAATGCAGCTAACTATACCCTCATTTGCCAGTGGCTCCTTCTAAACTTCTAATAGCGGTAGCTGATGGGGGGGAGGGGTCAACAAAGTTGAAAAATATGGAAGAAGAAGATAATTCTTTCCTCTCTTAACTTGCTGTCAATGTGTCATTCCAATGGAAAAAGACCTTTATCGCAACAATACAGTTGGTTCCAGCCTCCAGCCTTTCTTTTTCTCTCCCAAGACCAATGTTACCATGTAATAAGCAGCCAGGTTAAGTTCTTCCTCAGTGGACTATATCCTAGATCCACAGAGCCTCCTTCAAGCCTTCTAATCCTCTTGTTAAAGCACTTTGGCGGTTTGGGCATTGTATCTGACACCCCATTTAATTTACCTACTTAAGTTAAATAGTTCAGATGTTTCCTTATAGTCACAAAGTTGAGCACCGATCAATGTAATCTAAGTTTGGTAGGTTTTCAATATCCCCCAAAGAAACCTAGTACCTATTAATAGTCACTTCCCATCCTCCACTCCTCTTCCATGCTCAAGTAACCACAAACCTACCTTCTGTCTCTACTGATTTGCCTATGCTGGGCATTTCCTATAAATGAAAGGATACAATCTGTGGCCTTGGCATAATTGTTTCAAGGTTCATCAATCTTTAGCATGTGTCATTTTTTTTCCTTTTGTGACTACTGGTCCATCATGTGAATATAGCATATTTTGTCTATCATTTTATGGGTTTTTCTCCTTTGAGGCTATTGTGAATACGGCTATGAATGGCTATGCAGAAGTTTTGTGAAAACATACATTTTTACTTCTCTTTGTACATAATTAAAAGTGAAGTTACTAGATCATTTGGTATTTTATAAAGTTTTTAATTCTTTTTGGTACAGGTCTCACTATGTAGCCTGGAACTCACAGAGCTCCACATGCCTCTGACTCTAGAGTACAGGGATTATAGGCATGTGTCACTATACCTAGCCTAGTTTCTTAATTATGATCATCTGTACTTCTACATTGTGTTCCCCAAATCCCAGGAATACCAGCTCCTTCCTGAAGTTATAAATCCAGGATTACTTCAATATTCCTTTAAAAAAACATTTTTGTCCTCTAAAGCTTTGTAATCAGTTTCCTGGGTTATTTCTTTAGTACCTAGTATGATTTCTATATTCTGAGTAAACATTTGATACTATGTTCATATAAAAATTACAAATAGTTTTACTCATCTTCACTAAGCAAGAAACATGGCTCTAAAGCCACCAAATCATATAAAAAAAATGACTCAAGTATAATAACACTTGGTAACCTTAGCAAATACCTTGCTAGATGCCGGGCGGTGGTGGCGCACGCCTTTAATCCCAGCACTCGGGAGGCAGAGCCAGGCAGATCTCTGTGAGTTCGAGGCCAGCCTGGGCTACCAAGTGAGTTCCAGGAAAAGGCGCAAAGCTACACAGAGAAACCCTGTCTCGAAAAACCAAAAAAAAAAAAAAAAAAAATACCTTGCTAGCTAGTACCAAGATGTCATTGGAATGTATTGAATGAGTGGCTCCCTGAAGTAATATTTTAAACATTTGTCTGAAATGGTTCAGAATCAGTATCAATCCTACTGGAAAATTCATTCCTTCAGTTTATTTCCTTCTTTGCTCATTCATTCATTTAATAATTATTAATCGCTTATGTTTCACCAGAAATTGTTACAGGTTCTGCTGATGCAGCAGGAAATAAGAGACACAAAAATCTTAATAATCATAATATGTATCCTTTAGTAGAAGAAAGAGTAAGCAAGTGATTATAAGTGTAGGTGTTGAATAATAAAATAAAATTTTAAAAATGAACAAGAAGACAAAGGGGACTATTGGGTTTTTGGAGGGTTGTCTGACAAGGTTTCACTATCAAAGAAACATTTAAGCAAACACCCAAAATAGATGAGGGAGAAAGCATATGGATATTTAGGAGAAAAACTGCTCCAGGCAGAGAGAACACAAAGGCTTGCCTCTTGAGGCCTTGAGTTGGGAGGATGCCTAGTTTGTTCAAAGTATAGGAAGGAAGCCAATGTGACTGGACTTGAGTCCAGTGAAAGCACGCTATAGGAGCAGGTGAGAAAGGCAATAAAGGGTCAATCTTATTGGGCTCTGTACACCATTATAAGGACTTAGGCTTTAATATGGTGTGATAAAAGGCCAGTGAAAAGTATTAAACAGGGGAGTGTCATGACCCGACAAACACTGTAACAAGATTATTCTAGCTTCTCATGTTGAAAGTACATTGGGGCAGTGCAGTTAGAAGGCAATAATCCAAACAGGGAATGTTGTGAAAGCAATGAGAAAGTAAGTAGCTGGCTTCTGAATTTGCTGACAGATTGAATGTGTGAGATGAGAGAGAAGAGCCAAAGATGACTTGAAGAATTTTAGCCTGAGTAATTGGGAAATAGCATTGTCTATTACCATGACAAGAAAGAGTGGAGGAAAGCAAGGTTTCCAAGGGAAAGATCATAATCTTTGGTGCCCTTATGCTACAGCCGATATGGCTGTAAGATATCCAGATGGAGATCTAAGGAAGTCAAGTGATATATACAAATCTGGAGTTCATGGTAGAATTTGAATTCCTTGATGTATATAGTTGAGCTCACACAGCCATGAAAATAATTCATACAAATCTAGGATATTATGTAGAAAAGAGAACAGATCCAGATCCTGAAGCCTGAAGCAATCAAACCTCAGAACCCAAAGAGGTAAGAAGAAGCAAGAAAAGCAGGCTTAGTATTAGCAGCTGTTGAGGCTGGTGGGAAAGTAAAAGCACATCATGTCTTAGAAACTATGTAGGAAAATGCCCCATGAGATATACCTGATATTAGAACAACTGCTGTTCCAGGACCTGAACACATGATGAACAATGTAGAAACGTATATGGAACAGTTATAGCTCTCCTCTGACATGATTTGTGCTTGTAACAACTTACTATGTAGCATAAAATAGATCAATTATTCATTTCCTGTTGATACATTATAAACACAACAAACTAGAATGAATGATGTCAAAGGAATGTTTCATAGTTCATTATCATTCATTTTGTTACAGGAAAAGATTGCAATAATTTCTCTTCAACAACTTCTAGATAGATCTTTGCCTTGTTTTTATTAATTACATGTTGGACCAAAATATAAGGAACAAATAAAAACAAATTTTGTCTATGGTGATAAAAATAAAAGATCCAGACAACTTTATAGCAGCTAAAATGCCCAATGGTTTAATCAAGTTCTTTTATCTCACTTCTATTAAAACTCTCACATTGGGAAGTCGAGAGAAGGCTCAGTGGCTAAGAGAAATTGCTGTTCTTGTAGATGCCCCAGGTTGAGTTCTCAGTACTCTGTAACTCTAGTTCCAGAAGATGTAAGGCCCCACTTCTGCCCTCTTCTGGGCACCAAGCATGCACATGAACACGTGGTACACATACATACATGTACTCATACACATAAAAATAAAACTGAATGTGCCAGGCTTTGCAGTCCTCCCACTGAAGAACTTACCCTTTTGGAGGAGGGGATGGAGGAGAGGTTAGGCAGGGTGGGGGAGCAGGAGGAAGGATGAGAGGGGGATCTGTGGTTGGTATGTAAAATGAATAAAATATTTTTAAATAAAAAAAGCTGAAAATAAAATAAAACAAAATGAGTCTTGCATAGTCATTGAGGCTTTTCTCCACAGAGTCTTTCAGGAGTATGACAATGGAAAGTGCACTACCTTGTGACTGTGCCATAGACAGCACATGGCCTCCAAGGATATAGAAGCAGAAGATTGGAGAGTTAGGCAACCCTGTGGATACTTTAAATAATGTAGTTTGGAAATGGCTTAAATAGCTTCATGCTATTTAACCAACATGCCATTGCTCCAAACTGAGTTATGTAATCACAATCACAAGAATCATCAGGAGACCTTTCCTCTGACAAACAATGTGGTTTAAAGAGACTTAAGAATCTGACATTATTTACAAACATCTGAATTATTTGAACTAAACCATAGTTATTATACATTTATAAAAATTAGTTGCGTTTCCTCATACTTTTGGGTACATCAGATATGGGTTAAGGAAGTACAACATACTGAAATTGACGGAGAAAGACAGTTGCCTGGGATGACTTCTGTTCTCCGTGGTGCAAAAAGTACTGAGAAAGCAACTGAAGGCTGCAGAGCAGGATGCAATAGCCTGCATATGGGGAAAATAGGAGAAACTGTGCATACGTGTAACAGGCAATAGTTACAGAAATCTAAATTATTTGTCAGCTGCCCTGTGGTCTGATGAAATGTTTAGAATCGTTGTAATGGGAAAAATACAAAAGCAAGCTGCAATGGTTTCTTTCCCATTATTCTTACTCTGATCTCAAAATATCTTCAAGGTTTCAAAATATTTTAATCTATCATTATTTAAAATTAGAGCTGCATGTTCCTTAAAAAGGCAAGTTAGCTTCAATTAAGACATCCAATGAAAGTAATAGAGAAGCCTTGGCTTGTAAAACTTTGGCAGGGCCGATTTCTTGATAATGAAATCCAGGTGTAATCCACACTACAGTCACAGCTGCTGTTCTCCAATATACCCAAACCGTCATTCTCAGCGCCGAGAGCCATTCAATAAGACAAACGGAAACAACATTATCATCTGTCGTATTTATATCTCCCTGTTTCCCTACTGATAACACCAGTGATGCTATAACCACAGTTGCCATGGAAACTAAAGAGCCACAAAAATACACCATTGGGTTTTTGAGGACTCCACATGTATGACTTTGAATAAAAAGGGAATTTCACAAATACGGTCCAAAGAAGTAAAATGGCCATTGAGTCTAGACATGAATTAAAGGTTTCATGCAACTTACCCTCATCAATATCCCCAAATAAATTAATCCAAGAACAGAATTAAAGGTTTATTAAAACTATGAAAATTGTCAATGGTAGCTAGTGCAGTAGCAGCCCTTGGAAACTTGGAATAATCTCAACTGAATACTAGCTGAGATTTCTATGTATTTCTGTCCTTCCCTTCTTTATTCACTTATTTATTTACTCGTTTCAAGTATATGTTGACCATCTCTGCATTCTGGACACAGAAATGAATAAAACACCAGTGTCTTGTTATACACACATTACACTAAGCTAACATATGCATAAGGGTCTTATTTGCACATGTGCACTTGCTTGCTACTTTTTAAAAATTGATATATGAAAATCTGAACTTATGAAAAATAAATGAGGAGACGATGCTTCTGGCTTCCAAAATATTACCATGACATAATTCATTTCTGGGTTCTTTCAAATAATGCATCTGCTTAGGGCATTTATGAGTCACTGATGATTGATCACTTGATTAAGGAATTAAGAGGGAATGTAAAGCAGTGGTTATCAGCATCAAATCACTTGGGGAGCCTTTAAAACGCACTACTACCCAGGCTTCATTGCAAACCAAATTAATATCAATCTCTGGAAGGAGGAACTGGGCTTTTCAGGGCTCATCTAAATGTGCACACAGGCTTGAGAATCACTGCACTCTAGAGCAAGAGCTGGAAAACTATGGCTCTTGTGCTCAACCAACCTTCCAGATGCTTTTGTAAGTAAATTCCTGCTGTAATACAGGCAGGCTCATAATATTGTCTATCACTGCTTTCATTTGGCAATGGTAGAGGTGAGTAAGTGAGACAACTACAGAGTGAAGGAGTAGTGGCAGAGTAGTGCAACAAAGGACATATGGCCCACAAACCTAAAAATATTTACTATCTGGCTGTTTGTTGTGGGGTCGGGGGGATTCAACCTCTGGTTTGAAAACTTAAAATGTCCAATAATCCATGATTTGTAGCCTTTTCAGAATTCTAAAGCATCTCTTGAAACAAGCCTGAAAAAGAGATGCAATGTTTTATTAAATTTGACAAATTTTTATTTACATGCAACTATTCAAGAGTGTGCTCTTAGATGATTGGACAGTGTTTATGCTTTAACTCTTGGCTTCAAAACCACTCTTCCAAGTTTCTTTCTGCCAAGTCTAGGACTCTGTAACTCATCTTTCTTCTTTGTTAGATTCTGCCAATAGGGGACTCCAGAAAACGGTGCAAGGTGGACCAGGAAGAAGGAATAGGTTTCTTCCTGTTCATTTTTATTTGGTTCAGACAACTGCTTCACTCTAACAGTGACAATTCATTCCACTAGCAACTGATTCCAACTGAAATTTTGCTGGCGCTCTCAGAATCAGCTCATAGTGCACCCTTGAAAATCTTATTGCTGGACTGGAGAGATGACCCAGTGGGCAAGGATGCTCAGTGTGTCAACATGAGGACCTGGCTTCAAAATCCCAGATCCCATGTAAGTTTATAAAATCTGGGTTATGGCCACCTGTGCTTGTAACCCCAATGTTGTGGATTGGAAACAGGTGGATCCTGGCAGCTCACTAGGCAGCCAGCCTAGCCAAAATGGCAAGTTTTAGTATCAGTGAGAAATTCTGTCTCAGGGAAAACACACACACACACACACACACACAAGATACGAAGAGAGAGGGATTGAGAGAGTCAGAAACAGAGAGAGAGAGAGAGAGAGAGAGAGAGAGAGAGAGAGAGAGAGAGAGAGAGAGAGAGATTATCACTCACTAGCAAAGGTCTAAGAGGTCTAGGTCTGGGTCCAATAGTCTCTTTCTCCAGGTTTAGAGACACCAACACAAGCCAAGTAATGGGACTCCTCCTTCCCATGTCTGTATTTCATAAATTTCAACATTTTTGAGTGTTGAACTGCTGATATCATGGTGCTTCCTGCAGTTGCTACCTCCACGATGTCCTGATGTTTCTTTTCAGTTTTCCAATGCCTAAGTATGCTATTTATATTAAAGTTCCTGTTACTATTTCTGCTATGGTTTCTGTCTATGTGTGACAGGGCTTAGGAATCACAAATTATTGCTATACCCTAAAGTCCATAAAGATTTATGAATCCAAGTATTATGTAGGAAATGAAATACTAAACTTGAAGATATTATGATGTTCTCTCTAAAAAAAATCTGCCTAAATATCTATTAATAATATTTTACTTAGGGGCTACATAAAAGAATAAACTTTGTCACCATGCATAGTATAGATGGTGACTTCAAAGGAAATACTTCTTTTAGACTTGTTGGGAATTAACGGATAGGAATTCACTATACATTTCCAGTAGTATACGCTGCCAAGATATTATTTGGGACATCTTATCTTAGCCTGATTAGTACAAGATGTTGAGAGAGAAGACAAGAAGGAATTATGTAACTTCTATCCATTTACTCAGCACAATCCAGGTTATTTCATCATTGTAAATAGACTAAAACCAAGTTTTATAAGATGGAGCTAGAACCAAGAAAATGTACAAATGATCTAAACAGAAGTCCATCTATCACTTCTGTTTGTTTCATTTACTAACATTCATCTTCCAAGCTGATATATATGTACTCATTTGCTTTTATTTCTTAAAGTTGTGGTTTTCCAAATGACTGCATTACCACCATTGAATACCACGGGAAAGGGGTGGTGGTAAAACACCATATTTATAGAACAGAGGAGTTAGAAAGTGACAGACAGTCCTCAGGTCAAATCTGACTTAACACTTGCTTTGTAATAAAAATTTTAAAGCACATAGACATAGTCACTCTTCATTCATTCACACTTTGTCTATCACCACTTCTACTACAACAGTGACAGAGATCTGGTGGCCCATAAAGCCAGAAACACTGACTCTCTGGCCCTTTACTGAAGTTTAGTGGCCTCTGAGAGAGAGGAGAAGCAGGTATATGTCATTACATTGTGATATAGCAGTGTGAGCCACAGACCCCAGAGAGTTCTTACTCTCAGCTTTCACATTGCCTACCTGCTCAAGTTAGAATTCCCCACTAGTTCCTTTGCCCTATCAACCATCTCTTGAGCGTCTAAGACCCTCTGTACCTTCCCTTCTGTGCCATCCACACTCCTTTTAACTAATTGTACCCTCTTTCACCAATTTATCTTCATGGATCTTAAGCTCTTATCCAGTCCTTGTTCCACCCTTATAGAGAGGTTTGTATGGAGTAGCTAATTAGTAATTATGGTTTGATGGATCCGAACTACCCTGACTTTGCTTACATTAGGAAAGAGCACTTGAGTTACCATGAACTGCTTTAGGGCATTTTATATGACAGAAGCAACCCTCAAGTCATTGTCACAAAATTAGATGACAAATTAGATTTATTAAAGACTGGAGTACATAAAAATAAAGGGTAGGTAATAGGGTTGGTTATTTCTGTAATCCTCATTTTCTAAATAATACCTGGTTAGAGTGAGCATAAAGATATCTGTGGTAAAAGAAATGAACTATTCTGATAAATGATAAGTCAATCTAGATGAAAATTTTGAACCTTAGGAAATGGCCTAAATACATTTTTATTTGCCCAAAATTATTTTTATTTTATTAAGAATTTTATTCTTTACAGGCATGGTGGTATATATCTGCATTCCTAGCTAAGGTCACATAGCAAGATAATGTCTCTCCAAAAAATAACATCCAAACAAAAGAGTTTTATTCTTTTTGAGGTAATATAATACAAATGTCATAAAAACAGAAGAAGGGCTATTGATGGCTGGTGACAGAGGGACAAGGGAGAAGAAGCAACAAGAGCATAGTATGTGTGGCGGCTGTTCTTGGTTGTCAACTTGACTACATACGGAATTAACTCAAACCTAAAAATGGAGGGCACACCTGTGACGGACTTTTGCTTAATTTGAAGTAGGAAGGTCCACTTCTAATCCAGATGTTAGAGGTAGGATGACTAACCTTTAATTTAGATCTAATCTGGGTCATGCCTTCTGCTGGAAACCTATGTAAGGACATAGAAGAAGGAAGCTAGCTCTGCCTGCTTGCCTTTGCCTTGCTAGCAAGTCCATTCCTTCAGTGGCATTAGAGCCTACTTCTTCAGGATTCCATCGTATACTGAAGACTAGCTGAGACATCCAGTCTTGTGAACTGAGCAGCTACTGGATTCTTGGACTTTCTGTTCACAGCCAGCCATTGTTGGATTAGCTGGACTGCAGCCTGTAAGTCATTCTAATAGATCATTCCATAAGCTCTGTTACCCTGACTAATATAGAATGTATGAAAATGCTATGAGGAAATACTTTACTTTGTATGCTGATTTTTTAAATCAACAAAAGAATTAATTCTTTATAATACAATATAATCTATCTCAAATGCTGTTATATCAGATAGAGCTAATACTGAAAGTTAAAGCTACATACAGTATATAAAATATATTCAGTAAAACACCTTCTCAAAGATTAGGGAAAATAAACAATACAAGGGAAGGAAGGAAATTCAATTTATGCAATTTTGTCAAGAAAAGAGAGCCTTGAAATGACAAGTGATAATCCTCCTAAATGAGAAACAGGGGTGACTCTTGAAAGTATTAATTCACATGGCTGGAGCCCCATCGGAACAGTGGAACACAGCCTGCCCTAGGTGTTCCATGCCACTCCACTGAGGCCTCATTTGCTGTCTCTTATTTCTGCCCTTGTGAGATCTGCTAAGGTCTGTTTCCTTCGATAGTTTATCAAACATCTCCTGAGTCAAGCTGCCTAGGATATGCTTAGAGTGTTCAATGCCGATGGCTTCTGGAAACACGAATGGTAGGCCTCTGTATTTCTTTTTCCTACAGGCTCAACCAATACCAGAGTGATAGGAAAGAGAAGCAATGGTATTAGGAACAATTTTAAAAATAAGATGTTCTTTGCTTTAAAAGTAATTTTACCACATCTGTTTAAGTAATACCTGGTTGGTGACAAGCTTTCAGTAAATACTTAGCTTACAATTTAAATAATAGTATTCCAAAGAGCTGTGTATGTGCATGTAGACAAAATACATTTAAATATTTTTTAACAATGGGGTGTATTCTGAGTAATTCATCATCAGTTTATTTCATTATTGTGTGAGCAAAAGAGAGGGTAATTACACAAACTAAGAAGGCCACAATATCACTAGATGACAGCAACATGTAAACCTTGGTCACATACACAGTCCATCACTGTCCAAAATATCATTATGGAATACATGGCTATGCTTAAATATCAGTCTGACTTTGTTTAAGAGAAACTGTAGAGCCAAGCTTTCTATCAGCAGAGTGTTACTTGAATTAACTCATACAACGCCTTGTTCATCATGGCACTCACAGTCATTGGCATAGTATCTGATGCAAAGGGCTGCAACCTTTTGCTGTATAAATGAATGGAAACCATTGCCCTCCCTGTACAAAGGTTCTTGGGACAGGTGGCAAACTCATGAGATTCTTAGTACTTATGAATGAGTAACATCTTCATATTTTCTTTATCCCTAAAGATCTAGCTGATCATCATTAAAATCCATGGAAAGATAAGGGTGCAGACTAGGGACACATATATATGTCTTCTCATTTTTTGATACTAAGGGAAATTATATCGTTATCTTCTCTTGGAGACTTTCTTTTCAGAGTAAATAAAGATGAACAGATGCCAAAAAAAGGCAGCTGAAGTGGGATGAGAGATGACTTTCACTGCAGATACCTTCAAAGGCAGGGGAAGAAAGGAAGCTGTTGAAACTTTCATATATGGTGACTAGTATGTGAAATGAGAAATTCCAAAAGGCAACTTAGAGTATCCCAGACCAGAGAGCTATGAGAATACAAGGTAAGGAATGGAAAGCAACTCTTCAAACACATTCACATATCTCTGACATTTGGCCTTTTGGGACTCTGGCTTCAACACTGCAAGTTTGTGTTAGTTCTTAGCTGCACATGAATCACCCGAGTCCCATCCACAGTCTTTGACGCAGTTGATCTGGAGTGTGGCCCATGCTTCTGACTTTTCAAAGCTCTCCCAATGACTGCTGAAAAGTCACATGGGGACCAACAGTCTCTGCTTTCCTGAGACTGAGAGGTTTCCAGGAGAGACTTTCTAAAGTGAAATCCTTACCAGGACATGTTGCTTTCTCTAACCACTGTTCTTAAAGATATGGCCTTGGGGGACCAGGACAGGGAAGCAATGGCAACTGCCTACTGCAGAATCATAGAGGGCATCAAAAATAGATTTGTGTCAGATGGCATGTTCAGAATTTTGTCACATAAAATTGCTTGGAAGGGCAAATATAATTTGTATTTTATTTTCCTTTGACATTTGCAAAATGATGTCATTCCTGATATGTTCTCTTTCCTTCAATCATAAAAAGAAATTTTCTATAGCAACTGGATTAACTTCCATAACCCTGTGCTGTGAGAAGGTGAGCCTGTTTCTTGCATTCTGGCAATGGCAAATGGTAAATGGCAATTGACCAGGGAGATGTCAATGTATCACTTCTTCAGGAATTGTCTAATTCAGGTTTTGGCAATATTTTTAATAAAAGAACAGAGTTTCTCCATGAGCCTTGGCTGCCCTAGAACTCTCTCTGTGGATCAGGCTGGGCTCAAACTCACGGAGACCTACCTACCTCTGTCTGTCAAGTGCTGAGATTAAAGATGTGCACCACTATACCCAGCTTGGGTTTTGACAAACTTCAGTAACAATTAGCTAGTTGTAACCCCTTATTCAAAACACTTTCATAGGGAGGATAACGAGGTAAATAACAGTATTCAACTTCCTCACCCAGTTAGACCTCCCACTTCCAGGTCTAGCCACATGAGTCTCCCTGACCATGGGAGATGATCCATGCCTTCTCCCCAACTCACCAAGTCTAGTACGAGTCCCATACCCAGTGCCCCAGCTTTGTCCAGCCACTCTGACTGCACTAATGAGCCTCGAGGCTTCTGGCAGGAACCACCTTACCTGCCACCACCTGAGGGGCCCTCCTGTACCACACATAACCTCTCCATTAAGCTAGTTCTCCCACATCTTTATCCAAGGTTTTTGACAGTGAGTGTCCCTGATTTTCCCGATCCACACACCCTCCCCCACCTGCAAGATCTAGCCTGGGTCTCACATTCAGTGCTTGGGCTTAGTATGGCCTCCCCTGCCTGAGTCAGAACTGATCTCTAGAGTTCTTCCAGGACCCTCCCTAAATATCTCCAAACCCAGAAACTCTTCCCATGCCAATCCAATTTTTCCATCTAGCCAAATCTATCTCCACATTCCACGGTTGGGCCAGGAGGCACATTCCGTACACCACCCCTCTGTTCACCTGATTTCCTTACAGCCAAGCCATATCCAACCTCTAGACCCAACCAGTCCACACTCTTCTGCCCTACCTGCTCTGTCTGTATCAGGCACAGTGCTAACAAAAGAAATCGACATGCCCAGATTTCATCGCAAAAATACCAACGATATGAAAAGCCAAGCCAGTATCTTCTCTCCAAAATCTACCAGTCCTATAGAAATGCTTGCCAATGAGATGACATCAGGGCACAGAATTTAAAATAACAATCAAGAACTTCATCAAATGATTCAAGAAGTTTAAGGAAGGCACAATGAAGCAGCTCAGTGACATTAGGGGAAAAGAATTTAATAAAATAAGAGCCTACATGATGCCCAGGAAAACACAAACACTAGGCTGATGGAAATGATGAAGGCAGTCTAGGACCTGAATATGGAATTCAATAAAGAGATAGAAACATTGAATAGGACTGAAGCTGAAATGAGGATGGAACTGAAAAACCCAGTAACAACTAGAAAGCACAAAGGAAAGGCTTATAAGTAGAATGAACCACGCACAAGGTAGAATACCAGCTCTCAGAGATAAAGTAGACGATCTAGAACAAATAAGAAAGGAATACTAAAAATATTAACAAAAACACAGGAAAGAAACACACAGGGAATGTGGGCCGCCATGAACAAAATATAAGTCTTCAAATTATCGGCATAGGTGAGGAAGAAGAACCCGAAATCAACAGCATAGACCAGATCTTCAACTAAATCATTGAAGAAAATTTTCTGAAACTAAGGGAAGACACACTCTTATAAATATAAGAAGCACACAGAACACCAAATAGAGAACCCCAGAAAGAAAAACTCCACAGCATTCTATAGTTAAAACACTATTACATATAACAAAGAAAGTGTATTGAAAGCAGCAAGAGAAAAAACTCAAGTCACACATAAAGGAAAACCTATCAGAATAACAACTGATTTCTCAATGGAAACTGAAAGCCAGAAGAGCCTGGAACAATGCATTCTAAGACATAACAGACTATAATGGGCAGCACAGACTAGTATACCCAGGAAAAATAGCGACCATAATAGAAGAAAAAAAAACTTCCATGAAATAAACAGACTAGAAATTTTATCCAACAAAGCAAACCTAAGAAAATATAGAAAGCAACCTTTCAGACTGAAGAGAAGTATGAGTATAGCAGAAAGACTATGGAAAGAAATGTGAAGCCATAATTATTAAGACACAAAGTACCACTGAGAACACAAACACCAAAAGTGAACAACACAAAGACCACAATTAACACATATAATTCACTAATTTAAAAATCAATGGCCTCAATTCTCTATTCAAAGGACAAGGCTGACTGAATAGATCAAGAAACAGAATCCACCTATCCTCTACAGGAAAAACATCTTAGGTTTAAAGATACACACCTCATTATAGTAAAATGATGAACAAAAGTATTCCAATCAAATAAGTTCAGGAAGCAAGCAGGCATCATTCTGACAAAATCCAATATGATTTTAAAAAAAAGTCCTAGAAAATATAGGGCTTCAGAGAACATACCTCAACATTAAAAGCTATATATAAAAACCCACAAACAACATCATCCTTAATGGAGAAAAGTTTGAAGTAACCCCACTAAAATCAGGAAGGAGACAGAAATGTCTGCTATCTCTATTCTTTTTCAATGCCTTGTTTGAAGAAGTAGGTGGAACAATAAGACAAGAGAAGGAAAATAAAGAGCTACAAATTGGGAAAGAATTCAAACTATGTCTATTTGTGGATGACATGATACTATCTATACAATAGAGATCCCAAAAATTCTACCAAGACATACCAGAAATGATAAATTTATCAATGTGGCAGGATGCAGAATCAACTTGCATATATATATGTGATATATATATAATATATATATATAATATATATATATATATATATATATCACAGAGAAGAAGACTGTGAACATACTCTCATTCACAGTAGCCTCAAAGAAAATAAAATATCTAGCAATAAATTTAAATGGGAAAGTGAAGGACCTTTACAATAAATATTTTAAACCTCTAAAGAAAGACATAAAGATCCTAGAAAATGGGAGACATATCATGCTCACGGTTTGTTAGAATTAATGTTATGAAAATGATATTCTCCCAAAGCTATATATAGACTCAGTGTAATATCAATCAAAATCTTTATCTCATTCTTCACAGAAATAGAAAAAAATTCATAAAATCCATATGGAATCACAAAGAATCCTAAATAGCCAAAACAATCCTGAAGAATTATTATTCCAGATCTTAAGAAATATTTCAGAGCCATAGTAATAAAAATAATATGGTACTGGCACAAAAAACAGACACGTAGACCAATAGAACAAGACTGAAGACCCAAATATGAATATATGTAACTTTAGCCACTTAATATTTGACAAAGATGTTCAAAACTTATGCTAGAAGAATGAAAGCATCTTTAACAAATGGTGCTGGGAAAACTGGATGTCCACATGCAGAAGACTGAAATTAGACCCATATCTATCACTTTGCACAAAAACTAACTCTAATTAAATCAAAGACCTAAATGTGAAACCTGAAACACTGAAACTGCCAAAAGAGAACATATGGAGAACCCTATAGCATATAGATATAGGACAGGATTTTCTGAATAAGACTCCATTTGTCCAAGAATTAAGGCCAACAATTGACAAATGGGACCTAATGAAATTAAAAAGCTTCTTCACAGCTTAATAAATAAATAAATAAATCTCACGAAGATGAAGCCCACAGAACGGGAGAAAGTCTTTCACAGAATGGAGAGAAACTTTGCCAGATATACATCTAACAGAATATATATCCAGAATATAAAAAGAACTCAGAAAACAAAGAGTCAGATGACCCATTTGAAAATAAACAAATGACCCACTTGAAAAAAAATGAGACTGGAAGCTTCATAGAGAGTTATCAAAGGAAGAAAAAGAATGATTAAATAATTCAAAAAATGTTGTCTCCAGCAATTAGGGAAATACAAAATAAAACAACTTTCAGATTTTGTCTCACCCCCGTCAGAATGCCAAAGATCAACAAAACAACCAACAACAAATACTAGAGGGGGTGTGCAAAAAAGGGAACCCTCATTCAATGTTGATGGGATTGCAAACTGGTGCAGTCACTCTGGAAATCAGTGTGGAGAATTTCAAAAAGCTAAAATTAAACCTATCTTATGATCCAGCTATACTAGTTCTTGGAATATGCCCAAAGGATGTGTCATCATGCTCCACAGATACTTGCTCAGCCATGTTTATTACTGATCTATTTACAATAACTGTAAGTGGAAACAACCTAAATGTCCTACAACCAACAAATGGATAATGGAATGCACTGTGTGATACTATTTTAGCTGTAAAGGAAAACAAAATCATGAACTTTACAGGTAAATAACTGGATGGAACTAGAAGAGGTCATATTGAGTGAGGTAACCCAGACCTGGAAAGACAAATGTCATATCTACTTTTCCATAGAATGCTCCTAACTCCAAATCTGAAGATGAGAGTACATATCCTGGAGTAACTGCAGAGACCAGAAAAGAAAAATAAATAAAGACCATGCTGAGCTGGTGGCATAGGAGAATTAGGGAGCAATAGAGGGGAATGCCAGGACATGCCTATTCTGATTAGCAAGCCCATCTCTAACACTAAATTAAAAACACACTTAGAGGAGGGTCCATTGTGGGCACTAATCCTTCACCACGGTTCAAACAACTTTCCTTCAGCACCTGTATAATAAGAAAAGTAATCACTCACATATTGTTGTAAGGTTGCTCTTTTCCAAGCTAGAGGCTTCATTTTTCTGAGTAATCTTTCTCGGACTCCTTTTGTGGTTTTATCATTTTGGTAGCTTTCCCGTGAGCTTGCTTGCTTATAGGCTTTTAGGCTGGAAAGACTGGCCATAAAATTATAAAATGAGATGACAGAACTGGCTCTGTATTTTGTGAGCTGAAGCACATCATCCAGGATGAACAATGCTGAGGTAGTGGCAAGGGTTAGCTGCCACATCCTATTGCTAGTTACGGTTGATGTTGCTACAGCTTTATTTATAGCTAGATAGACAATCCATGCTTTAGTTCATCTAAAATACCATTCTAACATATATATAATATATATATATGTTATATATATAATATATATATCCTTTAAAATTGTCTCAAGTTACTTAGTACAGTGACCTGAAGTGAGCTGCTGGGCTTCTCATACCACATATCATATTGTCACATAATTTGCATAGCAATAAAAAAGGATGGCTTCAGCTGTGCTTGCTATTTCATGGCACCACAGTATGATGAGGTGACTTAAGTTGACCTTCCTCATATGTGGAAAATTGAAAGATTTTTATGTAGGTTTAAAGGTTTCATATTCTTTTACCTTAAGGTCCACAGCTTCAGAAAATGATTGAGAATAATTGGGAAGGTAGGGGGTCTTTAAGCAGTGCCTGGCACCTATGCAGAGTAAATTCAGTTATACCTGAAAATTTTCTAAATCATGAATCTAAGCAGGGTAGCTGGTGTAAGATGAGCTCCAGGGGAGAGCAGCACTGTCAGCCAGGCAGCCTGTCAGTGCCACTGAGCATCACCACCTATTCTTACACTAAAGGGCCCCCAGGACAGTAGGGAGAGGAAAAAAATAAAAAGAAAGCTGTGCCAATCAGAAATAATAAGAAGAGATAATCTAATTAAAACAGAGTAACTGGAGAAATTGCTTCCATTGCATTAGGGATATTTTTAGAAGCACCATGCTAGTATTTTCTACAGGAAAATACCCACTGCTCTCACCAATATATTAAAAGTCTCTAGGTGCCTACTCAAAATTGGACATTGGCCAATTCCTTCCCATTCTTGCTTCTAAATAGAAACTGGATATGCTGTGTTTGCTATTTGAAATTTCTTTCTCCATCTTTTCCATCCAGGTTCATAATGCCATAGATGCTGTTTTGGTGTCCTTCCATCATGTTAGTTTTCCCTTATTCTCATTTTTATTTCTACCACCTAAAAGCACAGAACACAGCCCATCAACACAATAAAAATTACATATGTATACTAGGGGGGAAGAGTGCAAGTCTGACACTAGTTTTTAATTTTCTGAAAGAACAGAAGCTTTAATTAAGTGATCTTCCTACTTACAGCAATTTAATTTGAAAAGCTAAAGTTATTGATTTAAAAAAAAAAACATTAAAAAGCATCCATAGTTCTGGTTCCAGGCCATTGCTGGCAAACCATTTACTCGTGGAGTATAATTTCCCATTTCCTCCAGTACAATGAAACCCTTTATTAAATGCTTTCTCACTGTGGACAGATTGGTTTATAGTTGAAGCAAGCAGGGATTTATAATCCCTTGCTGCTATTTGCTTGCCCTTCAACTCAGACTCTGCCAACACTACACAGATTTATCTCTTTAGCTTTGAAAGGACTTTGGATTTGGGGTGGTTTTATTACACAAACTGAAGTAGATTCAACACAAGAGATTGCGACAACAAAGTAGAGCTTGGAAGGACTGATTAATTTCAATTTGCTCAAGATCATACATAAACCAGATGATAATGAAAGACATCACCCTCAGGTTGCTTTGTGTCCATACAACATGGATACTGGCTTTCTCTGTCTCAAGCGACCAAGAAATAAGTCAAGGAAAAAGTTATAAGGTTCTGTATGCCCTAGTCTCTTAAAGCACACACCACCACTTCTGCTGAATGTATACTCTTTCAAAGAAGTGAGTCACTAAGCCAGCCCAAATTCATAAGGATGGAAATTAAGTGCAATGAGTATAACAGAGAATTTGTGGGTGTATTTTAAAACCACTGTACACTTGCTTTTCAGTCTACTTGTTTCCTCTTCTATAAATATTCAAATATCTCAATCTTCCACTTTATTCAAATTATGGTTCAAATGCTACCACTAAAGTGAGGTCATTTTGACTGCCCTCCCTGTAAAATAGTCTTCTCCAAATGCTATTTTCTGCTTGAATTTCTTCAAAGCCATCCATCATAATATAATATTCTATCCTGGATCACTTTATATCTCCTCCACCAGAGAAAAGTCTAAAGGCAAGAGTTTCCGTGATTTATTCACTACTGTAGTGCCTAACTATCATTATTCCTAAACCAACAATAATCATTGAATAGTTGAACTCACTTATTTTCTAATTAAGCAAGAATTCTTGATATCATTTATTCTTTATTTTGAAACAAGACAAGAGAGCAAAGGAAAATAGTTTATAATGGAAAATAGGATGACAAGATTAATACAAGTTCTCAAACTTCTAAATAGTCAAATAGTGATTTCCACAATGAGTTGTCCCAATGAGTTCTTGGGAAAAAAGAGATGAGTTAAGTAGGAATAGATATTTGAAGTAGTGAGAGAGCTACAGTAGCCTGGAAGATGGAAATTAGACAATTCAGCAAAGAATTCTAGATATTACACAGAATATATGGAACAACTCATCTAATCACATTGCGGTAGACAAGGATGATACTGATAGCATGAGAGCAGGGGAAATGTCTAAAAAAAATACAAAGGATATATAAAAGAACCATAAAACCACCAGAAGGGCCAAGCAGAAAACACATAGGGTGGATCTGAAGCAGTCCCAGCCAATATATTTTCATGAGTTTTTTTTCCACCTAAATGTACAGCATTGAGTGGGGAAAGCAAGGAAAAGTGGCAACCAAAGAGTTTGAATTGGCCTGACAAAGTTTACATTATCCAAAGAGAAAAGAAATTCTAACAAGAATTAAGTAGTATCCTCAAAAAATTAAAATTAGATTTACCATATAATCCCATTCTACCACTCTTGAACATGTATCCAAAGCAATCCGAGTAAATATACTACAGAAGTAATTGTGCATCCGTGTTTATTGTCTCATTACTCACAATAACAAAAATATAGAACAAGTATAAATGTCTCTCATCATCTGAATGGATAAAGAAAAAGTTATATATACATATATGTGTTATATATGTATGTTTATATATGATGAGATTTGTATACATAATTATACATATAATTTATATATATATATGTAATGAAATAGTGGAATTTTATTTATCCATAAAGAAGATTAAAATCATGTTATTTGCAGGAAAATGGATGGAGCAAAATATCATCATGTTAGGTGAAATAAGCCATACTCAGACAAGTATTAAATGTTTCCTCATATGTGGAAACTAAAAGGCAAAAAAGATGTCCTCAAATTATAAAAGGTACTTGAAAGGGACCAGGAGATAAAGAAAGGGTGCAAAGGAGGGCAAGAAAAAAATAATAGGGAGAATGGGTGTGATTAAAACACAATATATGCATATGTGGAAATACCACAATGAAATTCATTCATTTGTAAATTTAGTGTGATAATATTTTTAAATATTCATAAAAACAAGCAAGAAGCTAGGAAGATGACTCAGTGGGTAAAGTGCTTACTGTGCAAGCATGATGACCTGGATTCAATACACAGCACTTAGGTTAAAAAAAAAAGCCAGACACAGCTGCACACACCTGTAATCCCAGCACCAAGAAGGTGAAGAAGGTGGAGGAGACAAAAGGATATCTAGGGCTTTCTGGCCTGCCAGTCTTCCAAATTGGCAAGCCTGAGGTTCAGTGAGAGACCCTGTCTCAGAAACTAATGTGGACAGTGGTTGAGGAAGATGCCCAATATTAATGTCTGGCCACTTTTGTAGCTGGAGAGATTCTCTCCAGCTCCCACCAAGCCCCGGCAGTCCCATAGCCCACTTATAAAATAAACACACAGACTCTTACATTATTTAAACTGTTTGGCCTCATGGCTCAGGCTTCTGGCTATCTAGTTCTTACATCTTAAATTAACCCATTTCTATAAATCTATACCTTGCCACATGGCTCATGGCTTACCAGTATCTTACATGTTGGTACTCATGGCAGCGGCTGGCAGCATCTCCTGACTCAGCCTTCCTGTTCCCAGAATTCTCTTCTCTGCTTGTCCCGCCTATACTTCCTGCCTGGCTATTGGACAATCAGCATTCTATTTACACAGAGCAATATCCACAGCAGGCCACCACACACATTCACACTATGTGCACACACATTTCACACACACACACACACACACACACACACACACACACACACACACACACACGGTAAATCTATCATGAAAAATAGAGAAAGAAGTCAAATGACAGCATAAAGGTGGGAAACGAGCAAAAATTTTAAAGATATACCTAATTTAATTATCTAGGTCGAAGACAACAAAATGGGATTCTGAGTCACAAATATGATGTGGCCGTACTTGTGGTTGAGGATAAACTCTATACTGGGACTCCACTTTGGAATGGCTATGAAAGAAGGAACAGGAAAAAGCCTGAAAGAGAAAGTTATAAATCTCTTTGAATCTTCGTATGTCCATCTGTTCTCCCCTGATAACCCTCAAGTTCAGGAATTCTATTTCTGAGTCCTTAGCTCAAAGCTTCATGGCTTAAACATGATAGGGTAGTAATAACACGTAATAGATGAATGGATGAATAGTCATATAGAGAAACATGTAACAATGCAATTATTAAAGTTGCCAAGGAGAAGGCGAACACAAGGTTTTGCACAGATATGACTGATGAAATGCATCCAGCTCTGTGCAAGTTATAAACTCTTCATTCAGAGGGAGATGTTCAAAAGCTTGGAGTCATTTTCTATCTGTATATCTGAATGCTGATGTCTTTTCTTAATGAGCGGGACTCCTAACTACAGCTGCTATTTGATTTCTCCATGCTTTTCTTCATATCTATGCCACTTCCCATAGAAACCTATGTAACTTATGGTTAACCAATAGCCTTAGGAAGACTGGTCTCTTGATTGCCCAAGTCCCACTCTGGGCTGAGAACAATGACCAAACTGAGGGGAAAAAGTATGAATCTTAAGGCTTAATAGCAGGGATTTGGAAGGAACAGTGATGAGAAAATGATTTCTTGGGGGGATCACAGATAACATATCAAGACACCCTCCCTCCCCAGTATTACTAGCAACTAGAGAAACTTCATGCCTTTTGGAAACCAGCAAGCCTGTCTCAGTCTTGAGTGTATGTAAGAATTATGCGACTATCTCACCCATGCATTCCAGTACAGTGAGATTGGGTAAGGCATGGTCATCTGCATTTTAACAAGCACCCTTAGTGATTGTCATGCAGATGGTTTTACATGTTGTTTAACATGCCACATGAAGTTTTTGGGCAATGAATTTCAGCACTGATGAGACTTAAGGACAGCAATCTGGACCAGAAAGGGCTTACAAAGTTTTGTGAAATGTAGCAAAAATCACTGGGGTTTCCTAAAACATTGTTTTTTGGTGGGGACTTAGTAAGACAAGACTGAGGCAACAAATACCAAACCATTATCATATGGCAGAGAGTCTCTGCCTTTTAATTAGCCCTATCCTACAATTGTCCCCTCTAATCATAGCCCATAATACCCCTGGGGGGTAATTTAAGGAGAATCCTACAGAGATTGCTCCACTAGTGACAGAGAGCAAGTGAAGAAAGGCTTTATACAATACAGGATACAGCCAAGTTCCACAAAAGTAGCTTCTGGTACTTGGAAAGTATGTTTTGTATCAGATAAAATGAGCTACATAAATGCAACGTAGCATTAGTTGAGAATATTTTATTGTGAGCATCAAGTGAAAACTATCTTAACTATTGACAAAAAATGCTGTATAAAAGGCAAAAATTTCATGTTCTTTCCTAAGAAATGGGCTCTGCTATTCCCTGGGCTCTCACAGTGTAGCAGGGCAGAAATTGCCTCGGGGCACATGCACAGTCAGCCAAGAACCCACACCAGGCCTCTGTCCAATGCTTACATTTTTTTCCCCCAGAAACTCATAAAGCACCTTGGCTGACCCTTCTCCATCACCTCCTAAAAAGACAAAAATGCTGTCACCAGCTTAGCCATTAACAGGCACACGATCAATTCTTTGATTTTCTTTAAAGCTGGTTTATATATGCCCTAGAGAAGAATTAGCAATCTTGTCACGTGTGAACCTCATTCTCTTTCAATCTCTCTCACCATGAGAAAAACCCCTCCAGGTCCCAGCATCTATTCAGAAAGACACTAAGTTTCCAGCATCCTTGAAGTTTGCCCCAATTCACCTGCAACAAAAACGTCCAAGACACTAGTGGGCTTTTTTTCTTTTCTTTTTTTGACAGGAACTGTATTTTTTTTGGTACACACAAAGCATATAGAAAGATGGAAGCCCTACTCTAGGAAGAAGGTATTAAAGTGTAATCAAATCTGTTACTGGTCTCAGACAGAGAGCCCAGGACTAGCCTGAGCAATCTTCAGTGGCCTCCTCTTTTATCTAAGAAGCAGACAATAATTGATTTGACCTGCTTTATGGGGACAATCTCCCAGGCATGATTGAGTGCTAATTGCTACTAATGAGGTGGCATTTGAAACTGGCTGTGGTCTTCAGCTTTCTCTTCTCTTTACTCCAAGCAGCATTCAAGCCACTGGCTTGTAAGTACAGCTTCCAGCAAGCCCTCACCCATAGCAAGCTACACTTCCCCCAGCTGCTGAAGGTTGTGTTAAGAAGGGCAAATTGCACTGACTTTCAAAAGGACGATCTGGCTGAATGAGCAGCTTCTCGAGATGCACGGAGGCAATGCAGCTCTTGAGGAAATGATTTCTAAATGTTACAAGATTGCTGGAAATTACTTTCATAATGACTTTTTACCGGTTTTGCCCATTTACAATCATCCTTCTCTCTTGCCCAGAGGAAAACCCACAAGACACTTCCATGAGAGAATGTTTTCCTCATGTTTTGCATCAATTCCCTGGTGTTAAAATATTAACATGTGGTGCCACCCTTATAAATGATAGTCACTTGTCAGATTAATTCTATCTCTAGAAGAGCAAAAACACAATCCCTTTGATCAACTGTGAGATAAAAGCAACATCAGATAATACAAAGATTTAGAGCAAATGGCAGCAACACCCCTTGTAAAGGACCAGATGGGAAATACTTTCGTCTTTATAAACAATAGACTTTCCATCACTATGACTGCCCATAGACAATATATAAGGACATGGATATGCTTTGTTTACAAAAGCATAGCCCAATGGCATTTGGCCTGTGGCCCATCCCTGCCAACTCCTGATCTTCAGTAAGATTTTGACTAATATATCAAATCTGGATATATAAAAAAATGCAGTCCAAAATGTCCTAATCCTGAAGTCTCCTATAATTACTTATTTTAATTGATATGGTGAAGCTATAATGAGAACCATATATTGTTTATGAGCCTTTGTTTCCTCACTGATAAAAAAGGGGAGGTGGACTCTTTCCAGTATCTCTCAGGTAAAACACTCCAGATTCTAATCTCAATATTTTGACTATTTCATTCCTTTTCCTTTTCTTTTCTTTGATACTAAGAATTGAGCCCAGGATGTCATGCATGCTAAGCAAGCACTTTACCACAAAGCTATATCCTAGCCCTTGACCATACAGGTTGACTTCAGAAGTATGGCAGATGAGACCATAGAGAGATTTCATATCTTCAATATTAATCCTTATTGTTGAATACAAATGGCATTTGGAACATCTTCTATGAGCCAGAACCTCTATGGATGAATGCGGAAATGAATAAGACCATGTGTGGCTTCTACTGCCAAGGAACTAACAAAGATCCTCAATTTCAAACTAGGAGTTCATTCCTTTGTGCTTGCTGCCAGTGTCTACATTCTTTCTTCCAATGTCTCTCCTCTGTGAGTCCTAAGACAAATTCCAGTTTCACGCTACATCTTACAATTGTTCTACTTTCTTTAGTACTTAATGATTCAGCCAGCACACATTGTGCGCCACTATATAACTGAAGTTATTGTTTAATGTGTTATTTTTATATCTTGTAGTTTGGGGAAACAATTTAAAACCTTCTAGATTTCTGTGAATATGGGCAAGCTATATGTACAACCTAGATGGAGACAAAAGAACTGAAATATAATTGAGAATCATTTGTGTAGTTGTTTTGTGCTAATTGAAAACAACAAGAAGTAATAGATTGAAGTGAGTGCCTTAGGTGATGCTCCTATGGGTATAGTAGAGAAATTATGTTCTGTAATTAAGACTCTATGCTTTGGGTTACATCTAATTTCTGTCTTAATTTTACTATTTAGCTATCAATGCTAATAAATTCCCAGGAACATTGAATTTGGAAACCACAAGGCTTACCATGTATCTGTTTTGTGTTAGTCAAGGAGAAATTCCTTTCTAGAAGTTCAGGTTCCTTTAGTGCTACCAGTATTACAAATGTGGGAAGGAATATATTCAATACAGTAAAAGCAAGATGAATTTATCAGTGCACACATAAGTCCTATTGCATACATATATAGAGAGAAAATGTTGTACAATAACATAAAAATATACCTAAATAAATGTACAGGAGATCAATACAATACAACTGCCAATTCTTCTTAGTCTGAGAAGTGGAGCCAGGAAGTCCTCCAAAGAGTGCTTGATGCACAGAAGGGAATGAACTGATATTAGCCAGCATTTTCCATTGAGTGCATAATAATTCTTGAATAGCTATCATTAGCAATCTTGTACAGGAAAAAATTATCTTTTTTGGTCCCTTGGCAACACTTATTGTATGTACCTCATTAATTGGTTAATTCCATCAGACTGTCTCTAAGTGAAGACTCTGTAACTAACTCATCTTTCATTTCTCAGAATATCTAGCTCAATATTTATAAATGTTGAGTATTTATTAAATAAACAAAGACTGAATATTGGTCCAAACTATAAATGCTTGAAATTGCTTGAACACAGCTTCTTTCCTGTACATACAAATGCTCTAAATCAGAAGCAGTGAATTTGGTTCTGATTTTACAAGAAATAGCTCTTTCTTTGACTTGAGGTGGGTTTCTATGGTTTAAAATTTCTCTGATTTTAATGTGAGGAGATTGAATTAGATGATATGTGTAACAGGTCTTACTTAGGACCACCAACTGCTGAACAATGACATAGAGATTTTTTATTAATTGTGGAAGTTTGGTCTTAGCTTAGACTTGTTCCCAACTAGCTCTTGAAACTTAAATTAACTCCTTTAGATGAATCTATGTTCTGCCATGTGGCTTGTTACATCTCCTCAATATCATACATCTAATTTCTTCCCCATCTGGTTGGCAAATCCTCTGCCTCAGATTCTTTCCCAGAGTTCCTATATCTGCCCAGAAATCCAGTCTATCCTTTCTTGCCTAGCTATTGGCCATTCAGCTCTTTACTAAACCAATGAGAAGGTGCTTTAGGCAGGTGAGATTAAACAAAAAGGCATTATTACATGGTTTACAAAAAGATTATCCCAACAGATACTGAAGGCCATTTCAAGTTCTAATATCTTATAAATAAGACAGAATTATATTTATGTTAACTCATGCTCAAGTTTTCATTCTTTATTATGATTATCAATCAAGACATATTTTGGGTAGTAGAAAAATGATGGTCAAGGAAGATCTTGAGACGAAGAATGAAAGAAAGTTCTTTTGAAAGCTTCAAACTGGCCATATATGATAGTTAGTGAAGCTGTTCATCAGCAATTTAGCTTTCTCTCCCTTCCTAGTGACATAGAAACTGAAATTAGGTGTGGCTGTATCACTAGCTTTGGCTAAGAAATTATCAGCAGCAACATCATGTATGTCTTTTAGGAGAGAGCTTTAAAAATATAAGTGTAATCCTGAAAGCATACATGTAAGTAAGAGCATACTGACTGAACATGTTATATTTAGGTACATATATGTATATACATATATGCATGCAATAACAACTAGCAAAAAAGAGGCCATGAATTTGAAGGTGAGTAGAAAGAGGTATGTGGGAGGGTTCAGATGAAGGAATGGAAAGGAAGTGATCTTGTAATTATAATCTCTTTGTGTCTGCCTGTCTCTCTATATGTGTGTGTATGTATAATATATATATATATATATATATATATATGTGTGTGTGTGTGTGTGTATATAATGTAATGTGTATACATATATATATATATGTATGTACTGTGTGTGTGTGTATGCACGTGCACGCACACGTGCATATATTTTGCCATGTTTTCTGTGACTGTATCACAATACTATAAAATGTTCCAGGGCAAAGATGGTCTCAAGTTGAGGATAAAGTGAAACAAAATTCTCAGCCAATTCTCAATTAACATGCATCAAAAGCAAGAAACGAATTTTCATTGATTTCTGCCTCTGAAGCTGGGGATAATTTTCGCCACTGCAAAGCAAAGCCTGATCTAGATCATCCCACTCCATTAGTATCATTCTTGGATTTAGCAATGGTTAGTTAACTACTATGATACATCGGTCATCCGTATTAACTGGGCATATACTGCCAGCGTTCAGGCATTACAAATGTTGTAAGATGTCTTTTGAAAGGGGATATAATCCACCCAGTTTGCCCTTAGGTCTCCAGAGTTTGAAATGATTTTCCCTTGCTGTGAATTATAGAGAATACAAAGTTATCTCTACTACAAAGTAATGCTTGCTTTCTTATATCTAGACCTAGAGTTTTTTTTAGTAAGGGGAAAAAAGAATTGGTGGTAAAGATATTGACTTGAAAATTGGATATAACTTTGAGTTCACTGATCCAAACAGGTGAAGAAAAATTGAAGACAGCTGAGACATTCTTTTCCTGCTGGTATACAAACCAGCCACTTCATCAAACTCAGCCTTTTGAATGATAGTATCATATCTCAGGCGGGGTGCATATTTTAAATGTACAATATTTCAGTCAATATGCCAAGCTTTAAACTATAATTTGTTGTCATGTATGTATTAACATACATTATTCATTATTTCATGATAACTACATAATGGCAATTATTCCTGTACACAATCTTCTGGGGAATATAAAGGGGAAAGATAAATATTTGGTTGTCTGCTGTAAATAGAAAATTTCAATTATGTTGCTTTTATAAATGTTTTAATTGACATGAAGCATTAATACATAAATTTGCTTAACTCATGAGACTACAGCTCAATGAACTGTCACAAAGTAAGTACAGCTTTGTAATAATCACCCAGATCGAGAAACAAACATGCTCCACACCATGAAGTTTCCCCTCTACCTTTCACCCATTTCTAATCCCTTTCATCCCAAGAAAAACCACCATCCTCATGCTAATGGAACACATTGACTTTGCATGCTTTTGAAGTTTATTTTCCTCTGAGCATTATGCTTGTTAGATTCATCTCTATAACTGTCCATATTTGTAGATAGTTCATTTTTATTACACACAGTATTGTATAGCATAAAAACACAATAACATATTTATGTATTCTAAGTGGCCAGGCTAATGAAAATATAGGTAGTTTGCACTTTAGGGCTTATTACGAATAGCGATACTGTCAACATTCTAGTGGTATGGGTGTCTGTATAGCATAACACACACAACTGTGTCTTTTAGGCATGTGTCTAGGAGCAATATTGGTGGGGCAAAAAATATATGTGTTCTATTTGGGAAAATGTTAAGAAACACTTTTACAGAATGGTCATGTTATAGATGGCAAAAATTGCCACAATTTTCTACCTCTTTTTTATTCATATAACTTTACAATATGATTTTGCAATATTTTTCTTTGAGATGTGGAGTGTTTTGTCTGAGATAATTGTCCTGGAATACTGTTCAATATCTATATAAACAAGCTTGAGCTAGTATTCTGAATGGCAAAAACCGTGTAGCTGGGTCAACTCTGTCACCCCAATCAACAACTACTCAGCCAACAGTGACATATGTAAAAGGCTATTGTATGAGTGGGGTTCTCTTAGACAATCTTAAACAAGCATTCCCCAGCAGATGGTAGATGCATGTGGTAGTCTACCCAACGTCAGCCAAGCCTATTCCAGATCAATAGAACTACTATGACAACTGTAGGTTTATAAAGAATAATACATCGTGATTTTCATAAGACACAAAGCCATTCACCTGCCATGAAGACTTTGACAACAGTACAATGAGGTGGATATTATTAACTTAATTTATTAGTAAGGAAACTCAGCCAGAAATGCTAGAAGACAGTACTAAGAACACCCAGCGAGCAAAGGATGGAGTCAGAAATCAAATCCTGCTTAAACTCTAAGCCATTTCTCCTACACAATACCATAAAGTAAAAAGGTGCAAATAAATATAAGTTTAGAGCTTCTAGTTTGTCCATGATCTCAACCTCTCCTCTCCTCTGAGCAAAAGTTCAATTCTAATTCTCAGTAATCAACATTGGGCAATACTGTCACTTGACCTCCAGACTTCTATCTCAGAGGCTGACTGTCCAAGGGAAAAAAGGTTTCCTGGAGGTACTCTTTAGTGTCACACTTTGAAATGTTGCACAAAAGTACATGTCCACATTCTTTCCTCCAACGTAATTGGAGTGTATGTTGTATTAGTTACTTTTCTCATTGTTGTGACCAAGAAACAAGTTAAAGGTATAGTGTATCATGATGGGAAATTCATGGTGTCAGAAGTGGCTCTTGGATATCCAGACAGGAATATGGTACTGACTGCTCACATCTCAGCAACAGAAAGAAGAAGTAAAGGCCAGGGTGCAAATCTCAAAAGCTGTTCCTTAGAGATCCAATTATTTCACCTGGGCCCCATTTTCCAAAGGTTCTACAATATCCTATACAGAAGCTCCCAATCGGGAACCAAGTGTTAAACATACAAGCCTGTGGGGAACATTTCACATTCAAACCATAACATTCCACTTTGGCCTCCATAGGCTGATGGTCATCTTATAACACAAAATGCATTCAACCTATCTTCAAAAGTCCTCAAAGTCTTATGGATGCAATACTGTTCAAAAGGCACAGAGTAAATATTCCCATTCCAAAAGGGAAGAATGGGATCATATCAAAGAACAACAAGGCCAAAACAAGACCAAAATACAGCCAGGCATGCATCAAACCTTACATACCCATATCTAGCATCTGAAGCTTATGATGCTTATCATCTAGATTCCAGCAGACTCGGGTAATCCTGCCCCTCCAGCTCAGTTGCCTGCAGCATTGAGACCTTTCTTTTAGGTTGACTCCTACTTGGTATCTCCCACTTTCCTTGGTGGATATCCCACATTTGTGACATCTCCAATATCCCAGTGTATTTATTGCAAACGTAGGCTTTAACTGCACAGCTTCATTCATCCTGCTCAAGATCCATGCAGGTAATTGGATCCTACTACATAGTGCCTGGTCTAAAAAGCTTTCTGGAACCTTAGTGTAAGCCCCTGTGGCCCATCATTCTTACATCTTGCCTATCTGAACAACCAGCACTATGTAGATGATGCTAAATTCTGCCAGCTCAAACTGTGGCCTGTCTCCCTCGGATTATAATTACAATGGCCTCTGTGCTTCACAGATAAACCTGGAAAATACTTCTCCAATCAGTCCAACTCAAACAATGTGGCTAAGGGTCTATCTTTGTTCAGGAACTTTCTTTTCAAATAAAATTTTTATAACTGAGCTTGCATGTTTATACCCTGAAGCCCTCCATGGATATGACCTTAACTTCAAGGCACCTTTCCTATGATCTCAGGGTAAAGTGTGTGGTTTCTTTATATGGTGGTAACTTCATTTACAATTAGAGATGCTCTATCAATTTCACACTTGTCTGCAAACTTAAACTCACTCATGCTCCATTCTTACCAAATTGCATAGTTCTCATGTCATTTTACTCCATTTTTTCTCTATCATCAAAAATCTGGTGAAATACAGTGAGCAATGTCCACGCCACAATCAAAATAAGCTTCTGTTTGGAATTTCCCTTCACCATACAAGTCCATTACTTTTGGACTCAGCCGTGTTCAAATGTTTTGGACACTGGTAGAATACCGCCAAATGCTTTGCTAGAATGTAGCATGAATAGCTTCTAGTCCAGCTTCCAGTAGAGTCCTTGTTTTCTGAGTCTCAGGAGCACAGGCTTTCCTGTTCTGTCATCATTCTGGTCTTCTGAACTCCCCCAAAGATTGCTCAGAAAGCTCTGCTTATATCATTCTCTACCGTGAAGCTCCAAACCCTTCACCATCCCTCCTCCAAGCCAATTGCAAAGGCCCATCAACCATGTGCACAGGTTTCTTATTTCAGGAGCAATATCTCCACCTAGCAGTACCAATTTTCTGCATTGGTTACTTTTCCCATTGTTCACACAAGACACAGGCCATGAAGGAACTTAAGGGAGGAAGGATTTCTCTAGGTTTATGATTGAGGTTCAAGCCCATGATGATACAGAAGGCATAGTGACAGGAGAAGGTCTATGCTCTAAAGGCAAATGCATGAGGCTGTTTTCTCATATCTCAGAAGACCAGGGAAGAGAGACAGGACAGGAAGAGGGGCTGGGCCTGTTCTTCAGAGATCCACTTATTTTTGATAAGTCCTCATCTCCTAAAGGTTCCACGGCCGTCTAAAACAATGCCACCAGCTGGGGACCTAGGGTTCAAACACACAAGCCTGTGGGGAACATTTCACATTTAAACTATAACATAGGTTGGCCAAATTTTATTACACTTGGTATTTACAGATCCCTTGACCTTTAACACTCATCTTTTATCACATTTCTGAGTATAAACTTTGAGTTGATGCCAATATCGTGCACATGTAAAAAAGGATATGAAAAATGTCAGGCTGGAAGAGCCAATTTTAGGCATACTGAAAAGGTTTCAGGCCTTACACAGTGGGAAGCAACGAGTATATTACGATCCTTCAAAGCAAATGACACATGGGCATATAATTTTGACAAATTTTAAATGTTTCTAAAAAGAACTGACAACGGGTTGGCAGAAGACATGGAAGGGTCAAATATTCCTCCCATCATCATCAAGTATTTCTGTGCCAGTTGTATCTTCTTCACAAATAGAAGATACTAGAAAAAAGACTAGATTTGCTTATAAGGAGACCAGCACTAAAATTCTAATAAACATTGCTCCACCTCTCTTAGGTATAATTTATTTATCCTTTACTGAGTAGTGAAGGATTAGGATATATACATAAAACTGGACAGGATGGTCGGGGGCGGGGGAGAGATCCAGACCTGACTGGGGTCGCCAAGGGAATTAAGAAAGAACAGATACATAGATACACATACAGAAAGCTGGGATCAGGTGGTCTGTGTGTGCTCTAAAGGAGCTGCACCAACTACACAACAACTTGGAACCTCAGTGTGTTTATTAAATACACCACATGAGAGGGTAGCTTGTCTCAGCAGGAGGCTTCTAGGAGAGTAGTCTCAGACTCTTAATCATTTGGGAGGAAGAAGCTAAAGTAGCCACTTTTTGCACACATTGTCAGCATTCCCACCGAGACCTGAGGAAGGTTTTGCCATCCCTCTGAGTGTGACCTGTGGGTGGGGAGGCTTTGCCAATTTCCTATGGTTCTGAGGCATTGGTCCTTGACATAGCCATGCAAGTGTCAGTGATACACATTCACTCATGACTTCATCCTTTCTCAAGGATTTCTTGGCTTCCCTCATAAGTGTGTGTGTGTGTGTGTGTGTGTGTGTGTGTGTGTGTGTGTGTGTGTGTGTGACACACACAGAGAAAGAATCATTAAAAATTCTTAAAAAGCACCTGACAATGGAACACACTTATAAATAACTATATTGTTTAACTGTTGATATTATAGATTTTCCTACCATGACAACTGACATACCACAACATTTTGTTTCTTTCACAGTCCTAAAAAGGCTAGTCTAGGAAAAGTTTTCCAAAATGCTCATCTCAATAAGTCATCAAATATCTCTATTCTCAGCACTTCAAAAATACAAAGTAAAAAATAAGCTGTCTCCTATTTTGAGAAGGAAGGATAAAATAATAACCCAAAAGCCTCACATAAAATGTAGAAGGGAACCTGATGATAGTGTCACACGCCTTTAATCCCAACACTCTGGAAGGCAGAGACAGGCAGATCACTGAGTTCAAGGCCAGCCTGGTCTACAGAGTGAGTTTCAGGACAGCCAGGGCTACACAGTGAGACCCTGTCTTGGGGCCAGGGGTGTAGGGGGAGAGTAGAAGGGGCTGTGGGCTAAAAACCAAGACGGTTTTCAAAGTGAGTGCATGGAATCCTTATGGAAAGCTGAGGTCAAGAAAGGAGTGAAATCGCCAAAGGAAAAGTAATTCCAAGTAGAAATCGTGGACTATGTAGTTTGCCACTGGGAATGGGAAATGCGTGCACAGGAAACAATTACATTGATTAGTGCAGGGTAGTGACTGGAACCATGAGAAAGAATACTGGGATTTAAGATTAGCAAACCAGGAGAACGCATCTGGCACAGGCTAATATGGTAGTGGAAAATCTTAGACAGACAGTTGAATAAGTATTGTGAGTTCAGTTAGAAACTTGAAGAAGAAAAATCAGACCAAAATGAGCAAATTGGGTCAAAGAGGGCAGGGTTTTATTATTAAGTTGAAAGAAACAACTTACAAGAGTTGGCATGTTCAGTTGCCATAGGAAGTAGGATATGTGTTAGGAAGAAAGCCTCTCAATGACAGAAGTAACTAGACTTGGCCATTGAGGTGAAGGAAAGAAATTAAACAGGACTCCAAAGCAAAACTTTGTGTAACTAGGTGAAGAATGGGCCCGTCAACAGGCAGCCTCTGCTTGTCAAGGGAAAGGATGATATTTCTATGACCAAACTGAGGTTTGAGACTATATTGAAGGAAATGTTCTTGTATACCAAAACTCAGAAATTACATTGGGAAAGAACAGCATGCTAGAAGAGGAGTTGGGTATCATCCAAAAATATAGCTCAAATAATCTTACATCATGGAAATTAAATATTCTGAGTCATCGAGGGAAGTGGGAAAGGGGGAAGTGAAGTTTTAATAGGCCTGTAGCAATTTATAGCACTAAATTAAAATCACACACACACACACATACACACGTGAGTTGTCTAGGAAAAACACATCAGTGATCAGCAACAAGAAAAATTCTTCTGGGATTCTGTCCAGGGGCACAAATCTTTCTTGCTTGTTGCTTCAGGCTCTAAACCTCCTTCCTAATTTTGGGGCGGCTCCCAGTTCCTGCCTAGTTCTTTCCAGCTCTGACTTCAAAGCCTGGCTCTGTTTTCCGGATTTTTTTCCAATTCACAGAGTTTCAAAAATAAGCCCACATTCTCCCGTTTTTATACTCTGACTCTTCTTTTTGCAGGCACAAAACCAGATGAGTAATAAATGGTATGTATATTGTAGACTTAACATGAAACCTTTAAAATGTTGACATTCATTATCGCTGATCTTCATGCAAATATCAGGTTATGGCATATTGGAAATGGTTTGTACTGGCTTGTGGGAGTCAGCTGTCAAACTCTGAGAAGTTTTACAAGCTGGAGGTTAAACATAGATTTTATTAAAAGTTAAATTATATAAATTGATACCAAATAAGTTATCAAAAGCAAAGGTAATATTCAAGTCAATCATGTCCTAACCATCTTACTGTCATCTATGTGCTTGAAGTTATTTCCATCTATCTGCACAGCAGAAATACCACATAATGGTGCACTGCTGTGCATCTCTTTTCAGCTCCCCATGAACAGGGGAAACTGGCCACCATGGCAGAATTTAATGCAAATTGCATCTTTTTCATTTCCCTTGGAGCAGTGGTTCTCAACCTTTCTAAGGCTGCGACCTTTTAATACAGTTCCTCATGTTGTGGTGCCTCCAACTGCAAAATACTTTTGTTGCTACTTCATAACTGTAATTTTGCTGCTGTTATGAATTGTAATGTTACTATTTTGGGAGACAGAGGTTTGCCAAAGGGGTAGTGACCCACAGGTTGAGAGCCACTGCCTTACAGATTTAGTTCTTAAATAGCTACCAGTTACTACTGCTATCATGTGTGTGAAAAGGCATGGCCAAAGCAAAATATCATAGATGGAATCATTTAATCAGAATCTCTGCTCCATGCTTTGCTGATAGAGCAACCCTGAGCAAAATCACTAAATCCCTCTTGAGATTTTGAGAAAGGCTATCTTGATACCCTTTTCCCAGGATATGTCTTAAAACCATTGTTCATGTAGTCTTATGAGAATTTATGTTCATCATTTGTTTTAGGAATTAGACTGTCCATGTGTGTCTGGGTGTGACAATTGATCAAGGTATGCCTAATACAGTCTAATATATTTAAGTTGTAACTGCTATGATATTTGATGAGATGTTTGATGCTTGTAGAATCATCACCTTAATCTCTTCTTGAAAGCATATGGTCCACTCAGAAATGTTATTATATCCTAATTTTATGGAGGAATCATGGCCCATGTCAGACCAGCAATACTAAAATACAACCTATATGATCTCATTTTCTTCTTCACATCAGAAGAAAGTCTCCTGAAAACTTGTCATGAAAACATTATAATATCATATATTTTAAATAAAATTCAACCAATATATATGCTTTCTAATAAGGGAAAAGGTAAGTGTGTATGCATGTATTTTCAGGGTAGTATTATGAAATACATAAGACAGACTGTAACTATTGTTAGTAGATGTATAAGCTAAAAGAAATACCTAGGATGAATTTTTTTCCAAACAAAAACCAAATATATTGCAAGACTGTAGAAAATGATTTGCATTCTACATGGTGACATTTTGCCAAACCATCTGTAAAATTTATTTTGATGGTTTTCAGAGCCCATGTTTTGAGTCTGACAAGAACATTCAACTGATTTGTGTCAGCTTGTCTGATTGGATGGCTGGCCTACTTAATTTTACCACCTGTCTCAGTCATCAGTTCTTATTAATTCCTAGTTGATGAAGAATGTTATATACCTTCCAAATACCAAATGATGTCTCATTTTTATTTAGAGATTTATATATATATATTTCAATTTACTGAAGATTTTTGTAGTAAGTTAATATACTCCATAGTTTATCAGTTCATGCAATTCTTTATCATTTGTGTGATAAAATATGTATTTTTCTTATAAAAATATGAAAACTGAGTGTATTCTATAGATTCCAGACATTTGAGAAATAGTTAAGAATGCAGACACTTGGGATACCATTTTGATAATCTCAGATTCCTAAAATACCCAATTCTAATATTATAGGATGGAGTTGTAGCAAATGACATGAATCAGTCAAAAGTAATGATACCACAAAGAATTCAAACTAAAGGTAAATGTGTTAGACAAATATAGTGTTACAGAAAACCCCCCAGATGACAGGTAAGCTAGGATCCTTGAATGAACTGGAACCAGAAGTAAAGGTTTAGGGTCTTGAAAACAAATACATATACATGAGGTTCCAAAGAGAACTTCATAGTTCATATATACAGAACCGAGTGCAGAAATTATAAAATCATTGCCTTGTATAGACTACAGGTATCCAGAGCTATGAAATCTGTCTCAGAGTCTTGATATTTCATTCAATGGACTATCATTAAAACTAGAGGCCCAATATTAACTTTATCTCACATCTCAGAATTTAGGATATTGGCCAAATCCTTGAATTCTTACTTAAGATGTCAATACTCATATAAGTACAAAAAATGAAGTATGAATATGATGAATCTTTAAAATTTATATTTTCTAGTCTCTGTGAGATCTGTTTTTAAGAGATGCCTTACTAAGTGCCTTTTATATATGCAGCATAAGAAACAATGTGATGTAAAAAAAAAATAGGGTATCATAAGTAGTTGCATTTACTCTGGAAAAATGAACTTAAATGAAGAACTGTGGTATAAGACAAAAAATATAATAGTTTAAAAGTCCTATAGAAGAATCTTCATATTTTTAAATGCTATTCAAAGAGTTTAGTTTATTTTTGTGAACATTAGAAAGATTTCTTATATAGGTTTTAAACTATTTTTTATTGCTTGAAAATTTCATTTGTGCATAAAATGTTTTGATCAAATCCAGCCCTCATTCTCTCCCCTACAATTCCTCCCTTATTCCCCTAGCCTCTATTCCGTGTGTGCGTGTGTGTGTGTGTGTGTGTGTGTGTGTGTGTGTGTGTGTGTGTGTGTGTGTTTGACACACTGAGTACACTTCGTGCTGCCATTAAGTGTAGGACCATCTACTGGAGCATGAGTCGCACCTCTCAGGATCGTCATCCCTGAAGAAAACTGGCTCTCCCTCTCTACCCAGAAGCCACCATTTGCTAATATCTCCTCAGTTAGGAGTGGGACATCATGACTCTGCCCTACATCTATACTAGGATTTTGTCTGGCTTGATCTTGTGCATGCAGTATAGTCCCTGTGAGTTCATGTGTGTACCTGTCCTATAGTGTTTGGAAAACACTGTTTTGCTGTAGTCATCTACCACCTCTGGCTCTTACCATCTTTCTGCCACCTCTTCTATAATGACACCTGAGCCTTGGAAGATGGGAGTGTGATACAGATGTTCTATTTAGGGCAGAACACTTCACAGTCTCCCATTCTCTGCATGTTGAACAGTTGTGGATCTCTGTATTAATCACCATCTACTGTAGAAAAAGAAGTTTCTCTGATGAGGGTTGAGTGATGCACTGATCTATGGGTATAAAGACAAGCACTTAGGAAGATATTTAATAATATGCAGTTTTAATTTTACTTTACTTCTGTAAATGGAGTTTGGATAACAGGTAGCAAAATATAGAAAGAAACACAAGTCGTGATGTTCCACAACACAGATGGATGACTATAGATTATAATAACCTCATATGTAGCTTATGAAAATTGAAAACAGAGGCAATCAAAGGCTTAAAACACAAAGAAATGATAAGGAAATAGAAATGCTAATGACCCTGATTTGATCAATGCACTCTGAGTGCATGTGTTAAAATATCACACTGGAGTCAATTAATATGCATACAGTTAATGCATGTTAATTAGAAAGATTTTTTATTCTCTAAGGTTTGAAATTCAAGCTGCGTTTTCAAACTATTTTTGAGGCTTTCAAAACTGAGAATTCTATGAAGCACAGGAGTGGAAGTAAGTAAGGCAAAAGGCATCTGTGGAGACAGATGGGACTGGAGTGGGGAAAGACTAGGCTGTGGGGGTCTTTGGAGCCAGGCCTTCTCCCTACCGTGCCCTCATTTCCCTCTTCAAGCAGATCAACTGCTTTCAGGCTCCGTTCCAGTGAAAGTAAAGTCAGTGAGTTTCAATAGAGCTGTACGTGCTCATGAACATAGATCAGCACCATCCAACGTAAGGCCATGTCAGAGCTTCTAATTGTTCAACATCAGCACTAACTAAACCAACCATGAAAATCGGAATCATTTCACCTAGTGACTATCAGTTAATGCAAGTTTCTTTAAGACTTCTTGAAATTGACTCAACTTTTTACAAGATTGTTTTTGCTTCAGTAAAATTATCTTTTTTCATTTCCAAGCTCACTAAGTAAATACACAAAGAAAATAATACATAAACATTGAAATTTCAGGAAAAGACATAGTTTGCTCAGAACTGCAATTCCAGAGTTAGAAAAAAAAATCATATAGGACTAAAGTTCCTGTCTTATAGGGTTAAACACAAATGCTTTGTTTTGAGTTCATATACTCTGTAAGAAAATTTGTTTCCGATCTTTCCTTCCATCTGTTGGATACACAAGTTATTTCCACATGTTTCACATTCTTCTTGTAAGATATACTTTATTTCAACTTATAGGTAGTTTTTCTGTACTATAACATTTACTTTCAAAATCTTGTTTATTTCCTATAGAACTTTATTTCATTGTTCTTTTGAAATATTTCTCTGCATAAAGAGTTAATTGATGTCTTAGATTTAGATGGAATTCAAAATAATTTTTCATATTAAATATTAATGAAAAAGTTTTTTCATGCAAAGACTTTTTCATATTCAAAACAAGCCTTCAAGTATACTTTAAGGTCAACAAGTGAGATATGTATGTGTTTACTGAGGAACTGCTGTGTTCCAGAAATTTGTGGAGAACACCTGCGTAGTCCTTGCTTTCTTATGTTTGTAGTCAAGCTAAGACTAGTTCTGTTATCCAAAGATAACTGCTCTCTACTAGTTAACCAAGATTTGATTGAATTCAGGTCTGATGGCGTAGTTCAATGGTAGAATGCTTGCCTGGCATGTGTAGTTCCAAGGTTCTATTCATAGCATTTCAAAAATCAATCACGAATTTGTAAAGCCAGGTTTAGGTTAAATTATTATTATAAGATCTTGAATTCTTTATTAGGATCTGTCCTCCAGGGTCTTCTGAAATAGGTATTTATCTTATAAAACTGAGTTAATGATGCTTCTAATATTACCTAAAGGTATAATTAACTCTTAAGAAAATCTTGTTCAATGTTCAATGGTCATAGTAATTATAATTTATCCAACACCTTTCTGAATCCATGGCCCTGAACCCTTTGAAAAAGAACTCTTACTTTGAAGCTCCTGTTTGAAGTTTAAATCCTAGAGTCACCAGGTCTTTGCAGTCCTAATACTGACTATACAAAGGACTTTCTGAATCAGTCTACTGTGTGCTTTGGCATTCCAGACTCATGATTACAGGGCTGTAACCAGAAGGAAAGGTTATATCCTCACTGGGAGGGAAAGACATATAAATGAAGACCTACACCTGTCCCAGCCAGCTGAAACAAGCATGAAGAAAACTGGCTTGTTGCCTACCATGCTATGGTATCCAAGTCCAACAGCCACTGGGGAAGGAAAAAATGAGATGCACGTCCCAAACTAAGATGGAAATGCCATTATTGCTCTCACAAAGCAATAATGTACCACCCGCACAGCTTGCATGAGTAAGGTGAGGCAAAAATAGGAAATACCTAAATCATAGTTCATCTACAGATTTTTGTCTAAGAGTGGCAAAGCCATTTAATGCATTCTTCTTTGCCTCTCAGCCACTCCTCAGGTTTAAGTTAAGAAAACGTGGCCGGGCGGTGGTGGCGCACGCCTTTAATCCCAGCACTCGGGAGGCAGAGCCAGGCGGATCTCTGTGAGTTCGAGGCCAGCCTGGTCTCCAAAGCGAGTTCCAGGAAAGGCGCAAAGCTACACAGAGAAACCCTGTCTCGAAAAACCAAAAAAAAAAAAAGAAAAGAAAATGTGAATATGGTAAATCAGTAAAGATATAGCCATCCTTGGTGAGCATGAAAAGGAACCTGTTTTCTTAACAGAAACAATGCTGAATTAGGTTGAGGAAAGGCTATTTACTTAAAAAAAACCACTTCCTTGCTCATCAGTTATTTCTTTATAGAAGTGATGGAAAATAAAGAATCAAATGATCATTCCTATAGAAAGATAATACAGCTACACTCACTGTTCTTGTCCTTCATGAAAGGTCAGATAGCAAACATTTCTGTCTAGCTCTTCAAATCTGCTACCATTGTATGATACAATGCAAAAATTAAAAGGCACAGTTGTATTTTCAAATGCTTTCAAAATAGCTGCTAGATTTTGCCTATAGGATGTAGACTGCTGATCCCTGATCTATGGTATTGACCAAACATACAGCCAAATGGTATTCATGTTTTGGAAGGAAAGGAGTCTTCTCAGAAGAAAGGAGAGTTATTTTGAGCAAGTATTCATACAAAGGTAATGGAAGGAGCCCATCTTGGGGAACAGAAAAGAAAATGAAGAAAATAATTCTATCTTCAGTCCTAGAAGAGGCTTTGGAATTCTAATTTCTAGCATTTCCCCCACAGTTAAAGAAACTGAGGTTTGGGAGAGAAAATGACTTGGCAAGAAAAAAAAAGCACATATATTCTAGTTTAATTCTTTTATAATCCAGGGCAATTTTTTTTTACACGTTTTCTTTCTACAAACTAAGATTTGCATTGTTCAACCCACAACATCATTTCCCATTTCTAAATGCTAAATTGCTAAGAGGTTTTGGTGACAATAAACTTTCTTTCCATGGGCATGCTCTGAATATAGCCATTGTTTAGCACAGCTACTTGGGAAAAAAGAAAATAGTATTGAGAGGGTTTTTTGATGGCGACATTATCCATGGGGCCATAAAATGGGAGTTCTGAACACTAAACTTTACTGCTCAAACTTTCAGGTTTACTGGCTATAAAGACTTGCCCTGCCACAGGGAGATGGAAAGTAATGAACAAATAGTTTCTTTCTCTTCTAGCCATTCGTAGGAACTAGGATATCAGAACAGTGAATATAATTTCAGTTCACAGTTGGCTATGGGGACATAGAAATTCAAGTCAATTAAATCCCATTTAACAGGTTGACATTTCCTGGATAAACATTAAATAGTATATGAAGAACATTTGAAAACCCTTGCATCAAAATGCAGTTTGAGGACAGACAGGAGTTGCTCCACAGCTAAGCATAGTCTGACCCAAAAAGCAAATTCACTGTTTGCCTAGAATTAATTGAAAGATTAGTGTGCCCAATGCTCAATAATAATTGATATGCATATGTAGACCTGTTCTCAGAGTGTCCATTGTAGGCAGCTAAACACAGTTCATCACTTTTAGACATGTCTTATTTTGATGTATATTGATTGTTCTAATGGTCTCATTTCTCCACTGTTTTCCCCCATAGATATACTCCCTTTGTTTGGGTGGTTTTAAAGCTCTCTCTAAAGAGGTAGATCTTATCTTTCTGAAAATAGAATCTAGACTCAACCATGTGGCTTGCTTTCATGAAAATAATGCGGGAGGGACTGGAGAGATGACTAGGTAGTTAAGAGCCCTTGTTGCTCTTTCAGAGGACCCAGGTTCAGTTCTCAGCACCCACATTGGGCATCTCATAATTACCTGTAACTCCAGTTCTGAGGTATCTGATGCAACTCTTCTACCCTCCGTGGGCACCAGAATACAAGTGGTGCCCATACATACATGCAGACATGCACACACTTGTGCATATAACATAGAAATAAATCTTTACTATGTTACATGCAAAGGTACGCCTAAACTTGTCCAACTCTTTAGGAAGTAGATAAGAGATATTTAAATCAGAAGCAAGTCACCCTACTTGAACCCAACCTAGAGAAGTCACATCTAGCCAACTATGGTTGAATGAAACAGTGGGCTGAGATCAGAATAATCATGAAACAAAGTCTAACCCTAGATTCAATGGAATACAATAGACATATGAAACATAAAGATTTATTTATGCATACTTACAAGGGTTTCAGTAATTTGTCACACAGTTATATTTTAGCAGTAGATAACATGCATATGAAGACACAGTAAATATAGCGACGTTTTCTTTGATACAATATTACAATATTTTAGGTACTAAGGCATAAGAGTTAAAATAGCAGATGTTACAGCTAAATGATAGCAAGTGGAATCCTACGTTAGCCTCTTAGTAGCTATATCCTTGTGTCTGATGTGTCCTAAAGTGACAGACAGTGAGATACACCCTTGAGGAATAACTTGATCTTTAATGTAGGTGGATCCTATGATCAACACGGAACAGCAAATGCTATGAAGTACAACTCCCCTGAATGGATTATAGTATATAAACTTCACTTTTAAACTGAGCAGAGATGTATGCTAGCTTTGAGGAAATAAACTACCACATTGAAAGAAGACCCTATGGCAAGAAACTCCAGGGAGCCCCCCCAAAGCTGAAAGTAGATTCAAAACAACAGCCAGAAAGAAATAAACTCAGTCCTACAATTGCAAAATGATGGATTTGGCAACATTAGTGAGTTGGGAGGTAAATCTTCTCCTAGTATAGCCTTTATGTAAGAATGTAGCTGGACATCGATCACATTCACTTCCCAGGCTTCCCAGGTCAACCCTCAACCCTTATGACCTTCCCCCCAAAAAAAGAAGAAGAAAAGAAGAAACAACAAGTCCAATTTGAATTTGTGCTGCCTGTATTATCACTGGAACATGTGAGACTCACAAATAATCAATGAAAACATTATGTTGTAAAAACATTGTGATAAAGATGATGGAATGTAGGTGGAGTTTTTCATCGGCACCACCAGCCAGCTCCTGAATAACCACACAGAGACATAGTATTAATTATAAATGCTTTGCCAATAGCTGAGGCTTGTTGCTAATAGCTCTTACAACTAAAATTAACCCATATTTCTTATCTAAGTTCTACCATGTGGCTCATGGCTTGTTACCTCATTTTCTACACATCCTGCTTCCTCTGCATCTGGCCCAGGACTCCTCAAACTCTGCCCCTCTTCTTCCCAGCATCCTCCTAGTCTGGCTCTCCCACCCAATCTCTTCCTGACCAGCTATATGCCAGTCAGTTCTCTATTAACTAATGAGAGTAATACATATTTACAGTGTACAAAGATTGTTGTACAGCAATGAAATGTAGCCCTTTACAGTTGATAGTTTCTGGTGGAGGTGTGGGTGGGGAAGGACTCAGTTTTCTTTAAGGGGCTGACCACTAGGAGTTTCACCATGCTCCACTAAGTATATGAGCAACAGAATTGGACTTGATGTTTGTTTTTTCTTTTCTTTTTTGGGGGGTGCAAGAGTGGAAGGGTGGACCTAGGAGGAATGGAAAGCAAGTGTGATCAAGGTACATTGTTTGAAATTCCCAAATAATTAATAAAAATATTATTTTTCAGGGAGGGAAAGAAGATAAATTATAAAACTAAAAAAATAAAATTTTAAAAAAATAATGCAACTGGACAACACCTAGATTACAACATGGAAACACCCTGAGAAGTGACCTCATTTAAACTATGCTTGATCGTTTGCCCCATGAAAACTGATACAGAACTTGTACATTTTCATTGAACTACTAATTGTGTTGGAATTTGTTGACAGTATTGAAAGTTAATACAGTGAGAAAGTAACTTAATCCTTTCTTTGGCTGAGTTCTTCATAAAGAAGAGAGAAAATGGGCTTGGTGAGATTAGCATGAGAACTGGGTAAATTCACAAGAATAAAACACATAGAACATAGCCTCTACTGTAAGAAACTCTGAAAATGTCAGTTATTGTGAATACTGCTCTCATTTGTGTCAATCATCATTAAAATGATGTCAGTAGTTGGTGTGATAGTACATTCATCCCTTCAGTCACTGAATAACAAAGTTTTAAGACCCCAGGTTGAGAATTAGAGTGCCATCAGTTAATTACTCAATCAACTTTCCCTGGAAACACAGAAAAATTCCTACAAAGTCCTGAAAAAGAAATAGAATCTTTTTTGAAAAATGCTTCCCCTTTGATGCAGTCCTGGATACTCTAGAACTCATTATGTGGTCTACACTGGCCTTGACCTCCATGGTCCTCCTTTCTCAGCCTTCCAGGTACTAGGATTACAGGTGTGCTGCTACATCCAACTTAAACATGGAATGACAAAAACAGCCTTGGATGAAGAAATTGTGACACAATCTCACAACAGAATTTAGTTGGGTAGTTAAATAAATTGGAGCTACATATATTAGCAGTAATAATATTTAGGGAAATATTGAGGAAAAGGAAACTATAGAAGCATCCAGATTAACACTACTTATTCAAAATTTCAAATTATGCAGCACTATATTTATAAAGACTTACATATAAAGACTTACATTATAAAGACTTACACACATACATCAAAAGTGTGAGGATGCACATATGCTTCTGAATGGGGAAAGGTGAGGAGTAGAATAGGACTAGATTATAATAGGGCTTTGTTTTGTACAAGTAAATCTCAGTGTTGATATTAGCTAAGTATGGGTAGTAAGGATCGACATTTGTAAAATTGTTTTGTGCATTCTGTGTGTTTTAAACACTCCTTTCAATGAACCACTTCTCTCTACTGGTCTGTACATAAAGATCCTACTTTCCAATGTCTGTCCTAACACCAAAATGTTGCATGACCTAGACAGAGCAGACCATCTTACTTCTCCAGGTTGTGGTTTCTTTGTCAAGGGGAGCAGGAAGCAGAAAGCTGACAAATTATTGAATGTGTTCCTTCAACTTACTAAGGTTCCATAACGCTTTATTCTTTACTTCCAGAAAGAGCTATGCAGAAAAACTTCCCATAGCTACTCATTTTTTTCAACATAATATTTTTATTGATTCTTCAGGAATTTCACATCGCGCACCCTCATGGCACTCACGGCCCAGCCCTTCTTGTCCACTCTCCTACCCTTATGGCCTCCCCCCACCAACAAGAAATACAAAAATAAAATAAATCCATAAATAAAAAAACCAAATCTAAATTGCCTTATCTGTATACTCACTGGAGCATGGTCAAACTCTCTGTGGTCTGACCCTCAAATAGAAATGAGCCCTTCCCCTCTCACACCCCTGCCAGAAGCCATCAATTGTGGAAAGCTACACTTCAGCATATTATAACATTAACATTATAACACCTTTTACAAGTTCTTTTCTGTGACTTCGTGTTTAGGCTGTTACTTTTTCTTTGGTGGGGGATATGGGAGGATAAGGGTTGTCTCAGAAACCTTCTATGTCCCTCTTTCTCAACTATGCACCTGCAGTCATTGGTGCCACCTAAAAGGTAGCTTTTTTGCTCTTCACAGTCAGCAGAAACACGGATCACATGGTCTCTGGCAACAGCACAGACCACAAACACAGCCACAGACAAGGCCCCTGGAGGCAGCCCAGACCATAGACATCAACATGGCCTCATGTGGCAATGCAGGCAGTCCACTCGATTCATTATGGTCCCCAGCGGCAGCATGGCCTGTGGGCATCAACATGGCTTCAGGCTGCAGCACAGACCACAGACAGCTTCATGATCCTTGGTGCTAACATGGACCACAGACATCAACATGGGCCCACAGCCATATCAGAACCACAGATGCAGACATGGTGCTCAATGGCAGGATGGACTGTGGACCCCAGGTGGTTGCAGTGGCCAGTCACATCAGCCTGGCCCTCGGCAGCAGCATGGCTCACGGGTGTCAACATGGCTTCGGGTCACAGCATAGAACACAGACATCGCAATGGCCTTAGGTGGTAACACGGGCCACTGGCATCAACCCAGGAGGCATCAGGACCTCTGACACACACATGGCCCTCAGCTACATCATGGACCATAGATTCAAGCATAGTTCCAGGGATTGCAGGGGCCGCTCACTTCAACATGGCCCCTTAAAAATGGATCTCGAGCTTCATCATGGCCTGAGGCAACAGTATGGACCACAGACACCAACATGGCCTCAGGTAGCATTGTAGATAGACCTCCATCATTGACCAGAGCCAGGGCTGAGTCTCTCAGCATAAGCTACAGAGTGCTACATACCACCCAGCCAATTCCACGGGGCAATGACACATTCCATTGTTGACCTCAGCCCTGTCTCACATCTGTCACTGCCATTGCATCCCCAGTTCTGCCTCTCTCCACACCACACGTACCACTCTGGTTTTCTATCTTTTCCTTTTCTCCGTCACATATTTGTTCATCATAGTGGTGCCTGCCTTGTGAGGTGGAGCGGCCTGGCTAGCTTCCACCACTGCTTTGTGAGGTAGGGCCTCCCATATCTACTCTTAAATGCATGTAGAATCACTCAGTCAAATATGCTAGCCACTTGTCATGTGTACGTTTTAAAATTCTGTTCCTCAGTTATACTAGCCATATTTCAAGTGCTCATATTTCAAGTCACTTAGATGTAGTAAGTGGCCACTATATTAATCAGGAAAAATATTAAAAGATTTGCATCAGAATTTTCCAGGGGATATAGCCATTTGAAGCTTCAAAGAATAATTTGATACTCTATCTTAGCATGTTTATCTCCTTTATAATCCATATTATTAAGTATAAAACTAATGGGTTGGCTTATTTATGAGAGTCAGAATTTCAAAGTAGAATTTAAGTTCCTTTAATCTGGAAACAAACTTAGAAAAGTAGAAAAACTGAGAAGGATTAAATACAAGTTTTTACCAAACTGTAGATTGTAAGATGTTATACTGAAAAGATTTTTTCTCACTTTAATCATTCCAAAATCTTTTTAGTTTCTCTCCCAGTTCCAATATCTATCAATTCCCAACTAAACCAGGTTCTTATTATAGTCCTTCCTTCAAAGCACACCTAAAACTTTGAAACTGGTAAACCCAGCATAACGAAATACATGTTTGAATATGTCCATCCTAAATTTGAAATTAATAATGTCCTATGAAGTCATTCATTTGCCCATTCAACTCGTGCTTACACATTACCTACCCTGCTTGATGACCTTCCAGGCATTTGAAACAAATACCCAGAAAGAACAACACAAAAAGTGAAGCACAGTGTCAGCTTTCACACACGGATTAGGAAAGGAACTGAAACACAGCTTTTTGGATATTCTCTGCACTTTGAGTATGGACTAGTGATTATAGACTCCAAGTTAACTGTGCACCACAGTCTGAACTTCCTGAATGGATTGTTAAAACACACAGCAGTGAACCCCAGTGCCTGAAGTGCCTCATTCAGTAAGCCTGGCCAAGGATCCAATAATTTCTATTTCCAGCAAGCATCCTGGCTGTTAAGATGTGGCTGTCCTTGAGACTCCGTTTTGGGAGCAGGCTACATTAATTTCTTCAAAAGTATGTGATATAGGAATTACTACTTTCATTTTAAGACAATGAAATGGTTTCTCAGAGATTAAAAAATATATAAGCTTTTCTATATGTCAGGAGGAAAAATTCAAAGTGGCTTTTGGACCTTCCCATGTCATATCAGTGCCCCTTTTATTTCATCTAAGTGACCTCACAAACTGATCAGAACAGAGCTGGTAGAAAATAAACAGATAGGCTACAACCCCCAAGTGTCCTTTATCTGATGTCCTTCTGCTTTGTTTTTATGTCAGAGGTATGGCTTTTGAGAGACAAATCGCTAGTTAATTGTGAAAAATGTGAGTTCCTCAGTTAGTTATCATTTTTTTTTCTGCAGCACACCACATAAGAAACAATGAAGCTAAATTTCGGCTTCTGATTTTTTTCTGAAACCTAAATTGATTTCATATAACCTAACATTGCATTATCAGAGAAATCAGACTCTCAAAAAGATGGCTAGCCTTTAAAAAGTCAATTTATTCTGCTATATGCTAGAAAGTCAGTGGTTCTAGCTTACCGTATAAACCCACCTGAGAGTTATGGAACTGAGAGTTAAGCAGAATAGTGGAATTTAGTGATCTTTTCCAAATGTTTAAAAGTAGTTATTCTCAACCAGTGTTCTCCTCATATGAGACATTTTGTAAGTATTTGCAGACCTTTTTGATTGTTACAGCTGGAGGTAGGAATACTCCTGGCATCGCCTAATTAGAGATCAAAGCACACTCCTTCCTTCCTTAAAATAGAAAAATATAAGCTCAGAATTTTTTTTTTCAAAAGAAGAGGATTTTAAGCTGAGGACTCAGTAGTAGAGAGTTTAACTACCTTATGCAAATTCTTGGTTTCAATTCTCAGTGCTGAAGAAAAATATACAAACCATAAAACCATGATATTAAAACAGCAGCAGCTCTGAGTGTGGGGAAGTTATTTTATTTATGAGTATTAGTTAATTGGTACAAATCTCAGGTCCCAAGAATGTACTAGCTCAGTAGTAGAGTATTTGTCCTACCAGGTCATACACCATGAGTTCAATCTCCAGGATGTGCACCTATTCTAAAAATTTATTCTTATTATTCTATTATTATTATTATTATTATTATTATTATTATTATTATTATTGGCTGTGAAGATGGCTCAACAGCTAAAATGTGCTCATCACACATTCTTGGCAGCCTGAGTCAATCTCCAGAACCCACATAAAGAAAAAAGCTGTATGCTATTGAGTTTGTTAATCCCAGAACCCCTATCCTGAAATGATAGGAAGAAATAGGAGAACTGTCTAGAAGCTTGCAGACTACCTAGCCTGGAGTAAGTTGTACAATGACAGAAATAAGAGATACCCTACCTCTACAAGGTGCAAGGCAAGAACCAACTCCCAAAAGTCACCCTCTGACCTCCACACATATGCTGGACCACCTGCTTGCACAAACATATGTTCTATGCCACATGTTCATACCTGTATGCACACATACGAGTATATTTTTTAATCTCATGCTCAAAAGTTGAAGAAATATTTTGCAAATATATCTAGGCATATGTGTAAAAGTTTGAATTACATTCAATTTGTAAGGCATTGTAAACAGCTTTCTTCTCTTGGAAAAGGAGAAAAGTAAGATATCACATTGTCTAAGTGTCTACACACATGAATATTTAAAATAGCTGCTGCCATCAAGGTTGGAATCTCCTGAAATAAGAAGAATAAGGTATCATTCTCCAAGGTCAAGAACAATTGCACTTCTCTCCTAAGCCATAAGTAAAGGTAAACACACAGTTAGTCCCTTGACATCCAAGGTCAGATTGAATGAGGATAATAGGGCATAGTCAAGTATAGCCAAGAGTAGGAAATTCAGAACCTCAATCCTGGTTCCATTCTGACTTCACTATCTACTATCTGGAACCAGTGGACAATTCCTTGTACCTTTTTGTTTTGAACTTTGTCTTCACTGACTTTAAAATAGGAAAAATAATTTGCACATATGAATCTGTCATGTACTTCATACAAAAGACATATGAAGGGATATTGTAAGCTGTGACTTTGTTATCTTTGGCAGCCATTCATTCACACTTGTGTTCTTTCATTAACTCATTTACCTACCAATAATCACTGATGGGCTACCTAGCACTCATTATAGATAAAATGAAAAGTGTCATTAATGATTAGTCACCTGATTGTTTCTTATTGAGCTTGATTTGTCAAGGGTCAAAACTTGAAGCCATCAGTTTTCCTTTATGAAGGCCAGTTCTTCACCAAAACAGATCATATATCAGACCTTCATGAAATTCAGTTTTCTAAAAAGATATAGTTCTCCAAAGATGAGCTTATTGAGATCTCAAAAATATAGGAAAATTCAAGTCATTTTTCTCTACACCATTTTTTCTTCCAAGATATTACTCATACATACCCAACACAATCTAAATATATCTACCTCTCCCAGCAAAGCCATCTGTTGCATGTAAACATCAATGATGTATGCATCTAGTTAATTATGGTTCTCAAAAGAAATATGACAACTAGGGGACATTAAGTGTTAGGTGTTGATGCTGACATTACGGTGTAAAAAGGAAAAAAAAATCTTACTGTCAGATAGATATATAATAAGCCTAGCAATAAAGACAGAAATTGTAAAAATAGAAAAAAAAATAGATCTCATGAAAGGAGGCATGTACATCAACACAAGTACAAAAAAACACAACAACGAAACCAATTTTCAAAAGCACCATTCATTTCATAGGAAAAAAATTACTCTAAAATTATTCAAGGAAAATATAGGAAGCAAAATGTTAAGTTTCCAAAATATCATGCTCATACATACAAATCTTTCTTTCATGATTCTTTCAGGCAAAATGTCCATAGTATAAACATGTGTATGGGTAAATCTCCAAAGAGGAACAGTACAATAAAATATGTTTTATAGCACTTGTTCTTTCAACCAACAATTCAGTATGTAATATTTGTTAGCCTAAACTATACTATTCCAGCAGAAATAAATTGAAAATTTATTATTTATTATAGTAATAGCAAAATCAACATTATCTCTCACTTAAAGATATCACCAACTTACCTATTAATGTTTAAATTTTCTTTGTCTTCCTTACAGTGACAAATAAGAATTATTCTCTATACTGCACTAGAAGAGGAATATTTAATCAACTTGAATAACCTATCATTCACATCTCTTCATAAATTAAAATACAATAATAAAATGAATACATGACATTGATTGACCCTAATTCTTAATAGATATAATGGCACCTGGTGTCAAAAAGTGTTAGAAAATATTGTTTTAGATAGGTTTTATTGCTGTGAAGAGATAACACAATCTTGATAACTCTAATAAAGGAAGATATTTACTTGGTGCTGGCTTACAGTTTCAGAATTTTAGTCCACTATTGTCATGGTGGGACATGGTGGTATGCAGGCAGACATGGTGCTGGAGAAGGAGCTGAGAGTTCTACATTTTGATCCCATAGGCAGCAGAAGGAGTCTGTGTCCCATTGGCCAGATTTGAGCTTATAAGACCTCAAAGCCTGCCTCCACAGTAACACACTTCCTCCAACAAAGCCAAACCTACTCCAACAAGGCCACACCTCTTATTAGTGCCACTCCCTGTGGGTCAAGCATTCAAACACATGAGTCTATGGGAGCCATTCCTATTCAAACCACCACAATATTACATGTGCCTTAGAATACTACGGCCTAATTAAAGTCATGTTCTCAACACCCTAACATTGAAATCAAAGAAAGTCAATCTATATTTCTATAAAAGCTTAGTCCAAAGAAATTGCATAGCTAATTTATATTAAATATTGGTATGCATATGCATCACATGAAGATTGTAAACTCACAGAAGATAATGAAGCATTTGTTTTATATATCCTGATACAAAGAAACTTATAGTCATTACACAGTTGTAAATAGCTATATACGGATATGTACATACATATGTGTGTGTGCACATGTGTCTCTGTGTGTGTGTGTATCTGTTTAAGCATATAATACCTTCTTCTTTACCAGCAGCATCCCAAATTCCTAAAGGAAAATCTTGTCTGAATAAAGAATTCACTCAGATTCTCCTCTTCTTTAAGTTGTAGGAATATTTGAAAGGAATTCCAGATCATGTTTCAGTCTTGCCTGACCCAGGGACAATTTTGTGTATGTTTGAAAGGTCTATCTTCTCTATTTTCAATAGCTGTATTCCTCTCTAATAAAATCCTCACATAAGTATATATTGGTTAATTTTATTTTATTTCAAGTGCTCACAAGAAAAACTAAAGGCATGATCAAATTCAGTATGAATATTTTTCTAAGTAGTTATTATTCTATATTTCTCCTTTCCTGGGGCACCATGAATTATAAAAGTTACAATTAAATGATACCAGACAAATAGTGGCTATCTGGGGAGAAAACAATAGGCCATCCTATGGATTGTATATGATTATTTCAGAACTATTGAAAAACAAGGAGAACATATATGTGTGGTTGAGACAATGTCCTAGTTCATCCATTTTATAGATATTAATTTTAAGATTTTTAGATTTATAAAAGATAGAGATAGTTGCCTACATTTATAAACATTAAAACAGTGGGGCTAGTGAGATGATTCAGTGGATAAGAACACTTGCTGCTCTTGCAAAGGATCCAGGTTTGGTTCCCAGTACCAAAGTCTATACCTTCAGTTCCAGGATATCTGATGCCCTCTTCTGACTCAAGTAGGCAACAGACACACATGAGATATAAACACATACTGTAAACAAACACTCATACACATAAAATAAAATAAATAAATTTTAAATGAAATTGTGTCATACAAAAATTATGAAAATAATACCTATTCTGGTTTAAATGTGCAGATATATCATGTTAGGTCAAATAATGATCAGAAAATTTTTTAAGAATGCAGATATTTGCATTTCTTTCTTTGGATTTAGTTTTCATGACTGTAGCATGAATCCTAAAGAGTCTTATTAATAAAATCAAACCTGGAACCACGTATTGGGTTAAAGCTGGAAGATCAGAGAAGCAGAACAAGCCACAGCTAACCTCACCTCTCCAGTTCCTCAGCTGATCCTGTTTCCTCAGACTGGAAGCTTTTGTGTCCTCATCCAAATGGATCTCAGCTGAACTGCTGCTCAAAAGCCTAAAAGCTTAACCAGGCTGTAGTTCCTTACCCTCACGCCTTAAATTGCTTTCTGCCTCCTGCCATTACTTCCTGGGATTAAAGGCGTGAGTCACCATGCTTGGCTGTTTCCAGTGTGGCCTTGAACTCACAGAGATCTAGGTGGATCTCTGCCTCTGGAATGCTAGGATTAAAGGTGTGTGCTACCACTGCCTAACCTCTATGTTTAATATTGTGGCTGTTCTGTTCTCTGACCCCAGATAAGTTTATTAGCGTGCACAATATTTGGGGGAACATATTACTACCACATTTCCCCCTTTTTTGTCTAAAATTAAAAAAAGCTTATAACTAATACAAGAAAAACTATATCCAATAAGTATATACAATATACACAGTCAAGAATTACATTAACGATGTCTAGTCCATTAACATTTGACAGATTCAGACAAAAAACTCCATTAATATATAACAATGTCCAGTCCATTAACATTTGACAGATTCAGATAAAAAAAATTCCATTATATATATATTAACAATGTCCAGTCCAGTAACATTTGATAACCTCAGACAAAAAATTTTCATTTCTTATCCTATGTAAAATAAGTAGTTCCTTTTTAAAAGTAGATTCAATAATCTCCCTTTTTATCTTATCATATCCATATTCTCTCTTTTTTCTTTTCATAATAGATTCAATAATCTACCTTTTGTCATTTTTATATCTTCCCCTTTTTCTTTTTAGAGTAGATTCAATGATCTACCCATTTATCCTATTATTTCTTTATCTTTTTTCTCACAGTAGATTCAATGATCTACCTCATATCTATATTCTCTTTTTTCTTTTTCTTTTTTTAAACAAAAACTCTGAATCTAATCTCCTTGTTGAGCTTTTTTCCTGACCATTAATAATTAACAACTTGTAACCAACCATCATAAACAATGACAATATCCATAACTCATTAAACAACCAAAAACCTCCCATCCCACCTCTTGGGAATGTGAGCGTTGTTTTCTTAAAATTACTTCCTGCTTTCTGGGGGTAAAGGCATCTTTAGGGAATCCTGAAAAGAAAATTTTGGGGTTAATTGTCAAGTCCTGTATCATTTGTCCAGTCGCTGCATAATGAGAAAGTGCAGGGCTTGTTTCAAGTCCTTGTTCAAGTAGTCTGTCAGGCTGGTTCATCTCAGCTAGCCATCTCAAAATTGTCCTGAACAGTTTGTAGTCCAAAATCAACCTTTCTGTGGTGTTAATCAGCTTAATGGCTTTACCATAGTCCTTGTGGAATCATCGTTGTGGGGTCCCATCATCATTTTGAAGACTTCAAAGTTGCTGTTAGGCGTGGTCATGGTTCCCTGTAGACTTGTGTGTGTGTGTGTGTGTGTGTGTGTGTGTGTGTGTGTGTGTGTGTGTGTGTGTGTGTGTGTGTGCCTCCTCTGTGGTTTGGAGTAATCACAGTCTGATAAATGTCTGTCTCTCGAAACCATGAACATTTTTCCCTAGAAGAGAATATATTCACAGCAATTTCTCCCCACCATTTGTCTTGCCAAACTTTTTCAAACTGACCTTTGCCGATGCTTTCTTGTAACACGATGGTCCTGGCAATTCTTCTTTGAACCAGCAGCAGTAAATCCTTTGTCCCAGGTAGCAGCATCACGGCAGTCACCAACACGATGAGAAGGAGCCAGCAACTCAGAGCAGCAGCTGCTGCCTCCATGGTCCCACGACCACCGTTTATGGCTGAGCCCCAGCCGAAGCTTCTCCTTAACAAGCCTCCTAGGCTGGCCTCAAACTCAGGATCCTCCTGCTTCTGCCTCCTTCAGTAAATCCAACCAGTGTGCTTCACCACAAACTGGCTAAGGGTAGCTCAAGTCTGAGCTGGGGCCTGCAAGGCCACAGGCAAGAGACTTTTTCGTGAATTTGTACCCGACAAGTTGGGCGCCAGATGTAGCATGAATCTTAAAAGGTCTTATGAATAAAAACCAACCCAGTGCCAGGTATTGGGGTGAATGCTGGAAGATCAGAGAAGCAGAACAAGCCACAGCTTCCTCACCTTGCCAGTTCTTCAGCTGATCCTGTTTCCTCAGACTGGATGCCTCTCAGTTCACCTGTGCTGCTCAAAAGCCTAAAAGCTTAACCAGGCTATAGTTCCTTATCCTCACGCCTTAAATAGCTTTCTGCCTCCTGCCATTACTTCCTGGTATTAAAGGCGTGAGTCACCATGCTTGGTTGTTTCCAGTGTGGCCTTGAACTCACAGAGATCCAGGCGGATCTCTGCCTCTGGAATGCTTCCTAGAGGAAGTGTGTCTAACCTCTATGTTTAATATTGTGGCTGTTCTGTTCTTTGACCCTAGATAAGTTTATTAGAGTGCACAATATTTTGGGGAACACAATACTACCACACATGACAATTTGTACAAACTATTTGACAATAGATAGTCTCTGTAAAGTTAACAAAGAACACTCACTATATGTGATTTCTATGGCTGTTTATACACAATGCATTTGAGTTTCATTTGTCCTAATGGTTTGTGAGTAATTAGACAGTCATGCCTAGAGTACTTATTGGTGAATCAAACCAGATTAGAGTTCACTTTGAAATTCATGTGGTTGCTCTTGAATTGACTGATTTGATTTAGAAATGTAAGATCAAAGTATATGATATGCCTGTGTGAAGATGTTCATCATTTTGTACCTTCATTTTTTAAAAGAAATGTATGAATAGTGATGAGGAGATTTCAAGGGCTTCTGTAGAATAGAATGATAACTAGCTCCATATCTACAGACCTATTAAATAGCTTAGAAACTTCATTAAGCTGTTTTGAGCAACTTCCTTAAGGGAAAGAATAATTATACTTTCAAGCAGTGATAATGGTGTTAATGATCTCTCCCTTTGGGTAAACTGATTTTCCTCTGGAAGACCAGCCAATGAATGTTGTTAACCACTGAGCCATGTCACCAGCCTGAGGAGGGAGATGGGGAAGAATAGAAAGGGGGATAGAGAATGTTAATGTGCTACATGTCCAACAAGATTTTTTTGTTGTTTTGTTTTTGTTGTTTATTGAGACAGATTCTTACGTCGTGGCCCTTCCTGACCTTGATCTTATTTATCTCTGCTTTTGAAGTGCTAGGCTTAAAGGTGTGTGCCACCACTCCCACCTGGCAACCAACTTTTAAATATGATGAGACTAAAGGTTAGAGAGAAGGATTTCATATCTGTTTACTTATAGCATACCCAGCTAAATATAGCATGAATATTTCTGAATGAAACAAAAGAGGAAGAGGGGGTGAAAAAATCCTATAGTCAGATGTAGTAATTGGAAGACACTGAATTCAATTACCTATTCATAACTTAAACGTGTGAGTGCGTGTGTGTATATCCATGTCATATATATCACTCTCCATCCTCGTAACAGATGATTACTATAAGCTATGACTGAACTAATCTAGAAATGCAGGATTATAATTATGATAAGTTTTTTGTGGAGTAATGACAACATATTTTAATGAGTTACCAATAAGTCTTCAAACAGATAAACACAAACTTAAGAAATAAAAAATATTAAGTATCAGTAGTTACACATATATCTTTGTTTTCTCTTTGATTTTTGTATATGATACACATAAACCCTGAGTTGTCTTCAAGGAGTAAATTTTTCATTTTCCACAAGAATCTATATAAATTATTTATTAGACATACTCTTATTTACTTGTGTCAAAAATCCATATTTTACAACATAAATTTGGGGACAATATTGCTGACACTTTTAGCAAAGTTAATTCTACTCTACAGTTTCATCACAAGTAAAATACATTAAATTTTCAACATGATTTATGTACATAGAAACAAGAGTTATTTATCTATTGTGATTTATACAAATCATTAGGTCCACACACCCCCAATCCAGGGGTTCATAACCTAGGATCTATAGACTAAGAAACTCATGGATAAAAAAATATCAAGGCATCTGTGGACTTGATGCCACCTAATGATATGCAATTTATTTTATGCTTGTAAAAACATTATTTAGAGAAAGGAGCCACAGATCTTACCAGACTGTTAAGGAAGTCCCCAATTTTAAAGAAAAATTAATTTAAATGGGTCTTATTGTATAAGTAATACCACAAAAATATATTTCACACACATTTAAGTGAATTCCATCACATAATTTAATTCAAAAAATAATCAGCTTAACAAACAGTTAATGAACTTGATCTTTGTTTAGAGCCTTGTTGTGGGTGGTCAAACTGTCAACTTATTCTTGCCCACAAAGTGTTTTCCATTCTCTCTCAAGACATTTGCTGTTCTCTCACAAGTTTACTATTTTTACAAATGATTCATAATTTTATAATATGTTAAGACAGTTTTAGGGCTAGGGAGATGACTTAATGGGAAAGAATGCTTGCTGTTCAAGCATGAGGAGCTGAATTTGAATTCCAAGCATTCACAAATAAAGCTGGGAGAAGCTGAGCATGTACCTGTAACCCAAGCAGTGGTGTGGAGGATAGACACAGGAGGATCACTTGCTGGCTGCTAGCCTAGACCCAGATCCAATAAGAGACTGTGTATCAATAACAACTTGATTGACAAGACATACCCACTGAGGCAATAGAGGTATGGATGTCATTAGAGCAACCAACCACTTTCTGATTGGATTTAAGGCCTGCTTCACATGATGAAGACCATACCTGGCTAGCAGTAGTGCCCACAGGAGCCAGAAGATGGCATCATGTTCCCTGGAACTAGAGTCACAGATGGTTGTGAGTCACCATGTGAGTGTTGGGAACTGAACCTGGGTCCTCTGGAAGACTGTTGCTATGTCGTCTCTCCAGCCACATAGATAGATAGCTAGATAGATAGATAGATAGATAGATAGATAGATAGATAGATAGATAGACAGACAGATAGATAGATAGATAATAGGCCATAAGAAAGAACCTACTACTATTATTCTGCCATATGGACATAATATTAAAGCAATTCTTAGTGACCTGTCATTATACCCAAAGATCTTTCAAGCTTCATCAGAGAAGCTTCTCCTGCAGTAGATGATGATCAACACAGAGACTAATAACTGGCCAAGGTTCAGAGAATAAAAGACTACAGAATGTTCATTCCTATATATGTATATATGCATCACAATCCCCCTCCAAAGGTTCAGGTATCATTGCAAAAGAAGTGGCAGAAATAGTGTAAGATCCAGAGGTGGTGGATGACTACAAGCCAGCAGCGTCTTCTGGACACAGCAAGGCAGCTGCACATATGAACTCAAACCAGTTATGACACCATGTACAAGACATGTCCAAGCCTAAATCAACCCAAATCCCAGAATGAGAAGGCAATTTTTGCATGGGGTTCCACCTCTAGCTGAGTAGATATTGGCAATTCTTAGCTGCTGAGAGTGGAAGATCAATTTTCTCTAAATGTGTAGCCCCTGATAGGTTGACCATGCTCAAGTAAAAGGCCACACATGCAAAAATATTTTAGCAGCACAAATTGTGCTTGATTGGGGCATGGGGAGTGAAAGGATAAAAAGTTTGGTGGAAAGAAAAAGAATAGTAGATCTGGGAAGAGTTTGGGAATGGAGGGTGAGTATGATCAAAATATACTGTATGAAATTCTCAAAGAGTTAATTCTCTTTAAAGTGATACCTTGTATCAAAAGAATAAGGCAGAAAGTGATAGAGAACACCAGATGTCCCCTTCTGGCCTCACAATCACACCCAAACACATGCATTCATTCACATATATCATATACATCTACAGTATACACTTATACCACACACACATACCCACACACAAATGCACACAAAATATTTTTATATTTTATATGTATTATAATATATTAACTATACATGATTTCATTGTGATTTTAATATGCGTGGTAATATATTCATGATTAAATATTATAGCCAAATTGCTAAATGGTCTTATAAGTGAAATACACAAAGCTAGGTATTGGGGTAAATTCTGGAAGATCAGAGAAGCAGAACAAACCACAGCCAACCTTACCTCACCAGTTCCTCAGCTGATCTTGTTTCCTCAGACTGGAAGCCTCTGAGTCCTCACCCAAATGGATCTCAGCTGAACTGCTGCTAAAAGATAAAAGCTTAAAAATACCTCTAGTTCCCAGTCCTCATGCCTTATATACCTTTCTGCTTCCTGACATCACTTTCTGGGATAAAGCCATGTGTCACCATGTCTGGCTGTTTCCAGTGTGGCTTTGAACTCACAGAGATCCGGATGGGTCTCTGCCTCCAGAATGCTAGGATTAAAGGCGTGTGCTACCACTGCCTAAACCTATGTTTAATATAGTGGCTGTTCTGTTCTCTGACCCCCAGATAAGTTTATTGGGATGCACAATATATCAACCACATTTCCCCCTTTTTTGTTTAAAATAAAAAGTTATAACAAATATAAGAAAAAGTATACACAATAAGTATATACAATATATAGAGTCAAGAATTACATTAACAATGTCTAGTCCATTCATATTTGACAGATTCAGACAAAAAACTCCATTATATACATTAACAATGTCCAGTCCATTAACATTTGACAAATTCAGACAAAAAATTCATTTCTTATCCTATTTAAAACAAGTCATTCCTTTTTAAAAGTAGATTCAATAATCTACCTTTTATCTTATCAAAATATGATATCTACATTAAGTATCCAAAAAGAATGCTTTGAGACAGGGTTTTACTATACAGCCCTAACTGGCATGGAATATACAGAGATCTGCTTTTCTCAGATTCTACAGTGCTGGGATTAATGGATTGCACCACCATGCCCAGCAAGCTAAAAAGAAATTTGTATAGAAAAATACAAATCTTGAAATCAGTTATCTTATTCTTATTTCTTCCTTAGATTTAAAGAAAGATATTCTTCACTAGAATAGAGGAGATAATTGGCTGGAGACCAGATTTATGCATGTATATTTCTAGTAGAAAATACACTAACACTAACCAGCTATTAATAGAACAGCACTTGTAGTTTTTCCTGTGTTTATCAGAGTTGTGTAACTAGGTACTATTTAATTTTATCTGGCATTTAGAGCATTAGTATTCTTTAAAATAAGTAGCCAAAAGTGCTGTGGGATGTTCTGTATGTCAAATGTGTTGCTGATTGGTCAATAAATAAAACACTGATTGGCCATTGGCTAGGCAGGAAGTGTAGGCGGGACAAGGAGGAGAATAAAGCTGGGAAGTGGAAGGCTGAGTCAGAGAGACACTGCCAGCCGCCACGATGAGAAACAGCATGTGAAGATGCCGGTAAGCCACGAGCCATGTGGCAAGGTATAGATTTATAAAAATGGATTAATTTAAGTGAAAGAACAGTTAGCAAGAAGCCTGCCATGGCCATACAGTTTGAAACCAATACAAGTCTCTGTGTTTACTTGGTCGGGTCTGACGGCTGTGGGACTGGCAGGTGAGAGAGATTTGCCCTGACTGTGGGCCAGGCAGGAAAACTCTAGCTACAAATGGCGTCCAACGTGGTGGCAAGAGTTTCCACCTAAAAACCTGAGAAAAGATTCTAAAACGGAGCTAAAAACAGTTCCTAATTGTCTCTCTCAAATGAGCGGCAGCTGCTGGTTTGAGCTACTGGTGGGTTCCTAGCGTGCGTGCTCGACCTGCCTATGGCGGGAATGAGGCCTTTGCAAGTGGCACTTTGAGCTGCATAGTGGATTTAGCCTTTGCTGGTGCAGAGCAAAAGGGGAGGTTTCTGGGCTACATGCTGCTTGGCTAAAAGCATAGACCCCCGATAGCTCCCAGAGCTGGTGGTAAACCATGGCCATGTTGGGAAGCTGAGGTGGGTGGATCCAGCAGCCACAGCTGCTGCAGTTTAAGGCAATAGATTCACAATAAGACAGATTCAGATGTAATAGTTTACAATGTGTGTAAAAGATATGTAGGCTTGAAAGAGACAAAAAAGATGATATATAGAGTTATAGAAACAAATACATAGTTTTAAAAAATAAAGTCTTTAAAGAGACAGTAAAGGTAGTATAAAAAATAAGCCACGTAAAAATGGATATTACACAGAGAATCTGCATTGTGTTGTCTTTGGGACTTTTAACTGCAGAAAAACATTTCATTGTAAAAGCTGTTGAGTTACGCCAAAATGTATATTTTAAAGGTATCTTGACTTCAAAATTTGAATATAAGGATATGTTACTTTGGAAAGGAGACTCTGCTTTTGTTTCCACAGAAAGCCAGAGGCTATGGATTTGTTCCAGATTAAGACACATCAGGTTTGACCAGCCAAGACCCCCTGAAAGGTCTCCGATGACACCATGGCCCAGATGATCCAACATCCAGAATGGTTTGAAGGCAACTGGCTCAGACGATACACCCTCATGGACTTTTCCATGATCCTAAAATTTTATTTGTTTCCCCATAAGATACAGCGCCCCCCTCCAGCAGGAAGTAGTAAGAGAAGCTACGCCCAAATTCCCAAATTATATGTAATTTTACTTTGTTAAGGTTAAAACCTTCCTTTTTTTAAAAAAAAAAAGGGGGGAAGTGCTGTGGGATGTTCTGTATGTCAAATGTGTTGCTGATTAGTCAATAATTAAAACACTGATTGGCCATTGGCTAGGCAGGAAGTGTAGGCGGGACAAGGAGGAGAATAAAGCTGGGAAGTGGAAGGCTGAGTCAGAGAGACACTGCCAGCCGCCACGATGAGAAACAGCATGTGAAGATGCCGGTAAGCCACGAGCCATGTGGCAAGGTATAGATTTATAAAAATGGATTAATTTAAGTGAAAGAACAGTTAGCAAGAAGCCTGCCATGGCCATACAGTTTGAAACCAATACAAGTCTCTGTGTTTACTTGGTCGGGTCTGACGGCTGTGGGACTGGCAGGTGAGAGAGATTTGCCCTGACTGTGGGCCAGGCAGGAAAACTCTAGCTACACAAAAGTCATGGCGAGATGCTGCAGAATGTGATAGATGTGTGAATTTTGAAACCCATAATTTTTATAAATTATTAACTACCCTACATGAACTTCAAGATTTAGAATCATTTATTGTAATTGTGGTCTTGAAATAAGCCTTAAATTTTCAATTAATGAGTATAATAAAAGCATATTTATATACACAAGTATGTATAATTGGATCTATTACTTAATCAAATATCATATATTAACTCTAGGACTTGAATAAATATGTTTACTGAATAAATAAATTGAATATCAACTTGCTATCACCACTAAGCACTAGAGAGGATATACAATAATTATGAAATAACTCTTAGCTTTTCAACCAACTCAATTGCCACACAAGAAAAATACACTGTCAAATACAATCCAAGTTTCAAGATGATTACTTCAGGATGCAACAAGTTCCACTGGAGCTCAAAGAATGAAAAGATCACTGTGGTTTAAGATGCCTAGGGGAAAGATTTAGTGAGAGAAAACCTTTTCAGTGAGCCCTTGAGGTTAGATATGAATTAGCAGTCAGGATGAATAAGATGTTGGGAGAGATAAGAATGGAGTAAAAAGGAGATAGTATTTTAATTTATAAAATGTAGCCCACAATATAAACCAAGTTCATTATGATTTCCTTATAGATTGCAAAGAAATGATTCCGACATTCAGTAGCAAGGGAATTTCAAGCCTACTGTGAATTTGCAACTTACAATATGTGTTTACAAAGAGGATAATAGCTTTTCAAATGCTTCAAATGAGATGTGAGTAGTGAAATAAAATAACTAAATACTTTAAAAAGTCAAAGTATTGAGGCTCTCTCTCTCTCCTACTGGACTCCTGGAGCTCTGCCTGGGGGAAGGACTTGGACTTGCCTCTACTGGATGTGCCTCCCCATGGGAGGCCTTGCCTTCTTTGGGGGTGTGTGGGTGGTGTGGGGGGTTGGGGGGAGGCTGGGGGGTGAGAAGAGGGAAGAGGGGGATCTTTGATTGGTGTGTAAAATGAATGGAAAAATTCCTTAATAAAAATAATAATATTATTAAAGTATTGAGGCTAAGTTGTTGGCTAAGCCAGTATGTGCCTACTGTGCAAGCATGAGAACATGACTTCAGATCTCCAACATATCTGTAAAAATGAGGCATGGCAACATGCATCTGTAAGCCTAGCACTGGCAAGGGATGGACACAGGAGGAAGCAGGTGGTTCTCACTGGCCAACCAGCCCAGCTAAATTGATTAGCACTGGATTCAGTTAGAAACTGTGTCTCAAAAAATGGGGTGGAGATTGATTAATGAAGATACCCAATGTCAACCATTGGCCTCTACATACATATGCATACGTACATGTACATATATACACGCATGAATATATAATATACACATTACCCATAAATTACTATTACAAAGTGATTATTATTAAACACTACACTATAATCCTGAAAATGCTTATGTATCAGTACAGAGGGATTGTACAGCCTGCTTCTATGGGAAGAACAAAAAGCCAGAACTAGGAATAATATAGGTTACAGGGATAAAGATATAGTTCATGGCCATTGTGGAAATATCTGAATATCTTAAACTGTTATCCAGGAGTTGCAGCAAACATGAGTTCTGAACAGAGGTGGGATGACACAAAGATAGCAGTCCAGGTGGTAGACAGTAGACCAAGCAACTATTGCCAAGTCATTCTTTTTGAAGCGGTAGTGAGTATGGTGTGAGGAAATGACATAAGGGACAGGATGCAAATGCTGATGCAAGAAATATAAATAAACTAGGCAAGAATTATATTTATTAATTTGCTAAATATTCCATCAGTATTTTCTATACAGGTGCAGAGCAGTAACCAAGACAGTGTTACTTACCTATGTAAGGCTTACATATTAGTCACTCAGCTGACTTGATTTAAAATAAAATGATATTCAAAACTAAGACATCTGGATTCTAATCCAGCTGAGTTGCAGTGAAGCATGGACAATGGCATCTTTTCAGGGGTCCTTTGGTGAGTCCAGTGTTCAGCGGGAGCTGAGACCCACTGCACCCAGATTAGTCAAGTTAGACTGACTTCTGCTACTGGGAGGAAAAAAGCAATTCTCAATTTTCAGAGCTCTATATTCAAATGCATTTGTGTCTGTCTCATAATATATATCCAGAAAAGAGACATAGAGATGATCTGTTCATAACACTTATGCTGAGGAAGAACCTATCACTACAGATGTTTCCAGTCACTACTCAAGATGAAAAGAGTGTCCTGATGCTTACACAATAGGGAATATTTGGGTATAAAATGTTTGGATATAAAAGTGACATATGTCTCTTAAAGTCCCCAAATTACTAAAAATAGCCACATTGGTCAGCATTGAAGATAACCATTTAAAATAGGCACTGTTGAATAGTATTGATGATAATCATTGTTCACTACCATTAAGGACAGCCATTTTTAAGCATTACGACTAAGCGTAGGGATAAGAATTACACTAATCAACACTAAAAGTAACCACTGTTGACCACTGTTTTGGCCAACACTATAATAACTATCGCCATTGCCAATCAGTATTAAGGATAAGCATTACCTTGACTTTCAGAATTAAGATGGTCATTTGTGACTAACATTAAGGATTACAACTCAGGCTTTTAAGCTTTTAGGCTTTTAGCAGCAGTTCAGCTGAGATAAATTTGGATGAGGACTCAGAGGCTTCCAGTTTGAGGAAACAGGATTGGCTGAGAAGTTGACAAGAGCCCACTAGCGCCAATTGGACTAAAAGCTGCTCCCTGAGGCACAGAGTCCATCAGCAGTGATTGGACCAAGAGCCCCAATTAGACCAAAAGTGGAGATTGGACTAAGAGAGACTCTCTCAGACACAGATACCACTTGCGCCAAGTGGAGGAAGAGATGGGTAGACGCCAGTACAAAAATACAGTCAACAACATAAATACCAACATGGCACCATCAGAGCATAGTAGTTCTATGTCAGCAAGACCTAAACATCTCAATGCAGAAGAAATCAACCTTAAAAATGACTTTAAGAAGATGATAGAGGCATTTAAAGAGGAAATGAAAAATTCCCTTAAAGAAATTGAGGAAAAGATAAACAAAAATTTGGAAGAAATCAATAAATCATTTAAAGAAAGCCAAGAAAAAGCAATTAAACAGGTGAAGAAAACAGTTCAAGATTTGAAAAATGAAATACAGGCAATAAAAAAGACACAAACTGAGGGAATGCTGAAAATAGAAAATGTGAAGAAATGAACAGGAACCACAAATGCAAGCATAACCAACAGAATGCAAGAGATAGAAGAGATAACCTCTGGCTTTGAAGATAAGAAAATAGATTCATCAGCCAAAGAAAACACTAAAGCCAACAAAGTCATACAATAAAATATCCAGAAAATTTGGGACAGCAGGAAAAGATCAAACGTAAGAATAATAGGGATAGAAGAAGGAGAAGAATACCAAATCAAAGGCACACACAATATATTTAACAAAATCATAAAAGAAAACTTTCCCAACTTAAAGAAGGAAATACCTATGAAGATACAAGAAGCTTACAGAACACCAAATAGACTGAATCCAAAAAAAGTCCCCTCACCACATAATAATCAAACCACTAAACGTATATAATAAAGAAAATTATTAAGAGCTACAAAGGAAAAAGGCCAAGTAACATATAAAGGCAGACCCATCAGAATAACACCTGAATTCTCAATGGAGACTCTGAAAGCAAGAAGGTCCTGGTCAAACATTATACAGACACTAAGAGACCATGGATGCCAACCCAGACTATTATACCCAGCAAAACTCTAAATAGCCATAGATGGAGTAAACAAAATATTCCATGATAAAACCAGATTTAAACAATACCTATCCACAAATCCAGCCCTACAGAAAGCACTAGAAGGAAAAATCAAACCTAAGGAAGTTAGATACACCCATTAAAACACAGGCAACAGATAATTCCACACCAACAAATACCAAAGAAGGGAAACATACAACACTACCACCAAAAAAAAAAAAAAAAAAAAAAAACCAGGAATTAACAATCACTGGTCATTAATATCCCTTAATATCAATGGTCTCAATTTGCCTATAAAAAAGACACAGGCTAACAGAATGGATACAAAAACAGGATCCATCCTTCTGCTGCATACAAGAAATACACCTCAACTTCAAAAGCAGACACTACCTCAGTGCAAAGGGTTGAGAAAATCTTTCCAGTCAAATGGACTTAAGAAGCAAGCTGGGCCGGGCAGTGGTGGCGCATGCCTTTAATCCCAGCACTTGGGAGGCAGAGCCAGGCGGATCTCTGTGAGTTCGAGGCCAGCCTGGGCTACCAAGTGAGTTTCAGGAGAGGCGCAAAGCTACACAGAGAAACCCTGTCTCGAAAAACAAAAAAAAACAAAAAAAAAAAACAAAAAAAAAAAAAGAAGCAAGCTGGTGTAGCTATCCTAATATCTAACAAAATAGACTTCAAACATATTCATCACAGGAAAAATCCATCAAGATGAAGTCTCAATTCTGAACATTTATGCCCCAAAGACAAGGGCACCCACATTTGTAAAAGAAACATTATTAAAGCTTAAATCACACATCAAATGCCACACACTGATAGTGGGAGACTTCAACACCCCACTCTCACCAATAAGACAACAAAAGGAGATCAAAGGGATAGAAGTTGGAAAGGAATAAGTCAAACTTTCACTATTTGCATATGATAGTATACATAAGTGACACCAAAAAGTCTACCAGGGAACTCCTAGAGCTGATAAACTCCTTCAGTAATGCGACAGGATACAAGATTAACTCAAAAAAATCAGTAGTCCTCCTATATACAAATGATAAATGGGCTGAGAAAAAATCAGAGAAACCTCACCCTTTACAATAGACACAAATAATATAAAATACCTTGGGGTAACTCTAAGCAAGTGAAGGACCAAAGAACTTTAAGTCTTTGAGGAAAGAAATTGAAAAAGATATCAGAAAATGGAAATATCTCCCATACTCATGAACAGGTAGTATTAACATAGTCAAAATGGCAATCTTACCAAAAGCAATCTACAGATTCAATGCAATCCCCATCAACATCCCAACACAATTCTTCACAGACTTGGAAAGAACAATACTCAATTTCATATGGAAAAAAAAAACCCAGGATAGCTAAAAGAATAGAGCAACCTCTGGAGACATCACGATTCCCTACCTCAAGCTCTACTATAGAGCTATAGTAATAAAAACAGCTTGGTACTGGCATGAAAACTGACATGTGGACCAATGGAATAGAATTGAAGATCCTGATATTAATCTGCACACCTATGAGTACCTGATTTTTGACAAAGAAGCCAAAACTGTACAATGGAATAAAGGAAGCATCTTCAACAAATGGTGCTGGCATAGCTGGATGTCAACATGTAGAAGATTTCAAATAGATCCATATCTGTCACCATGCACAAAACTCAAGTCCAAAAGGATCAAAGACCTCAACATAAATCCAGTTACACTGAACTTGATAGAAGAGAAAGTAGGAAGTAGTCTTGAATGCATTGACACAGAAGACCACTTTCTAAATGTAACACCAGTAAAAGTAGCACAAACACTGAGAGCAACAATTAATAAATGGGAACTCCTAAAAGTGAGAAGCTTTTGTAGGGCAAAGGACATGGTCAATAAGACAAAATGACAGCCTAGAGAATGGGAAAAGATCTTCACCAACCCCACATCTGACCGAGGGCTGATCTCTAAAATATATAAAGAATTCAAGAAACTAGACATCAAAATACTGAACAATTAAACTATGGGCTTAAAAAATTAAATTCAGGCAAATTAAAAAATGGGCTACAGAGCTAAACAGAATTCTCAACAGAAGAATCTCAAATGGCTGAAAGACATTTAAGGAATTGCTCAACATCCATAGTCATCAGGGAAATGCTAATCAAAATGACTCTGAGATGCCATCTTACATCTGTCAGAATGCTAAAATCAAAAACACTGATGACAGCTTATGTTGGAGAGGATGTGGAAAAAGGGGAACAATCCTCCACTGTTGGTGGGAATGCAAACTTGTACAGCTACTTTGGAAATCAGTATGTCAGTTTCTCAGAAAATTGGGAATCAATCTACCTCAAGACCCAGCTATACCACTCTTGGGCATATACCCAAGGAATACTCAATCATACCACAAGGAGACATGCTCAACTATGTTCATAGCAGAACTATTCATAATAGCCAGAACCTGGAAACAACCTAGATGCCCCTCAACTGACGAATGGATAAAGAAAAAGTGGCACATATACACAATGGAATACTACTCAGCAGAAAAAGGCAATGATACCATGAAATTTGCAGGTAAATGAATAGAACTAGAAAATATCATCCTGATTGAGGTAACCCAGACTCAGATGGACAAACATGGAACCATTCTAGCACCTTCTTCACTTTGTTTTGCCTGATCTTCAGGAAAACTTCATGGTGCTGGGAAGACAAAACAGTAAGAGGAGTCTCTGCCCCTCCCTCCAGCTCACATTTTAGAGGGAAAATGTACCTATGAAAACATACAGCATAAACAAATGAACTATAGCCTAAGGGTTGTAAAAATGGTACAGCTCCTGGGGTGCTGGATAATTTTGGTCTCTAGTGACAACAAATATGTGAAAATCATTAGACCTGTCTGTGATCACCTGCTGGAATTACATCTGAATTCCAAGCAATGAAGAGAAGCATTATGAAGAAAAGCTTAACTCTGCTACAGAGTCCCACATCTGCAAGCAATCATAACTGTGTTTTGTGTTTTGTGCCATTTTAAACTTCCACTGACTAGAAGAGCCATGTGACTCCTGGTTACCTTGAAAACTGGCCTAATCACTTGATACAGAAATGTGAAGGTGCTAGAGAACCATGGGTTGGTGGTGAGGGATTCCTGTGGATCTCAAAGCTCTGAGAATGAGGAATGTTCAGCTGTAAATGGACAATCTATATCAACCCCCTTGAAGGCTGGGGGCACAGCACAGAAGAGGGTGTGGAAAGGAGGTGATGGCCAGAGGAAAGGACAGAGTGAGGGCAAACACTACATGACATCACCATTGCATTCTTGATCTCACAGCACTTGTAATACCAGCCAGCACAAGAAGGACTCATATGGCCTTGCTCCTCCCTGAGAACTAAGGGGCAGATAGTGGTAGTTGGGGTGGGGGCGAAGGGGGTGGGGTAGCAGTGCTCACAAGACTCACCCCTCTCAGAGTCTAGACAATTAATGGCACCTAAGGAAGGAAGAAACATTTTCTTCAGTGGCGTAAATCTGGTAGGGATTCCATGTTCATGCAAATAATCCCCCACCAAAATTCCTCTAAGAAATGCTAATAAAATGCAATGGTTCACCAAAGCTAACACAAAAACAAAACATGAGAATAGAAAGGTGATTAGATGGGAAGACAGCGTGGTTCAGTGGGAGTGAGATGAGAAGACAAAGGAATGAATAAGATCAAAATATATACATATGAAAATATAATGAAACCCAATATGCATTATTAATATATGCTAATTAAAGTCTTCCCAAACATACAAAAAAAAAAACTATAAAAAAAAAAAGGATTGCCGGCGGTGGTGGCACACGCCTTTAATCCCAGCACTCAGGAAGCAGAGCCAGGCGGATCTCTGTGAGGAAAGGCGCAAAGCTACACAGAGAAACCCTATTTCGAAAAAAAAAAAAAAAACAAAAAAGGATTGCAACTCAACCACACTGGGACTATTCTTCAGTTCAAAGAAGACAGATTTGGATTTGTGGTATCTATGCATTCCATCCTATTCAGTCAATATTTCCATCTTTGCTATATTTCACAAATGGTCCTGGCTATGCTTATTATCCAAAAGGTGAGAGGAAATTCTCATATTCCCATACTATCACAAGTTCAATTCCACTGCAGTATGCACCAAAATGACTTTTATATTGTCTATTTTCTTTGCTGAGGGCAGCAACTATGGCTTACCTCAGAATCCCCAGTGTCTGGCATACAGTATGACATGTGGCATGCATTCAAACCTTTACTGAATGAACCTGAAATAGCACAATTCCTAAAAATGAGGCCCAAGGTAATAGAGTAAGTCCTAGCAATCAGACTTTAAGTTATTCCCCCATTCCTTCAAATTAATGCCTCAACAAGTTAAGTTTCTTTGCCCTGCACACTATGTATTCAAGAAGGTAGATTAACTGTCTCTACACAATTCCCTCCATTTAACAAGAACTAAACAAAATGATACTTCGGTCAACATCAAACTAAGCTTCTGCTGTTAACAACAGAAGTCTCAGGTTACCATAAGATACAATCTCAAAAACCTATTATTCGTCGTAAATACTAGTGATTCACCACCTTGCCTGATTAGACAATACTTTCTTACACATAGTGCAGAAAACCCCTGGAAATGCATTGTGGTAGATTCACAATATTTTCAGATTCTGCCTCTTTTATGTGTTCTTTCCCTCTCCCTCTCCCACTTCCTTTTCTTCCCCCTCTCCCCCATTTCTCTCTCCCCCGTACTCTGTCTTTGTACCTCTTCCCTGTGCCTGTGCATGTGTGTTTCTTTGTTTCACTCACCCACATCCCTCCTCCTACTCCCCATGTGTGTCTCTTTCTACAATCCCACCTTTCAATGCCTGACAACTGAGGACGACTTTAAGGATGCATCCTCCATCTCTACCTAGATAATAGAGTGAAGAGCAGGAAATTGCTCTCAATGGGAACAAAATGCATTTATAACCAATAAACTGATGCTGATGCTTGACAACAACACTATTCATCTGCATATTGAAATATTCATGCAATGTTATGTTAATTTCAGAGTACAGTAAACTAAGAATGAAAATAAGAATTACACTGATTGGCATTAAAGGTAACCACAGTCAACCATTGTGAGAAGGATAAGTAGTATGTTGATGAGTATTAGAATAACCATGGTGAACCAGGATAATGAATAAACATTACATTGATGAGGATTAAGATAGTCATTTGTGATCAGCATCAATAGATGTAGAGATATGGGTTGAAGAGGAGGTTAAAGGAGCAAAAATGACATCTTCTAAAACTGAAAAAAATACAAATAGGCACCTCACCTCTGATATACTCATGGTAGCGATCTAGGTGGATTAGACAGTTATGAAACATCTAGAGTCTGACAAAGAAAAATCAGGCTAAGAAATGAATTCAGAAGGTCTGAGCGGCTCAATTCCCCTCCAGTTGTATATTGCTTTAAAGATTTATTTTATTGTTAAGTGTGTGTGTGTGTGTGTGAGAGAGAGAGAGAGAGAGAGAGAGAGAGAGAGAGAGAGAGAGAGAGAGAGAGAGAGAGAGAGAGAGAGAGTTCAGCTACTAGTGGAGGCTAGAGACATTGAGACCCCCTACAACTGGAGTTACAGGTAATTGTGAGCCACCCAATGTGGGTGCTAGGAACTGAACTCGGGTCCTCTGTAACAATAGTGTGTTTGTTTTCTTAACTGTTTAACCAGCTCTCCAGCACCAACCTGCATGTTTCTTACATTTGAAATCACTTTTTTTTCAACAAGGCAATAACATCCTTTAAAAAAATACAATAAAAAACTTTTAAAGAATCTGACAGAATAATTTAATGAATACTGAAGTTTTATCGTATCTACCAGACAGGGGGTTTAGGTATTTCTTCTCCAAATCGATCTCTAATCTCTTTCTATATTATTTTCATGGTAACTGGTACCAGTATTCTTGAATCAAAGCAAGAATACAGATTTAGGGTTGAAGAGATAGCTCAGTGGTCATGAGCACATAGTGGTCCTGCAGAGGACCTGGGCTTGGTTCCTAGCACCCATATATATATGGTGGTTCACAGTTCTGTAACTCCAGTCCAGGGAATCAGACCCCTCTTCTGGTCTCCACGGCTCCTGCACACAAGTGGTGCACATGCATACATTCAGACACACACACATACACAAAATTAAATTTTCAAAAATGCAGTCATAAATAGAATTAACATACAACAATGAAAAATCCTATTGGCACATAGCAAATAACTCTGATCATACACCATCCTCCAACTAAGTGTTCTTTGTCTCAGAAGCATATTGGCTTACTAATAAAAAAAAAAACCAGCTTCCTTTACTTAAAATACAGCTCTTAGAGACCCATGATGTCTTTACATTACCCTATCCCCACAATTATAGCTTTTCTAGAAGTAGGCACTGGATCTAAGCCAGGACAATATAAGTTCTCTTTCATGATTTTTCTAAATAGCACTACAAGCAGATGTCCCAATTTTATGTTGAAAGTTACAAGATATGGTAATTAAAATAAATTTGCAGCCATGATTGCTGACTTGTAGAGGAAAGTGGTATGTTAGGGAAATGGTAAAGCCAACAGGAAAGTAGCAAAGACAATAATAATGTAAATAATTTTTGTAATGGACATGTCAGCATCCCACCCAGAGCCCTCTGGTAGCCTCTTTAACCACTTCTGCATAACGCCTCCCAGGTTCCTGTCTATTCTTTCATCGTAACAGTCTATGTCTAATGTCCTTGACTCTGTTAGGGTGTCATCCTAAAAGAAGCTAGAGCGTTTTTGACTGATATTTGGAGCCCAAAGTGCCTGGAGGTATGTTTCTCTAGGCTGTGGTTAGTGAATGACTGTCTGGTACAGGTATGTGAAAATCAAACTTTTTTTTTTATTTACTTACAGTGAATAAACTCCGAGTTCCAATTGACACTGTAAAATTCCTCTGCAGGATCAGGTTGACTATGGAGCTTGAGTATAAGCTCTTTCTTGCCCTGCTTCCCACTCTCTTTTATTGGTTTGTCTAAAACACAAAATTGGACAGCATTCAAGTGAGTCACTTCTCTAAGTTATCTCTGAGCTCTTCTGCCAGAATGTGATTATTAAAATGCCCTGTGCCATTTCTTTTTGTTTCACTTTTATTTTTATTCACAATTTGACAAGTTATGACTGTGTATCTTTATAACACACAAAATGATGTTTAATTTATAATAAAATGGGGAATGATTAAATCAAAATAATTACCATTATATGTCACCTTAAATACCTGTCACTTTGGAGTGGCAACATTTGAAATTATTCTTTGCACTCTGTTTCCTTTTCACAGACTCACTCAAAGAGGGATTCTTCATTTGGAACCAAGAGACCTGACTAATTCAACAACAGAAGCCTACAGTTCAATGAAATATAATGTCACCTAAAATGATAATTTTATGGACCATGGTGATATGAGCAGAACATTTGTGAGCTTAACTAGATGAATAGTTTGTATTGACTGGTTTCTTGCTTTTGACAGACAACTTCATGAATAATCAAATCAATTTGTACATCTAGATATAATCATATTTACCATTTAATAGCCTTTAAGACAGCACACTATAGAATTGATTCTGTTGATCCATATACTTTTACAGAAACTAGTTTACCAATGCTAATTATGAGAAACATTTTGACAGCCACCATCTGGAGTGAGGCTTAAGTGAATATAAGCTGCTAAAAATGAGTTTAATATTTTTAAGATAACCAGTTGATTGAGTAGGTTACAGAAATATCTCTCTACTATTCATCAGGCACTTAGATCATTTACTCAATCTTTTCTAACATTTCCCCTCCCTATTTGAAAGGAGAAAGCACAAACACTAGAGGCCTAGCCTAAATGAGTTATAGATTCAAGACTAATTAGTGTCTGATGAAAGCTATTCCACCATGGCCATGATTTAAAGTAGAAGCAAAAAAATGGGGCTCTGGCAAGAAAGTCCATAATTACTATGACAAAGAAACAGTGTCTCAGTGCCAAATTAAAAATGTAAGTGTTTTACATTTTCCCATGAGAGGAAGTTCCCTAAGATTTCCTCTTACTTATATGAATAATCTGCAGAGTAGTTATTAAATACTAAATTTAATATCAGAAAAAAGACTTGTGCAGAATTTACGTCTAATTGTTAATGGCTAATCTGATACAAGGTTAAATGACAGCATACATACAATAGCAGTTCACAAATTCAAGCTACATTATTACTTTCTATCAGGTTATACAAACTCTACTTTCTGTACAATTGACAATGGAAGTGAATATGTGGCAGTGTGGTCATCTCTCTATTGTAACTAATTTGGAAATAATTCTCCTAGTGAAGCAGATATAAGACAGTATGCCAATGCCTAATATCTGATTCACTTGCAAATGAAATTCCTTCCTACAAGGACTTCTCCCAGTTCATATGTTCCCCCACACACACAGGGGAAGCATTCAAAGGTATTGATGCATTTCTCTGTTCAGATGGTAGTATTTCATCCCACACAATCTTTCATTCCTTAAATCAATGTTTGCTATGTGACCTTCTATCAGAACTTAGAGCATTTTGATTGGAAGGAAAGGGGTTAATAAATGAAGCAGAAGATACCAAGAAGAAGTGAAGTTGGTTGTTTTGGCTCTTTTACTCTTTTGGCTCTTTGGGGGGCCAGCCATCCAGCTCCTAAATAAATGACTCATGGAGGCTTATTCTTAGTTATGAATGCCTTGCCTTAGCTTGGCTTGTTTCTTAACAGTTTTCTTAACTTAAATTATCCTGTCTACCTTTTGCCTCTGGGCTTTCTTTTTCTCCTGTATATTTTACTTTCACTCTTACTCCATGGGCAGTGTTGCTGAGTGGCTGGCCCCTAGCATCCTCCTCTTCTTGTTCTTTTGCTCCTTTTCCTTCTCCTTCGCCCAAATTTCTCCTTCTATTAATTCTTTCTGCCCACCAGCCCCACCTCTTCTCTCTCCTGCCTTGCTATTGGCCATTCAGCTCTTTATTAGACCATCAGGTGTTTTAGACAGGCACAGTAACACAGCTTCACAGAGTTAAACAAATGCAGCATAAACAAAAGTAACACACCTTAAAATAATATTCTACAACAAAAAGGAATGCCTGAGACATTGTTACCATTTGATCTTGGACTGAAGTGAAAAGCAGGAGTTTGCCAGGCACACAGAAAGAATGAATTTCTGCAAGACGAAAGAACTTTACAAGCAAGTCAGGAAGATGTGGAATTATATGAGACAAAAACAGAAACTCAAGTAGGTGTTTCTTGGGGATTGATGGCTATTCAGACTCCTGATATCTGTCTAGTCAGCACTGTGTATTTGCAATATAAATTATATTATATTTGGCCTTGCAAGATAAATTACTTTAAATTATAATAAAATATTCTTATTCCTTCATAAATGTCAATATATTTCAGTATAAAATGTCAGAGCAAGGCCAGCATATTTGCAAGGTAAATTAAATTTTGTTTTGTGTCCCCAGAATGCACCCAACTGCAGTAACATATACATCAGGAAAGTTCTTCTACCCTACAGAGAGAAGAAGTATAGTCCTAATGTTGATTGGCATGTGAAGGAGAAATGGTTTGTATTCCTATGCTGTACTTGAACTACACTCTGCAGGTAGGACTTCTAGGCCCTATCCACCACTGGTTGGTAGGGATAGGCCTTCTAATATAAAGGCACAAAGTCCGGTCTGGTTTGAATGGACCAAGTGTTGAGACTTGACCTCACTGGATAAAACTGTTCAGATCTGTAACTCAATAGAAGAAAGAAAATAGGTTTAGGCACAATTCAGTGTGCCTTAAGGAATGAAATGTTCCTGCAAAGTTGTAAAAGCAAGATAAAAACCCTCAAAAGTTTGAAATTGCTCCCTGCTCTTTTGTTTATGTTTGAAATGCCTTCTATTCAAAAGCCTCAGAATTCAATAAGAGTTATTAAGGGTGTCCTATATGTGAATCCTGGCTGAACACTTTCAGCTATGTCTTTCTCAAGAGAGCATGGAAGAATCATCTCTGAACCATAGGGTAAAAATGGTCCATATTCCTAAAATGTCCATTTCACTTCATAGAAACCCATTTAAGATATTTCCATAATAAAATTGTAGTGAGTGTAATATGAATTTATGTATAGAATTCACTTGACATTTTATGATGAAATAAGAAACTTGAAAGGTTTGAGTTTTCTATAGCACCCCTTGTACTCACTGACATTAGTTGAATACTAATGGAGAAATTTGAAAGGCATTTCTTTATTTAATCTTAACCAGTGTGTGATGCCTTCTACATTTGTAGAGGCTATGGCTTTCTCACAGAAGTTACTAATTCACCCAAAATGTTACAGTTTCCGTAATTAGAAATTTGCTACTGATGTTTAAATCTCAGTTTAAGCAGAAATAAATTTAAGACAAGAAAATGAGGGCTAACCTTAACTTCTCAGCGAGTATTATTATATATTAGTGCTGATGTTTCAAACTGTCATCTTATTCCAGTATCTGTCTAAAACAATTTTTAAAAGCTTTTCAAACTCTGTGCAACACACATACTAAAAACTGAAAACTTCAAAGTTTCTTATATAGAACCATTTTAGGGTTTAAGGTTTATCCTAAATATTGACTTGCCTTTAGGGAAGCAGTATTTTCTTCTTCTCTCATACATTATATTCTGACCTCAGTTTCCCCTCCCTCCACTTCTTATAGTCCCTCCCCCAACATCTACTCTTCCCCAGATTTACTCCTCCTCTGTTTCCCTTCAAACAAAAAAGAGCAGATCCCTCATGGATATCCGCCGAATATGGCCTAACAAGATACAATAAGACTAGGCACAAACTCTCATATTAAGGCTGGATGAGGCAATCAGTAGGAGGAAACGGGTCCCAAGATCAAGCAAAAGAGTAAGAGATGCCCGTCCCCCAAGTCCTACTGTTAGGAGTCCCATAAGAACACCAAGCTACACAACCATAAGTACATGCAGGGGACCTAGCACAGACCCATACAGACAGGGTCCATATTTGTTGCTTCAGTCTCTGTTGAGCCCTACTAAGTTGATCCTGTAGATCACATTCTCATGGTGTCCCGACTCCTCTGGCTCCTCCACTACTTCCTCTCCCTCTTTCTGTGGGATTCTCCTGGCTCCGCCTAGTGTTTGGCTATTGGTCTCTGTATCTGCTCCCATCAGTGACTGGATGATGTCTCTGATGACAACTGGGTTAGGCACTGATCTATAAGTACAGCAGAATATCATTAGGAATCATTTCATTAATAGTGTGTGTGTGTGTGTGTGTGTGTGTGTGTGTGTGCGCGCGCACACACACACACGCACACACCAGTTATGTTTGTCTCCATCCTGGGTCACTGGGCTGTCCTGCATCTGGTTCCTGGCCATCCAGGCAGTATAGAGCATGGGCTCCCTCTCTTGGCATGGGCCTTAAGTTGGACCTGTCATTGGTTAGATGGTGAACTATGCCTGGGCAAGGCAAAGCCAGAGGAAATTCTGGTAGAGGTCCTGATGTGCAAATCAGTCCTCCAACCTGGGTATAGGGGCAAAAGCATAATCAAATTATCTAGTATCTGTTTCCCTCCAAAGTTTCCCTCAGGATAGCTAGAGCTCTCACAGCAATGAAAAAAAATTCCTAAAGTTTTATCTGTTAAAGCAAATGCTTAAAGGTCTTGGGGCTGAAATGGCAAAGTGGTAGTTTTGTTTTGTTTTGAGACAGGGTTTCTCTGTGTAGCTTTGGAGCCTGTCCTGGAACTCACTCTGTAGACCAGGCTGGCCTTGAACTCAAAGAAATCTGCCTGCCTCTGCCTCCCGAGTGCTGGGATTAAAGGCGTGCTTATCATACAGATGCCAACTTCTCGAACGTTGACTTTGCATTCTCAGGGAAGTTAAATGGTGAGACAGTACAATCACAACTAACAGAAGGACATCTAACTTATAAAAGTTATGGAATGGTTGACATAAGGCAAACCCTCCAAGGAACTGTAGGCCAAAGATGAAGCTCAAAATTTATATTGTTGAGGTCATAAAAATGAACAGCATAGTAGGTATGATGTTTCATTTCTTGAGTCTTACACTGCAGTCACATTGATATGCGACTTTAAACTCCACCTACATGAAGGTCTCCTGAATTTGATCCCTCTAACTCTTCCAATAATTTTACAAACAATTATTTTTCTGTACTCAATTTACTTCTGCTCAAAATACCTAGAGAGCTTCCTCTTGAGGAACCTGCTAGAAATGGTATCTGTAATGTGACCCCAAATTGCTATCAGCAAAAAGGAGACATAAGTACAGACCATAGAGATCTGAATTTGTGTCCTCCCTGTCTGTTGTTGTTTTATTTAGCTACAATAAGGTGTTCAAGTAACTCAAAACACTGCTTTCCTCAAGGGTTTATATGACCATGGCATTACATTAACGGGAAAACAACTTAATCATCCTAAGTAGGGAATCCTGTGACAAGAAGTGACATTATATCCTAACAGGTTTCTCTGACTGATGTTGAGGGCTCCCATTGTCACATTGTATAAATTATATGTTTTCTAGAGCTGATTTTTTTTACAATGGTGATTCTATTCTATTCTATCTGAAACAAGACTGTTGATTTATGATATATTTGCATAACTTAGGACTCTTAGAAAGTGACAGGGAAGGCTTAACTTCCAGACAATATGGTATAGCTGTTTTTTGTGATACCTAGGTTGCAATACATTTTAACTATTCCAAGTAATTCAGAAATATAACCAGGACTGCCAACTGGATAGAACCACCCTCTAATACTGCAATTGAGTGCATGAAACAGTTTCACATGGAACAAATAAATCTCAATGCAAAGGCATGTAAAATGCTCTAATGAGAACTTAAGTACTCAAAAGAGTTCACTGTAAGGTGATAACGATAGCAGTGAGGACTGGGGTTATCTAGTTAACATTGACTGTTTAAAGCAGGGAATAGAATTTTCATGGGTGAAAAAATGGGAGAAGTAACACAAGGCAGCTATGAGCAGGTTATGCGATTTCAGACCTGAGAGCCAGCCTACCAAGTAAGAAAATTGAAGGCCAGCAAGTAGTGAGGGGCAGATTTGAATATAGTAGTTGGACATGATTATAGAGAGTCTCAGAAACCTTGAAAGAGGCTAAATTGGCTACAAAAAGCAAATGGAATATCAGTTAAAAAGATACACTTGGCCTTCTGTCATGACCAATGATGTCGTTTTGTGGTTCTAAAACTCCAACGAAGTGCATTTATTTGGTCTGTTTGTGTATGTCTCATAGATCCCTTGGGTTGTTTACATTTACCACTCTTTCTTCTTTTCTGTTCCTGAAGCTCATTGTCCCATCTTCAATTTCACTGAATCTTTCTTGTACCTGCTCATATTTTGAATTTTGAATTTCACTAGTGACCTTTTCATTTCAATTGCTGTTTTTTTCAGCTGCTGGAATTTTTTTAATTTTGTTTTTGTTTTTGTTTTCAAGACAGAATTTCTCTGTGTAGCCTTTTCTGTCCAGGAACTTGCTCTGTAGACCAAGCAGACTTCAAACTCAGAGATCCACCTGCCTCTGACTCCCAAGTGCTCGGATTAAAGGCATGTGCCACCACTGCCTGGCTTAGAATTTCTTTCCAGTGTCTCTTTTAGGTTTTCTATCACTGGATTGATGTTTCTATTTTATTCATACATTGTTTTCTTGATTTTTCTTGTGTCTTTTTTTAGTTCTTTGACCATCTTTAAGACAATTGTCTTGAATTTTTTGTCGAGCAAGCTTTCCATTAGGTCTTTCTTAGGAACAGATTCAGTTAGGGACTTTTTCCTGTGTAGTAGGACACACATTCCTGATGCTTTGTTTGCCTTATCATTTTTTGTTGAAAACAATATTGAATCTACTAATGTGGCTGCTCTGAATTCTCATCATCCCTTCTTTGCCCAAGGTTTGATAATTTGAATAATGATTGCTATGTTTCTTTATTTTGCAGTAACCTCTCTGCACCGAAAATCAGCATAAATTATAAATTAAAGATCTTGCATGTTTTCTAAGCTATCCCTCTCCTGAGACAGCTATAATGACTTTCTAATTTTCCTTGTATGTTCAGATGCTTTTGTAAGCTCTAGTCTTCAATGTCCAGATTTCAAGAGGGGAAAACAGAAAGAGTTGGAGAGGAGGTGCTTACTCTTTAAATTCCCCAGAAGCTGTTTCATCCCAAGGGAAGAGACTTGCCGTACTAGAGAGGTCTCTCATGATGACTACAGCCTCTTTATCTGTACCTCTGTGTTCAGAAGCAGTCACCATGTGCAGGAGATCATAGGATAGTATCTGATTCTCTGCTAAGAGCTGAAATTGACTGAAACAAATCCTGAAACTTTTCCCTATATGTTATAAAACTTCAAGAGTTTCAAAACAGTAATCAGAGCGATTCTGCAAGTGTAATTTGATATGGCTAGGAGACAGATTCCTGGTGCTTTTAACTAAGTCATCTTCTCAGAATCCTCTGCTCACCCAGTTTTCTCTATCTCCCTAAAAAAATCCCCTCCTGTTTTCTATTCAAACACTATTATGTAAATAATTTTCTTAGTATTATATTAAGCCAAGTCTGCCTGCATTTCTTTACTTGGCAACAGTCAAACATATCTGCACACCCACACTTCCCATCCTTTGATAAACAGAGTTATCTGTGAAAAAGTTTGTATTTCATGTTAAACTGCGTAGCTTAGTGTATGACATTTGATAGGTGTTTAACTGGTAGTATATTTAGTTTGTCTTATTAGAAAGTCTGTTGTTTCCTCCATGCCCCGTTTCCAGGACAAATGGATAGATTATAAAAAAGGAAACACCATACTCAGGAGAAGGCTATAGTACGGCTGGAGTCCTTCCTAAACAGAAAAGAAATGGGAAATACACTACAACTCCTCATATAGGCTACAATGTGGAAAAGAGGAAGGAAGACAAGTCGTAGCTATTTTTTAAAGTTACCATAGTCACCACCCCATTCCATACTAGCGAGTCATACTTAATTGCTAGGAGCCAAATGAGGCCACCCCAGGCTTGTGCATCACTAAGCTCTGAAGCTGTGTTGCCAGGTACAGTGACATAATTAATATTAAGTAAATAGAATTTACTTCAGTTACGCAAGGAACAAGATGACTACTGTGGTAGTTTGAATAAAATCCCCCCACAGGCCCATAGGGAGTGGCACTATTAGAAGGTGTGGCCTTTTTGGAGGAAGTGTGTCTTTGCAGGTAGGCTTTGAGGTCTCATATATGCTCAAGCCAGGCCCAGGGTGTAAGTCTTTTCCTACTACCCACAGATCAAGGTGTAGAACTCTTGGCTACCTCTCCAGCACTATATCTGCCTACATGCTGCTATGCTTCCTATCACAGTGATAATGGACTAAGCCTCTGAAACTATAAACCAGATCCAACTAAATGTTTTCTTTTAAAAGAGTTGCCCTGGTCATGGTGTCTCTTAACTGCAATAGAAACCCTAAGATAATTACCAAAGTCATCAAAAATGAAGAAAAATATGAGGTAAATGAGAATAAAATAGTGGCATTGCCTTTGTTTACTTGACTGATTTTGTTAGAGTGACCATGCTTTCTGCTTAATTATCTTCAGAATTTTGTTTCATCTGTCCAAGTATCCTCCACCTGTTAATGAAGAATTTTCTACACATCTAAGCGTCTAAAACTAATGAAACCTATCTGGGAAAATCTTGGAAAACATAAAGCAAAAATAGAAATAGAAAATGTATAAAATGGTCAAAATCTAAACACTTTAAAATCATCTTTTAATGATGTTTTTGTTCATAATAGAGACTGTTTTTATGGACGTATTTACTCATTAACAAAAGAAAACCTTTATAATTCAGGTTATATAATAAAGAAGCTTTCTAATCTTATATACTTGTTTTAAACCATGAGCTCGAGTGATATCCTTGTAGAAAGATCAAGGCAAAGCCAAAAGCATATAGCATGTGAGTCTCCTTGGCAGAAAATTTTATTCTTTAACTATAATGAGGAAGGCCAGGAAAACACTTCACCTCTCAATTAGTTTTCCAACACAATTTATTATTTTGACTGTCCTTGCAACTAACCACCTGATAATACATTTTTCTCAGGCACTTCCTGTCCTAGTACTTGTCATATCTTTTCATTTTATCCACTGTTGAGTACCACCTACACACCTAGTTTTATTCCTACTCCTAAGCCACTCATGACTTGGACATCACCCAATTGTTCTGATTATAAAAAGGTAAGAATTAAACAAAGATGCCTATACCATCAACAGTCTTATATAGTAGAACTGAGCCCAGATATCTAGTGAGCCCCACAAAGGCATAGCTTACTATCTACCTTTCCCATGACAAGTCTGTGGTGGTAGTTAATTCTATATAACTTAACTAGGCAATGGGATGCTCATTACAAGTGAGAGTGTTTCATAATATTTTTAAATTTTATTGCTTTTTTGAATTTTTATACATGTATGCAATGTATCTTGATCATATCTTGTATCATATTCATCCTTAACTTCACCCCCAAACCTCCATCACATTTTCCTCCCAAGTTCATGTTCTCCTCTTATGGTGCCAGTGTTTTTTAATATTTGAATTGACAGAGTGAATAAAGTAAAGCAAATTACCCTCCCTAGCACTGGTGACCTTCATTCAAATCTAGTATTCCTAGTTAACATTTCTCATCTTCTACCCTTTTGTTTTTAATGGCTGCCTTATCATTTTACAATGTGATCTTCATATTTGACCTCTTCTTTGCCAAGACCAAAACTGTACCAGGAAGTTGGAGAGAGTAAGAAGTATACAACATGATTTGCAAGCCCTTGTAATTGGTATATCAACACAAGAAATTCATCTCTTGTAATATTTGATGAGTTCTTAGAACTGTCCATTAAATTTATGTTGAAAAATAATAAAACTAGGTTATTAAAGAAAGTTCTAGAATTTATTTTAGGGATTTTTAAGTTCTCTATTACAGGGTGTAACAAAGTTATTCTGAATGAGAAAAATCTATATTTTAGGAAATATTTCAAGCTAGAATTGCCTATTGTTGAGATGGTATATATCAAAATTCTTAGACAAGAAGGAATGAAAAAGGTTTGTGACCATGACAATTGGAATAGGTTATGGTTAAGTTTAGGAACAAATAATTGAGGATCAAAAGAACTGAAGACGATGGACTTATGGTGTTATGTATTAACTCCCACAGCCTCACAGAGGGGAGACATAGGGAACACTATTCCAGCATTTCTTTTCTCTCCTCTTCCCCCTTTTAGTATGTTGGGGATAGGAGAGGAAGCAGAAAGTAGCATTTCTTTTTCGGAATGAAACATTTCTTGAATAGAGATAAGCTCAGTCATTCTCTGAGACTTGGAGAAAACAGATTCCTTACCTAGTGCATGACTGATACTGATGCTGGAACATCTTTGAATCAAGACATATCTGGAGGAGCCAGGGAGTAGAGGCTTCCATTTGCCCCACCCATACCCAATCCTAGAGTATGTGCTTGCTGTTGTCTTCACAACAAAGAAGGACTCCGCCAAATGATTTATCTAGCTACAATACCAAAATACAAAAAGTGGAGCAGCAGAAAAGCTTAAAGCTTTAGGACTAAAACAGCAATAACGAAATATGTCTAATGTTCTTTTCTCAATGTAACAATAATCAGAACTAGAGCACTTAGACCAAACAACCATTCTTAGAATTATTATTGATGGGCAAGTCAGGTACAAGATATTTTTTTAAATATTACGTATCAAAGCTGAGAATGAGTAAAAATTTTAAAAAAGATATGAGAATTATTTTGTATCCCAACTTGATAAAATAAAATATATCCATTTCATAAATATTTAGAGCACATTTTTTAAAAAAGTTTATTTCTCTTGAAATAGGACAGTTTGTATACATTATAAAGGACACTCTGAAAACATACTTCACTGAATCGAAAGTGACTGTTGGTGAATTTATTTAGAATCAAGTCTGGAAAATCCTGTTGATATAGAAAAACTGTCTGCTAATTTATTTCTATAATAGATTTAAACTTTTCTACTTACATAAGTCTGAAGGTTATACATGATAAAATCTACCTATGATTTTTTACAATTGCCTTTGATTCCTACTTCATATCTTGAATTGTTTCAAACATACTTATTTTATCATCATAATCAAATGGATTTATTTCCCAAAGTTCTTGAGGTTATGAGCATGCTCTGATTATTCTTTTGAAATTGTTTTCTTTATTCTGAGAATAGCATACATGCATACAATGAAATATGATCATATATACTCCCTCCTCCACTTCAGATTCTCATCTTCCCCTCAACAGGTCATCCACCTAATTTCATGTCTTTTTTATAACCCAGTAAATCTACTTATTACTGTCAATACATGCAAGGGTATTGCTGTATCTACTGGAACAACATGGGAATCCAACTGTCAATATGTGCAAGGGTATTGCTCTGTCCACTGGAACAACATGGGAAATCAACCAGTGGCCATATCCTCAAAGAAGAGGAAATCGTTCTCCCGCCAGAAACTATCAATTCCTCAGGAAGAGGTGGGGCCTAAAGATCTTCTACCCTCTCTAGGCCAAAATTTTGTCTGACTTGATCTTGTATGGGTCTTGTGCAGGTAATCACAGTTACTGTGAATTTATGAGTACACTAGCCATGTCATGTCCAGAGGACAGGGTTTCACAATACTGCCCCACACCTATTCTCTGTCTCTTAAGTTCTTTCCACCACTTCTTCCTTGATGTTCCAAGTCTTGGAAGTGATGGAATATAGATGTCCCAATTAGGGCTGCTGTTCTGATCATCCTTGATGGTCCTCAATTATGATAGACTATTATCCTGTGAGTTTCATCATGTGAGCTCACATCCAATAGCACTGTGTGTTTAACAATTTGTAAAGCCAGAGGTGAGAATAAGTTTTTGTTTTGTTTTGTTGGGATTTTGTTTTATAGCCCTAAGGAAGGAACCCAGAGGCCCAGATAAAAGCTGCAGAGGCAAATTCTTTACCACTGAGTTACATCTCTAGTCCCAGTAGTTTTCTCATGGTGGTTGATCCTAGCTTACTAAAATGTTTCAGACTCAGGTCCACATCTCCTGCCTCTGTGATGGCATCAGAGAACTCCACGCAGCCTCCAGAACCCTATAATCCAATAAGAATGCATCCTCCAGAACCCTATAATCCAATAAGAACCCACTACATCAGCTTCTGCTTAGTACTCTGGTCTTCTTTTCTCTTCAATTCTCTTATCAGGGCATTTCCACTGTTTCTTTAAAGCTCAGCTGTATAAAATGGTTACTACACTTTCTTCTAGCATCTCTGTCTATTTTTAAATGTAGAATTTTCTGTTCCTTGTCAGCTCTGTCTATCATATTTTTGGAAGTTGAAGACCTTTCTACTTTATCTATAAAGGGCAAAGGGTTATAATCTGATAAGTGTTCTGTACAGTATATACTTGTAAATAAAAACTAAAATATTATAAAAAAGATAAGGGGCATAAAAGAAGTCTATGACATTCAAAATATCAACAATGCTTTTGAGAGAGATGTCTCAAGTTCACATATTTTAGTTTAATAAGAATATATATCTTTTAAAATATTGATAATTCAAGAAAGCAAAGGAATCAGAGTGGTGCATTTTCAGGTCAACATTATATTTGATAAACTAGTTGTGATATTTGTGTCATGTAGATGATTTGGGGTCTATTCACTGAGGACTAATATACTTAAGTAGAACATATTAAGGAGCACAAATGTATGTATGACTGATGGCAGCTTGAAAGGAGGTAGAAGGCAGATTTTCAACATTTATATCGATAATTGAATAAAAGTAGCAAAGTCAAGATAATGTTAGCAAATAACAAAAAAGGAAGAAGAAAATGTAATATCTAACCCACTCTTATATAATAAAATGTTCAACAAAAACACAAGATAATTTTGTAAGTGAAGGAGAACTTATGGTATGTTTTTGTCTTCAGTGTCTCCCATACCATCATTCTGCAAAACCTGTTCCAAAAACACCTAAAGTTTCCCATATAATTACTAAACAGGCTCAACCCTGCTTAGCTTCTGAGATCAGATAAGTTTGGGCATGTTCCAGGTGGTTATGGCCATTCTGGACATAGCAAGTTGGTTTCACATTTACTCACAAAAGTTGTGGCAGTGTGTCCAAGACCTGTGCAAGCTCAAACCAGACAAAACTCCTGCATGGAGAGAGGAGGTGGACATGAAGTCCACCCCTAGCTAAGAACTAATTGGCAATCAATAGCTACTGAAAGAGGGAGATGGAGTTTTCTTTAAAGGTATTGGTAGGTCCAGGCTCCATTGGAAGGCTACTTATCCAAGAGTATATTACCAGTTCAAATTTGCCTTGATGGGTTTAAAAACAGACAACACAAAGTTGGGTGGGAAAGGAAGGAAGTACTGGTGTGGGAACAGCTCGAGGAGAGGTGAATATGGTCAAAATATGTAGTGAGAAATTCTCAAAGAACTACTTAAAAATGAGACAAATACATGTGTTAAAAATCTAAGTTCTAGCTCTGCGCGCGTGGTCGGCGGCTATGGAGGTAACTAAGCGAGCAGACGCCGAGGCAAGTACTGACACCGGAACAGAGTCCAACCCTCGAAATCCAGTCTGCAGCCTCCGGCATTTTGCTTGTGAACAGAACCTGCTGTCCCGGCCGGATGGGTCTGCTTCTTTTCTGCAAGGAGGCCCGGGCCATCCTGACCTTTGCTCTGGACAGTGTGGAGCAGAAGCTGCTGATGTCCACCACCAAGGGCCTCTATTCTGATGCCGAGCTCCAGCAGTGCCTGGCTGCTGCCCAGGCCGCCTCACACCACATCTTCCGCTTCTACCGGGAATCACTGCAGAGGCGCTACTCCAAGAGCTGAGACAAGACAGGGCAGGGCGCCCCGCCACCACGCCCACTGCCTCCAGCTGCCACAGGCCAGCACCCCAGTTTACCTCTCTCTGTGCCCATGTGGCTTCCAGTCCTACAGCAGCAGGGGCTCCTATACCAGACTGGGGAGGAGGCTTAGGGACATTTCCAAGCCTGGTCACAACCCTCCCCTCAACAGGACACCATTAAAGGGAGCTCACCTGTGTTGAGTGAATGAGTCAATAAAAAAAAAAATCTAAGTTCTAAATACTCTTAAATTACTTATAGAGGTATAATTTACACATAATATAATCACCACCAAACTGGAATGCTGGTAATGGTATATATCTAGGCATACTACATCAAACATGGGATAGCATATTCCAATCCCCAATTAGGCATCATCCTAGTCAGTCTTCTTCCCCAGCCAGAGACAACCACATTCTGATTGATTTGACCTGACCAGAACCTCACATATGTCAAACAATATAATTTGTACACTTTCTGCCTGCCTTCAGTTATTCAGGGTAGTTATCTTAAGATTCATCTAAATGTTGTGTGAGTCAGTCATACAGGATTTGTATGGCTTTGTTTTGTATGTGTGGTTTTTATTTTGTTTGCTAAAAAGCAGTTCAACATACAAATATACTACAATTTGCTTGTCTCCATTCCCCATTAAAAGTGCCAAAGGGAAACTCCAATGTGGGAGGTGAGAAAATTTTAGCATATCAAGAATGGTCTAAAAAGTGGGAATTAATAAAGCAGAGAAATGTCTCTTCGGAGAATATGGTGCTTTCTGTACTTCCTCTCACACTTGGGGACTGGAAGGGAATATTGCCCAGCTCACTCCAAGCCATGTCTGTAGAGCATAAATGGAATTATACTATAGTATCAGTGATTTAAGATCGCCCTAACAGTGGCTCCATCTTTTATGCAGGAGGGTCTGAAAACTAAGGCCAGCTCACTGAGTAGAGAAGAGGATATAGAGCTATTCAAGAAAAAGGAAGCCAGAGTCTCTTCAAGCCATATCCCTGTACCCTCCCTTACCAGCTCATTCCTTAGCTTTTAAATGAGAGGTAGGTCAAAGTTGGGAGGAGGAGACTTTTGACTAGCAACATCAATACTAAAATGAGACCATTCTGATAATTGGATGCCTATATTATATGAGAGCAACTGGAAACATTATGGGGCTTTGGAATCTTCTTCCAGGAAAAAAAAAAAACTTATCCCTGAGTAATTGATGGGACAAATAAAGTTGCTTTGGCTTCATGTCTAATTGAGTTCAATGAAAAAAATCTATTAAGTTTTTATAATCTGTTCTCCAAACATTTAATAATATGAATACTGTTCAAATTTTAAGGCTTGTGTGCAATGTTTTGAGAAAATTATACTAACTTAAAGCTACAAGTAATTTAAAAAATAGATCTAGGGAGAGGACACAGATTGCTCCGCCCATACTTCTTGGTCTGGGGCTGGCACAATCAACCAGGAACCCGTACCATCATACTAAGGGTCACCCAGGTTTCCAGGCCTGAGCATGGAAGAGAGGAATGGCATCAGCTCTACACCATGCCTTGAGGCTTGGGTGGTCACTACTCAACCAAGCACCACCTGTGACCCTACCAAGAGCCCTGGAGCTAGGTGATCAGGCACCATTGTGGTGAGAGAGTACAGGGTGGAGAGGTGGAAGAGAGGGAGAAGTAGAATGGTTCATGGGCTGGAGAAAGAGGCTGATCTGGAGAGGTGAGGGTAGTGAGGAACAGGCTGTCCTGAATGATCTACTGGCCACCTGAGTTCAGGGTGATATCCAGGCCTGGGGTATGGCCAAGGGCCAGGTCTTAGTCTTGGGCCTTGGAGCAGCCAAGGAGACATGTGTTGATGCCTGTGGCTCCTATCACTGATGGGGGCCTTGCAGGAACCTGTGGTCTGGACTGCCACATGAGGCCCTGCTAGTATCCATTGGGGGCATGCCAATCTAGGTAGCCTGCCCAGTCACCTGGGACTATGGTGACATCCTGACCCAGGATGCTGCCAGGATCATGTTTGGGTCCATGGTGCAGCCATGACCAGGTTCTATGTTGATGTCCTTGGCCCATGTTGCCTCCAGGGTCCATTTGGATGCCCAGGGTTTAGATAGTGGCCTATGACTTAGACAGGTTGGTGTCCAAAGGCTGTGCTGCCACTGTGGTCAGGGCAATTTGGGAGACCTGTCAATTGGGACCATGGTTTTGTCCAGACCAGGGCTGCAGCCTTGCTGCAGTCAGTGTCTATGTTGATGTCTGTCACTCCTGAGACTACTGAAGACCAAGCTGATTTGGAGGTCTGAGCTACCACCTGGGGCCATGTAGATGGCAGAGGGCCATGCTGCCCCAGGGGCCATGCTGGTCCAAGTGGCCTGCACTGCCCCCTGGGACCATGCTGACATCCACGTCTGGGCTTCTGTATAGGACCATGTCTAGATCTGTGGTCCTACTACAGCTAGGGTCTGTATTGATGTCCACAGCCCATGTTGCCACTAAAGACCACATAGATGCCAGGGGTCTGGGTTGCAATCTGTGGCCATAAGGGTATCTGAGGGCAATGTGGATACCAGGGACATGCTGATTTGAGAGGCCTGCACTATCACCCGGGGCCATGTTGTTGTCCATTCAAAGGCTGACTCCATGGCCCTGTAGCATCCAGGGTCTGAGTTGATGTTCCTGTTAACACTGAAAGCAGTGCAGATGACCTGGGTCTGGTCAGCCACCTGAGACCATGTCAGTGTCCAAGGACCATGCTGCTGCTGGGGCCATGGTAATCTAGATGGCCAGTGCTGCCACCTGGGGCCATGGAGATGTCTGGGCACAGGTCACTGCCTAGGGCCATGTTTGAGTCTGTGACCCTGCAGCAGCCAGGGTCTGGGATGATGTCCATGGCTCCTTTTACCACTGAGGGTTCTACAGATGCCCAGGGGCTAGTCAGGCACCTGAGACCAGGTTGGTGCCAAAGAGCCATGTTGCCACCAGAGCTATACAGATCTGGGTGGCCTGTGCTGCCACCAAGCAGTGGTGATGTCCAGGCCTCAGAAGCTGCCAAAGGCTATATCTGGGTCCGTGGTCCTGCTGTAGCTGGGGTATGTGATGATGTCCATTGCCTGTGTTAGCATAAGAACTCATTGGAGCAATGCTGTACTGAGCCAGCGACGCCCTTCACTGGCCCTGAGATAGCTGGCCCCACCTCTCACTGGATAATGCAGTATAGAACTGGCCCTGCCCCCTCAGGGGAGAACTTGTCCGGATACTTGGGAAAGATGGTTCCACCCCTCACCTGGGCAGCACACTAGAGCTAATTCTGTAGTTGAGGACAAAGGTGTGCTGACTCTGAGGGCCTGACCACTAGAACTGACCCTGACATCAGGGATGCAAGTCAGCCAGCCCTGAGGGCATGAGAGCAACAGAGCAGACCTTACCTCCCCCCCCTTTTCTTCCATGTGCAGGCAGGGATGAGGGAAAGATGCCCGCTCCTCTTCACCCCTTGCTACCTGTGGCAGGCCAGAGAGTTGGTCCCAGTAAGAAAACTAGCCCTGCCCCTCACCAGCTGCAGCACACAGGAGAGTAGGCCCTGCACCCCACCCGGGAAGCACACTAGAGCTGACTCTGTTGTCAGGTGAGAAGGTGAGTCAGCTCTGAGGGAGTGAGAGCTGGGGAGCTGACCCCACCCCCACTAGTATGTCCCCTACAGCAATTGGGAGAGAGGACCCTGTATCTTGCCTGGACAGAACAGTAGAGCCGGCCCTGGTGGTGTGAGTGTGGGTGACCCAGATCTGAGAACCTGAGAGCAGGGAAACTGGCCCTGCTCCTTGCTGCTGGCTACATTGGGTGAGCTAGCTGAGGCAGTTCTAGAGAGCTCACCTGGGCAATGACCATAAGGGAAAGCTGATGGGCTGACAAACCCAGCTACCACCCAGGCCCAGAGCTATGAATTGGGCCAACCCAACATCCATTGAATCTATGAATTGTTGGGACTTGTGAAGGGGGTGAACCTGCGGATCAAAACCAGCAAGATCTCCATGACACAAGACAACAACAGGACAGCCAAGAGGAGCCCCAGTGAGAGCCCATTATCAGTGGTGTAGCAGAAACCAGAGGCCTCAAGCCAGACCAATGACTCATGGCAATGAACATTTATAAGTAAAGATGAATGGACTAAAGGGTAAATTGTGTGACTCAATAGGCCACACCATAGCTTCCACTACAAGACTCTCCTACTTTTGTTGTTAGTGGTGGTAGTGGTTTGTTTTTGTTTGGTTTGGGTTTTTTTATTTCTCTTTTAAATTTGGTTTTGATTTGGGAGGTGGAGGTTGCAAGGGCAGAGGGTGAATACAGTAGATGGAGAGGTAAGTGGGATTGGAGTGCATGATGTGAAATCCACAAAGAATCAATAAAAGCTTTTAAAAGTAGACCTAGGATATATCATTGGAATGTCAATTTGGGGAAGGTGGGATAGACTCACTCATGGACATGCAAACCATATATGTGCAAAGAAGGATGAATGTTTTGTACAGGAAGTGTTTCTTAAAATTGTGACAGCCCATTATTATCCTAAAAAATGTTTAAACAAAAGAAAATTTTAAGTTCATATTTCCAAAAGAAGCAGATATGGGGAAGTATAATTCAAAGCTGAAAATTTTGGAGTGCAAATATTGAAATTGGCTTTTCATCCATTTCTATCAGTGGCCCTTCACTAATGGAACTGTACTACAAATATTATTTCAATGCATTGCTAACCAAAAATGCTACGTTGATGATTGAGTTACCTTGCTATTCGAATACTGCCAAAGTGAAGTCTTTGTTTACAAAATGATCAAATCTAAGTTTACGAAATTGGTATCTCATAACAATTTAGAAATGTCTCTCATTAGTAAGGCTGGGGAATTGTACTTATTGTCTGTTTCTTCATTAAATTATACCCTTCCAAATAAAAGGCATATGTGGAACTGCAAAGCACTATGGGAGCAATGGAGCCTTTCTAGTAGTGTTTGCAGTTCAGGAGCTAGTCCTTCAAGCTCTGCTTAATACTTCATAAAGGAGAAAAAACAGATGTGATAATAATTTGATTTGAAAAAGAGTCAATTAAGCCTATACTGAAAATTTGAATGTCAAATTTTATGCCTTATGTATTCTCTATCCCCTTTATTGTGAACTGAATATTTAATAAGTAGTTATCAGGTGTCAGAATCATAAACTGGGAAATCCAAAAGAAGGGAATATGTCTTACTCAAGAAACAAACTTCCATATATTAAGTAAATAACAGTGCTAGACATTAGTAAAATCGATAATAGACAGGAGATCAAGGACCACCAACAAGTTAGAGAAGCCCTGATCCTTAGTCTCACCAGGCACTCATTCTGCTGCTGTAGGTCAACTCTCTCTGGCTTGTGAGGGTAGAACCTGAAGAGAAATGAAGTTAGGAAGTACTTTACAATTAGACAACTTTACAGTTCCAGGACGAGTGGTGAACCAGAGGCTCACCCTTTGAGGACAAGTGAAGGAAAAGAATCGGGATAAGAGAAAGGGACTAGGTTCCAGAAAGAGGAATGGAAGAAAAACTGGAAATCTGTGAGGAAAGGGGGTGAAAGGATATGGGAGGGCAGGAGGGGACACTACAACCCAGAGAAGTAAGAACACAGTTCCAGCCATGCAGTTCACTGTCCAGAAGAAAGGACACAGGTGTCTCTTCCTAAAGCAGCTTGTTCCATCCTCATCAAGTGGTGCTGGGATTGATCCTGATCAACAGAAAGATCACTCCACACATAAACCCTCCCAAAAATGCAGAAGAGATATTCGAACCAATAGATGTGCAAATAACAACACAGAATGCAAGAAACATGAAAAATCAAGCCAGCAGGACTGCTTTTGTGGATCAAAACTCCTCAACTAACTCAATGATAGGTAAAATACAAAGTGAAGATTTGAGAAGTATACTGGTAAATATGATCAGAGCTGAAAGGGGATATGAACAAGTGGGCTAATTCAATCCAGGCCCTAGAAAGGAAAGTCAACAGCATAGAGGAGAAAGTCAGGATGTGAATGAAAAACCAGCAATACCAATGGAAAAAATCAGCAAATTGTAAGAAAAAATCTGCAAGTAAATTGAGATTTTGAAAAAAAATATAGAAGTTGGAAATGAATAACTCAATGAGTCAAATAAAAAAAAACCAAGTAGAAGGTCTCACTAATGGACTCAAACAAGTACACTTTTGAAAGAGTATCAGAGATGGAAGAAAGCACCAATAAGATGCTTCATTCAGACATCAAGAAAGGAAAAAAGAAAAGTAAGCATGACCACAATGTCCAAAAACTCTGTAGACTACCAAGCAAACAAAAGGAAAAATCCACAGGATTGAAGAAGGAGCTTAAGTAAACACTGATGACATAGATTCAAGAAAATTACAGCAGAGATTTTGACAAATCTGGAGAAAAAAATACCCATCAAATACAAGAGACATTTAGAATGCCAAGATGTTCAGATGTTCAAAATACAAAGCAAAGAAACAATATTAAGAGCTTAGTGCTTAGAACACGCTAAGAAGACTGCAGATATATGGAATAGGCATGGCTTAACCCAGGGTAGGGTTCACAGGTACACAGGGCCCATGACACACAGGGAAGGCTATGGAAGCAGAGAGCATGTTGGAAGTGGCATAGGAGAGGGCTCCCGGTGCACAGGAACCTACAATATGCAGTAGACATAAGGAGCTAACCTAAAAGTCCATTTAAAAATTTTTCAAGAACTACTTCTCTCGGATTCCTCATTCTCAAACTAGCTCACCAGGATGAACAAAGTTTCTGTGAGACTACCTTCCTTGATAAACTATGACTGGGCTACTCAATATCATCTTCCTGCTAGGAATATTCTATTAAATTCCATCCACAAGAGACCTTAAGTGTCTCCAAGTCCACGAGTTCTTGGTCCTTGGTAAATCTAATTTCTATTACCACTGTGGTTCACAACATTGTTGATTTACCCACTTCAAATTCTTCATTTGAAACTTGGTTTGGTGATGTCTTCTGAAGATAACAATGATTCTGTTGCTCCTTACTCACCTTCCACCTATCAGGAGCTAAATAATTTTCATATTCATTTATAAAGATCCAAATATATTTCTCTGATAGTCATATCAGATGAAATTGAACAAATTAGGGAATGAAGAGGGGTGCTCTGATTATCTTTGCTAAAAATAGGCATAAGCTGGGACTATCCTACCATAATAAATAGATATTTTTCTCATGACACAAGTATGTAAAGGGATAAAGAAATGGCTCAGAAGTTAAGAGCAATTCTGCTCTTGCAGAGGACCTGGGTTCTGTTCCCAGCACCCACATGGCAGGTCAAGACCATCTCTAACTACATTTCCAGGGGATCTGATGCCCTCTTTTTGCCTTTGTGCTTACCAGGCACACAAGTTGTACAGACATACATGCAAGTAAAATACCCATAAACATACAATTAAAATATTTATTTAAACCAGCATGCAAAGCAAAAAGACTGAAAACACATTTAGAACATGAAAATTTAAGCCATCCCTGTTATGACTCACTAAGCCAAATATAGAACTCATCTTGGGGAATTGAAGTCTGGGGATACATAGATTAAGACTTTCAAAAAACAATGAGACCTAATATTTAAGTATTTGTAGACTACTTGGAAACAAAAATCAATCCAGACTAACAGACTTGTTTGGACTAAACATATATATGTCTTTACATATGAAAATTGTACTTCTAAGAATATTTCTCAATATAAAATTATGGATATATGTGCAATTATTTATCTGAATGATTTCATCTAGTTCTACTTAAAGGTTAAGGATGATAATTTCCAAAAATACTACATTGTTGTATCAATATAACAAAATTCTATATAAGCAATTTTTAATACTCCATGGAGAAATACTAAGAGCATAGAAAGAAGCACTCACTATATTAAGAATATTTTAAAGCAAGTTATGACATACAATCTTTAGATTGTCTTATTTCTAGTTTTTGAACTATAATGAGATATATATTATTTCTGATGAAATTTACATCCCTTCAAGGTAAAATATGGCAATAATTGTGAATATCAAGAAGCTTACCATGTCCATATAAATGTAGATGTCTAATAAAAATAAGTATTTTAATGTTAGAAATAGTGGATGAGAAATGATAGACAAGGCACAGATGACTTTCTGACATCAGATCATATGACAACGTGGTCTCAACTTCATCATCACAATAACAACCCTTCATAAAGTTGGCTTCATCCTCAAAACAGCAACCCACAGGCATATGCAACTGAGTGCACTATCTGGATGTTCTGACATTCAAACTGTCTCCTGAGATCAAGATGCAGACATGAGCCACCCCACATGGCCAAATCATAGAACAGTTCATCAAGCATTGACCACTGAAGAATTTAAATTTTTCATAATATTTCAGGAAAGCCATCTCTGAGGTTCACTGAGGACATCCTACAATAAGTAGGAATGAGACAAAGGAAATAATATAAGCAATTAATGACATCCGTTCAGAAGGATATGTTAAATGATGTCAGATACAAATTTCTTGCACAGTTTAATTACACTTTAGTTTAAAGAAATAAAGGGGCCTTTGGCTACTGGAGTGATTTTACCACATTGTACGGTTTATTGAAAAGCTGAATTATCATATCATTACATTCTGAAATAGGCTATGCAATTGTTGTAAAGATGTAGAATACAAAATAAAATAGCCTATTATTGTGAACTACTTTGCTGCTGCCCTTTTGTAATGGAGGGAAATGTGGGTAGGTCAACAGAGGACAGTGAAGCAAACTTGACATTTATGCAAGTGTGCAATCAAGGACCTCCCCCCCCCCTTTTTTAAAAAGACCCGACTTATGTTTAAAATAAGATTGACTCTCCAAGCATGCAATTTATTCACCATTTATCAGACAGACTGCCTGTACATAAAGCAAGCACCATATGGTAACAGTCTCCCCAGTTCTTGGGAACTCAGACAGCTAAAGGCAATGTCTGGTTTCATTCTGCATATTTCTTCCAGGTCCAGGTGGAAAGAAATACCATTTGGTGGTGAAAATATGCTGGCTTTGCTGCAGGGCAACATCTACTTGGGGCCATATCTCAATCTGTCTGTGACTGTCCTGGGTTTAGAACCAAGAGTGAAGATTCTTGGGGGAGTCATCAGTCCTGGGAAGGGTAGAGCAGTGGTCACTGTCACAGATACCCCTTTCATAAATTGACTTCACACCTTCTTCCATTTCCTGTCAGATTTGATATCTCTCTGGTCTTCAGGTTGCAAATAGGTGCAAAATGACACCTTTCTTAACACTGGTGTTTTTCAGTGTAAAGCTATTAAAAAACACATGGGGCTTTGTCAATGAGTACTAAGTGAACAGCATCATTGTTAAGAAATCAGTGGAAGGGCTGGCAAGACAGCTCCAAAGCACACATGGTAGGAGAGAAATGAATCCTACAGCTTGTCATTTGATTGTCATAGGCACACTGTGACAGACAGAGAGGGACAGACAGAGAGGGAGACAGAAAGAGAAAAAAATAAAAATAATTTGTCCATGGAAGGTGATATTGCAACTGAGTCTCAAGATATGAACAGAGTTACTCAGGAAAAAGAGAGAGCCCATAGTGAATAGCATATACAAAATTGAATCAAAATGTTTAAAGTAAAATACACAAATAATGAATTAATGCCAATACCAAAGAAACATATTAATTCCTCTGCTATTACTTTTAACAACTGTGCATGCTCTAAAATGCAAGCCTTATTACTTCTAACTTTCTAAGATTTTTTTATTACAAACTGCAATCTGACCTTTAATAAAACATCAAACTGACAGGCATTCAGATTCTGCTTATTGAAATGGAAGGAGGTCAAATGCTGTTGAGCATTAAAAGGGTATCTTTGTTTATATTTTTCCTTTTTAATTGGAGAAAATAGAATCAAAAGCTGTCAATCCAGCCATTTTATGTAACAGAATCAAAGCAATAGTAAGCTTAGGACGTTTATCACAGAAAATAAACAGTGACAACTTCAAATTAGCTCATGTTTCAGAGATAATGCCTCTATATTATATGTAAATATAAACATGAATTTTTATGTCATTATGGAATCACAATACCTTTACCAATATAAAATTTTTATCATCTAAAATGATGAAAATAATTCATATGTGCTTGGGCCAATTTTTATTTTAGATATCAGTATTTAAATACATTTTAATTAAAATATGATTATATAACTCCCCCTTTTCCTTTCCTCCCTCCAGCCCTTCCCATGCCTCCTTCCCAAACCCCTTTCATTCCCCCCACTCTCAAACTGATAGCCTCTTTTTCTTTGATTATTATTGTTATGTTTATATACACAAATACAACCCAGCAAGTCTATTTCTGTTGTTTGTGTATATATTGTTTCAGGATTGATCACTTTGTATTGAGTAACCAATTGGGGAGGGGGCTTATCCCTCAGAGAGGTTAATTCTCTCCCTCTGATCAGTCATTAGTTGCCTCTAGTTCTTTGAATAAAAGTGGGAGTCCGTGAGATTTTCCTCCTTTTGCATTAGCAGGTTGATATTGTTATTGTTCAAATCTTGTTTGTGCTACCATCTCTAGGGTAGACCAAATAGTCTCACACAAGACTTCCTAATATTCTAACTTTTATGGTCTTTCCATCTCTCTTCCAAGATCTCCCCTGACCCATAGATGCAGGAGCCGTGGTGCAGATATACCCTCTAGGACTGGTGTCCCCACAATCCTTTGACCTTTGCATTGTGTCCAGTTGTGGTTTTCTGTAATGATTTCCATTTACCCTACAGAGAGGCTTCTTTAATGAGGTGTGAGAGATACACTTATGTGTGAGCATAAGGATCAGATTTAGAGTGTAATTAGACATTATTCTGATCTAGCACAGTGGTGGTAGTAGATTCTCCTTTGCTACACAGAAGCTTTCTATTTGGGTGCAATCCCATTTGTCAGTTATTGTTATTATTTCCTTAACTGTTAAAATCCTGTACAGAAAATCTTTGCTTCTGTGTATATCTTGAAATATTTCCTTTTGATTTCTTTCTTTTTTTTTCATTTTTCTTTATTAAGAAATTTTCTCCTCACTCTACATACCACCCACAGATCCCACCTCCTCCCTCCTCCCACCCCCCAGCCCTCTCTCCGAAGGCACCCCACATCCCCACATCCCCAAAATCAAGGTCTCCCATGGGGAGTTAGCAGAGCCCAGCACACTGAGCCTAGGCAGGTCCAAGCCCCTTCCCACTGCACCAAGGCTGCGAAAAGCGTCACACCACAGGCACCCGATTCCCAAAAGCCTGCCCATGCACCAGGGATGGATCCCGATCCCCTGCCTTTTGTTTTCTTCTGGTTGTTTCAAAGTTCCATATCTTCTATTGTAGTTTTTTATTCATTTTAATTGAGTTCTGTACAGAATTAAACATACAAATCTAGTTTCAGTCTTTACATATGAATATTTAGTTTCCCTGACACTACACTTTAAAGAGGCTGTCTTTTCTCCAGCATATATTTGGGGCTTTTTTTTTTTTGACATTTTGTTGAAAATAAGGTAACTGTAGTGGTGTGGTTTTATCTGTGTATCCTCTATTCAATCCCATCTGTCTACACATGTTTTCATACTAGTACCTCTATGACTTAAATTACTGTCACATAATTTGAAATCAGGTGTCAGGAGGCTTCTACCATTGCTCTTTTAATGCTTCCATATGAATTTTAGGATTGCTTTATTGTTTTTGTTCTGTTTCTATGAAGTATGTCATTGGAATTTTGATGAGGATTCCATTGAATCTGTGGACTAACTTTGGTAATATAATTATTTTTATAATATTGTCAGTACATGAGCATGGGAAGTCTTTGCACTTTCTAGTGTCTTATTCAATTTCTTTCTTTTATATTTTAAAAGTTGGTGCCATACCTAAGAAGAGTTTGCCAACACAAAATGTACTAAATGGAGAGAGATAGAGACAGAGAGACAGAGATAGACAGAGAAAGCATGAAGTTTGGCGGGTAGGGAGGGATGTAGGATGGATCTTTTGGGAGAGAGGGTGATTGTGATCAAAAAACATCATATGAAATTCTTAAATAAATATTGCTCAAAAAGTTTTCAGTGTAGAAATATTTCATCTCTTTGTAGTTTTCTTCCTATTTTTCCTCCTTTGAATTTGTGAAGAGGATTTTTCCAGGATTTCTTTCTCTCCAAGATTGCTATTGGTATGGAGAAAAGCTGCTGATTTTCCTGTGTTGATTTTGTACTTGGTTACTTTGCTTAAAATATTTAGTAATCTATGCGCTTTGTTGTGGGATCTTCCAGATCTTATACATTAGGATTGTTATGGTCTTTTAAGTATAGAATCATATCATCTGTAAATAAAAATTATTTGGATTTTCCTTTCCTGTTTGTATCTTCCCATATTTTACCTTGCCTGTTGCTCTAAATAAGAATCCAAATACTGAGGCTGGTGAAAGGACTCTGTGATTAAGAACACCTGCTGCTCTTCTAGAGAACTCAGGCTCAGTTTGAGCACCCACATGGTGGCTCACAACCATTCCAAACTCCAGTCCAGGGAATCTGGCACCCTCTTCTGGCCTCAGCAATCACCAGACATTCACATGGTACATAGACATACATGGAATCATAATACCCATACATATAAAATAATATATTTAAAAAGAATCTAAACACTATTTTGAGTATCAGTGGTGAGAGTGGATACTACATCTCATCCTAAATTTTAAAAGAAATTGTTTAAGCTTTTCCTGATGGTACTAAGAATCCATATCCTTATTTAAATTTGTCCTATCTTCTTATAAGTCACATATTTTCTACAAATTGCCTGATAGAGCTTGAGACTTGGATCAAGTTAAGTTCAATTTTATCTAAGATGATTCACCAATGCCAGATGTGAGAATAACCGTTTTGGTTCATAGGCTAGCAGCCCAATCTTTATATTGTGAACTTATTGACCTTTCTCGTAATTAGTTAGTGTTTATTTATGGTGGTTATTTGCATTGATTATTTTTGTAGCACTTCCAAAACAGAGATATTCTAATTCCATTATGCCTCCATTAACGTTTTTTGTACAAAATGAAATATTCCTTGAGGAACTACTACCTACCTACACATACAACTTATTCAGGAAAGTAAAAACAAAATTGAGTCACCACTCTGTCTATGAATATTCAGCCTACAATTTTGATGGAAGCTCCAGAAACAATAATATTTTTAATTACCATTATGAACTTACGTATTTCAATTACTACTTTGATAAGAGTAGTTTTCCTAGCACTCCTTGCCTTCTAATACCAAAAAAAAAAAAATAGTTTCATGTTTCTTGTCCAGCTTGTGCTTGAGACATGGAATCTGTCATTTCTCCAAGGAGCCTCCAAGGTTCTTTGTATCAAGGTATAATATTTTGTAATCCAGTTTGGCTCTCGAAGGGCTCAGTGCTTCAGAGTTGTCTTTGATTCAGGATGATGTCAGTGGGCAAATTTGACCACATTTTATGGAAAAAAATGTTCAGGTTGTATTTTCCTGTCCACACTTAAGATTATAAGCTTTTTTTAATTCTTTGATTTGATGTTTGTTGCTTCAATACTGAAAACCTTGATTTCTAATGACAGAAACAAAATTTGCTTTATTTCAAAAATACCTACATAACTACAAAACATCAATGCTCATTTTAGTATCCATAATTATCTACCTAAGTAAGTTTTAAGATTTATTTGCAGATCTTTGTCATTTAGAATGTATCCCACTAGAGATATGTGGTCTGTATATTGATTTTAGCACATATTCATTATATAAAAATAATAAAATTGATTGTAATATTTTCATATACACACATTACAAGTTTTCCTCATATTCATCTCCCACTCTCCTCTCTAATATTTCTTACAAGTACCCCCTCCTTTCTCTCTAATAATCTCTCTTCTAATTTCATGTAATTTTTTTCTAGAATCTATATATGAGAAAACTTGATTTTTGTTTTTCTGAGTGTTGTTTATTTTGTTTAACATGACCATCAGAATTTAAAGCCACTTAATGTTGTTTTCCTGAATGATTATGATGTAATTTTGATTAAGGGATACGTTTGTTTATTTTTGAGTAGTTTTAATTGAATTTTTAATTATATGAACCTTAATATATATAATTAACAAAGAAAATTCTTGAGACTCTTCCTTTACCTCAGTTCTTACCCTGCCTTTCTGTAGGTACCAAGGTGGTAATATAAATATCACACAAAGCTTAGAATACTAAAATACTCTTTCATCTCTTGATCTCTTTGCTTAAAAATATAGCCTGGAAATAGTTTTCATTTCAGTACACAAAGTTTATCCTCTTTCCTTTACATATCTTCAAGGTACTTAAATGTGTGAACTTGTGGTGATTTATTTAATTGGTTTTCCATTGATGGGAATTTGGATTTCTCTGATATTTAACTACTAAATTGATTCAGTAATGATCACTCATGTGAATATATTTTTTAGATTTTTATGAGGCATCATTTAAATGTATATGGAATTAAATCCATATTCATGATAATGCTTCTGATTTATAATGAGAAAAATAATCATGTTTTTAGTTTCATAATTATACAAAGCATATCTGTAAATTATTCAGATCTACAAGTCATCAATGAATGGTCTTCTTCCTTTAGTTTTGCAAAGCAGAAGTTACTTGGACATTGTGTAGTGATTTCCCACAGAACAACAAAGGTGATTCCAGAGTATATAGCTAGTTATCAAAATAACAATAGATCCATTGTCAGCTGAGTAAGAGGAGGATCTATTGCTGTAATGTGGAAAGATTTTGATTCTGAGTTCATAAAACTGGATCGGGTCTTGGCTCTGCTACTTAGAAGCTTTTAAATCTTCAGTAGTAGAAAATACGAAAGACAAAGGGATCCTTAGAAGGAGGTAACACTCACCCCCGACTTGCTATATCCCAGATCTGTTGCCCCTGAACTTCATTAACACATTCATATACTGTCTTGTTTAGTAGAATGCCTAGACTTCCCCCACTGCACTTGGAAAGTGTATCTAACAGGTGCATGAGAAGAAAGGAAGAGAAAGTAGGCATGTTGACTGACACCTGTAATACCAACATTCAAGAAGCAGTGGCAGGGGGATTGCTCTGAGTTCAAGGCGAGTGAGAACTTAACTCAAAAAGTTAGGGGAGGGTTGTCCTTAGTGTTTCTAAATGTATCAGCTCCCAGGAAAAGCAATTGAAACTATATTCAACTGTATCCAATTCAACTTGGAGGTAGGTAGAAGGTTACGCAGAATCTGGGTATCGATCCATCATCTACAAACTCCCTTCTGTGCTTCTTGGGGTAGAGAGGTTAAAATTTATATTTTCCAATGAGAAACAACACTTATCCAGGTATTTGGAAAAGATTACAAGTTTTGTGAAAGAAAAAAATAACCACATATTTTGTTACAAACCATAGATATAACTATTATCTAGGGGATAAGTAACTTTAGTTTCTAGATATAGAAGTGCAGGAAGACAAATATTCAGGAATATTTGTTCAGCTCTTAGAGAACAAAACTTTATGTGACAAACAAGCTGATTTTAACATATATACATATGTGTGTGTGTGTGTGTGTGTGTGTGTGTGTGTGTGTGTGTGTGTGTGTTTATTTATGTTTGGGTATTGTCAATTGGATCAGATTGCACCATCTCAAAAACCAGTTGCCAAGTAACAAAGCTTCCACTGGACCATGAAAAATCTAGTTTAATAAATCTTTTAGCTAAGCCTTCTTCTTCAGATATTATTTGCCTCAACATTTCTCAAGTATATAACTTGTAAGGTAGAAGATTTTGGCTCGGTATTTTATCGTCTAAGATACAAATACCATCTGGATACTCATAACATTCATTTCACTATCTTCAAAGAAGTCAGTGACAAGACTTACTTGTAAGGTGGGTGACCTAGATTTCCAAGTATATTTTGTAAGTTAGATTCTAATGAGAGAGGATGTTCCAGAGGTAATTCAAGATTAAAAGCAGTATGTATGTGTATATGTATGTATATTTTTTCTTAAGACAAAGATATTTAACTTTGAGGAATGGGGGAGATAGCTCAGTAAGTAATGAACTTATCACAAAATGGTGAGTATCTGTCTGAGTTAGAATCCCCAGATTCTATGTAAAGATCTCTATGTGAAACCAGATTCAATACTGACACACGAATGGGCACGCACACATACACACGCATGCCCACATGTATACTCACACACACACACACACACACACACACACACACACACACACACACACACACACACCATACATGCAAAGGGGTTAAAAAGTAATAAAAATATTAAGAGATACCCCAAATTAAAATCCCACCTGTATCATTTACCAGATTTGAATCCTGCCCAAGACTTTTTAATCTGGGTCTGAGTTTCTTATCCATAAGATAGGAATATTAATAGCATAATATGTTGCAATTTGGGTGTTGAAAAAATTAAATGTAAAAATATAATTCTGAGCATTAGATGTGCTATAGAAAAAAAAGCAGACACATGTTCCACTTCAAGAGTTCTCTCTCCTTCTTCTGGCCCACTGCTGCTAGCCTTTGATCCTCCTCCTTCTGAATGCCTGTATTCAGGTCACTGCACAGGAGCCCTTCTCCAATGCTTGATCAACTGTTTAGTGTAGGGTAAAGAACAAACAGTTCAAAATCATGACACCTGGATTCAATCTCAAACCTCATCTCATATTTATTGGCTGGTTTTTAAGGGGAGATGGGAGATACACACATTTTAGTGTGCCACTCCGAATTAGAGGCTATGAATGAGTCCATGTAGAACCTAGAGAGGGACACAGGAAAACAATGCCTTCAGTTTTGAATTCGCACGGTAACAGTCAGATGTGCCTAGTACTGGAAACTTAGCCAACTACCCAGGACTACTGAAGTCATGGATCTTGGAAGAGAGCCTATAACAGTCAGTTTACTAAACCAGCACAATCCATAACTACACTGTAAATATTTGTCCTTATACCCATAATGAGTGTAGCCCTCATCAAGGAACCTTCTCTATGCAACAGATGACCATTAAAGAAAACCATAACCAATCAAAACGCTAATTGGAGAGCCAATACCCAATGGATACATCTTCAAAACAACTCCTGCACCTAAGTCTCAAGGGGTGGAACAATTTTAAGAGCCAGAGGATCAGAGAGTAAGGTTGTGTCTCCTAGGAATTGTCAGATGCTGCACCCATAAAATCTCATCAGCATCACTGCCTCAACATGAAGTAAACAAGGACAATAACAGTAGACATGGTAAAGTGGATGGGGGAAAACCCACAAGGCCTCAATGTTATACAAAGCAACTAAGGAATGCTGAGAGTGTGAGAAATAATCTTCCCCAGGGAAGAGCACATCAATTGGTTGTTTAGATTCTATTCCTTTTTTTTTTTTTTTTTTTTTTTGGTTTTTTTCGAGACAGGGTTTCTCTGTGTAGCTTTGCGCCTTTCCTGGAACTCGCTTTGGAGACCAGGCTGGCCTCGAACTCACAGAGATCCGCCTGGCTCTGCCTCCCGAGTGCTGGGATTAAAGGCGTGCGCCACCACCGCCGGGCTAGATTCTATTCTTACTGACTAGCCTTTGACTCTTTGAGGTAGCACACACTGAAAGAGACACCAAAACACTAATATAGTTGCTTCTCTTGATGCTACTTCAACCAGTTTCCACTTAAACAATGCACAGAACACATTAGATAGTAATAGATTTAACAGATTGTGCTCAAGTTCCATTTGACTCAAGTCTCATTGGTCCTGCCTGCTGGTATTCATACACTTGTATAATCTCGTCTCAAATGCCTCCTGGATAGGATGACTTGCTTCTAACAAATAAAATTCAGTGAAGTTGATGAGATGTTATATTAATGATTAAGTTATAACACACTGTGACTTCTGTCTGCTTCCTTGACTCTCATCTGTTGCCTCTTCAACTTTCATGTTTTAATGAAACAAGCCTTTTCCAGCTGTATGTAATTCTAACTATAGTGCACATGGTTCTGGAAGGTACCAGAGTATCTAGAGATGCTAGAGTATGCAGGAGGTAGAAAGTGAAACTCCATTTACATAACTGGAGGTCATTGTGCATAGTTAGCTGAGACTTTTGATGGTGCTGCTCTGTTGAGGTCACTCATACTTCTGTAAATAATCCCTCATTTGTGTTATGTAAGCAAGCCCAACAAAATTCACTGAATCACCAAGCTAGATTTGGGTGGAATTATTACATTGGTGCCTGTATTAGTCAGGGTTCTCTAAGGAACAGAATTGATAGAATGAAGATATATTCATGTACACACACACACACACACACACACACACACACATATACATATATATATATATATATATATATATATATATATATATATGGAATTTATTAGGGTGGTTTATAGACTGTGATCTGAGTAGTCTAGCAATAGCTGCCTCCTAATGGAAAGGCCAAAGATTCAGTAGTTGTTCAGTCCATTGGACTGGATGTCTCAGTAGTCTCAATCTGGTGCTGGAGTCCCACGGAGGACCTACAGAACTGTCAGTTTTCAGACCACATTGGAATCCTGAAGAAGTACGTTCTTACAACAGTGAAGGAATGGCTCAGGATAGATGAACTTGCCAGTGAGAATGAGAATAAGTTGACAGAAAGCACAAGCTTCCTTCTTCCATGTCCTTTTATGTGGGCTGCCACCTGAAGGTGTGGCTCAGATTTAGGGTGGGTCTTCTGGCCTCAAATGATCTGAATTTATGAGGTCTCCCACCTCATATAATCCAACAAAGAAAAATACCTCACTGGTGCACCCAGCTGCTTGGTTTTGACTTACTTCTGAATTTAGTCAAGTTGACAACATCACAGTGCCCTGTCTTGGGTGAATAGAAATGTTTATTTATGTCTCCCAGGAAAAGTGGCTAGAACATTGTGTAAACAAGTGATCTCAACCAGAAACAGGCAGCTCATGATTTTAAAATATTTTCAATAAAAACGCTGGCTTTGTCACTCTTTCCAAAGTTAGGAACTGAATCAGTTAGTGAGGAAAGACCCTTGGAAAGTACCAAAATGAAACAGAAAGTAGATCTAGAAAAGTCATACAGCTGAAGAACAAACATCTACTTTGGTAAAAAGCCAGTGGTATCTCTAATAAACACAGGAAATCTGAAGGAAAAAAGTGGTAGAACAAAAGAGAGATTGTGGAGCCAAGACAGCTTACAGGAAAGGGAGAGAACTAGAAATTCAGCACAGTAAACAGTTTCTCAAAAAAAAAAGAAAGAAAGAAAGAATCAGGATGTGGTCAGGGAAATGCCTAACAGGCAAAAGAGCTTGCTGTACATTTCAAAGACCTGAGCTAGAATCCCAAGAACCCATGTAAAAAGCTGGATGCAGTGTGCGCATCTATATCCCAGCACTCCTACAGTGAGACGGGAGACAGCTAAGTCCTCCAGAAGCTCATGGGCCAGCTAGCCTGGTGCATACAGTACAACAGCAGAAACAAGGAGTTAAGTGTAGCACAAATTTTAAAAGGTCTTATTAATAGAAAACCCAGAGCCAGGTATTGGGGTGAACGCTGAAAGATCAGAGAAACAGAACAAGCCACAGTCAACCTCATGTCGCCGACTCCTCAGTTGATCTTGTTTCCTCAGATTGAAAGCCTCTGAGTCCTCACCCCTGCGGGTCTCAGTTGAACTGCCTAAAGGCCTCTAGTTCCTGGTCCTCGTACCTTGTATACCTTTCTGCTTCCTGGGATTAAAGGCGTGTGTCCTTCCCAAGCAAAGACATGAGATCTCAAGTGCTGGGATTAAAGGTGGGTGCCACCACACCTGGCTCTGTTCCCACCGTGGCTTTGAACTCACAGAGGTTTGGATGAATCTCTGCTCCCGAGTGATAGGATTAAAGGCATGTGTGCCACCACTATCTGGCCTCTATGTCTAGTCTAGTGGCTGTTCTGTTTTCTGACCCCCAGATAAGTTTATTAGAGTGCACAATATATCAACCACAGTTAAGAGAGAACAGAACTCTCCAAAGTTGTCCTCTGACCTTGACATGTACATGTGCACTGTGACATGCAGGCTCTCTCACAGGTGCTCTTGTTCCTTGTTCTCTCTTGCTCTCTCTCTCTCTCTCTCTCTCTCTCTCTCTCTCTCTCTCACTCTCACTCTCTTGCTATCTCTCTCTCTCCACACACACACACACACACACACACACACACACAATTAATGAAATAAAACCAGGGGTAGGACCTTCCTGTCTTTGAATAAGGTTTATGAGATTTATTCCCTTAGCAATAACCAGAGTATGTGTGGAAATAAAACAAAATAAAATATGGGAAATAGATACCCTGAAGGTTCTGCCACTTTCATGTACAGTATGGAGGCAAGACTATATGACCCAGCAGCCAAAGAATTGGGAGGGAATAGTCTTGATCATCTCCAAATGATAGTTGTCCCATCCAGAACAATAAGAAATCAGTCTCCTGAAGACCAGACTCTTAGTTATTATAAAATATAGTAAGCTTTCAGTAGACCCCAGCCCCCTCAGGAGGTATGCTGTGAGGGTTGCTGAGGTCAGTATTGAGGATCAGGGCATTCTCATGAGTGCTGAATGGCTCTCATTTTTATGCTTCAGTTGTTCTCTGTAACTCACTTTCTCATGCTTTCGTCCTTATCTTGGAAAATAGAAAGGAATCAAATTGTACCTAGTCGGCCATTTATTTTGCTTACCTTTACTAGAGTCTTCTCTGACAGTTTTGATAAATTAAAAATGATTCAGAAGTAAGATATTCCTAAATGCTCATTATATTTATAATACTCAGCTTCCAATCACATGTAGGAAATGTCACTTTCTTTAAAATATGAAATCTTGATTTAAACACGCTGGCTAAAAGCATTCTATCCATTCTGAAAAGTAAGGGAATCCAAAATCCATTTCCCGGCATATAGGCAGAATAGTTAGCAAAGAGGATGGGTGAGTCTGCAAGAGAAACTGTTCTGTTAATAAATGATGCTTGTGTATGCCTAGACAGATTTCAATTTCTGTGACCTTTTTTCTGCTTTGTGGCACTATTAACAAGATTATAGTATTCATGTTTATCATAGCTCTAACATAGCACAGGGGTTGGCAAATAGCATCCCAAAGCCAAATCCAGTCCAATGCCTGTTTATCAGCTTCTATAGAAACAGCCACATTCATTGGAAAGTATTGTGTAGCTATTGTACAGATGTATAGATGTGTATAGTATATAGTATATATGTATTCATGTGTGTGTGTAGTTATGCACATGCCAGAGCATGCATGAAGATGCTAGAGGAAAAACTCAGCTGTTGATCCTCACATTCTACCTTGTTCAGGGAAGGATATCTTTTCAGTTCACCACTGAGTCTACCAATCTAGCTGGCCTGTGAGCTTTCAGGGATTATCTTTTCCACTTCCTATCTTGCCCTGGGAATGCTGGAAATACAGACACACACTAGAGCATTTAGCTTTATATGGGTTCTCAGGACACTTAACATCCAAACTATAATTCTTGTTTGCCACATATTATGGAGTACTATAGCAGCTCAAAATGGTGCGTTTTCTTCCAGTCATTTTTCATGTAAAAGGTTGTGTTTGGATTGGACTTTAAGACACAGCTATCATTTTAACAAGGAAGAAGGTAAATATATTTATGGAAAAGAATTTCTTTCCCCTTAGAATTAGTTGGTGAAATCGAGTGAAAATAATTGGTGGAGGAAGGTAATTTCAAGCATAAACCAGTTATGATATTCAAGCTCTAAAAAGAGATGGAGAACTGATAAATTCAACAGATGAGTTAAAATAGATTACTTTAAACTGATCCCAGTCCTGATTTAGATGTTTGTCAATAGGGCAGAATTATCTACTGTGAGAGGTAAAGGTGAGACATACTTTCTGAATAATAGATGTTTCAACAAATTCAGAACTTTTAATGTCATATTTCTCAACAGGGAAGACTGCTCAAAACAATGCATGAAAAAGTGTATTTATATTATATGTTTATAAAAAAGGGGGGGAAGTGCTGTGGAATGTTCTGTATGGCAAATGTGTTGCTGATTGGTCAATACATAAAACACTGATTGGCCATTGGCTAGGCAGGAAGAGTAGGCGGGACAAGGAGGAGAATAAGGCTGGAAAGTGGAAGGCTGAGTCAGAGAGACACTGCCAGCCGCCATGATGAGAAACAGCATGTGAAGATGCCGGTAAGCCATGAGCCATGTGGCAAGGTATAGATTAATGGAAATGGATTAATTTAAGCTGTAAGAACAGTTAGCAAGAAGTCTGCCACGGCCATACAGTTTGTAACCAATATAAGTCTCTGTGTTTACTTGGTCGGGTCTGAGCGGCTGTGGGACTGGCAGGTGAGAGAGATTTATCCTGACTGTGGGCCAGGCAGGAAAACTCCAGCTACACAAAGGCATATATATATATACAAAAGGGACTGTTCAAAGAAAACATAGGACCAGCTTAAGACACAGCACCCATGTCTACTTGGAAGGCATTTGGAAACAATGCGCATAAATGGAACAACAAATAAAAAGGAGAAATACTAGCAGTAACACATTTCTACCTCCACTGAAATGGCTTAAGTCACTGAAAGATTTTGAAATCTGTATATTTAGCTTGCTCCTCCAGTGATTCTTGTGTCCATTAAACTTTGAGAACCAGTGATACAGGGGAAGGGAGAATAGAAAAAAACAGATGGAGATAGAAGCTAGAGAAACTGGAATGTTCATTCTGCTGCTAAATGTGCTGGTAAGGGGACAATGGGAAACACAGAAGTCAGGGGTGGTATTGGCTGAAAAGCAGTGGCATTCGCCTGGAAGACAGGAATTTGCACAGACATTACAGACGAGGAAAGAAATAAATGCCAGGTTATATAGCTATACAAAGTCATTTTTCTCAACTAAAAATGAGAAAACACTGAATCATTAATTTGCAATGAGAATTTTAAATGTAAATGTTATTAACACACCCTTAATAAGATAATCTATTATCCTTTCAATTATTCTTTCTCTGCAATTATCTTTTATATTACTTTCTGATATTCTATTAGACATATGCTGCCTGTTAACCTTTGCATGTCATAATCTCTTTCAAATTTTATATGTTTTTATTATTTGACATTAAAATATAATTACATCATTTTCCTCTTCCCTTTCCTCCCCCTAACCCCTCTCATATACACTTTATCTCAAATTCATGGCCTCTTATTCCTTCATTGTTGTTATATCTATGTACATAGATACAACCTGTTGGATCCATATAAGGTCACTTATGTGTACTTCATGGTTAACCACTTGGTGTTAGGTAACCTATTGACATGGGAGGATTGCCTGGGGAAGACTATATCTCTTCTTCTTAGCATTCCTTTTTTGCATGACCAGAACCTTTCAAGATGCAGAAAACAAGGGATCCTGTAATACCTAGGACCAACTGAAACATCTACACCATAACTCCTGAACCTAAGGCTCAGGGATCAAAGGACAAGGGGAAGAAATATTATAAGAGACAGAAGAATAGAAATTTTGCTATAAGAGTACTTTCCTAGAAATGTCAGAGAAGTGATACCATGAAGTCTCATCAACATGGCTGCCTAAACAAGACCTGAACAAGGATGACACCAATAGACATGCTAACATGGATAAAGGGAATCTCATGGGGACCCAATCTTTTAAAATTTTTAACATATTATCATTCTGTGATAATTTTATCTAGTTTTTATCCTATATATCTTTTTTTAATTGAAAAGAGATTCTTTTCTCATAAAATACATCCCAAACACAGTTTCCTTCACCATATTCTAAGTCAAATGTGCTGTTTTAAACTCATCTTAGCTAAGATTCCCTTTACTGTGGTGAAATATCATGACAAAAAGCAAGTAAGGGAAGAAAGGGGTAGTGTGGCTTACAACTCCACATCACTGTCCATCATTGAAGGAATTCAGGGAAGGAACTAAAGGCAGGAACCTTGAAACAGGAACTAATGCAGAGGCCCTGGAGGAATGTGGCTTACTGGCTTGCTCCTTATGACTTGCTCAGTGTGCCTTATTATGCAGCTCAGGACCCAAAGTTGGCACTCGCATAGTGGGCTGGGCCCCCCAACATCAATAATTAATCAAAAAAAAATTCCCAAGAGACTTGCTTGTAGGTCAATCTTATGCAGTCATTTCTTAAACTGAGAGTACCAAATGACTCTAGTTTGTGTCAAGCTGACATAAAACTAATCAGCACAAAAACTTTCAATTTTTTTTTTAACACTAGGAATCCATTTACGGCTTTGGACATGGTAAGCAAGCATTACGTCATTGAGCTACAACCCAATGACCTTTGTGTAGCAGGCTTTCTCTTTTTGCCCACCAATCAGCTCCCAAATCATGACATTGAGATTTATTAGTTATGGATGCTCAGCTTTAGCTTAGGCTCATTTGTTGCTAGCTCTTATAACTTAACCTATTTCTCTTCATCTACGTTTTGCCTTGGGGATTTTTTAACTTTCTTTCTTTGTGTATGTCCTACTTTTCCTGCTTTCCCCATGTCTGACTGGCTGGCAGCTGCCTGGCTAGCTGGCCCAAGATGTTTCTCTCTCTTTGTCCCTCATTCTCTTCTCCTTCTTCTCCTCTTAGATTTCTCCTACTATTTATTCTCTCTGCCTGCCAGCTCTATCTATCCCTCTCCTGCCTAGCTATTGGCCATTCAGCTTTTTGTTAGACTAATCAGGTGCCTTAGGCAGGGAAGTTGAAACAAATACAACACATCTTTGCATAATTAAACAAATGTAATACATCTTTACATCATTAAAAAAGGCAGCAAAAACAGATGTAACACACCTTTACACAGTTAAAGTAATATTCTGTGGCATAAACAAATGTAACACATCTTTACATAGTTAAATATTCCATAACACCTTTATAATCTACTTTAAAGATTTTTCATTTTTTAATATTCCATTTGATTCTTTTTTAAGGTATATTCCTTTAAAACACATATACATCTTGATTATTCATTTGATTTTTGTTTTTCTTCCTTTTTCCCACAGAACTATTCAGTTTGATATATTCTAAGTTCAAGGGCAGCGAATTCTTCTGTTTTGTGTCTTTGAGTTATTCTTTAGCGTGGTTTTCAGTGTTTGAGTGAATCTTCAGTGGGAATCTCCCACTCTGGTAAGGGTCATAACTTACTTAACATGTGAAAGTATTATAGTAAAATAGTTTTAACTTGTTACTGCACAGCACTCAAGAGGATTCATTTACCTTTGATCAGTTTTTGTGTTGATTTCACAACTTGGAGAAATCCTGCAGAAAAGGGAAACTTAAACCCTATACCCAAGTATAATGTTGGCCTGAGGCATCAGTCTTCACACAAGAATGTTTCTGTTATCTAGCTCTGTAATGAAAACAAAAGGAAAGATTCCTTGCACATATCTGAAATTGTGGTCAGGGCATTATTAAGTTCCTCTTTTACATATTAGTTTTCATTTTTTATTATTGGTGGAGCATGTACACTTAAGTGTATGAAGTGCTATCTGCATGTTGAGATCAGAGGACATTTTCCACCTTGTTGAAACAGGAATCTTGCCTACTGTTTCTGCTGCATGCCCTGGGTATTTCTGCCTCCCATATCACAGAAGGAATGCTGACATTGTGGATCTGCTCCACCACATCGGGTTTTTTACAGTGGGTCTCAGGGATCAAATTCAAGTGACCAGTCTTGACCAACTAGGATTTTGTTTGTTTGCTAGTTTTATTTTATTTTTACCTGCCAGGCTGTCTCCTCATCCCAAAGAGCAGCACTTTAATGTCCCAGGTGAATGCAAAGCCTAAATTCTGCTACTACGTGGCCACTAATATCTCAGGCCAAGTTTTGGTTTTTTAGTTGCTATGTAACAACTTATAGGCTACTACAAGGATGAATGAATTTTTAGGACAATGGATGCAACTGGAGACGACAGTCATATTAAGTGAATTTATGTTTCTTCTCATGTGTGGCTCCTCCATTTTATACTGATAGGTAAAATGGTATATGTATAATGACAAGAAAGTAGAGGTGACACTAATTGGAAGGGGGAGCAAGAAAAGAGAGAATAAAGAGAATACACTCAACATTACAATAAACACTTGGATAAAACCCCTAAAATAGCTCATTTCTTTTTTAAAGGCTCAAATAAACACGTAAAAATAGAATAAAATAAAAACCTATGCACTAAAGCCAAAGCAACCATTTATTACCTCTCATGAGTCAGTAGGTTGATAAAGCACAGCATGAGAATCTTTGATCCCATGTGCTTGCTTATCAGCCGAGCTTCAGTCATTTGGAAGATTTATTGGAAATGAAGTATTCCTGTCATACTGTGCCAACCCAGGCCAAAAGGAAGGGGACCAATTGATTGGCACAGACTGAAACCTCCAGAAATTTGAGCTAAAATAAACCTTTTCTCTTTATAAGTTATGTTATCATAGATGTTTGTTACAGTAATGAAAAGCTGTCTGACACATGCCCTATGCTGCCAAATGTACATAACTTGCCTGATCTCTCTCTTTTTTTTTAATCCTGGAAACCTTGCTCCTAAGTTGTTCATTGTATACAGAGTAATAGAAAGCTTCAGTCCAACCTGGATACATCAATTTGTTGCTCGTTACTAGAAATAATTATTAGAATTATGTAAAAAATGCTCTCTCTTGAGCCCAGTGGCTATCCAGAATCAGAAATCACTAGAGAAAGCCCATACAGTGAGCTTACCACCACTGAGCAATAAAACAATGAACTGGAACAGAGTCCATCTTGTTTCTGTTCCCATCCAAACTCTCATGTTCCTCTTAACTGTTAAATGTCTAAAAGGATGGATTTGAATAAGGAGTATTGTTTTGGCCCTGCTGACGGGAGAAATCCACCCTTCTTTTAATTCCAAAGTTGTACACATGTCCATTTAGTGTGGCTCATTTCCTTTCTAAATGAAATGAAATTTGCATTTATATAGCCCCTTGCATACCACAGGGGATACTAAAAAGCCCTGCGCAGCAGAAACTATTCACAAGCTTAGAACTGAAACTCCTGTAGCGGACTTATCCATCTTCATAGTCTTAGACTAACTTACCTTACCTGCTCTGAGTGCTGAGTGGGCTAAAAAAAATGCAGACAACAATGTGGACTTTTAAAGGTGAATTACCTAAATATACCTGTAGCTGGATTTGGCTGCTGAAATGAACAGATGTGTCTCAAGTGCTTGCTGTTTGGCACTGATACTGCCTGTCTTAAAACTAATGTAGATAAAGATAAGTTTTGTGGCAAGTTAGAAATACTCCCCAAATAAGAGAAAGATAAAGATATGGTAGAGATAAAAAGAAGTTACATTTAACCTCACATCATACACATTTACTTTAAAACATACCAAGGATTTAAATGGAAAAAAGAAACCAACAAATTCTCTGGAAAAAAATATAATACAATATCTGCACAACCTTAAGGCAAAGATTTCTTAAGTTGAACACCAAAAGCATTAACTATAAAAAAGAGAAGATTGATAAATTTGACTGACTTTCTGGTCATGAAAAACAACAGAGGGAAAAACAAATCACAACCTGGAAGAAAACACGTACATCTGAGAAAGTAGTTGTGTTCAAAATACAGAAATAACTATTATAAATAAAAAAAGACAGAGTCTTATTTTTTTTATTGGACAAGATATATAAAGACATCCTTACTAAAAAAAAGTAGATGATCAAAAGATCGATACGTATATATAAGCATACTCAATATGACCAGCCATCAGGGAAATTTCAACCACGATGGGTTATCACATTATCCTTATAAGAATGTCTATAACATATAAGATGACTGTACATATTGCAAAGGATTAGAGAAGATGCTGGACAACTGCTACTATCCCATACAGCTGCAGGAACATGAAGTAGCTTAATGTCTTTGGAAATCTAGCAGTACGTGCTATGCATATACCTATGCTTATGACACAGCAATTTTAATCTTGGCTGTATACATAAGTCTTATGTCTTCCAAAATATATGTTCAAGAATTCTCATGCTAGAGAACTAAATTAAATTAAAACATCTAAAAATAAAATACTACAAAGAATTGACAAACAGTAAGCATCCATCCACAGCACAAGTAAATAACAAAGAGCAATGATACATCTGTATGTGTGATATTACTTACTTCAACTTCTACGATAGCTAAAACTAACTAGTCATATAAATTTTAAAAACAGTTATAGACAGACAAGATGGCACAGCAGGAAAAGCACTTGCCATGCAATTCTAATGACCTGAGTTCAATATACACAGGAAAGAGCCAGATGTGCTATGTTATGTCTGTAATCCCAGGACTCCTGTGGGGATATGGCAAGTGGAGACAGGAGAATTGACCCAAAACTCATGAACACAGGGCAATACAGAAATGAGATAGACACAGCCTCAAAACTGAGATAGGAGAGAACCAACTCTTGAAAAATTGTCTACTGATCTTCCCTTATACTCCATGGGATGTACACACACACACACACACACACACACACACACACACACACACACACACACACACACACACACATTTTTGGGTTTGTTTTGTTTTGTTTTGTTTTGAGACAGGGTTTCTCTGTGTAGTTTTGGTACCTGTCCTGGATTTTGCTCTGTAGTCCAGGCTGGCCTCGAACTCACAGAGATCTGCCTGGCTCTGCCTCCTGAGTGCTGGGATTAAAGGCGTGCACCACCACTGCCCGGCTTGTGCACAACCACCCAGCTCACATTTTTGATAAAATAAAAATAGTTATTTGGGAGAGAAAGAACAATATTCAAAAAGGAGAAGAGTGAAGCTTCTGGGGTACTAGAAATATTTTATTTGATATCTTCTCTTGAGGGGTAGGTTCTTGAGTGCTGGCCAACTGATTGTGTATATGCTATTGTATATAGGTTATACTTCAATAAAAAAAGACAAAATACAAAACAAAAACCACATGTGGATGTGTTTTACCCAAATCTTTGTTGCCTTTAACCTGTCATGTACTGATTGCCTCTTGCTTTAATGGGCAATGTAGTTACATTTTCTTATCCACTAAATTCTATGTTTGTGAATGCAAGAAAGTTACTTTTTCATCAATATCCACCATAATAATGTAGTACAAAATCTGGAACATAACCAAATACAAACTCCATGAGCAAGGCGATCATGTACTTGAGATATATGAGGACCTCTGGATAAAACCTTCACAAATATCGAGTCTCTTGTACTTCATATTTTTAATTTTTGAAATTAAAATATAATTACATCATATTCCCCTTCCATTTCCTTCCTCCAACCTATCCCAGGTACCCTCCCCTTATATTCGCTCAAATTTATGCCCTTTTTTTCTTTGTTATTATTCTTGTCATTCTTTCTTGTCTTGTCTATTTGGTATTCTGTGTGCTTCTTGTATCTGTATAGGTATGTCTTGCCTTAGCTTAGGGAAGTTTTCTTCTATGATCTGTTGAAGATCTAGACTATGCCACTCGCTTGGGATTCTTCTCACTTGTCTATGCTTATGTTTCAAAAGTTTGGTCTTTTCAAGGTGTCCCACATTTCCTGCATTTTTAATTTGTTTTTCATATTCTTTGTTTGATTTAATTTCTCTAATTTCTCTTCAAATCATGGTATTCTATATTTTACTTGATTCATTCTACTTGTAAGGCTTTCCCTTAAGTTTCCCAGTCTGATTATTATTTGTATGTTTGTTTTTCAATTCCATTATTTCAGCTTGAGATTTCCTCAGTGTTTCTCTTTATTGAATTTAGTCCTCAAGTCCTGGATTGTCTTTGTCATTTCCATTAACCTTATGTATGTGTTTTCTTACGTATCACCCAGGGTTTTATTCTCCTTAAGCTATTTCTCCTTAATTTTACTGAGCTGTGTTTCTTTGTGCCTTCTTTCAAGTCCTGGAATTCTTTGGTGAAGTGTATGCTCATTATTTCAAATTTTATTTCCTGGGGTTCATCCAAGTAATGCTCATTGGCAAACATTTCTACAGGACTAATAGATTTTATTGAGGAGGTACTAGCCTTGTCTTCCACATTGTTTGTGTTTTTGCAATGAGATATGGGCATATATATGTGCACTTCTTTTGGTAGTTCTCTATCTGATATGGACAGAACAGTTAAGGGCAGAGCATGGGGTATATGGGTTGGATTGGGCTTGAAGGTTGGATACAGCTTAGGTGGAATGAATTCAGGTGGATTCAAATGGCTGATCTAGCACATAGGATGTGCATCCTCATTCAAGCCTAGAGTTTGAAGGTAGAACTGAGGATTGGGGAGGGTGTGGGGATGGGATGGTCAGGTGGACTCACTGAGCTAGACCCTGGCACAAGATTTCAGGATCAGGCTATGCAGAGAGGTTTGATCTGTTACAGGAGGGGGCTATAAGTTATAGGTGAGTGGTAGGGGTCATGACCAAAACCTGGAGGTTGAAGGCAGTGTAGGCAGGGGTGGTCAGACTAGGCCAGAGAACTGGATGTGAGACCCTGGTTAGATTTGTGGTGTGTGGTGGGGGGGGGTACCCTGAGAGGAGGATCAGGCAGAATCACATATCTCGACACTGGAGCAAGGTGTGCAGGACCTAGATGGGCAGAGAAGTTGGATGTGACTTGTAAGTTTTCTACTTCATGCTATTTTATCACCTGTGAGACCAAAGTCTCAAACATACTACATTTCAAATTGCTTTCATATTATAGCAAATATTTGTATAATATACACCTCAGTTTATCCTTCCCTGTTTAGGATTTCCTCAACCAGTCTTATCTGAGTTGCACTAAATGTTCTACATGGACATGATATATTACAGATTTTGATCATATCTACAATGATAATGTTTGATTGTACCTTATTTGGTAGTTTTCATTTTATATATTCTCTCCCTCTCACCTGCCAATAAGTAGTGAGGAAACAAAAAATCTGTAGCAGGAAACCATAAATAAGGAGAGAGATGATGGTCTTTTAAAAAAACAAGTTGTCCATCCCACACTCCAAATTATATGTTACTTCAATTTTGCCTTAGAAAAATCACATATTCCTGGAAAACTGAGCTGTTGATAAATAGTTCAAACATCAAATATTGTTCAGTGAATATCACCATGTACAGTCAATGTGGGTAGTTTCCTTGATACACTTCATTTTATAACATTTGGGGCCACATATAACTTCACTTAGCTACAGAGGCAACATAATAACAAATATAAATTCTATGTAGAAATTTGAAAACTCTATTTCCTGTGGGCTCCTTCATAACTCCACAAAACTTAATACAAGGAAGCATAGTTAATTTTTATGAGACTGTGTGTTTGTGTGTGTGTGTGTGTGTGTGTGTGTGTGTGTGTGTGTGTGTGTGTGTATACTATTATTTTTTGGCTCTCAGTCATCACATCAAATTTAATAAAATGTCTTGCCTTTGTCCTTCCCTTCACTTGATAACAAAAGAAACTTTAAAAGAACAGTTTTATTCACGAACAAAGCTATGATATAACTTTCTTGATCAACAGAATATAGAACATTTTATTCATTCAGTTTGATAATTAAGTTAGCCATATACAGGTAAAAGGTTTTTTTCTGGACTGTCTATATGTTATAATTTAGTAACAAGTAGAACACTTCCTGTCTCCCTTTTTGCTTTTAGTTGATACATAAAAACAGTAAATACTGCACTTGAAGTACAAGAAAAAGATCTATGTGCTTTATGGCTGTATCCCACACATTTGGTTTAATATAATGTTTCCATTCAGAAAAAAAAAATAAGTTCTTTGAAGATCTTTCCAACTGAAGAGCCTTAGAGAGAGAGCATCTAGGTTTTTTTTTTAATGAAAAATTTAAATCCAAGACACTTGGATTCTGTAGGTACTAAATTACCTTGGGCAATTAACTTAGTTTCTTAAGTTTCAGTAGAGAGGAAGTGATAATGAAGATGTCAACTTCTGATAGCTAATGTTACAATATATGGGAAAGTATTTTTATGGTAGTGAAAATAGACCTTCTTTCATTCTCGATGGGGAAACCCTCAGGGTTAGGAGCAAGATCTCCTGGTTTTTTTGATTCTTGTTTTTTTGTATCATGTATAGTTTTCACTTTATCATACAATCATTATCTTGCATGTTTATGCACCAAAAAGAGATGAAATTATTTAAAAAATGGATGCCTCCATGTAGCTAGTCCATTCAACTAACAGGTTGTTAGATTGCTTTGGTTTGTCTAGGAAAAAGGGTCCATCCATTAGTAGTATGTATGTATTCTAAAGCACTCTTTTAGCTTTAAAATAATAATTTGCTCTCAATTACATTAACACGGTCTAATATAAAAGTTTACTGTAATTATGAAAATATATAGATGCTTTGGGTATCAGGAATGAATCATAGCAGTTCTGAGTCTAGAGCATAGTTTACTATATAGAATAAATTCTAGAGTTCAATTTTCACTTTTATAGATAGTTTGGCAGAAGTGTGATGAACATATTTTTAGATCTACTTTTTTGAAATTCCTAACTTTTGATACTAAATTTTCTCTTTCTCTGTCTCTCTCTGCCTCTCTCTGTCTCTCTTTGTCTCTGTCTCTCTCTGTGTGTAATATGTGTATAATATATATGAATATAATATATGAATATATAAATACATTACACACACACAATGGATACATAAACATCCACAGAGTCTGCATTCTAGCAACAGCAGTCTGTCAGCTTTCAACAACCATTTGCCCTGCCCAATGATATACTTTTGTCTCTGTAAAATCCTAATTAGCATAAGAAGTAACATTATAAACTTTGAGAGTTCATGCGTGTATACAGTGAAATATGATTATATCCACTCCCGTCACCACTCCAAATACTCCCAAATCTCCCCCAACACATCCACCTACCTTCTAACTTGAGAAGTATTTTTAAAACCATGTGTCTTTGAAGATTTCACAGGAAGTTCCATATAACACGTTACCAGTCCTGCCAGTTTCTTGGGATGAAAGCACAGCAACTATTAAAAATAGAACTTCAGTTCACCAGTTTTGGAGGACTTTTCGAACCATAAAATTTTGGACTTCAACTTTTACAAATAGCAATATTCTGGTGGAGTAGGAGGCAAATGATTTGGTAAGAAAATTAAAGGATAAAACATTTCTCCAGCAGTATTTCCTCTCATTAGAATCTAGTGTGGCAGAGCTGTCATTGTGGACATAAAGTGCCAGTAAAAGTCACAAAGTCATTGCTGATCTCTAAATTGCCCCTAGCACTGGTTCTAACTAAGCACAAGGAGAAAATGGTTATTTTTCAGTAGATGGTAAACAACCTAAAATGTCTGAAACTGGTAAATACACTGCAAAGACAATTAACAGGAGATATGTGCCCATTTAAGTGAAATTTTGGAGGAAACTATATTTTCCCATTGAAGAGACCTAAAGGAACTTCCTTTATGCTCTGACCATAATTACCTCCCATCTGATATGCAAATGAACCAACATAACCTTGTGTTGGTGTGTCTTGGGATGCAGTATGATAAAGGAAGAAAATCATTAAACATGTCTCCAATTTGAAATTGTAATCATCAAAGACACAAAGACAGTGAAACAAAATCTGTACCAAGTATATAGGTAGAAACAAAATTTTTTTTAAATAAAACTCTACTGCTTCTGAAGCTTAGAAAATTTTTCTAAGGCTAGCAAGATTTGTGTTTTGGCCACAGTGTGTACTTCTTTGTCCTTGTTCCTATGCCCAGATGCAAAACATTTTTCTGATTTGAAAAGTAATGGAGAAACTGGCAATCATCTGTCGGGGGAGAGGAAAAGATGAGGAAGGGGAGATGAAGACACATATGCTTTTTGCTATAATGTCAGCCATTTAGACTCCATGACATTGGCAGCTGTCATAATTGTTTCTCCCCTCCAGGCAGCACCTAACATGGTTCTTCACCAATAAGCATTCAATGAGTATTTATGGAATAAATTTTATCTTGGACTGTCTGGAACTACTTGTTTGAAGAGGCTTTTGGCACACTGCTCAAGAGAATCATGAAATATCTGTTCAAACAAATGTCTCAAGGGATTTAGTTCTAGATCACTTTAGTGAAAGTCCAGCAAATTAGAGAAGGTACAGGTGTCAGCAAGACTATGAGGTGCCTACCCAAAGTTCCTTGTATAAGAGGACAATGTCGCCTACAAAAAAATTCACCCTCGGTAAACAAGTTTCACTCACAGGAAGAAGGGGTTCATGAAAGAAGAATGCAGTTTTCAGTTTGTGCTGCTCAAGCTAGTGTCTGACTGTCAGGTGGCATATAACACAATGAGGCTCTAGGTACGAAATTCCCACTCCATAATAAGTGGTTCTGGGACATGAGTGGATTCCTTAGGCTGTCTAAAACTCAGTTCCTTTGACTATGAATTTGAAGCATTGATATTATGGAATCTCACACGGCTGTGAGAATTACAGAAGGGTGGCTTCTGGGTTTTGACAAGTTGATAAACCACCTCCTGAAAAGTAAAAGGAAATCATGAGCTGGAAAATAAAATTATGAAAACCTTAACATACCCTGAGGGGATGATGACATGTCTGTGAAAAGTTAGTAGGGAAATGAAGAGGCAGCTTCCTGGGATGGCGGCAGCAGCTGCAGCAATGGAAAGAAGACTAGGAGATAACTAGTCATAGTCTGCCTCACATTCCCTTGAAGCTCTAGTGCCATTGCCCATCCCACAAATGAAGAAATCAAAGCTACTATTGATCTATGTGGGTGAAAACAAAGATGTCCTTCTGTAGTAAATAGCCAAGAGAAGTAGGGCAGTATCAAAAGAGGAAATCTATAACTCTACAGCACATATACCTTCCTTAGCCAGAAATCAAGGCTAGCATCCCCAGGACTAAATCATGAAGTTATAGCCCTTATGTGGCAAAGTAAAAAATGTATCTTTGGATTCTTTCCCTAAAAATCAAAGCCCATTTGAACTATGTGAAAATGGTGGCCAAATACAAGATATACAACATTATGGTAAAGACCAGACCAGCACTCTTCAAAAGTATCAAAGTTGTGAGAAATAAGGAAATTCCAGAAACTCTCAACAATATGGGAATATGAAAAATGAATGTAGTGCTACATCCTGTAATGAATAGTAGGGAGGAAAAACACATTGGTGGATAAAATGGGGATAGACACTATATTGGAAGGGTATAGGTTCACAGATAGTATTACAGCAACCTTAACTTCTTAGATTTGACAAATACACCATAGTTACATAAGGCGATGCCTCTAGTGGAAGTTGTGCAAAGGTGAAGGGCTGATGGAATCCTTTAGTGCCATCTTTAATAATTCTCTGTAATTCTAACATTATTTCAAATAACAAGACTCTTTATAAAAGTAGAGCAAGTATAAGTGACTCTACTATGTATGAAAGTCACTCCATTATGCCCTACAGACCCTGCAAGATTGAAGGAAATGACATCATTCCTGTCTTCTTTCCTTTTTTATTTACATACCAACCCCTGTTCTCCCTCCCTCCCCTTCTCCCACCTCCTTCCCATCCCACCCCCATCCCCTCCTCATAGAGGGTAAGGCCTCCCTTAGGTAGTCAACACAGGCTTGCATACCAAGTTGGGGCAGGACCAAGCCCCTCCCTCCTGCATCACAGCTGAGTATGTCTTCTTTCTTTTTAGGAGATCGCTGTTCAATATCCAGGAAGGGGCAGTGGTGGCACATGCCTTTAATGCCAGCACTTGGGAAATGAGGCAGAGGCAGGCGGATCTCTCTGAGTTCGAGGCCACCCTCTAGAGAACGAGTTCCAGGACAGACTCCAAAGCTACACAGAGAAACCCTGTCTTAAAAAAACCAAAAAGCAACCAACCAAACAAAACAATATTCAGGAAAAAGTACTAAACATTGAAGTAGGAACACACAGGGTTTCTCAAAAGTAATTTGTATCTTAAATCTTTCCACCACATAGCTCCCTGAGGGGAGGGATTTGCTGAAGACATCCCATTTAGGACAGAATATTCCAAAATCTTTCACTCTCTATGCATTGTCCAGTTGGAGGTTTCTGTGTTAGTTCCAGGGATTGGTGACTCCAAGGAAATAGTGTCCTCCAGACACAACAGGACTGATGTACATATGAACTCACAGAGACTGTGGCAGCAAGCACAGGTCCCACACAAGGTTCAAGGCGGGTGGAGTGCCAGTGCTGAGAGTGGGGAGTGGACACTGGCTCCCATCCCTAACCAAGAAGCTATCTCCAATTGGCATCTGCTTGCAAAGGAAAAATTAGTTTTATCCAATGGAGTCTCACTGGGTGCATTAACCACACTTAAACGTAGGCCTTGTACCCAACAGTAGATGGCCAACACAAAATGAACTCGATACTTTTGTAAATATTTTTTTGTTTCATATTTCTTTGCTTGAGCATTTTTGTCTTATTTATTTTTTGCTTATATATTATGGTTACCCATTTTGTGTTTTTATGGTGTGTGTGTGGAGCGAGAGGTTATGTGGGGTAGAATATATGTTATATTTTTTCTTGTGTTTTTTTTAAGTTCTGGTTTGTGTTCATTTTTTATTGTTGTTTGTTTTCTAAAGAGAGAGGGTGTGGAAAGAAGGCATGGAGTTGAGGGGGTGGGGAAGTGAGAATGACTTGGGAGAAGTTGGGAGAATGTGCTCTAGACAATCTAGTATGTCATTGTTTCAAACAATTTCACAAATCACACTTTTTTGAAAAAAAATTCATAGAATATATTCTGATATTTTGTCAGGCTCACCTCCAATTTAAAAAAATTGTGCCTAAAAGAGTGCAAAACTAAGTCAAAATTTTAAAATACCCTCAGGTATTAGGCAGACAAAAATTGGAGTTTAAGCCCTGCCAAAAAAGTAGGGATTCTGATAAACAGTACACGTTTTCAGGTGACAAGAGATTGCTACACTCTGTGAGAAAAGGTAAACAAGAACTAAATCAGCTATGATAAACATAGAAGCCCAGTGTGAATCATGTCAACCCTAGCCCCAGAAGCCAGCCAGAGAAGATTTAAAGGCCCCCTGAAGGAAGACAGCATTATCTAGAGCCATAAATCATTTTTTTCAATTTGTATATGAAATAATTGATCTTTGATTTAAAACAGCTGGGTTTATAAGAATGACAACAAAGAGTTAATAAACACTATGAATACACACAAGAGAGAGATAGATTGTGGAGTTATCAAACACTAAATAGCCATAGTTAATATTTCAATGTCTTGAATGATAATATTGAAATTTCAGCAAGAACTTGAAAAATCATTAAGTTAAATTCTAGGACCAAAATATACAGTATTCAAAGGCTAAGGCAATGGCTTAGTCATTCAGGTGCTTACCTCAAAAGTATGAGAACCTGAGTTTGATTCCAGAAAGCACATGTTAAAAGATGAGCATGGAGGCTCATGTTTGTAATCCTAATTATATGGAGACTCTAATTCTAATTACATATATATATATATATATATATATACATACATACATACACATATATTCCTAATTATGGAGATGGAGACAAGCAGATCGCAGATCCCTGGTACTCTCACTGGCCAGCCAGCCTAGCCTACTTTCTAAGCTGCAGGCCACTGAGAGATCCTGTAGCCAAAATAAAACCAAAACCAAAACCACAAGGTGGACAGTGCTGAAGGAGCAATATGCAAGATTCAAGGTTGATAACCACTTGCATGTGCACACATACACTTGAACACACATGTGCACACACAAATAACCAAATTTTAAAATTAAATGGATGGCTAATAGCATGTTACAGAGAAGATAAAAATGAGTTACTGAAAGATGAATCTGAAGAAATTACTGAGGCTAAAATAATGACAGGCTTAATTTTTAAATGTTTTAATTGCTAATTGAAAATTTTATGCATTTTATATTCACATGATATTGCATGTTCACTGTATTTTTCTATAGATTAATATTCAATCTTATATATATATATTTTTTTGTTTGTTTTTCGAGACAGGGTTTCTCTGTGTAGCTTTGCGCCTTTCCTGGAACTCACTTGGTAGTCCAGGCTGGCCTCGAACTCACAGAGATCCGCCTGGCTCTGCCTCCCGAGTGCTGGGATTAAAGGCGTGCGCCACCACCGCCCGGCTCAATCTTATATTTTTAATATATATAGTGTAACTTTAAAAATACGATTGATTTTTAAGTGGTCTAAAAGTAAACAGAATTAGAGTCCTTGAAAGAAAAGATAAAATTTTGAATCTTAAATAAAAAATTTGGATCTTAAAAACAAATACAAAAATTCAAGGTCTTCCAGAGAAAGTTAATTGTTCAGTATCAAATGATCATTAATTACATTTCCTTCAAACTGCTCAATAACCACACTAGGAGCAAGAAGATAACATACTTTTTCATGTTGAAGACAAACGCACTTGAATATAAAGTTTTAGATATTAAGAAATATAAAGGTTTGAAAGTGATGCTCAGCAGTGCAGCATTTGCTTAGCATGCACAAGGTTCTGTGATCAAGCCTTCATACTGACAAAAAAAAATCTCTAGACAGATGCCCCAAATGATATGAAAAAGGAAGAGCCATCAAATAATGAGAGCTTGGGAAAAGAAATGAAAAAGAAGGAAATATATATGCAGTTAAGAATTAAAATTCTAAAGACTACTGATACAGTTTATATGTGTATAGATTAAACACACTAAAATGAGAATGGCTCTCAATAGAACATACAAGTATCATTCCAACACAATGATTCCAAGAGGCACAATTAAAACAAAAAAGGATGAAAAAGTAAAACTAAGACAATAAATGATACAACAAGTAAATATAAAGCAAAGAAGAAGTGGAGCCAGATGTATCAGCACTCACCAATACTTGGGAGGATGAGGCAAGAGGACTATCACATGTTTGAAGGCAGCTAATGGCTCATAGTAAGACTCAATTTCAAAAAAAAAAGTAATTGAGATGAGAATCTTATTATATAAAAACAACAATAAAACAAAAACAAAAAGAACAAAACAAAACATTTAAAATAGGAAATGACCAAAGAAATAAAGTTGAATATGATCTACACATAAACAAAATAATAAGAAAACTATAGATAAGGTAGGAAGACATATTCAGCACTAACATACATGTTCTTACTGTTAAAACCTCATCAATCATAGATAGCACACATACTGGGAGAAATATTAATTTGCATTGAATGAACACTCCCAAATATCAACATTTGTAGGATGCATCTAACGCCACATCTAGGACATTTGACTTTAGATGTTATTGTTAGGATATCAGAAATATTTAAGACAAACGAACTTCAACACAAAAAGATACCTCTGAAGCAAATACAATAAACAAGAAAAAAGCAAGTAGTAAGGGCTGAATTAGAGAACAAGAAGAAAACTAAAACCCATGCCTTTGAAAATATTAAGATAAACAGTTTCTTGGTAAGATGGATAAAGAAATTAGAAATAAAACACAGAAGGCTGAGCATATAGTTCAGTTTGTAGAATGCTTGCCTAGCACTCCTGAAGCCCTGGGTTTGATCCCCAGCACTACATAAAGCAGGAGTGGTGCTGCACACCTATAATCCTAGCACTTAGAAGGTGAAGAAGGAGAATTGGCAGCTCAACATTACCCTTGGCTACATAGTGACTTCAAGGCTAGCTTAAAGTATGTGAAAGAAACCTTATCTCAAAATATAATCAAAGTATTTTAAAAATAAATGTTTTTAAAAAACTACAATATAAAATGGTGGCTTTTAAAATATTAAAACATAAATAACTACATATTGAGAAATTTGAAAACTTAATGTTTCTGAAAGAAAAAAAGGTAAACATTCATAGACAAACAGGTGTTAAATAAATTTAAATGACAGACAAAGATCTTCCTTGATACACAAAAACCTATCACCTATCAAGATTGCTTGGCAGGTGAGTTCTAAAAATCATCATTAATGTATAATACATTACCTCTGCAAGTTATTCTGGTACATTCATAAGAAGTGAAAGCTAATAATTCCTTATGCTAATGCTATCTAGATTCCCAAACTGGTGGTAGATAATGTCTACACATTTATGTATTTACATATATGCCTATGATATATTTTATAAATTAAATACTAAAATATATAGGATATAGATCTGATAAAGCATATGTCATATACTTTAATACATGTGAATATGATCCAAAAATCATTTCAAAGATTAGCTAACAAAATCCAATATTGTTACAAAATACATCACATCAAGTAGTTCTTTATAATCCAATATATGAAAAATGTTCAATATCAAGAAATTTGCTTTATTCATGAAATTTACTAAATTAATAGTCTCAAGAAATATTTTTCAGGAAGAAAAATGCAAACTTTCAACATCCATTTGTGAACTATTAAACTTTATTAAGCTAAAATAAGATAAAATTTCTTTAACTTTCTAAATACAACAAACTGGTAGTTATATGTTTTGGTTTTGTGTGTGTGTATGTGTGTGTGAGTTTATGTCCATTGGAAGGTGCACACACTCATGTGATCATGTGTAGATGCCAATGGATAATAACAGACATCTCTCTCTATCATTTTCCATCTTATTTTTTGAGAGAGGGTCTCTCCCTGAACCTGGAAATAGCTGATTTAGCACACCCAGTGCTGAGATAACAGGTGTATACTGTCATTGTCAGCATTTTATATGGGTGCTAAGGATAGAGACCCAGGTACATGTGTTTGCACAGTGTGATGGTTTTAATGACAATGCACACACACACACACACACACACACACACACACACACACACACACACACACACACACAGAGGCTCATAATATTAGAATGGTTGTTCCCCAGTGAGTTTAACTGTTTGAGAAGGATTAGGAAGTGTGGCCTTGTGGGAAGAGACTTGTCAGTGCAGAGTGAACTCTTGAGGTTATAAGAGCCTGTACCATCCCTAGTCTCTCTCTCTCTCTCTCTCTCTCTCTCTCTCTCTCTCTCTCTCTCTCTCTCTCTCTCTCTCTCTGCCTCTCCCTCTTGCTCCTTAATGGACTCAGCCTGTGAAACTGTAAGCAAAATCCCATTTAAATTATTTCTTTTAGAAGTTGCTTTTGTTGGGGTGTCTCTTCACAGCAATAGAAAAGTAATTAGGGCCGAGCACATGCCTTTAATCCCAGCACTCAGGAGGCAGAGCCAGGCACATCTCTGTGAATTTGAGGCCAGTGTGATCTACACAGCAAGATCCAGAACAGGCACCAAAACTATACAGAGAAACCCTGTCTCAAAAAACAAGAAGAAGAAGAAGAAGAAGAAGAAGAAGAAGAAGAAGAAGAAGAAGAAGAAGAAGAAGAAGAAGAAGAAGAAGAAGAAGAGTAACTAGGACGCACAACAAGCATTTTACCCACTAAGCCATTTCTCCCATCACTGGTTCATTATTTTAATATACAAAAAAATAGAATGTTTCATTGGAAACAGGCAAACCACCTTAAAGATCAGAAGCAAGATAAGAATACCGACTATGAAGATGAGCTTGGTGCCTCATTGCCTATAGTCCCAACACTAAGGAGGCTGAGGAGTGGCTTCAAGGCACTTTAAGGCACTGAGTTCAAGACTACTTTGAGTTACACAGTGATTCAGGCTAGCCTGAAGTACACAGTGACACCTTTTCTTAAAAATGGAAAAGTTTACCATGAATGCCAGGAATTATGATCAATGCTGTACAGCAAGGAAAAGAAACAACGTTTTGATTTTATAGAAGAATTTTATGCTCTTAACTACATCCATTTAATACTGTGGAGTAAGAAGTTCTTATAAATATAATTAATAACTTCAATGTAATTTCTACAAAAATCATAACTGAATTTTAAGGAACTTGATAAAATTATCCTAAACACATATGGAAGGAAAACCATGAAAGGAGAGCTACTAAATTCAAAACTGAGGAGCAGAAGAAGAAGAGAGCCTGATGACGGTTTAAGCTATCTGTAAATTCAATTATCCAATAAATACAATGAGACAAGGGCCAAAAATTGCAACAGACAGACCACTGGAAACAAATAGAAACCCTACAGATATATCCATGAATGTATGAAAGTTAACATGTAAAGCAGTACCTCACAGTAATGGAGAAAGCAGAAGTGTTCTTTCTATGGTCCACAGGAAAGAGTGGCTTCTTGTACAAAGAAATTAAGTGCTGAATTTTTTATTGTGCATCATTGTAGGTGGAGTTTTCTGTCTAAACTGCCAATCAGTTCTGTCCAGTCTGCTGTTCCCCACATAACCACAGAGACTTATTATTAATTATAAATATTTGGCCTATAGCTCAGGCTTGTTACTAGCTAACTCTTACATTTTAAATTAACCCCTATTTCTTATCTTCCATCTGCCATGTTCTGGTACCTTCTTTCAACACAGCATGCTCATCTTGCTTCTCTCTGCTTCTGCTCACAACTCAAGAGACCGCCCTTCTTCTTCCCAGCCTCCTCTCTGTCCTGCTGTACCACCTATACCTCCTTCCCAGCTACTGGCCAGTCAACTGTTTTATTAAACCAATCAGAAGGCACCTTGACAAAGACACGTCTTCACAGTGTACAAAAAGTTTATTCCATAACACATCATCTGCCAATGAAATCTTGAGCTTAATAAAGCCAAGTATAAAACTTAATGCAAAAAAATAATAGAAGAAAGGGTCCAAGAATGTAGTTCAGAGCATAGGGTACTTGCCTAGCTTGAATGAAGCCCTGAGTTCAATCCCTAGCACCACATAAGCCAGAGGTGGAGGCGTGCATGTAATCCTAGCACTCAAAGGTAGATGCATCCTCAACTACTTCACAAATCTAAGACAAGCTTAAGGCTATGTGAGATGCTATCTCAAAAAAGACAAATAAAAAGAAAATATTATGAGTGAATATATTTGTGATATAGTTGAGAAGAGCTTCTAAACCAATAATGACAAACATAAAAAATATATTAATCTGAGTAATTAAAATTAAATTTGTTTGTTTAACAAAGTACACCATGAAGAAACTTGAGGAGATGACAGTTGAGCCAAGTCTTTCAAAAGATAGTCTAAGAAATATATAAATAGAAATAATATCTATATTTAGTTCAAGTATTTTGAGTCTGAGTTTTTATCTCTGCAACTCCATATATACCTAAATCTTGGGTACTTGTTGAGTACTTTAAAATTGTATCAGGTCTAAACTCTTCAGTGTGAAATGTGATGGCATTATTCCAGCTTATTTTTACTAGACATTAAGATCATCGCTGGTTAGAAATGGGGGAAAAAAAAGAACAGTAAATCTAAATCTGTCTTATCAACTGCCAATGGATAATGAGCCCAAAGACATCAAATGACTTACTAAGGTCATTGTCAGCTTTTTGGTTTTGTCTTCTGATGGGAATCATTAATGCAAGGTTAAAATATGAAATTCTGCATGTTCAGTGTTTTATAGTATAAAATCATTCTGCATTGGGATTTTATAATTTTATTCAACCATTTGGCAAGCTTCAAGTAACTGAGGTCTTTTTAATGTGCCCTCAAAATCAACTAGGAATCTAGAGGAAATGAGTTACCTTTTAATGCTTCCCTGCATGATGTCCTAAATAAATGAATAAAATCATGTCTCATTTAAATTTTAAAAGCAGCAGAGAGAAATACAATACATTAGTGCAATAACACAGACCCACAGGCAAAACCAGCATAGTAAACTTCACAGCACACATAGGGGAATCTGAAGAGATGTTTTTTCTGTAAATCTAGTGATATTTCTCCCCGCCTAGAGAGAGAATATTGTCTAAGAAATGGCTTTTACAACTCTGAGAACTACCCTCTTAACTGGTCCAATGATGTATAAACCCCATTTTCAAGCCCTTGGTGAATTTTCATCCACAGTTGGTTTTGAGGGTGGGGGAAGTGTTTGTTTTGTTTTTGTTTGTTTGTTTGTTTGTTTGTTTGACACAAGATGCAATGTAGCCCAAATGCCTGTGTACCTGAGAATGACTTTAAACTCCTGATACTCCTGCCTCCACTTCCCAAATGCTGTGATTACAAGTATAAGCTACCATGTCCAACATATAATTTCATTTAGACTCCTATATAACATTTAAGCATTAACAGCAGGAGAATATGCCCTAAAGCCATATGCCATACCCCAAAACCCTTCCAATCATCATCCTTTCTCATTAATTATAACTCTAAAGATTCCATTTAAAGGTATCACTCACATCTTTCTATAACTATAGACGCAGTATGCCAGTGATTGGTATACTTCTTCATTGGTGGTAATAATATGAATATTATGATAGAAATTTTACTTTATAGCTAATTACCTGTAGACATATATATTAGCCTAAAAGAAACTGTATCTTATTACCAAAATAATGTTAAAAGGGTTTTCTAAAAACAGACACAAAACATGTACATTCTTCAAAAGAAAAGTTTTAAAAATTGTTAGAACATGTGCCTGCCCCTTTAAAATAGTGGTCACAGTTATGGAGCTAGATCCCACAGCCTGGAGAAATCAACCATGCCCCCTTAAAGCACTCTCTTTAGACCATAAGATACAGTCTGTACTGTGAATCAACCATTCTTAATCTATGATTCCTAGCTCTACCATTCTCTTTGTCACATACATTATATTGAACTAAATCACATGATGCAAAGTGTCCTGTTAACCCTAAAAGCTTATAGAAGTCTGATAGTTCCTTTGTTTTAGGCATTGTTTGAGGGATATCTCTGGGGATTTTCTCTGAAGGGGCTCGCTCCTCTGGCTTTGTCCTGTCATCTGCCTCATGTTCTCTCCCTCTCTGTCTCTCTGTCTGTCCCTGTCTCCCTCTCTCTCACACACACACACACTCTCTCCTTCTCTCTCTTTGTCTCTCTTGCTCACTCTCTCTCCTCATTCACACTCTTTTAAAAAATTAAAATATGAATACATCATTTCCCTTCCTCCTTTTCTTCTCTCCAATTCTTACCATGATTCTTCTTTCCACCCCTTCCCATGGCCCTCACTTCCTCTCAAATTGATGGCCCCTTTTTCTTTGATTATTATTGTTATATATGTATACACACATACACACACATACATATATATAAACACATAAATATATAAATATAACCTGTTGAGTCTTCTTGGTGTTGCTTGCATATATATGATTTCTGTCTGACCATTTGGTATTAGAGGGCTCCTCCCTATAAAAGATTGGTGTTCCCTCTCTCAGAAGTCATTATTTGCCTTTGTCTATGGTTGGTGCTCCATGAGATTTCCCCCTTCCATGATAGCATGTCTATTAGTGTTGTATTTGTTCAGGTATTGTTTAGACATATTGATGAAAGACATTACTGGTCCTCTGGCTCTTACCATGTTTTACCCCTTCTTCTACAATGTCCCCAGAGCTTTTGATGCAGGAGCTGTGTTGTAGACATATCCACTGGTGCTGGGAACACTGTGATCACTTGTTCTCTACATTTTAATCAATTGTGGGTTTCTGTAATGGTCTGTCTGGTTCAAAGGGAAGCTTTCTTTGGCAAGTGGGGAGATCTACATTTGCCTGTGGGTATAAGGATGAGTTTCAGTGTAGTTAAGAATTATGCTTGTCAATAAAGTGGTGGATGTAGGTTTTCCTCTAAGATTTATGACTTCTTGAGCCCTAGGTAGTTAGCTAGGTTTCCAGTATCAGGCACAATATCCCTCTCATTGAGCAGGGCTTAAGTCCAATTAGACAGCTCTGAGTTACTGCCAAGATGTGAGTGCCACTATTGTACCTTTAGTAATATCTCACCATGCTGGTCATTGTTGTGGCTCATAGGTGTCACAACTGAATAACACTATAAATCTAGATAGGACTACTGATTGATTCTTTCCCTTGACAGCTTGCCTAGAATCTTCTGGTACAATGAAAGCTAACCCCCAGGGAGGAAGCTTTCAGGTCAGATCCAGCTCTAATCTGAGATTTTTGTTTGTTTTTTGTTTGTTTTATTGTTGTTGTTTTTTCTGTGCTTGGAGCCTTCAGCAATGTGAACTTATCTTCAACCTCTAGGAGGCAACTAAGGGAAATAACAACAACCTATGTTGTTTGGGGGTTCTCTTAGACTACCCTGGTCTACACTTGAAAGGTTTCTATGCCTGGTACTAAGTGACCTAACTCCATTTACACACACACACACACACACACACACACACACACACACACACACACACACACACATCTTATCACTCATTAGCACTGAGACTCCAAAGGAAAGCTTTGTCATCCCTCTTGAGCTTTACTCATAAGGTTTTGTCACTCCCATAGGGCTGAAGCATTAGTGCCCTCAACATGGCCATACCTATGCCAACAGTAAACATTCACTCAGGACTTCACTCACACAAACCTTCCTCCTTTAGGCAGGTTGATGAGATCCTTCTCCTCAACCAGTTGATCATGTAAAAATCACATGCAATTTTAGGTAAATATAAAATAATATGATTCCTTATGGCTTTTTCAAACATCCTCAGTTTGTTTTTCCTCCCTCTTCCATCTGTATACAGGTGATATGAAGAGAAAAATGAGAAGGTAGGTTTTACTTGGGGAGAGAGGGAAGTCAATTACTCTCACACTTAAAGGTCCTCTCCAGGTTTTAAAGGGAAACACCTTCATCCCAATCACGTTTCTCTCTCATATACACTGTCCTGTTTTCAGTCTAATGCTGTCCCTTCCACCTCAGTCCCCAGTCATGACCTTCAATTTTGTTCTCAGGCATTTTTATCTGTTCCCTGGTACACCTTAAATGCCACAGCTGAAACTTCTGCCTGTGGGGTCAGGAGCCTTGCTCTACAGATGCTTAAATTTTAGCCCTTATGTTGGGGAGGTCTGGGGGACAAGACACAGATTTTACTCTGTCTTGAATTTTTTTTTGATGCCTGCTGGCTTAAGGACAGCTTTAGGAAGACCTGCCAGGAGGCAGGGAGTGAACTGATCTCTAGCCAAAGAGTCATCCTGACTACTGTGATCCCCGTGTGGGCCCTGATCGTAAGCTTATTTGCATGGAACCTAGCCTGCTTTCAGACCTTCTGTGCTTCTCAGGGCAGCTTGAGAATGAGTGGGAGGAGTTAAGGTGAGAGCCCGATACTGGAGAGTCAAGAGCAGAGCGGAAGTCAGATAGGCAAAAGTGGTTGCACATGGCAGAGAAAGAATCAGAAATAGAGAAGGAAAAGGGTTCAGAACTTCGGTAGAAAGCTTGGGGATAAGGTAACTCTTTTCATTTGCCCTATTGCTGGTAGAAGTTAGATAATTCCCATGAAATATTGGGATTAAAAGGCCAAATTTACTGGTATCTGCCCCTATGTCCCATGGCTGCAGTGTTGAGAGAGAAAAATAAAAAATTAAAATAAAGGAACAGGTATCATCAGACTCCAGTCCCAGGCGTCCCTGAGGTTGGAGAAGGATCTATGAATCAGTGCAGACTACTATCCCCTTCATCAAGAGAGGAGTAAGGGCTGGGAGCATACACAGCACGAGAACCCCCTGGAGGTCCAACAGCATTGACCTCTTCATCAAGAGAGAGAATGAGTCAGTGCCAGTGCAGCCTGAGGACCCCTTGGGGATCCAGTGTGAGGAATATATCTCAGATTACAGTTGTGGGAAATAGTGGGGGTCAGAAAGGGTAAAAACTCACAAATCTGGTTGGTGGGTGTGGTATGCAGGTCCAGCTGCTGGACAAATAAAAATAAAAAAGGCAAATTGGGCAGTCGCAGGTCCTCAGTATAGGTTTCCAACAACGCTCAGCCCCAGACGCAGAGCAGGTGGAATATCCTATCTGAGTCCACAGCACCAATGAAAGGATGATAAATGGCACTGTTTGTGGTGCTGGTTACTGCGTGAAAAAGTCATGAGCCACAACCAGGACTACCTAGTTACAGAGAGCTTTATTAGGAGGAAGAGGTGGGTGGGGTACAAGAGAACCAGTCCTGGGAAGGAGCACATGCGGAGGGCAGAAAGATGGGGGGAGAGAGAGAGCAGAGAAAGCAGAGAGAGGGTGGGGTCTGCGTCCGGCTTTTTAAGGGCTCCCAGTGAAGTGGGCTCATGGAGCTTTGCACGTAGTCACCAGTACACACTAATGACATAAGACACAAGACCTTTTGCTTAACTCCTGAACTGCACATGTGCAGTCACACAGCTGGAGTAACGGCAGAATTCTAACAATCATAATGACCTCTAAAACAACACAAGTTCTTGCTAGTGCTCTTGATTGGGCACCAGAATTCTATGGTAAGATATTTTTAACTTTGCATTGATTCTTCATGGATTTCACATCATGTATTTTGATCCCATTCATTTCCCCCACTTTGTATCCAGCCTCTGCCCTTGCAACCTCCCACCCAAAATAAAAGAAAATTTAAAAGAAAAAAAAACAAAAACAAACAAAAAATAAAAACAAAAGCAAAAAAATCTCAGCATAGAAGCTGTAGTGTGGCCTGTTGAGTCACACAGTTTACCCTTTAGTCCATACATCTTTACTTGTAAGTGCTCATTGCAATGAGTCATTGGTCTGGTTTTGAGGCCTGTGGCTTCTGCTACATTTTCAATTCTGGGCCCTCACTGGGACTCCTCTTGAATACCCTATTGTTGCTTTGTGTTATGGAGATCCTGCAGCTTTGGATATACAGGTCCAGCCCCTTCACATGCTCCAGCAGTTGCTAGATGAGGTGGGTGTTGGGGTGTACTAACTCATAGCCCTGGTTCTGGGCCTGGGTGGTCACTGGGTTGGTCAGGCAACCAGCTTTCCCTCATGGTCACCACCCCGGCAAGTGCTCCAGCACTGCTCAAGCTAGCTGCCCACCCAGTGCAGCAGGCAGCAAGGAACAGGACCAATTCTCCTAATCTCAAGCCCTTGGGTCCAGCTCACCCATACCCTCACCAACATGGGGCAGGGGAGATCAGCTCTCCTGCTCTCATGCCTTCAGGGCTGATTTACCACCAATAGATGCAGGGCCTGCTACAGCTGCTGAGGGTCAGGACCAGCTCTCCCACTCTCATGACCTCAGGGCCAGCTCTCCCATCTGCCACAGGTGGAGGGGGAAGAGAGAATGCATCTCTCCCTTGCTCACTCTATGGCTGATGAGAGGTGGGGCAAGATCTATCACACATGTTCGCAGGGACGGACCACCTCTGCCCCCATCAACAGGGTCAGCTCTACTGTGCTGCCTGGGCAAGATGCAAGTCCTTCTCTCCCAAGTACCCAGTGGGTCAGAGTCAGAGTCGGCTCTCCCACTCTTGTGACCCTGGGACCAGCCTTCCCATCTACAATAGGTGGTGAGGGGTGAGGAGCAAGGGGGGAATCTTGCCCTCTCCCATGCCACCAAGTGACAGACAGATAGTGAGTCTAGCTCTCCCTTCAAGAGCTGGCACACCTGCATGCCCTGCCATTGGGGTCAGCTCTACTGTGCTGCCCAGGTGAGGTGCAGTTGGTAAGGGGCAGGGCCTGTTCTCCCTCGTGTTGCAGCCAGTGAGGGGTGGGGCCAAATTTGTGCAGCCTTATCTTCACTGACTTTGGTGGTAACAAGCTCCTGTTGCCACTGAGGACCCTGAAGATGCCAGTAGTCTTAGCCACCACCTGTGACCATGTTGGTGTCTGAGGGATGTGCCCTCACAGGGGCCATGCTGAACTCACAGGCACCAGGATCATGGTGACATCTGGGCCTGGACTGCTGCTGAGGACCATGTCTGGGTCCATGGCCCTGCTACAGCTGGGCTCTGAGTTGTTGTCCGTGGCTCCTGTTGCCACTGAGGACTGTGAATAGGCCCATAGTCTGGACCCACACCTGATACCATGTTGTTCTTTGAGGGTCAAGCTGTTGCTAGGGCTATACAGATCCAGGTGGCCTGTGCTGCCATCCAGGGCCATGGTAATATCTGGAACCAAACTGTGGCCAAGGGTCATGTCTGGGTCCACAGAACTACCACAACCCAGGGCCTGGGCTGCCATCTACAGACAAGACATGTTGGTATTCAAGGGTCAGGCTGCCACTGGGGCCATGCTGCTCTGGGTAACCTATGATGCCATCTAGGGCCATGATGACAGTGTTTTTGATCTTAGCCATTCTGACAGGTGTAAGATGGTATCTCAGAGTCATTTGATTTGCAGCAACCTAGATGCCCCTTAACTGAAGAATGGATAAAGAAAATGTGGTACATATACACAATGGAGTACTACTCAGCAGAGAAAAAAATGACATCTGAGGTAGATCATTAAATCTACTCTGAGAAAAAAGAAAAAGAAATAATAGGATAAATGGGTTGATCATTGAATCTATTCAAAAAAGAAAAAGGGGAAGATATAAAAATGACAAAAGGTAGATTATTGAATCTATTATGAAAAGAAAAAAGAGAGAATATGGATATGATAAGATAAAAAGGTCAATTATTGAATCTACTTTTTAAAAGAAACTACTTGTTTTAAATAGGATAAGTAATGAAACATTTTTTGTCTGAGTTTATCAAATGTTACTGGACTGGACATTGCTGATGTTTATAATGGAGTTTTTGTCTGAATCTATCAAATGTTAATGGACTAGACATTGTTAATGTAATTCTTGACTGTATATATTGTATATACTTATTGGATATAGTTTTTCTTGTATTAGTTATAAGCTTTTTTAAATTTTAGACAAAAAAGGGGAAATGTGGTGATATTGTGTTCCCCAATATATTGTGCATCCTAATAAACTTATCTGGGGTCAGAGAACAGAACAGCCACTAGATATAGAGGCCAGAAATTTGTGGCACACACACCTTTAATCTTAGCATTCCAAAGGCCACACTGGAAACAGCCAGGCATGATAACTCACACCTTTAATCCCAGGAAGTGATGGCAGGAAGCAGAAAGGTATATAAGGTGTGAGGACTAGGAATTTGGCCTGGTCAAGCTTTTAGGCTTTTGAGCAGCACAGTTCAGCTGAGAAACATCCAGTCTGAGGAAACAGAATCACCTGAGGAATTGGTGAGGTGAGGAAGCTGTGGCTTGTTCTGCTTCTCTGATCTTCCAGCATTAACCCCAATACCTGGCTCCAGGTTTGTTTTTTATTAATAAGAACTTTTAAGATTCGTGCTACAGACATCATGAAATTTGCAGGCAAAAGGATGGAACTAGAAAATATCATCCTGAGTGAGGTAACCCAGACTCAGAAGGACAACATGGTATGTACTCACTCATAAGTGAATACTAGATGTAAAGCAAAGGATAACCAGACTGCAACCCACAGCTCCAGGGAGGCTATCTAGCATGGAGGACCCTAGGAAGGATGCATGGATCACCCAGAAAAGGAGAAATAGATGAGATCTACATGAGCAAACTGGGGATGAGGGGCGTAATGGAGAACAAGGGATGAGGTATGAGAACAGAGGGGAATAGGAGGTTCGAGCTGAAACAGGGACAGAGTGGGAGAGCAAGGAAAGAGATACCATGATAAATGAAGACATCATGGGAATAGGGAGAAACAGAATACTAGGGAAGTTCCCAGGAATCCACAAGGATGACCCCCACCTTAGACCACTGGCAATAGTCGAGAGGGTGCCTGAACTGGCCTACTCTGGTAATCAGATGGCAGAATACACTAATTGTCATCATAGATCCCTCATCCAGTGACTGATGGAAGCAGATGCAGAGATCCATGGCCAGGTGCCAGGCCGAGCTCCAGGAGTTCAATCAATGAGAGAGAGGAGGGATTCTATGAGCAAGGGACATCAAGACCATGTACAAAGACAACTAGCCAAACTAGTGGAAATGCATGAACTGTGGACCAATAGCTGAGGAGCCCCCATGGTACTGGACTAGGCCCTCTGGATAGGCAAGACAGTTGTTTAGCTTGATCTGTTTAGGGGGCCCCCAGCCAGTGGGATTGGAACCCGTCCCTAGTGCATGAGCTGACTTTTTGGAGCCTAGTGCCTATGGTGAGATATTTTGTGCAGCCTTGGTGCAGGGAGGAGGGGCTTGGACCTGCCTCAACTGAATGTACCAGGCTCTGCTGACTCCCCATAGGAGATGTTGCCTTGGAGGAGGTGGGAATGGGGAGGGGGCGAGTTAGGGGGAAGGCTGGGGGGCGGGAGGAAGGAGGACAGGGGAATCTGTGGTTGGTAGGTAAAAAGAGAATTCTCAACACAGGAATCTCAAATGGCTGAAAGACATTTAAGGAATTGCTCAACATCCCTAATCATCAGGGAAATGCAAATCAAAACAACTCTGAGATACCACCTTACGCCTGTCAGAATGGCTAAGATCAAAAACACTGGAGAGGATGTAGAACTAGGCGAACTCTCCTCCACTGCTGGTGGGAATGCAAGCTTATACAACCACTTTGGAAATCAATATGGCGCTTTCTTAGAAAATTGGGAATCCATCTCCCCCAAGATCCAGCTATACCATTCTTGGGCATATACCAAAGGAATGCTCAACCATACCACAAGAGCACTTGTTCAGCTATGTTCATATCAGCATTGTTTGTAATAGCCAGAACATGGAAACAACCTAGATGCCCTTCAACTGAAGAATGGATAAACAAAATGTGGTACATATACACAATGGAATACTACTCAGCCGAGAAAAACAATGACATCATGAGGTTTGCAGACAAATCGATGGATCTAGAAAAAATCATCCTGAGTGAGGTAACCCAGCCTCAGAAAGACAAACATGGTATGTACTCACTCATAGGAGGATACTAGATGTGGAACAAGGATGACTGGACTGCTACTCACAACACCAGGGAGGCTACCTGGAAAACAGGAACCCAAGAAAGACACAGGGATCACTCAATGATGGAGAAATGGATGAGATCTACATGAACAATCTGGACATGAGTGGGAGTAATGAAGGGCGAGGGTCGAGGGAAAGAGAGCTTGGGGGAGCGGGAGATCCCAGATGGATCAACAACAGAGAGGGAGAACAAGGAATAGGAGACCATGGTAAATGAAGACCACATGAGAATAGGAAGAAGCAAAGTGCTAGAGAGGCCCACAGAAATCCACAAAGATACCCCCACAATAGACTGCTGGAAATGGTCAAGAGATAGCCCAAACTGACCTACTCTGGTGATGGGATGGCCAAACACCCTAATTGTCATGCTATAAACCCCATCCAACTACTGAGGTATCTGGATGCAGAGATCCATGACTAGGCCCCGGGTGGATCTCTGGGAGTCCAGTTAGCAAGAATGAGGAGGGTTTATATGAGCGAGAATTGTTGAGACCAAGGTTGGATAAAGCACAGGGACAAATAGCCAAACGAATGGAAACACATGAACTATGAACCAATGGCTGAGGGGTCACCAACTGGATCAGGCCCTCTGAATGGGTGAGACAGTTGATTGGCTTGATCTGTTTGGGAGGCTTCCAGGCAGTGAGACCAGGTCCTGTGCTCATTGCATGAGTTGACTGTTTGAAACCTGGGGCCTATGCAGGATCGCTTGGCTCAGCCTGGGAGGAGGGGACTGGACCTACCTGGACTGAGTCTACCAGGTTGATCTCAGTCCTCGGGGGAGGCTTTGCCCTGGAGGAGGTGGGAATGGGGGGCTGGGCTGGGGGAAGGTGAGGGGGACGGGAGTGGGGAGAACAAGGGAATCCATGGCTGATATGTAGAACTGAATTGTATTGCAAAATAAAAATAAAAATTAAAAAAAAGAGTCAAATTGAAAAAAAATCAACATATCAATAATAGGAACTCCTGGAGAAAAACCTAAATAAATAAAGAACAAATACAGCAAACTATTATTTTAAGAGACTTCATTTCAATGTTAATTTTTTGATAATTTGAAACCACACACTGGAAGAGTATACAACCTACTTGAATATACTGACCCAGAATGACCAAGACCAGGACATATTTTTAAAACCATTACTAGACTTTAAAACAAAGAAAAAGATGGGTATATAATAAAAATAGTTCGTGAATTGCAATGAATAAATTAGCTTATCATATTTTCAGCATTGGTGTTTTAAGCCAAAATAAAATAGTCCAAAGTATTCAAGATTCTTAAGAGAAAGACAGACATAGAAGACAAAAATTTTATGTCGAGCAAATCTGACTTTTATACATAAAGGGCAGACACTGTTATCAACATGAAAGAATAAAAAATAGTAATCCCATGAGCTTGACTGAGAAATCCACTAGACAATAAACTTGAAACACCCCCTCCCAAAAAATTGAAAGACATTGGTACATGGATTGCTGGTAAGAGTTAACTTTGTAAGTACTTTTAGAATGAAGATTAAATGATGGTTAGTAGGGAAGGGATATTTTGTGTAAAACTTGTTCATTCAGATAATGGGCATTGAATTCAATTACTAAAAATGGGGAGGGTGGGGTCAAAGGAAACAACACAGGCAAAAATGTTTGTCTTTTTGAAAGTATATTGGTGTTTGAGTATCAGTATTGTTATTAAGACTTTGCATGTGAGTTGGGAGGCAGAGCCAGGCAGATCTCTGTGAGTTCAAGGACAGCCTGGGCTACAGAGTGAGTTCCAGGAAAGGCAAAATACTATACAGAGAAACCCTGTCTCAAAAACCCAAAGGGGAAAAAAAAGACTTTGCATGTGAAACGAAAGTAAAGAAAATATTATAATTCATTCTATTTTATAACATCCCATGTTTTCAAAGACCCAATTTCTATGTGTAAGAGACAAGAGATAATATGAAATGGATTAAATTTTAAAAACTTATCTTTCTGAATCTAAAATGGAAGTCAGTAAAACCTAGTAAGGCATCACATTTTTTAAAACAAACTGCATAAACACATGAATTTTTTTAGCTCTGTCCTATAAGAAACTTAAAAGCAATGACCCATGAATGACATCCCACAGTTGTGGTTCTAAAATGCCACTTCCCACCAGAAGAACCCAGGGCCAGTGGATATATAAAGGAGGGTTATGCATTGTCTAGGAATATTTTCCTTATATCAAACTCTTGGGGCAGCTATCAGAGACTATAGTAGTTAATATTTACCTGACAGAATCTAGAATAACCTAGGAGACAATAACCAGAGGGTCATGCCTGTGAGGGATCATCTAGAATAGGTTAAGTGAGGTGGGAAGACCTATGTCAACTGTTGATGGAACCATTCCATGAGATGGGTTTCTGGACTGAATAAAAATAGAAAGGAAGCTACAGTGGTTTGAATAAGAATGTCCCCCATAGACTCATAGATTTGAGTGCTTGGTCGCAAGGGAGTGGCGTTATTTGAAAAGTATTTTACTTAGGGCTTCTATTGCTGTGAAGAGACACCATGACCATGGCAACTCTTATGAAGAAAAATATTTAATTGGGGTGGCTTATGGTTCAGAGGTTTAGTTCATTATCATCATGGCGAGACATTGCAGCATGCAGGCAGACATGGTGATGGAGAAGGAGCTGAGAGTCTTATATCTTGATCCACAAACAATAAGAAGTGAACCAAAGTAATTGTATCTTGTACATAGGAGACTTCAAAGCCCACCCCCCATAGTGACACACTTCCTCTAACAAGACTACACCTACTCCAACAAGGCCACAGCCCATGTTAGTGCCACTCCCTATGAGTTTATGTGTAGCATGAGTCTTAAAAGTTCTTATTAATAAAATCAAACCTGAGGCCAGTTATTGGGGTCAATTCTGGTAGATCAGAGAGACAGAAAAAGCCACAGCTAATTCCTTGCCAATTCCTCAGCTGGTCCTGTTTCCTCAGAATGGAAGCCTCTGAGTCCTCATCCAGAATGAATCTCAGCTGAACTGTGTTGCTCCAAAGCCTGAAAGCTTAACCAGGCCAAATGCTTCTAGTTTCTGGTCCTCACGCCTTTCTGCTTTCTACCACCACTCTCCAGGATTAAAGGCTTGCTTTCTGGAATTAAAGGCGTGATGAGTCACCATGCCTGTCTGTATCCTTGAACACATGGATTTCTGCCTCTGGAATGCTAGGATTAAAGGCGTGTGCTACCACTGCCTATCCTTTATGTTTAATATTGTGGCTGCTCTGTCTCTGACCCCAGATAAGTTTATTAGCATGCACAATATTTGGGGGAATACAATACCACATTTATGAGGCTCAATTACAATCAAACTACCACATTCCACTCCCTGGCCCCCATACAATTGTAACAGTATCATAATGCAAAATGCATTTAGTTCAACTTCAAAAGTTCCTATAGTCTATCACAGTCTCAACAATGTTTTGAAGTCCAAAGTTCAAAGTCTTTTCTGAGATTCATGCAATCTCTTAACTGTAATCCCCTATAAAATCAAAATCAAAACACAGAACACATACTTCCAACATATAGTGACACAAGATATATATTACCATTCTAAAATGTAGGAAAAGGAACATTGTGGTGATATTTTATTTGTGCTGAAATGTGGTCATATTTTATTTGTGCTTTCATAAATAAAGTTTGCCTGGAGATCAGAGGAAATAGCAAGCCGTTTTAAGTAAACAAAGAAGTCAGGTAGCAGTAGCACACACCCTTAATCCTATCACTTAGCAGGTAGGATCTCGGTATGTTCAAGGACACACTAGGGAACAGAGCCAAGCGTGGTGACACCCGCCTTTAATCCCAGTACCAGCCATAGAGTTCTGGAGGCCTGTACAGACAGGAAGTAACAGAGCTGGCCAGGAAGAGGAAGTGATGTAGCTAGACAGAGAGCAAATCAGATGGCAGAACAGCAAGGCATATAAGCCTGGGTAGACATGAAGTCACTCTCTTTGGGAGCTGCAGAGTTGGTGAGGTAAGGTTGGCTGTTGGCTTTCCCTATTTCGCTGATCTCTCTAAGGCTTTCACCCCTATATTTGGCTCTGTGTTTTTTATTTATTAAGACCATTTAGAAATTCATCTACAGAGCATAGTATGGAAATACTGGAACAAAGCAAGACTGAAAACCAGCTGGGCAAACTCCAAACTCTGATGTCAAAGCACTCTCCAGATCTGCAACTCGACAATGGAATGACACTGGGTTATCAACCACAGGCCTCATGCTCACCAGTAGTTGACCAACACAAAACAGACCCCCATATTATACTGTATGTGCTTTCTTTTGTTATGATTTGGTGGATTTGGGTTTTGGGTGGTGTTTTTCTTTGGTTTCTTGTGTGTGTGTGTGTGTGTGTGTGTGTGTGTGTGTGTGTGTGTGTGTACATGTAAGAGAGAGAGAGAGAGAGAGAGAGAGAGAGAGAATGAAGTTCAGTAAGTAGACAATCTGTGAGGACTTGAGGGAGAGGAAATGATATGATAAAATTTTAAAAGGAATAAGGCTGAAGAGATGGCTCAGTGGTTGAGAGCACTGACTGCTCTTCCAGAGGAAAGTAAAACAGACAAAAAGACCAATCTGAGTTTCTAATGGATGACAATAGCAATTAATTGACCTATATCAACTATCTTCTTATCAGTGATCATACATTTGTAAGTTATGATCTGTCACTATTCAATGATAGAGAAAAGGTGAGCTAATTCGTTGTCTTGAAATCATTTAAATGGATGGAAATAAGCAAGCATGTGTTTTCTTTAAGAGTTTCATCTAGTATTTTTTACTTTCCCATCCCCAAATATGTCCCATATCCTCTCCCCTCCCTCTCTATATACCTTCATGTTATTTCTCTCTCTTAAAAAGAAAAAAATAAGAAGAGAAGAGAAGAGAAGGGAAGAGGAGGGGAGGGGAGGGGAAGGAAGGGAAGGGAAGGGGAGAGGAGGGGAGGGGAGGGGAGGGGAGGGGAGGGGGAAGTGAAGGGAAGGAAGAAGGGGAGGGGAGGTGGAAGGAGAGGGGAGGAGGAGAAAAGGGAAGGGAAGGGGAGAGGGAAGGGGAGGGGAGAGAAGGGAAGGGAAGAAGGGGCTACTAAAAAGTATAGAGTCCAATTTGTGTTGACCAATTGCTCCAGAGCATAGGGCTTTCCCTGAAATGTTATTGATAAACTCAGTATCACTCCATTGAAAAAAAAAACTGACTTCCTCCTCCCAGCAGCTATCATTTGTGAATAGATTCTTGGATAAGAATGGGACTTTGTGCCCACTTCGCTCCATTTTGCTGAGATTTTGTCTGGCTTGAGCTTGCACAGGTCTTGTGCATGCTGTCAGTCACTGTGAGTTCCTATGTACATCAACCCCGTTGCATCTAGAAAATTCTGTTTCCTTAAAATCTTCCACCACCTCTGACTCTTAAAATTTTTCCACCCCCTTTTCCAGTTAGAACTCCAAGTTTTGAGAGTAGAGTTCAATAAATACAATCTATTCAGGGATGAGCACTCTGAAGTCTCTCACTTCCTGCAAGTTGTACAGTTGTCTGTCTCCAAGCTAATTACCATCTACAACCAAGAAGAAGCTTCTCTGCTGAAGGATGAGTGGTAAGCACCTCTTCTACCATTCCTGTTTTAACTAAGTCTGAGTAACCAAAATACGTGATAAGAAGCATCCCTTTCTAAAGTCATTCAAATTAATTAATCAAAATGAATCAGAGCAGCATCCATTTACATCTGAATTAGTGATGCTGTGTCTAGCCACTGAGAAACAGCTCTTTCATTTCTTTTTGTTTTGTTTTGTTTTCTGTTTGTTTGCTTTGATTTTTTCAAGACAGGATTTCTCTGTGTAGCCCTGGTTGCCCTGGAACTCTCCCTGTAGACCAGGCTGGCCCTGAACTCAGAGAGATCCACCTGTCTTTGTGCTGAATTAAGGACATGGGCCATGCACCACCTGGCTTTTGAAACAACAGCTCTATATCACAAAGTGCAGAAAATAATGTGCCCCCTGAAAAACAGAGTACATCATTCCCTCTGGTTTGAACCAAGAGATTCGATCTGAATTCTATCAAACCTCTGGGTTCAACTGCCCATCAGTAGGAAATATAGTGGAGAAATACATTGCCCTATATGTGTGTGCCATCAGCAAAATGCAGAATAAATGAAATTGTATACATTTAAAAAGGTAAACAGTAGAAAACAAAATCTAGATGAGGCCCGCATAATAAAAAAAAGACTTAAAAGAAGCCAATTTTGGGATGGGAGAGATAGTTCATTCTGTAAAGTACACGTCTTTGCAAGCATAATGAGTTAAATTCATTCCCCAGAACCTATTTTTTGAAAAGCAAGACATAGTGAGCAATCAGAAAGTGGAGATCAACAGCCTAGCCTACTAGCAGATGAGTTTCAGGCCAATGACAGTCCCTATCTCCAAATACAAAGTACACAGTACCTACAGAAGGACACTTGAGGTCGGCCTCTATACACACTATACACACCCATCCCTACACACATACATGCACACATACAAAAAATGGAAAGAATAAGAATAAGATTTCAAATGGATCATCCTAAGCTAGACAGGTTGAGTTGAATAATGTAAATATGGAGGTATTCAAGGAACTGATCATTATAAAATGTTAGGAGAGTGGTTTGTTTTAAAGGGAGGGACCTGAAGAGGTAATTCAAGAGATGACTGGTCAAGTTATATTTCCTGACCTGGCTAAGGAGTAGGATGTGTTTGCTTTTTATCATGCACTAAGATACTTGTTTGTTTTGTGTCTTTTTCATATATGGCTTTATTTCACAGTATAAAATATCTCATTGGCATCAATTTTAGCACATGTTCCTCCTTCTTTCCTACCTCTATTCACCCCCATATCTAGAGCTGTATCACTAGGAACTTCTACATAGAGCAGAAAATGTTTTCCAACTTCACCACAATAAAGGAATCAAGACCTTAGGGCAGGATTATAGATTATTATAGTACATCGAATTTTGGCCATTTTTACTTACGGAATCTAAAATTTATTAGAAACCATTTTCACTGTGGAAACACAGGGGCTTGGTTTAATAGAGATTTGGAAAACAATGGCAGAAGGTTTCAGAATAGTGGGAACTGAAAGGCATTACTTTGTGAACTTTCATGACAGGCTATGCATTCAGAAGAGTGGGACAAGTGACATTTTTTCTTGGGTTGTTTTGAGACCAGATTGTGGGGAAATTTTGCCTCTACCTGGACTGAATCAAATTCTTCTGCTTTTGGTAAAAACGACAATAAAATCTGAAAAGCCTGTCTATCCTGAAGACAAGTCTAGACAAGTGATTAGGTTAAATGCCTCAAACATTTCATAATAGTAATATAAGGTGACATGCTAGAGAGGCATAAAGAATAATCCTATTATATTTACATGCTGATATTGCCCTTGGGGCTGGCCTAATTAGTCCCGTTAATCACCATGGCCCTTTCAGAGCTAAGCTGGTGAAAAGTAAAATCTAATTACTACTTTCTGTGGCCAGTGCCGGGGCTCACAGCTGTCAGGGAAATATTGTTGTATTGTTTTGCCTTTACTTCTGTAATCTCTGCTCAACTCTCCCCTTTCCAGGTTAGAAGCATACTAGTAATTTGTGGACAAAGACTGTGCATCATTCATCTTCATAGTCAACCTGCATTTAGCACACTGATCTTAGCACAAGTAGAGACAAGGTGTTCTCCATTCATTCCATTGTTTTAAAAAAAAATGCCTGCAGGGCAAGTATGCAATTAAATAAGAAATCTGCTTAGCTTTAATTTCCCCTTTTCTTAATTAAGAGAAAATTAACATACAGTGAAATGCACATATTTTAAGACTATCATTTGATGAGTTTTGAGAAATGCATGCAGCTGTGTAACCCAAACACCAGGGTATGGAATATTAACAGACCCCAGATGTTCTCTTATTTGCCTTCCAGTCAGTCAACACAGGCTCCAAAAAGCAATTTCTACTGTAGGCCTATTCTAGAACTTTGTGATATAAGTGTATGTTCTCTTTTGCTTCTGGCTTGTGATGCCATGCTTTTAATATTAATCCACATGGTTATGTGTATTGGTAGCCCATTTCTTTTTTAATTGATTGTGAATCTACTACATAAATATAACAGAATTCTTCTCCATTATCATGAATGAGGTTTTGATTATTTCCAAGTTTAAGACTATAATGAATAAAGGTGCAACGATCATTCTTGAATAAGTCACTTTGTGAACATGTGCTAATTTTTTAACATATAAACCTAAGATAAGATTGCTGTATCATAGAACAGGTACATATTTTACTTTAAAAGAAACTGTCAAACAATTTGTAAAGTAATCATATCACTTTACACAAATCTGCATGCAAATTCCAATATACATATGCTTTCAAAATTTAGTGAGTGTGTGATGGTATCTCAATGTGAATGTGATTTGTACTTTTTCTAATAACTTAAAGATGTTGATCAAGATTTTCATTATCTGAAAATTTCATTCACACAATATTATGTATTTTATTTAACTCCACCCTCACTCTCTCCCCTCCAATTCCTCCACTATCTTCTCCCAAATGCTTCTCCTTCCCAGCATCATGTGGTCTTTCTTTAAACCCACTGAGTCAACTTAGTGCTGCCATGCATCCACATGGGTGCAGAACCATCTACTCAACATCATATAGAAAAGCAAAAAACCCAGGATAGCTAAAATAATCCTGTACAATAAAGGAACTTCTGGAGGCATCACCATTCCTGACTTCAATCTCTATTACAGATCTATAGTAATAAAAAGTTTGGTGTTGACATGAATCGAAGACCCTGACAGAAATCCCCACACTTATGAACACTGATTTTTGACAAAGAAGCCAAAAATATAAGAAGAAAGCATCTTCAACAACTGGTGCTGGTCTAGCTGGATGTCAGCATGTAAAAGAATGCAAATAGATCTGTATCTGTCTCTCTGCACAAAATTTAAGTCCAAATGGATCAAAAACCTCAACATAAATTCAGTCACACTGAACCTGATAGAAGAAAAAGTGGGAAGTAGCCTTGAACGTATTGGCACAGGAGACTACTTCTTGAATATAACATCAGTAGCACAGACACTGAGAGCAACAATTAATAAATGGGACCTCCTGAAATGGAAAAGCTTCTGTAAGGAAAATGACATGGTAAATAAGACAAAATGGCAGCCTGCAGAATGGGAAAAGATCTTCACCAACTCCATATCTGACAGAGGGCTGATCTCCAAAATACATAAAGAACTCAAGAAACTAGACATCAAAATACCAAATAATCCAATTAAAAAATGGGCTACAGATCTAAACAGAGAATTCTCAACAGAAGAATCTCAAATGGCAAAAAGACATTTAAAGAATTACTCAACATCCTTAGTCATCAGGGAAATGCAAATCAAAACAACTCTGAGATACCATCTTACAACTGTCAGAATGGCTAAGATAAAAAACAACGCTAATGACAGCCGATGTTGGAGAGGATATGGAGTAAGGGGAACACTCCTCCACTGCTGGTGGGAGTGCAAATTTGTGTAACCACTTTGGAAGTCAGTATGGCAGTTTCTCAGAAAATTGGGACTCAATCTACCTCAAGACCCAGCGATACCACTCTTGGGCATATACCCAAAGGATTATACCACAAGAACACTTGCTCAACTATGTTCATAGCAGCATTATTTGTAATAGCCAAAACCTGGAAACAACCTAGATGCCCCTCAACTGAAACGTGGATAAAGAAAATGTGGTACATTTATACAACAAAGTATTACTCAGTGGTTAAAAAAACAATGACCTCATGAAATTTGCAGGCAAATGGATGGAACTAAAAAAAAATCATCCTGAGTGAGGTATCTCTGATCCAGAAAGATGAATATGGTATGTATTCACTATATGTGGATATTAGCTGATACGGCAATGATAACCAAGTGACAGTTCATAGAACCACAGAGGTTATGTATAGAGTAAGAGACTGGTGTCAGATAGATCACCCTAGGAAAGGGAAATAAAATAATAGTTATGGATTGGAGGGGACTGGAACAGGAGTATCAAGTGGGGAAGGGGAGAGAAAAGGAGTATGAGGAGAGAATACTGGAAGAGACAGCTAAATTAAGGGACATTTAAGGGATGGTATAGAAACAATACAGTAGAAGCTTTCTAAAATAAAAACATATATAAAAGCAATCTAAATGAAAATTTCAAATAATAGGGGAGACAAAGCTCCAACTGGACACTTTTTGTCACCAAATGAAGCTTCCAATACTGGGATTGTGTTACAATTAATCGAATTGTTGGCCAGCAGGGTCCCATGGGAACCTTTAAACAAGCCATGCTGTTGCAAGACTGTAAGTTGCTCTCTACAAATTGACATGAAGACCCAATTGCTGATGACAACACCTATACAACTCATTAAACATGGAGAAATCGAGCTGGTACCTACATAGAACCTTCATCTCTATGTTCTAGCATCTCTGCTACAGGAAGGTACTCTACATGCTACCAAAGGAGAAATGTAACCATTAACCCAGCTGCAAACACTTAGATCTTCAATACTGTTCTGCCTGTAAGATATGCTAGTGCAATGGTGGCACAAACCTTGTAGGAATAACCAATCAATCTCTGATTTGACTTAATACCCACTCCACAAGATGGAACCCATACCTGACACTGCTTGGGTGACCAAGAATCTGAGGCTAAGTTAGCCCAGGGACCTAAGTTAACACCAAATACTACTGTTTTACTAAAAGAATGTAGCAATGAAATGACTCTTAATGATATTGTGCTATACTCATAGAGCAATGCCTTGCTTAGCCAACATCAGGGAAGCATCCTCCTGGAGTAAATGGGAACAAATACAGAGACTAACAGCTAGACAACTCGAAGAGAGTGAGAGACTTTGGAACACTCAGCCAAAAAGAGATATCTCCTTTAAATCTCTCCCCTCAGGGCTTAGGAAACTCTGCAGAACAGAAGAGGAAGAGGAAGCAGTATAAGAGCTAGAGGGGGTAGTGCACACCAAGAAAACAAGGCCCTCTAAACCAACAAGAAGGAGTCACATATGAACTCAGAGATACTGGAGCAGCATGAACAGAACTTGCACAGGTCTGCAATAGATGGTGTCCTAGAGCTGGAAGGAGAAGTGGGTAAATGCCCCCATCCCTAACCCAGAAGCAGTCTCCAATTGATAACCACTTGAAAATAAATATTTAGTTTTATCCAAGGGAGTCTCACTGGGAAACAAACTACTCTTAAGGGTAGACTGCATGCCCATCAGTAGATGGCCAACAAAAAATGAACTGAGATCAACCTGGTAGACTCAGTCCAGGCAGGACCAGTCCCCTCCTCTTTGCTCTGGAGGAGGTGGGAATGGGGGGTGAGCTGGGGGGAAGGTGAGGGGGGCAGAAGGGGGGAGGACAAGGGAATCTGTGGCTGATATGTAGAACTGAATTGTATTGCAAAATTAAAAAAAAGAATTAAATTATCATATCATATTCACCTAAAAAAAATGAACTGAATAGCATCTTTAGAGGTTCCTGGTTTCATAATGACATGTCAGGGCTTGAAATTTTTTTAATTGTATTCATTTTTATTTTATATTTTTATTCTCATTCTATTATATTAATCATAATTGTATATATTCTCTTTTTACCCTACTTGTTCTTTGAGTATGTATTATGGATTTCAATTTAGTGTTTTAATGGGATTCCTGCATGTGTGAAAGAGTGGGTCTCTACAGCTGTTTGTTTCTTGTGCCTTTTCTTGGGCTCTTTTCCTTCTGTGTATTTGTATTGTCCTATTCCAATATGTTAAATTTTGTTTTATGTTATTATATTTAATTTCATTTTATTATTATCCCCTAGAAAACTGTTTGTTTTCTAATAAGAGACAGAAAGGGGATGGATCTCATTGGGAGAGGAGGTGAGGAGGAAATGACATGAGTAGAGGGGGGAAACAGTAATCAGGATATATTGTATAAGAAAGGAATCTATTTTCAATAAAAAGAAAAAAGAGTATGCTAATAAATAAATAAATATCACCTGAAAATAACATCAAAAATGAAGAAAAAGCACCCACATTTTGTAAAGGTTTATTTAAGAAAATATTTGAGGATTTTAAACCTTTTCCTAAATTCATAAAGTAGAATCATAAACCTATTGAAGTATTTCTTAAAATACAGTCCTCTGATGTACTCAAACTCATTTACCTTCTATAAAATCTATCAAAATGTTCTCTGTTGTTTATTATTAGCTTGTTTTATTTTTGGGAAACAAACAGAAAGCAACCACATATTTATAACTGTAGAAAGGATATTGAACAGTTTCTTAATTCTCAGTTCTCTTGGCAATGACTCACAGCTGAGCTTCAGGGGACTGAAGGAATACTTCAGATTGCCTATAAAATTGAACCACACACATCATTACAAAGAAAGATTCTTAATCTTCTATTGGATTCTCAAAGGTGCCTATGACCCAAAACACAAAGGGCATAGCAATCACATTTAAAGGCACCAAAGTTGATTAGCAAAGTTTTCGTTTCATCTTGAAGCAAAGCTTTGGCATTATTAAACCATATTTTTTCCTTCTGTTGGGTTGCCTTGTCCAACTTTGATGTGATAGCTTTTGTTTTATCTTACTATATTTTATTTTGTCATGTTTGATTGTTATCTCTTAGAAGCTTGTCCTTTTCTAATGAGAGACAGAAAGGGAGTGGATCTGGATGGAAGAGGAAATTGGGAGGAACTGTGGGGAATAAATGAAGGGAAAACTATAATCAAGATATATTGTATGAGAAAAGAATCTATTTTTAATAAGAAGGGAAATGTTATAAAAATTATTTTGGTCTGATAGTAGCAGAATTATTGCCATGAGAGTTGCATTTACACTATAAGTAACTATTAAACTAGATACAGTGTTAAAATGAAGCAACAGACAATTTTTAAGACAATGGACAATCTTTAAGACAATAAGCAATACAGGGTTTTAATCTTTGAGGTATAGGAACACATGAGGTAAGTTCTGTATCTGCTTTTGGTTTGGGTGGACTTTTCAACGATTGTGCAAAGAAACAATCCAAAGAACATCAATTCTGTGCTAAGGAACTGGATCAGATTTTTGAGTTGGAAAATTGGCTAGAATCTACTAGAATGAGGTTTTAAAAAAATCTGCACATGTGACATCTTAAATCTTTGTTGTGGCTAAGTTAAACACAAACAGGACAAAACTCAGTGAGTTCTAACAGAAAGTGTCTGATGGTGATGTGGAGATAAAATCGATAGGAAGCCTAGCCAACTCAAATGAGGAGTTGTTCAATACCCTGATGATTTAGCTGAGATACTAAAAAGACCATGCCTTGAAAAAGGGTTAGTGTAGTCCTAGAGGAAGGTCTACTGTAGACCCCAGACAAGTCTGAAATCAAGTTTCAACATGTTCAAGCTGGCGCATCAGCAATGAAATGCTAGTCAGAATAATGTTCATTGTAATCTAATGTTCATTATAAGAAGACAGTCAGATCAAGAGTTGGAGAAGCATTGCTCATGATGTTAACTGTACATTTAAATGTTATAATGTGAGAATAAGCAGAAAAATGTCAAATAGGATCAGAAGGAAAAGCCAATGATCACACAGACATTGCAATAGGGTTCTAAAACAACTATTATAAATACTTAGAATAAATGGGAACTGACAGAACATACAGTAAATAGCAGCAGAAAATGTTAGAACTAGAACAAAGAAACAGGCTGGCCATGTAGGTCAGCTATAGAGCACTTAACATGCATGAAAACCTAAGTTTACAAAAACCACTAAAGAAGAATTCTAGGATTAAAATATATAACATATTTTTAAAAATTAAAATATAATAAAATAAAATCACATCATTTTCCTCCATTCCTTTTCCTTCCTCTATCTCCAACTTTTCCCATGCTTCATCTCAAATTCCTGGCCTCCTTTTCTTTACTTGCTATTTTATTTTATTATTATTGTTGTTATTATTATATTTGTATTATGAATTTATTTATTTGAGACAGGGTCTCACTATGTAGCTCTAGTAGTTCCAGAACTCACCATGTAGACCAGGATGGCCTTGAACACACAGACAGAGATCTACCAGCTTTGGCCTCCCAAGTGCTAGAATTAAAGGACAATGCCATGATGCCTAGGTCTTTGGATAACCAATTAGGGGGCTCTTCCCTGGAAATGTTTGATTCTCCCTCTCTGAGAAGTCATTAGCTGCCTTATAGTTCTTTGTTTACAGTTGGGGCTCCACGAGATTTCCCCCTTTCACGGTAGCATGTTTATGAGTGTTGTCCTTAGTCATGTCTTATTTAGGCAGCCGTGTTGATGAGACTTTATTGATGTAGCTTCCCTGTCGTTTCTAGGAGACACAATCTCACACAGAATTTTGGTCCTCTGGCTTTCTGTCCTCTTTTCCGTGATGTTCCCTGAGCCTTAGGTACAAAAGCTGTTTTGTAGATGCATATACTTGAGTTGGGCACCCCATGATTAGTTGTTCTCTGCATTTTGACCAGTTGTGGGTTTCTGTAATGCTCTGTCCATTGTAAAGAGAAACTTCTTTGTTGAGGACTGAGAGCTACACTTATCTGTGGGTAGGATAGGTATTACACTGATTCAGTAAAATCCTCATAGTAACTTCACTTTTTTGGAGCTGAGGACCGAACCCAGGGCCTTGTTCTTGCTAGGTGAGCACTCTACCACTGAGCTAAATCCCCAACTCCCGTAAGTTCACTTCTAAGATCCAAGACACACTATCCCTGGGTAGTTGGCTAGATTTCTAGTACCAGGCATGATTTCTTTCCTGATGAGTAGAACTTACATGTAATTAGGCAGCTGTTGGTTATCACCAAGGTATGAGTAGCACTCTGTACTGTTAGAGATATTTTGATATGCTGGTCATTATAGGCTTTATAGCTGGTTAGGAATATCGGTTGCTCCCCTCCCTTGGCAGTTTGACTAGTACAATCTGGTACTGTGAAAATCAGTCTTCAGGGAGGAGGCTTTCAGGCCAGATCCAGCTTTTATCTTCTGAATCTTATGTCTAAAGTTCATGATGTCTTCAACTATAGATACTTACCTTCAGCCTTGGGAAGCAACCAAGTGTGATGATAATATCCTGCATTGTTTTGAGAGTCTCTTGAACTATCCTGATCAACATCTTGAAAGAGAATTTCTTATGTCTGGTACTGGGATTTTTATTAAATATTCTATAACTTGGGGTGGCATCATCAGCTCAAGTAGCACAACTTTTTTAAAGATATGTATATATTTTCATACACATATATGTATAATTTTGAATAAATAAAAAACATGATTCCTTATGGCCTTTTCAAAGCTCCTTCCTGCTATTTTTCTCTCCTTTCCTTTCTCCTTCTGTATTGACCTCCCTTCCTCTTCCCCAATTAAAGTACCCCCTGTTTTTGCCATTTTCCCTTCATACTATTTGCATATAGTGAATATCTTAAATGGAAGATTTATTAGAAGACTCTATACTGAAAAGGTATTTACTGTACTTTAAAACAGGTTAATAGGCACTATCCAATCTGAAACATCAGGGGAAAAATCCCATGCCCTCAAAAGTAAACTATTTGTTGCCAGGTAAGGATAATATCAAGTAATAGTTATAGATTTTTCATGAGAAAAATAATGATCAGGAATGAACAAATGTGTGGAGGAAAAATTCCTCCCAATTTTCAAAATTATTGAAAAGGATGAACAGATCAAACAACCTAAAAGAACTCTTCAAGTAAGAGAAACAAAGAAAAACAGACCAGGCAAATTTCATTCAAATTTCTTTTCTTTCCTTTCTATTTATTATTTATTTGTAGAACAAGTTTCAATATGTAACCCTGGCTATCCTGGAACTTTCTATGTAGACCAAGTTGGCCTCAAACTCACAGAGATCCACTTGCCCTGTATCGCATATACTGGGATTGAAGACCCACACCATCACACTTGCCTACTCTCACACCCCCCCCCACCCCCAATACAGAATCTTATTAGGTAACCCCACACTTGCCTGGAATTTACTATGCAGGAAAGCTTGGCTTCAAATTGTGTATCTCTTATCTCAGCCACAAGCATTGGGATTATAGGCATGACTTTCTATATATATATATATATATATATATATATATATATATATATATATATATATATATATATATAATTTCTTTTATGTTATATATATATAACATAAAAGAAATTAGCCAGTGTATTATATACATAATAGCTATTATAAAAGCAATGACTGGTAATTTTTATCAGAAATAATGGCATCCACATACTAAGGGATGGTGTTATAAAGTGTCCAAACCCCCTGTGCTAGATAGTTTCATGTCAACTTGACACTTGCTAAAGTCATCTAAGAAAAGGGAACCTCAATTTAAAAAATGCCTCCATAGGATTGGACTCTAAGCAAGCCTGTAGGGCATTTTTTTAGTTATTGATGAGGAGGGCCTAGTTCATTGTGGGTGGTGCTATTCCTGGACTTGTGGTCCTGGGTTCTGTAAGAAAGCAGGCTGAGCAAGCCACGAAGCGCAAGTCAGTAAGCAGCACTCCTCCATAGCCTCTGCATCAGCTCCTGCCTCCAGGTTCCTGCCCTGTTTAATTGCTGCCCTGACTTCCTTCAATGATGAACAATGATATGGAAGTGTAAGCCAAATAAATCCTGTCCTTCCCAAGTTGCTTTGATCATGGTGTTTCATTACAGCAACAGAAACCCTAACTAAAACACCTTACAACAAAACAAAAACAAAAGTAAAAACCCCCAAACAAAAATTCAGTATAGAGAGCTTTTGTTGTTCCTGTTACTTTGTTACAATAGGGTCTTACTATGTAGCCTTGCCTGTTCTGTAACTCACTGTGTGGACCAAGCTGAACTTGAACTCACAGAGATGTGCCTGCCTTTGCTTCCCTACTGCTTGCTTGGATTAAAGGCATGGTCCACCATACCTGGCGTGAGAAATCTTTTCATTTCAGAAAAGAAAGGCAAACAATAACATTTGAAATAAACAAAAGCTAAGAGATTTCCTAATAACGACCTATACTATAAATTTTTTTATATTTTAAAAGGAGTTAGTTACAAATGAAAACTTGACTCTTCCTAAACTAATGAAGAGGATCTAGAACAGTAATAGTAATCTTTAAACAGATGGACAAATTTGGAGGATTCATAATCCTTGATTTTAAGAACTACTATGAGGCTAGAGAAATTAATCAAGCAAGTGTGATATTGGCACGAAATTAGATAAATCAATGCATTTAAATAGAGTAAGTTCACAAACAGATCTACATGTTTAAATGACTTGACAAAATGCTATTTGTCTGGAGAACCTTTTCAACATAGATCAAAATGGTTATCCAGATGAAAATAAACAAGATTTATTTCCTGGTCTACATTTGAGTTTCAGGCCATCCAGAACTTCATAGTGAGGCCTTGTCTGTAAACAAATGAATAAATAAACTAAAGAAATAATGGAAAAGGGAAAATTTGAATGAAATTTGGCTGGTGTATTTTCTGCTTATCTTGCTTGAAGATCTTGCATCATGTTATACATACACACACACACACACACACACACACACACACACACACACACACACAAAGGTAACTCAAGATAGACCAAAGATAAAAGTAGAATTTGTATTAGAAAATGATAGACAAATAATTTTCTGATATCTGGATAGGCAAAGATTTTTCAGACAGGACAAAGCACATAATAACCACCACGGTAAAATAATGCAATTTTCCCTAAGTCAAACCGGTGTGTGTATATATGTGTGTGTGTGCGTGTGTGTGTGTGTGTGTGTGTGTGTGTGTGTGTGTGTGTGTGTGTGTGTGTGTGTGTGTGCTTGCATGTGCAAGTGCATGTGGAGGGCAGGGGTCAATGTTGGGTATCTTCCTCAGTCACTATCTACCTTACTTTTTGGGACAGGGTCTCTCATTGAACCTCAAGCTTGATGTTTCATCTAGGATGGCTGGCCAGCAAGCCTCGGGGATCTTCACGTCTGACCCCTAGTACTGGGATTACAGGTACAGCAATGCCATGCCTGGATTATCATGTATATGTTGAGGATCTGAACTCAGGTCCTCATGCTTGCATGGCAGACACTTTACCCACTGAGCCATTTCCCCACCCCCCAATCCAAGTTACAAAAAGATGGTTCTCAAAAGATAATGCTAGAAAAATAAGTAGTCAAGTCTTAGACTGGGAGGACAATTTACAAAATCAATAACAATTTACAAAATCAATAAAGAAGTAGTAACAGTATTTATAAAGTACTCTCACAACTTAGAAAATAATAAAAAGACAAATAGTTAAGTAAAATATGACTCAATATTTAATTTGGCCATTCATAAGGACATATGCAGCTGGCTAAAAAAAAATCCCAAACTTGATCAGCTTTTGAGGAACACCCATACAGATTTCCACTGTAACCGCACCAGTTTGCTACTCCTACCAACAGTGAATTGGGTTGTTTAGTGTCTTTATTTGGGGGCTTTTTTTGGTTTTTGATGCTTAGCTATTTGAGTTCTGTGTATATTCTAGAAACCAACCCTCTGATTTCTTTATGTATTTTGGATACTAAGCCTCTGTTAGCTGTATAGCTGGTAAAGACTTTTCCCATTCTGTATGCTGACTCTTCAATCAAATGATGGTGTCTTTTGCTGTATAGAAGCCTTTTAATTTCAAGAAGTTCTGTTTGCTAGTTATTGGCCTTAATGCCTGTGCTACTGGGGGCCAGTTCAGAAAGACTTTTCCTGTTCCCATAAACTAAAATCTATTCCCTACTTTCCCCTCTATCAGAATCAGGGTATTAAGTCTTACATTGAGGTTATTGATCCATTTGGAGTAGAGTTTTGTGCAAGATGAGAGATGATTATCTAGTTTCATTGTTTTATATATAGCTACTCAGTTTGATTAGCACCATTTGTTGAAGATGCTGTCTCTTCTCCAGTGTGTGTTTTTTAGCCCCTGCCAAAATGCAGGTGGTCTTTATCTAAGTTTTCATTTCTCTTCCACTGAGCAATGCATCTGTTTTTATCTACCATATAATTCAGCTACACCATTCCTGGGCATATTCTCAAGGTTTCTATGTCCTGCTGCAGAGATACTTGTTCATCTATATTTGTTGTTGCTTTATTCATAATAGTGAGGAATGGCAACAGCCTAGATGTCCATCAACTGATGAATGGCTAATGAAAGTGTACTAAATATACACAGTGGAATATTATTTAGCTGTAAAGATAAAGAAAATTTGAAATTTGCAGATAAATAGATGGAGCTGGAAGTAATCATTTTGAGTGAGATAACCCATACCCAGAAAGACAAATGCTTCATGTTCTCTCATATGCAGATGCTAGCTTTGCATCTTTAAATATGTGTGTTTAATTGGCATACCCATAGGAATCAGAAAACTAGTAAGGAGTAATGTGGGGGGATTTCTAGGGATAGAATGGAGGTGGTATGAGGAGGAAAAGGGAATAATAGAAAAGAAGTTAAATGATATGAGTAAAGGGTAGAGGAAAGAGTGTTATGGGGAGTGATAACTAACATTAAAGACCTTTGAAAATGGAAAATGCCTCAAGGAAACCTACTATTATAGACGCTTCCTAAAATATACATGTACGTATATGAAAGGAATTTAAATGGAATCACCCTACAGCAGGGGTGAAATGCCTTTCCCAGGTTCTGTAAGCTATCAAATAAGAAGTTCAGTACCAGGTATGGATTGTCTCTCTTGGAATTGTCGGTCAGTAGTGTCTTATAGGTCCCCTCATAAACATGACAGGATGTTTCCATTGTTCTTGGTTATTTTTCAGAACTTGATGGTAAGACCCCAATGCTGGAGTCATAGAACATGGAGAAATCAAGCTGGTACTCATCTGGAAACTTTTTTAATTAATTTTTTAAAAATTTATTTTACAAACCAACCACAGTTTCCCCTCCCTCCTCTCCTCCTATTTCCTCCCCCACCTCCGTTATTACCCCCTCATCCACTCCTCACAAAGGAGCAGACCTCCCATGGGAGTCAACAAAGCATGGCATATCAAGTTGAGGCAGGACCAAGCCCCTTCCCCTTGTATCAAGGGTGAGCAAGGCATCCCACCATAGGGAATGGGCTCCAGAAAGTCAGCTCATGTACCAGTAATAGATCCTGATCCTACTGCCAGGGACCCCTCAAACAGACCAAGCTACACAACTGTCTCCCACATTCAGAGGGCAAGTCTGGTCCCATGCAGGTTGCACGGCTGTTGGTTTAGAGTTTGTGAGTTCCCACAAACTTGGTTCAGTTGTCTCTGTAGATTTCCCCATCACAATCTTGACCCCTCCTTGCTCATATAATCCCTCTTCCCTCTCTTCAACTGGGCTCCCAGAGCTTGGCTTCACGCTTGGCTGTGGATCTCTGCATCTGCTTCCATCAATTACTGGATGAAAGTTCTATGATGACAGTTAAGGTATTCACCAATCTGCTTACCAGGGCAGGCCAGTTAAGGCACCCTCACCACTATTGCTATTAGTCTAATCTGGGGTTGTCCTTGTAGATTCCTGGGAATTTCCCTAGCATCAGGTTTCTCCCTAACCTCATAATGGCTCCCTCTATCAAAATATCTCTTTCATTGCCTGTTTGTTTTCTAAAAATGGAGAGAAAGAAGGCATGGAGTTTGACGCATGGGGAGATGGGAAGGATCTAGGAGGAGATGAGGAAGGGGAAATTATGATCAGAATATGTTGTATGAAAACAGTTCATTTTTCATTTAAAAAGGCAGTCTCTATTTTGTTTAGAAAAAAAGTTTCTTTTACTGTCTTGTTTATAAATATTAGTATGGATATGATAAAAATAAAAAGGTCAATTATTGAATCTACTTTTAAAAAAGAACTACTTGTTTAAAATAGGATAAGTCATGAAAATTTTTATCTGAATTTGTCAAATGATAATGGACTGGATATTGTTAATGTAATTCTTGACTGTATATATTGTATATACTTAGGGGATATAATTTTTCTTGTATTAGTTATAAGCTTTTTTAAATTTTAGACAAAAAAGGGAGAATGTGGTGATATTGTGTTCCCCAAAATATTGTGCATCCTAATAAACTTATCTGGGGTCAGAGAACAGAACAGCCACTAGATATAGAGGCCAGAAATTTGTGGCACACACACCTTTAATCTTAGCATTCCGAAGGCAGAGATCTGTCTGCATCTCTGTGAGTTCAAAGCCACACTGGAAACAACCAAGCATGGTGACACATACCTTTAATCCCAGGAAGTGATGGCAAGAAGCAGAAAGGTATATACGGCTTAAGGACCAGAAACTAGAAGCTTTTTAGGCCTGGTTAAGCTTTTAGGCTTTTGAGCAGCAGTTCAGCTGAGATCCATTCTGGATGAGGACTCAGAGGCTTCCAGTCTGAGGAAACAGGAACAGCTGAGGAATTGGCAAGGTGAGGTGGCTGTGGTTTGTGTTCTGCTTCTCTGATCTTCCAGCATTCACCCCAATAACTGGCACTGGGTTTGTTTTTATTAATAAGACCTTTTAAGATTCATGCTACATTAGCAGATTGGGGGAAAATTTCCAGGACAAATTAATGCTTTGTCTATTGAAATTAGGTGTATCCTCCCAACAATCTTCAAGTTAATTAAATAAGAACACCAATATTAAGCACCAGAACCAAGTAAGTATATTAATAAGATACCCCTAATTTTCCTTATAAATTAGAAAAGAAATAGAGTACTGATAAACATTTAATTTGGGGGCTAGAGGTTTAGCTCATTGGTAGAGCACCTACCTACAATGCACGGCATCCTAGGGCCAATGCCCACTACCACAAACATTATTCACATGCCTGGTAATAATTTGTGTGGAAATGAGTCACTCTTTGAAACTAACCAAGTGGCATAAGTTGGCCTAATTTGGGAGATATTTTGTACTCTAGAAAACAATTTATGAATAGAGAAACATTTCTAGAATTATAAGAAATTATTAATAGTAGTATCTGAAGTTGGAAGACATTCTAGATATTACCTAACAGGGTTCATTCATTTCACATGTCAGATACTAAGTCTCAAGGGGTTCAAGGATATGCTAAATATCACCAATTTTAAATAAAGCTAAGATGGGCTCATACATTGACTCGATTCAAGTCCTAATATCATGGACAAGGGCTTCAATGCCATGTTTCTTAATTTATAACTTCACTCCAGTTACTTACTTTCTGAGACTTGATTGTATTATTTATCTATAAACTACCCAAGTGAATAAATATTATTAAATGAAATGTGTATAAATCCCCAGGTACTTAATAGTTGTTAAATAACTATAGACATACTATTTGTGGTGGTTCAAATGACAAATGTCTCCCTTAGGCTCAAGTAATTAAGCACTTGGTCTCCAGTTAGTGGAACTGTTTGGGGAGGTTATGGAATCTTTAGAAAGTACAGCCTTGCTAAAGGAAGAGGGAGAAATGGCAGGCTTTGGGGTTTGTAGCCTCATCCCGCTTCCTGTTCTTTCTCCCTCTGCTTCCAGTGTATAAATGAAAATGTTACCAGCCAGCTTCCTGCTCCCATAAACATGCTTTCCCTGGCAGCCTCCATACCTTCCCTGTCATGGTGGAATCTATCCCTCTGAAAGCATGAGCCATAATAAACCCTTTCTTCCTTGAGTTTCTTTTTGTCAGGGTATTCTATCCCAGCAACAGAAAATTTACTAATACACTGTGATTTATTGACCATTTATTATAGGGTAAGCACTGCGTTATGGAATAGGATGCAAAGATAACTCTTCACACTAGAAATGCTCATAGGCAGGAAACAGATATATGAATAAATCATTTGTAATATACTCTATTTAAATTTCTATAATTGAGATCAAAATGATGTGAGAATATAAATGAGGCATTTAGCATTGTACCATCTAATCCCACATCTACTAGCTATACATGAAAATTACTAAACATTTCGATATGCATAATACAAATTGAAATGTATTTTAAAATGTTAAATACACACAAAGGAATACAAACATCTCATAAATAATAATTTACGTTGAATACATGTTGAAATTAAATGCTTTGATGAATAATTCAAAAAATCTGTCTTTTAAGTATTATGAATCTGGTAATGAAGTCCAACTAACAATTGCTACAATGCAATATAGGAACAGCAATATTAGAGTCATATACATAAAGAAAGCTGATGGTGTATTTCTATGTGATATCAGCTAAAACTGAAAGCTGAGTGGTCCACTTAGTGAAGTAATAAGAGCATTCAAAACACCCACATGAGAAAGGCAGGAGCAAAATCATAGTATTTTAGTAGCAAGAACAGGCAGCTATTTCTTTTGCCAATTTCCAGAATGCCGTGAAGTCCAGTGGGAAGAATTCAGCACCATTTACAAGTCTCTTTCATAGTTTAATGGTTTAAACATTTTTTTCTGTATCTAGTAATTCTATAGTAGCTAATATATTGAGTGTTTTTGGTTTATCAGACACTACATTTTTCATAGATTATTAATCCTCAAAGTAACTCAAGAAGGTGGAAAAACATATTACTATAGTTTACAAATGAGGGATCTGAAGACCACAAAGATGAAGTTACTTGTCCTCGATACAATTAGAAAGAGGCAGGGCCCACCTTGGATGACAGGTCTGCCTGACACTGAATGCTTGAGGATGCTCTCCTGCTGTTATCTAGTGCTGCAAAGTATTAGAAGTTACCTGGAGTCAAAGGGAAGAGCTGACTAGCTCCAACTGTGACAACCTGGGATGGTATCGCCAGCTCTCCTTCCTGAAAGGACCTCTATTGAAAGCACATTTGACAGACCAGCAACCTCAGCCAGGAACATTCTGTGTAGATGTTTAGTTTCCAGATAGGGTTTAATTTCCAGAACTCAAGGGGACAGCTGACAGAGCAGTTCCAGGCTGCCACCATCGAGAGGATATGTTCCTGAATGCTGCTGTTACCAGAGATTCAGGAAAACACCATATTTAGGTGTTGTGGGAATTTGTCCCATTCAGCCAATGGCTTCAAAGTAGAAAGCCCTAGGGCATGGCCTTGCCTGCATATGTGACTGCTTAAGAGCAGAGGAATAGGGGTTGTGCGCTCTCTTCGATGGCCAGGACCAGATCAAGCAGCATGGAGCAGCTTGCAGTTGGTCCCCATCTTCCTTGGACAGGACAGTGGCAGCTGGACCAGCGGGATCAGCGCTGGCATCTTCCTTTTTCTGTATCAGTGAATCTGTATTTCCACTGCACCTCTTAATAAAGTATTAAATAGAGTTTTGTGGACTCACACTTCATTCAAAGATGACTACTGTTGAGGCTGCTGCTAATCAAGGGTAATTAGGCTAGGGAGGAGTAGGAAATCAAATGCCCCTGCCTCACTGTCATCTCAAGAGGAAACATCCTAACACCAAGGCAAAGAACTAACTCCATTGATCTTTCAGTAGCCCACTTTCTAAAGACACAATAAAATACTCCAGCCAGATGTGGTATCACTTGTCTATAATCCCAGCACTCAGGAGGTGGAAGCAGGAATATCAGGAGTGCAAGGTCATCCTCAATTATATAATGAATTCAAGAGCTGCCTGAGCTACATAGAAACCCTGTCTCAAAAATAAACAAAATAAAACAAAACAATAAAATTTTCTACCTATCCATTTAATAAGATTCTTCAAGGCTTTGGGGTAGAGGTTGCTTAAAATAATAATGTGCAAAGGAGAAAATAATGTCAGAAAGAAAGTGAAAGCTGAACTATGACCCAATTAGGAAGTTTGCATAGTGGTTATGCCTTTGAGGGACAATATAGAGGTTACATATATCTGGCATATATGAAAATAAACTATTGATCCAAATAAATGAAAAATCATTCTCTAAGTTTTCACTCTTAAATATAAACCAGTTCTGACATTTCATATTTCCCTAGTACTATATATAGTGATCATAAAGATCTTGGGGCATGTTGAGCAGTAGATTGACTATTCATTAGACTGCAATCATGCCTGAGCCATGTAGAGGAGTAGCTGAGATCTTGGGCTTCAAAGAAAAGGCCTGGCCCAAAACTCAGTTATTTCTACCCACTAACCATTATCATTGATAATAACTACTTATTTCTCTAAAAGCAAGGATTTTTGTCTTACTGAATCTCCAGCACATATAATATGTATAGCATACAATTGGTAACCAATAAAAAGTCAATGAAATGAATTGAATTGAATAGCATCATTCAGAACATTCTTGTCAAACATTAAGTATATTGTGTAATATAATTGACTTGTTATTGGTGAATTCGCAGTTCATGTCAAAGAACTCTAACAGAATAAGCAGAAGATTCTTATAATGCCATAAAACAACTCAATTGAAATATGTGCAAAATATTTCAATAGACATTTCACCAAAGATATACAAATGCATATTAAGTACCATGAGATGCTTAACATCATTAATCATTGGGAAAGACAAATTGAAACCACAATGGCATACAACTTCATACACAATAGAATGGCTATTATCAAAAGACAAATGTAAGTGTAAAGAAACAGAACTCTTATAGATTGTGATGTAGGTATAAAATGATGATAATGATCTTCTAGAAAACAGGTTATCAATAACTTAAAAAGTTAAATGTAACATTGCAATGTGACCCAGAAATTCTGTTCCTAAGTATTTATTCAAAAGAAGTGAAAAGTTATCTACATGATTGCTTACAGGGAAAAAGGCAACATCCCATTTATGGCAGAAACAACTGGTACTTGGATAAGTTCAGTAAATTTTTGAAGGTAATATAGTCAGCCAGGAGCAGAGCTATACTTTATTTTTTAATTTTTTATTATTTTTAGTGTGTATATGAGAGATAACTAGCCTACATGCCCATCAATGGATAAATGGGTAAGGAAATATGACGTGTTTATATATGAGACTTTATTCTGCCATAAAAGGAACTAAATTGTATCATTTGCAGGAAAGTGGGCAAAAGTGGAGAAAGGGAAGTATTTGCAGAGATGAAGAGGATCACGGGAGGGAAAAGGAGACAAGGAAAGGAGTGAGTGGGGTGAACATGATCAAAGTATGCTATATGCAGATATGGAAATGCAATATCAAAATGAAACCCATTATTTTGTACAATGAATATACAGCAATTTTAAAAAGCATACTCTCAAGAAGTAAACACATACCCCCATCCCTAAAACAAGAACTACCTCTAATTAATAGCTACTTAAAATGAAAAATTAGTTTTCTTCAAAGGAGTCTCACTGGAGAAACAAACTACTCTTAATGCCCAGTAGTATAGGGCCAACAGAAAAGAAATTCATCTTTGGAGGTTCTTTGCCTCATGATGCTGAGTCAGGGCTTTTTTTTTTCATCTTACAGGTACTTGGAGTTATAATACGGCTTCCAGTTTTGTGTTTTTAAAGGATTTCTATGTGTGTAAACATATATGTACCTGCATCTGTATGTGTTTCTTGTGCTTTTTCTTTGGCTCTTTTTTGTCTGTTTGTTTGCTTTGTAATATTCCACAGCTTTGAGAAGATTTTTAAAAAGCATTTTATGCAAATTATATTCAAAAGTGATGGTAACATGGACAAGAGATGAAATGCCATATAATGTTAATCTTTTAATCCATGAAGTACTATAATGAGACAGTTTTGATAATCACTCTGTATTTTCACTTTGTCACCTGAAAATGGAGATATTAATAACAACTAGTTCATAAAATAATATTTCAGATTAATTAATGAGATGATACAGAATTGCTTCTCACAATGCCCCACCCATGGAAGTGTTTAATAGTGTATACCCTAAACGTTATTTAATTAATTTTTTTCAATTATTTCTCCAAGGTGTTGGTGAAAACAGCATAGATGTCAATTAATATATAGGGAATCCTCCCAAGAATAGGTTACATATTTAGTTCCAGGGACTATAGAAAGTGATAGTTGATATTTGGATTATCTCATATCAGAAATAGAATTTGTTAGTGCCTTGGTTTCTTTTCTGTCATTGTGACAAAAAAAAAATCCTGAAAAAAAAATCAATGTAAGGAAGAAAGAGTTTCTTTAGATTCTTCCAAGTTATAGTTTATCATTAAAAGTCACAGTGGTAGGAGTTAGGGGAAGCTGGGCATCTCACATTCCTAATATGGAACAGAAAGCAATAAATACATATGTAAGCATAAATACATACTAATGTTTTGCTCAACTTCTCTGCATCTATGCAGTCCAGGATTCCCTGCCTAAAGAATGGTACCATCTGCAATGGTTGGGTCTTCTCACCACAATTAATGTTGTCAAGACAATCCACCACAGGCATGCCCAGAGGCCTGTCTCTCAATGATTCTAGATTTTATGAAGCTGACAATTCACACCAGCCATCACAGTTAGAGTGTAGATGTAACGGTCTTCTTAAATAAGAAACACAGAGCCAAATGCAGAGTTAAAAGTCCAAGAGGTCAGAGAAGTAGCTAAGAGCTGATACTAAAAACCCTTTCTTACCCTTTGCTGCCGCTGCCATCCTTCCCCTGAGATAGAGGTCTACTTCCTGTGTGTCTGTCTTTTTATTGACTTTCTGTTCTGCCTTCTTATTGGTTGTAAACCCAACCACATGACCTCCTCATCATTGCCTGTCTATACAGACCTCTAGGTCTCTATGGTTGGTATTGAGATTAAAGGTGTGTGTCTCCAAACTGGCTGTATCCTTGAACACACAGAGATGTGCCTGTCATGTGCTCAGGATTAAAGGTGTGCGCCACCACCGCCCGGCTTCTGCTATGGCTAGCTATTAGTTCTGACCCCCAGGCAACTTTATTTATTAACATACAAATAAAATCACATTTCAGCACAAATAAAATATCACCATATTTCCCCCTTTCTATTTTAATAAAAAGAAAAAAGGAAAAACGTTATAACTAATATAAGAAAAACTACATACAAAAAGTACAATAACCATTTGCAATATATACAAGCAATAAATACCTAAACAATGTATAGTCCATTTGCATTTGACAAATTCAGAGAAAATAATTCCATTATCTATCCTATTTTGGTAAGTCCAAAATGTACCTGATTCACTTTCTGTCCTAACTTATATTACTAACAGAACTATCTTATAACTTCTTTCAAATTTTATACACTTACACCTCTTTAGGGAGTTTCTTTTCTGAGATTCTTAACAAGGAAAACTATAACTATGTAAACTTTAGCTAACTATAACTATCTAATCTTCAACTCCCTCAGAGACCCAAGAAGGAAATAATATTATCTAACAAAAATAAAAACAGGAAGTGCACGCAAGCAGCTTCCAAAAAAATGTGAGTTGACAGAAACAGCCAACTGCATGAACAGTCACCTGAGGTTTCTCCACAGATTAATAATTAGTCTTCTATGATAATCATACTTGTAGCTGTGTTGGTTAAGTTTTCTAGATATACATAGATATATTTCAGATAGATAGTTAATCTTCAAACACTTCAAAGACCTACAGAATGTGGCATTTAAAATATTTTTTAAAATTTAGACATTCTGGACAGTGAAGCATGTCTGTTCCTAGCAGCACCAGATTTACTTCAGAGAGGAGGATGGGCATCGAAGACACTCTTTATAGAGTTTATCTTCACCTTGGCAAAAATAGCCATTTGGACAAGAAACTGTTCTTGCCTGGACTGCTTGATCAACTGGACATGCAGGACCCATAGGAAGGTGACCACTGAACTTTGCTTGGCAAAATGGTCCTTCAGGTTCCTGCCTCGAGAACTGTTAAACATTCTGCAGGACACAGAGAGAAGTGACTGAGAGACTCTAGGCCTGTGGGCTGAAGACAGATGCCCCAACTTTACAAAGGAACATTAGGTGACTGTCCAGGCTGCCAGCTGTCTCTGTCTACTCTTGCAAGACTCCCGAAAGTTGTTGTGTCCTTCTCCCATTTCTCAGGTAATATTATATCCTTCTGAGGTCTTTGATGTAGTTGAAGACTAGATAGTTACAATTTTCTTTAGTCATGATAAAAGATAAGTTAGATATGAAAACTTAGACTCACAAATATAAGATAGATAGGATATCTTCTTTAATTTTGCCAAATACAAATAGACTAGTTATTATAAATAGACTAGATATTGTAACTGTAATTCTTGCTTGATAATTGTTTTGTTATCTGTAATTTTACTATGTGAAAGTTAAAACCTTCCTTTTTGAAAAAAAGAAAAGGGGAAGTGCTGTGGGATGTTCTGTATGTTAAATGTGTTGCTCTGATTGGTTAATAAATAAAACATTGATTGACCAGTAGCCAGGCAGGAAGTATACATGGGACAAGGAGAGAGGAGAATTCTGAGAATTGGAAGGCTGAGGCAGAGAGATGCTGCCAGCCGCCACCATGAGAAGATGTTAAGATACCGGTAAGCCACAAGCCACGTGGCAACTTATAGATGAATAGAAATGGGTTGATTTAAGATATAAGAATAGTTAGCAAGAAGCCTGCCACGGCCATACAGTTTGTAAGCAATATAAGTCTCTGTGTGTTTACTTGGTTGGGTCTAAGCAGCTGCAAGACTAGCGGGTGAGAGATTTATCCTGACTGTGGGCCTGGCAGGACTGGAGAAAACACCAGCTACATTAGAGGGATAAAGTCTATTTTACCTCTTTCTAACTTCAACACCAACACAGAAGTTTTCTACAGCCAAAGACATTAGGAGGATTTTTCCCTGCCAGAAAGTAGCAGTTATTCCAGCAACAAGCATCAGCTCTATGCCCTCTAATTAAATTCGATTTTGATGCTATTTAGATAGCATCAGATCTCACAGTTGAGGCTCAGTCCTAATACTGGACTGCCAATATTGATTCCAGTCCCAAACCCTAGGCTGTCCTTCCAATGATGTTAACCAACTGGCTGCAAATTAGGGTTCCCACAATATCCTCCTTGGCTTTGATAAATTTGCTCAAACGATTCACATAACACAAACAAACACTTTTATGATAAAGGATATTGCAAAGGTTAATGATGAAAAGATGCATAGGTCAAGGCTTGGGAGAATTTACATAGAGCTCCTTGCCCTCTTTAGGCACTCTATCCTCCAAAAAGTCGTACATGGTCTACTATCCAGAAACTCCTGATCCTGATCCATTGGCGTCTTCATGGGACTTCATTGTATTCTATATCCGTTACTCTTCTCAATACTGTGATCAAATATCTGACAAGAAACAACTTCAAGAAAGAAGGGCTTATTTCAGTTATAATTTAAGAAGGGACACAGTCCGTCATGGTAGAGAAATCATGGCAGCAGCAGCATGAAGTGATTGTACTCAAGAAGCAGAGAGAGAGAGATGTATGTCAGTGCTCAGCTCACTTTCTCTTTTTGATACAGTATAGGAGCACAACACATGAAATAGTTCTGCCCACATTTAAGGTAGCTCTTCCATACTCGGTTAATAAAACTTTTCTGAAAATGTCCTTGTAGGTGCACTAAGAGTCATGTCTCCATGGTAACTCTAAATCCCACCAAGTTGACAATCAAGATTGACCATCACACACAGACAAGTTTGCTAGCAGTTGAGTGGAGAGAGACCCAACCAAAGCGAATCCATTCAGATTATTGAGCATTCCTTTCACCCCAGTGTGAGGTAGAACATTTCTGGGACTTCCATTAGGCAAAGGGAAGTCAGGGGATTTCTTTTGCTTTTATCTTGATGGTTGTTTGCTTGTTTGTTTGTTTGTTTGCTTGTTTGAGAGAATCTCACACTGTATTGCAAGCTGACCTGGAACTCACTGTGCAGCCCAGGCTGATTTCAAATTCATGGCAGTCCTCCTGTCTCAACCTATGAGCTAGGATTACAGGAATAAGCTGCCATGGCCAATGGACAGCAACAAGTGGAGGAGAGTTAAAGTTTCTATGACCCACTTTTGGGGAAGAAATTTTTGTTTTTATGGACTGCCTTGAATAACAGAAACCAAAATATATGTATCATACTATCACATGGGGAAACTGCAAACATGCTCAATATTCGTAAGCTGGGAATGTACCCTTTTGCATAAATTAATTTGTGATTATGTTGCATTAGTCAGCATAATGTGGGCATGAAAATGATTTGCTTTCCAGCATTGCTTGAATTTGTCTTCTTAGGCAAAATAAAGCAGTTAAACAGCAATAATTACAGACCTAGATCTCTCCCAAGTGGATTTTACACAAAGTGAACCAATGAAATATCAGATCTCAGTTCAGGTTTAGTAGCATGGCAGAGATCCTGCTCTACTCAAAAGGATGGAGTAAAGGCACTGTGTTAGAAGAAGGACTACATTATATAACAACTCTGCTCCCATAGACTGGGAGTTTACTGGATCTAAATTGTGGGATTGGGCCCTGTCTGTGTGAAGCATGCTTTCTATGCCTGAAGCTGGGCCACCCGGGCACTAATAAAAGAGTTATCACCATCATAACCACAGCCAGCCACATCCATGCCAAAGGAGAAAAAGCAGATCAGAACTAGGAGGGAAATTAACTAGTTCTCTATAGCTGCCACAACAAAATACATGAAATGGGTGGATTAAATGATGGCAATTTATTTTCTTACAGTTCTGGAGGTTAGATAAAGGTACCAGTAGACAGTTTGCTCTGAGGCCTCATTTCTTGATTGTGGGTGGCAGTTACCCTGGTTCCTCTTCACCTGGTCATCCAGCCTTCTATGTAGTCTGCATATCTCCTTAGTTTCCATGCCTCTCTTTTTTACAAACATCAGTCACAAAGGAGAGGAGGGAGGGGAAACTGTGGTCGGGATGTAAAATAAAGACATTTTAAAATTAAATAAAAAAATCGGTCACAACAGATCAAGACACATCCTAGTGACTCTCTAAAAAAATCAGTCACCTTTTTAAAAAGGGTTATGCACAATACAGTCACATTCAGAAAAACAGAGGGCTGGAGCTGATGTGTGATATGTACACAATGAAATATTTTCAGCTATAAAGAAGAATTAAATTATGTCATTTTTCAGGAAAATTGATGCAGCTTAGAATTACCATATTAAGCAGTTAAGTCAGTCTCAAAATGACTAATATCAAATTTCCTCTCATTTGTGAATCCTAGATATTATATAATATATATGTACATAAAGTAATGTATATAGAGATGACATGAAAGTGAAAGTGAAATTGTGTAGGAAATTGAAGGAGACTAATAGATGGGGGTATAGGATAAGTATGGTCAAAGCACACTATATACTTATACAAAAAATGTCCTTACGTAACCCAGCACAATGTACAGTGAGTACTGAATATATGCCAGTAAAAAATTTAGAGTAAAAAAGATAGCTCAACAGATAAAGGTACTTATTATTACACAAGCCTGACAACCTAAGTTCAATCCCTGCCACTCACATAAGGGTGAAAAGTGAGAACCAACGCCACAAAGTTGTCCTCTGGTATCTACACACATATACCATGACATGTATGCATCATGCATGTGCACACACAAACACACACAGAGAGATTATAAAAAAATGAAGTAAATTTGAAGTATTTTTAATAATTGGAGAAGGAAAGTGGGTGATATCACATCTTAACTTTCTTTCATAGAACATATAAGCAAGTTGCTTTTTTCTCCCTTTCTTAGTTATGGTTGCTGATGCCATTTAGTCTGCTTGAACTTCAAATTGAGGGTACATAATATACCTCAGTCATTCCTGGCTAGCTGAGAGTTATTAATCTGTAACAGAAGCTGAAACTAAGGGCCATATTTAAAGAGTTTTTACAGGGCAGTGGTGCCACATGCCTTTAATCCAAGCTCTCAGGAGACAGAGGCAGACAGATCTCTGTGAGTTTGAGGGTAGCCTGGTCTACATGAGCAAATTCCAGAACAGCCACAGTGGTTACACAGAGAAACCCCTGTCTCAAAAAAAACAAAACAAAACAAAAAACAAAGAAACAAAAAACAAATAAACAAAAGAGAGCTTCTGTAAAGCTGGGGTTGAGGTTGCTGGAGTCATAACCAAGTAATTACCTAGGAAACTCCAGCAAACTACATATCTAGGCATGCTTCTCTCATTTTTGTCAAGGTAGTCTGTTGCATGAATGTGGTAGTCACACACCCATCCTGATTGTCAGAGACTTTTGATTGGCTTTTCCTCTTTTTTAGGAAATAGCAATTTGAGTCTATGTTCCTCACCGTGGCAGGTAGATGGTAGAACAGAGATTCTCAAGATTGGTAAAACATCCAAAACCTGCCTTGAGTGGCATGAACTCACAGGCTTTTCCATTCTCCTCTGAAAGATCTCAGGATACGATGGCAAAATTGAGAAGCCATTGAGCACCTCCACACCTTCCATATAAATTTGTAAGAACGAATTCTATAGAATTTCCATATAAGACTGTAAGAGCAAATTCTACAGAAGCCACATAATGCTCACTTAGGTCTAGGAGTACATAATGACTTTTGTCATCACCTTCCAACAGAAGAAAATGAAACCCACTATTTGATATTCCGCACCAGGTGTCTTACTTAGGGCTTCTCTTACTGTGAAGAGACAACATGACCATAGCAACTCTTATAAAGGAAAACATTTGATTGGAGCTGGTTTACAGTTCAGCAGTTTAGTCCATTGTCATTATGGTGGGAAGCATGATGGTATGCAGACAGACATGGTACTAGAGAAGGAGCTGAGAGTTCTATCTACATCTTGATCCTTAGGGAGCAGAAGGAGACTGTGTGCCACAGTGGGCATAGCTTGAACATATAAGACCTCAAAGCCTTTTCCCACAGTGACATCTTCCTCCAACAAGGACACACCACCTAATAGTGTCACTCCCTGTGGGCCTTTAGGGGCCATTTTCACTCAAAACATTGCAGCAGGTTAATCTGTTAGCATTGAGCCATGCATATTCATACTTATTTTAATCTAGCCTTCAAATAGTACTGATTTCTTTGCTATTCCTTTCTTCAAATTTTCAAATGAAATCCACTGGGCAATTGAAAATTGTTTAAGAATAAAAGCAACTATTTTGAGCCAGAAAGAATATATTTTTCAATTAGATAATAATTATTATTGTTCTTATTTCTAGAATGCTCACTTTATTTGTCAGGGTTCCCTAGAAGAACAGAAACAATAGGATAAATATATATTATAAAGGGAATTTATTAGATTGGTTTACATTATAGGGCTGTGTATTTCAACAATGGATGCTGGACTACATACTATGGACTGGACTACATAGAGCATGCTATGTATGCTGGAGTGACTGAGAAATCAGTAACTGCTCTGTCTATGAGGCTAGGATCCTTATCAGCCTTTGGCATGGAAAAACTGGAGGATTCCTGGAGAGTCATTTCTCTTTAGTCCAGGTTGGAAAGTTGAACATGTTGGAATTTGATGTCAGAGGAGGACAGTAAGCAAAGGTAAGCAAGACAAGCAAGTGTTCCTGCTTTTTCCTTGGACTTCTTCACATCTGGGCCTCTGTCACAAGAAAAATATTCTACCTTCAACTGATCCTTTGAAGAAATACCCTCACAGATTTACCCAGAAGTGTATATTTTAGTTAATTCCAGCTCCAATCAAGTTGCCAAGCCAGATTAACCATCATATTTAAATTATGCAAATACATGGGATTCGAGGAGAAAACATTGTACACCTGATAAAAAGACAAACCCCTCTTAGGATACTCTCAAAAGAATATTATTAGAGACAGAGACCAACAATGAAAGAGAGAGGGAGAGGGAAAAGGAGGGGGAGGGAGGGAGGAAGAAAGAAAGGAAGGAAGGAAGGAAGGAAGGAAGGAAGGAAGGAAGGAAGGAAGGAAGGAAGGAAGGAAAGAAAGAAGGAAGGAAGGGGAGTCTAATTCATGCTTGATCACTATTTGAAATGGATCCGAAAGCTAAGTGTCCAAATGAGATAATCAGGAATGAGGATGACAGTGTTTATAAAAACAGAGGTTAGGATATGGGGGAGGGTGTTATGAAGCATCCACAGGTGAGACTGAAGAGAACTGAGGCTCAATCTAGAGGAACTTCAAATTCCACGCTGAGACCTAGCCATGGGTAAAGACGTACTAGGAGGCTGTAGGCTGGAACCTGTGTGTGAGTAATGTGGAAAGTACTACAGAAGGTGGCTAGGGGATGAGAACCACTGGAAAGCTTTCCAGGAAGCCATCAGAGGCATCTCAAAAAATGCTGGAGAGAATCTGGAACCTTAAATCAGCACAGAAAACAAAGAGGGACCAGAAAACAGGATTGGTGGGACTCGCCACTAGGCTCTCGGTTGAAAGACCATGTCAGTCCATGAATCTTAGGGTTTTTCCACCTAAAACCCCAGGCAGTAGTCCAGAATTTTACTTGCATTTAAAATTTTCCTTTCTACGGAAAAGAACTATAAATAGGTTGGGACTAAAAAGGCCCAGAAAGTTAAAACATAACCTGGAGTTTGTTGACTCCTAGGCCAAAATATTAGGCTCCTAAAATACTTTTGTTTCCTGGTGAATAAAATCAGGTGTGGCAGTTGGTAATTTCTGTTTCTATTGAAATAGAACCCAGAAGGACTACAATTGCTGTCTGGTATGTAGTTGATTAGTATCATCCTCATTAAAAACACCAGATAACAGGATTCATTTCTCTACAAAATCATGCAAAAACTCCAGAAAAGTTGTCATGAATATACTTTATAAATCGATAACAAATACTGTTTTTGAAGGAAACAACTTTATCAAAGCTACATGTTGTGCTTTCAGATTTCCTAAGAAAATATATGACAGGACATATGTGGATGTACCTAGATAGTCATGTATAACTGCATATGTGTGTGTATCTTTAAATCTGAAATTGCCCCTGGTAGGACCGTAAGGAAGCAACCATAGGTTGAGCCAAAGGCCCCAAGCCAATTGTGCTTAATGATGCACTTGAGGCTTCCCTTTGAAAAGCTCAGTGCCATGATGGGTCATTCTTTAGTTGAGTGGACAAGGGGCCCCAAGGCATCTCCCAGACACTTTTTCACTTATACTTCAAAGATTAAAGGCAGTAGTTCCTTCAAACACATTAGATCAAGGATACTGGGCAAAGAGGCAGAACCAGATGACAACAATAGAGCTGTGTTTATCTAGTTCTTATGGGATGCTGCTGCACAGCCAGTATTGATGACTGAAGATTTCTGGGTGCTTGGGTTTAAGTCCACCAGTGATCTGCTTGCATTTCTAAAAAAAAAAAAAAAAAAAAAAAACTCCCCAAATAATAGCAATGACAAAATGAGCTTATAGGCATTGAAAGTTCACAAATGCACTAGAAGTTACTCTGGGTGCCCTGTATAAATTACCTTATTGATTTAATTGTAATTCTCCTAGGAAACCAGTCACTGGTATTGACATCAGCATCTAACTCTGCAGTTGAGAAAAAAAATGAAGACACAAAGGCGACATAACTAAAATCACATCAGAGTCTAGTGGCAGCATGCACAGGGCCTGCACAGGTCCAAGCCAGATGGGGTCCCAGTGCTGGTGGTGGGGTGGGGAATAAACATGCGCTCCAATCACTAACCGAGAAGCTGCCTCCAATAGACAACCGCTTGCAAAGGAAACATTAGTTTTCTCCAGTGGAGTCTTGCTGGGCATAGAAACCACACTTAATGACAGGCTCCAGGCCTAGCAGTTGATGGCCAACACAAAACAAGATTTTTTTGGTCTTATATTGCTTTGTTTGAGCTTTTTTCTTTCTTTATTAGTCTTTTGTTTATATATTATGGTTTCTGATTGTGTGTGTGTGTGTGTGTGTGTGTGTGTGTGTGTGTGTGTGTGTGTTTCTCCTAACTCTTTTTTTGGTTTGTTTTAGTCTGTTTTTTGTTTGTTTGTCTTCTAAAGACAGAGAGGAAAAAGCATCGCGCTAGAAGGGTGAGGAATAGGGAATATCTGGGAGGAGATGAGAGACGAAAAACCATGATTAGGACATGCTGCATGAAAAATAATATTTTTGTTTTTTTGTTTGTTTACTTGTTTTCGAGACAGGGTTTCTCTGTAGCCCTGGTTGTCCTGTAAGTCACTCTGTAGACCAGATTGACCTTGAACTCCCATAAATCTGCCTGCTTCTGCCTTCCAAGTGCTGGGATTAAAGGGTGTGCCACCACTAGCTGGAGAAAAAAATAATATTTTCAATAAAAAAAGAAAAGGAACCAATTTTGAGGGAAAATAAAATGATACAGCAAACATAAAAAAAAAAAAGATCACAGTCTACAGTCTGACCACCCTGAGCATACCCAATCTCATCTCAAATAAGATCACAGAGCTAGGAAGTAGCAGAGATGGACCCAGCCAGTATGATTCAAGGGACATTTATACTGCTTTGAACTTCCCCTTTCCAAAGCCTTTTGTCACCCATTCTGACATCACCCCAAGTAAAAGGCTTAACAGCTAAATAGGAGTTCATGAAAGGGAGCTAGGTGTTGTAAAGAGAGGAGAGGTCAAAAGTTCAAATGTAGCGTGAAAATGGCAAGGAGATTGCTGGAAGTGGGGGCAGTGGACAAATGTGACCTCTGTTTGAAAAACACCAATATGAAACTGAACTGTTTGTGTGCTAATGAAAAGTCCTAAATACCACTTCCTTCCACTTCTGACCTCCTTTGTACCAAACAAATGATTCTCTAGGCAGCTTCCTTGTAGGTTGCTTTTTTTATTTATAATCATACTCGGTGTCAAGCAAGGTGATTAAAAACATGAGCTTGCCCATATTTTCCTCTTTGTGATGCTATGTACTTACGTTTCCCCACTGGACTCAGACCATTCCTGAGAAAACGGATCATTCAACAAAGTGAATGTTGCACATGCTGAGAGCCTGCTTCGACCCACTTCATTTCCTAGATCTATGTAAATCTTATTGCAAGGCACTGTGCTAGGCACTTTGAGAGGGACAGCAAACAAAGAAACAAACATTCTCTGCAAAGAACTGGTGGTGTTCTAATCATGATATTTCTCAGTGCTGTCTGCACCCTAAAACTGCTTGAGGGTACTTCAACCTCAATAGTAGTGTCATCATCCAACCCTAGACTATATGAATCAGAATCTTAAGGTGACATCAGGACAGGGGCTCTTTCCGGAGCTCCACTGGTGATTCTATTGAGCAGTCACAGCAGAGAGACATACATGTGAATGAGTAATTTTAAGACCCTGTTGTTACCATAAGCACAGAGGGCTATAAATAGTGCAAAGACGCAGCCTCTGCTTCTATCCAGGGGCTCACAGAGGCCTTTGCAGAGGAGCCGTTGGCCTGGTCTAATTGGATGAGCAAATGTTCACTAGCTAAAAAGGAGGGGCATCTTGGGTATTCCGGGCAGATTGAAGCTAGTGCAAAGACAGAGTTAGGAAAAGGAAGATGTTTTCTGAAAAGAAATGTAGCTCCCCATGGCTGAACAGTGGGTGAGTACTGGAAGGACAGGAGCCAGATCATTAATTGCCTTGGGTGCCTTGCTGGGTGCTGCACTTTAATCCTGCGAGTGAAGGCCCTGGCTGTTGGAGCCTACATATGAATCAATATTCTTCTTCCCGTAGGTCATCTAAGAGAAGGCTCAATATTTTTCTACATTAATTTTACTATACAACAGAGGGAGAAAAAACAGAACTAAAACTGGAAAAAATCAATGGTGCAGAAGCAACTTTTGCAATGTAATTAAAATATAAAACTCTTGTTTGTCATTCTTAAGAAACTCCCAGGTAGGCGTCCTTATCACCCCATCCTTCCCATAAGCATCTTTTGTTCAACTCAGATCACCCTCCAAAGCAAAAGAAATTTCTCCATCTGGTTTAAATACTCCTGCCTCTGATGATAATGTAAAAAGTGTTATATTTGTCAAATGTGAAATGCTTCTCTTTTTTATTTTTATCAAAGGCAGAAGATAGTCAAAGTCTTCTATGTGGGTTGTGGGCATTCATTTTTCCCCCAATTTCTGAATGCTTTTATAAACCTCTCCATGGGAGATGTGGTCCTTGAAAAAACCCTAATCTTTAGACTCTCACAATGTGATTATTTTTGCACAATCAGTAGTAACAAACATTGTATTAGGGATAGTCACTGACTGGTTGTATGGCTTACTGTAATGCTTCTCCTTCTTGAATCAAATATTTCTCCACTGCATTCTAAGAGGATTTGTTCAACTCCTATCAGTTCAGAGATTCTGTGACTTTTGTGGCTCCTCAGTGTTTTCCAGTTCTAAAGTTTGGTGATCAAAATTACTTCTGATGTTAATTTTCCATGATTCTTCAGACAGCCCATGAAAGCTATTTTACACCTTGACATCCCCTAGAGAAATCAACTTCAAATGTTTGCCTTTGACAAAAACGTGGGCTGAAGACTTTAAAATGATGTCAGGTTGCATGCAATTTGATGGAGCTGCTTTGAAAAAAAAAAGAAAAAATCTGCCAACAGCATCCTGAGTTAAATTGTTGAGCGAATGAATTGATCTTGTAGTCATGTAGTTGAATATTTTTTCGGAGAGCCTATGATAGCTTCTTCAGCTCTTTATATTCTGTCAAACTGGAGATAACTTCATAAAGAGGGGTGAGTCTTTGTGCATTCAAAACTTCAACCACTCTACCGATACTTGCACTTCAAGGGCATTCTATGCAAGGCTGCCTTGGGACTCAAACACCCAAAGCAGTCTAATTCCAGTCTTGTTCCAAAGAAAACTATTCTAACGTTTCAAGGTGGCAGCTAATGCTTACAGAAAGATTGGAATTTTGGCTGGGCTGTGGTCGCACATGCCTTTAATCCCAACACTCGGGAGGCAGAGACAGGTGGATCTCTGTGAGTTCAAGGCCAGCCTGGTCTACAGAGAGAGTTCTAGGACAGCCAAGACTACACAGAGAAACCCTGTCTCAAAAAACAAAAAAAAAAAAAAGGGAAGATTGGAATTTCACCAAAAGGGTTAAGATTGATGACCCCAGATACAGAAAGTCAAAGGAGCCTGCTCAGTACCTGTTTCATATGTCCCAGTCTCTGTCTATGATGGAGCTTCCTCCTCTTCCTCTTCCATTTCTGATGTCAAAGTGAAACGATTACTGTTACTAAAGACTTTGTGACAGTCCCGTGCTGGTTTGAGTGCTCTAGCTCCCTGTTACTGGACGAATGAGCATGAACTCACGGGCTCAGGCTCAGATGGGCCCAATGAGAAACAGAATCAAAAGCCTCGCTTTACACTGCCTGAGTCAGACTTGCCGCTTTAACAAGATGCGCAGGTGACTTTTAAGCAGAAAAAAGTATGAGATATACTAGCTTCAAGTACAGACTTCATAGCCAGAAAGACTAGCTATGTGATTGTCCAATGAAAATGAAATCTGACAATGTCTAAGGGCTTAGTGGTGCCAGACTGTGGTCAAGTCATACTAATACAACCATAGCTTTGAATTTCCCTTCTTTTTCTCCACAGAAAAAGAAACAAACACAAAGACACCTTCTCCTGTGGTAAATGGTACCACAAATTTGTTCCATACTAAAACCCATTTTGATTTCTCTCCCCCTGCCTTTATCCAGTCCAATAAGCCATCTTCAGCCCATTTGCTTTTTCTCCATCTGACACCCTTGTCTCACTCATAATTAATTATCATTGGCATCTAATTAATGCGGATGATCTATCTCCACCTGCATGGCCAGCAGCTACTGTGCAGTAGCACCTTGACTAGTCTCCATACATTCCTTAAAAAAACGTTTTTAAAGACAAAAATGTTAAAATACATGAGTGAAAAACTTAAATGTAAAGTGCCAGAGATGCACCATAACCTAAAACTGATTTTTATGGTGTGACAAGGTCTCTGCGCAGGCAGAGTAAGCTGTGTCTGACCCTTAGAAGACATATTTTATAAAGTTCTCAAGAATTCTACAAAAGGGGAACTCAAACAAAAAGAATCTTTATGTGTGACTTCAGATCCAGGACTCACTCTCTCTCTCTCTCTCTCTCTCTCTCTCTCTCTCTCTCTCTCTCTCTCTCCCCTCTCCCTCTCCCTCTCCCTCTCCCTCTCCCTCTCCCTCTCCCTCCCCCCCCTCTCTCTCATAGACACACACACACAAACACACAATCTCTTGAAAATTTTTTATTCAGCAGACTTGGATGGATGCTGGATGTAACAAAATAGCACTGAGACCAAAATGTCACCTTCCCCAGGCTCATTTTTTTTACTATGTAAGTTGCCTTTTCAGTATAATTTTCCTTCTCGTAAAAATAATCCTAAGAAAGAAAATGCACTGGTAATCACCCTCTCTACCTATGAGCCTTGCTCCTTCATTCACATGGTTTTATCCACCCGTCCCTATGAGGTCAAACCCCAACTATAAACAATTCTGATTATGTGAAAAACTCTATTCAGTGTAATAAGCTATTGCCCAATAGCCAAAGAAAGTCACTATGGTTTGGATGCAATTCGAGTATATTTTCCAAAGTTTCCATGTGCTATGAACTAGCTTCTAAACACCGTAGTATTAAGGTGGTGTGGAGCCTTAAGAGGTGGTTAGACTATGAAGGTACCATCCTCAGAAAAAACTACTGTAGTTCTTGAAGTAGTAATGTAGCCAATTACTGCAAGTGATGATTGTTACCAAAAAAAAGTATGGCTGGACTCTCTGTGCTTTCTAACTCACCACATGACTTCTTGCATAGCCTTGCAGTTCCATCATGTGGTACCACCATCCATCTTATGATGCATCCAGAAGGCCCTCACCAAGGGTCAACAAATGGGGCCCACCTAATTTTGAACTTCAAACCCCTAAAACTGTCAGCTAAAGAGACATCTATAGAAACATTTATTTACCCATTATCCAGCATCAAGAATTTTGTTATAGAAAATAAAAGGATTTTTGTTATAGCAACACAAAATGGGATGCGACAGCAGGGTAAAGCCCAGAATTAATATGGAAGGGTACTGCTAAAAGGCAGGGATACCAGGAACCATGAATCATTAGCAATCCTTTCAATCAGTCTCCAAACTCAAATAATCACCACTCTGTAAAACAGGCAGCCTAAGGCATTCCTGGAGCATTGTCTATCTTTACTACACCCAACAATATAATATTTCACACTGCTTCCTTAAAGTGGGATCACCCACTTAAGTGTAAGATGACTTCAAGTCAAAACAGCACTAAAGCCGTGGGAGGCACTACCACCTCTGTCCGTCTTGTATTTGTGTGTAGTTATGGTGAACAAGAAGCGATAATGGCATTGGCTCTTATCTATGCTGAACCATCAGAAATGAGAGCAGGCAGTGAGGAGCCAATTCTACCCTTTGGCATATGAGGAGTCACAAGTTTCTGCATCCAGAGGAGATGCAGAAATTTTTCTTACCGTTCATTAAATTTAATTCGTGGTGTTATGCTGAGAGAAGAAGAATATGTATTTCAAAAAAGAAGAAGAAAGAAACAAAAGAAACCATGTATGTGTTTCCAAAACGCAATTGATGAGAAGAATTCTCTGTAATAACAGTGATAAATTAAAAGCTAACTAAAGCAGTTACATCAAAATGCCATGGCAGAGTTCAAAAACACTGATTTAATTAAAAGATGGATTAATCTTCTGAAAGATTCTATGAACATTGTAAATATGTGAAAGCAGTTTGGGAGGCTTCTTCACGGGATAGCAAATAGGTGATAGGACATGAGACTTATTTTAGACCTTAAACACCACGGAACTTTTTCTAATGTATCTTCAGTCACTGTCATGGGAAGAAGTAAGGACACTGGTAATTAATATCCTGAACCTCTTTCTCTTTCTTCATGTCTATCTCCTGGAACCCAAAAAACTTCCTGTCCCAGAAAGTGAAAGCATTTCTCTCCTATTTCCTCCTTCTGTGTGTCGAAGTCTTAATTCTTCCCATTCTTTTCCTGGCTGTAACCTTATTACTCACAAGAAGGCAAAAAGAGGACAACAGTTAGAGGGAGATCTTTCAAATATGGTGAGTTAACGATTTTCAGAATACTATCCTCAACTACATTTTCAAAACAAGCAGTGATAGAAACTTCTCCCAAGCCAACATTAAGAAGTGGTGCCTGGAGAACAGCAAGAATATCCCCGAACTTGGCTCCCAGTAAGCCAGAATGCGATGTGGGCTGCTCCTACTTTCAGTCTCAGATCTCCTCTCTCTTCCTCTTGCTCCTTCCCTTCATCTCCACTCCTAGACAAGAGATGCAGAGATGTCCAGTGGCAAAGTGGTTGGAGCATGGTTTATTTAAACTTTTGCTTGTTTAGTTGGTTTTGTTTTTCTTAGTGTCTCATGTACCCCAGGCTACAGTGGAAGGCTCCTGATCCCTCAGTCCCCAGATTGCAAGTGCTGGGATCATAGACATGTGCCACACCAGCCTAGAGCCTAGTTTCGAATTTCACAAAGGTCTATTTTCTGATTGTATGACAAGAAGAAAACACGCTGCATTTTTTCCCCTAGCCTCAGTTCTCACATTCTACAGTCTGGGAATTTAAAACCAAAATCCTTGCTCTGTGGTAATAAAAATGGAATAAGAAACAATATATAAGCAGATGCCTGGTTCAACACTTGGCCTAGAGCAGGTGTTCCCTGAGTGGGAGTAGTATACATTCATGGACTAGATTTGTCTATTCAAAGCATAATGTATAAAATCTAACCCCACGACTCTTCCCTCTAGTCTGCAGGTGGTGCCTGTTTATAACTTCTGCTCTCCCAGCAGATATGCACTCAAATTTTTCCCAGAGTTGGGGCAGAGGGACAGAAAAGATAATACAGATGCCTTCAATGTGGCTCCCATTCTTCTTACATAATCAATTTATGCAACACATGAGGTCCAAATAGCTTAGGAAGCACTTTGTAAACTCCATTACTCTGCAGAGAAAAAAGAGAAATTACTGGGTCCACCACTGAGGTGGTGCCCCCAACCCCAGGGTTTGGGGACCAGGTTGCAAAACCCTGCACAGTAGCTCTTCCCAACAATTAGGAAAGTAGGTAAGAGATGTTCTCATTTAACCAGAAGGCACCAGGGAAGTAGTACATGGAAATTACCCTGGTTGGAAGATTAATAAGAAAAGAGAGATGCCTGGCTTTCATAACCATGAGTAGCTGAAAAATTAGATTTGTGATGACCTAGAGATTTAATTTGTTTTCTTTGAGCCAGCATAATGTTTGGAAAACAACAGATCAGGGTTTATCACGATAGGGTAAGGGAAAACTCCATCAATCGTTTGAGGGCCTGTGTGTGGAGAAGATTGATTCTCCCTTTCTTAGCATCCATTAATTGTCTGTAGCTCTTCGTCCTAGGGATCTTGCAAAATTTCACTTCTCCACATGTCAATTGGTGTGGTCCTTCTTCAGGTCTTGTTTAGGTAACCACATTGTTAAGATTTCATGGTGCAACTTCGCTGTCAAATATGAGAGACACTATCTCACAGCAGATGCCCTGGTCCTCCAGCTCTTACAATCTCTTCTCTTCCTCCTCCCTCCATGTCCTCTGAGCTTTAGGTTTTAGGTTTTAGGGTTGTGTTGTAGATGTATCAACTGGGGTTAAGTACTCCAACAGTCATTTGACCAGCTGTGACTTTCTGTAAAGCCTCTGCTGCAAGAAGAAGCTTCTTTGATGAGGGTTGAGAGCTACACTACTCTGTGAGTTTAAGGATAAGTATTTAGAAACTATACTGGTTTAGGAAACTGGCAGTTGTAGGTTCTCCTCCAGGGTCTATGGACTCACGGACTCACCAAGTACAGGTAGTAGGCTAGCATGGATAGTAGGTACCAAGCATGGATTCACTCCTGTTTGTGTGGTCCCATGATGTATTATACAAACCTGAGTGGTCATACCTAAACACATATACATACAAGCAACACTAAAGGGACTCAGCACATTGTACATATGTGCATGTATCTCTCTCTCTTTGTCTCTCTCTGTCTCTGTGTGTGTGTGTGTGTGTGTGTGTGTGTGTGTGTGTGTGTGTGACGACAATAAAGAATAAGAGGTCATGAATTTCAGAGGGAGTGAGGGGAATGCAGAAGGAATTGGTAGGGGAAATGATATAAATACAGTATTCATATATTAAATTCTCAAAAAATAAATTCGCTTAAGCCATCTGAGGAATTTTATTTTATTTTTTTCATCTGAGAAATTTTAAATATTCATTTTTCTGTATTTGCTCCACCCAGGAGAATCCAGTTCAAGGTCTGGGGATCTGCACTGAAGGCCACCTCAGGGAGTCATTGTACCCTCCCAAAATATTTTATCCTGTTTCTTTTTTGTAATGCTGGGTATCAAATCCAAGGCCTTAAATGTGCCAGATAAGAACCCTACCCCTAGATATACACTGCAGACCTCATCCTTTGTCTAATTTCTACCTTCTTACACCTCTCTCTCTCTCTCTCTCTCTCTCTCTCTCTCTCTCTCTCTCTCTCTCTCTCTCTCCAGCTTTCCATTACAGGACCTAGAAGGCTCAAGGGAAATAAACCCAAACATTGTTACTAAGCTCTATATGGACCACAGAGGTAAAGACAACCTTTTCTTCCTTTCGCTCTCTCCACCCACAAGACAAAGAAAACATTACAGAGTGCTGCATTCTTCCCCATCACAAGATACGCTCCACCATGGCCATCTCTAGTCTTTTCCTCGTATTCATATTTTCAAATTTCTTCAACTGATGTTTTTTCGCCATTCACTGCTGGAGACTGATAGAAAGTATGGATCTCCTATGGCTTGAGTATGCCCTTCAAAAGTTCATGTGTTGGAATGTTCATTCTCAGTGTAGCAGCATAGTCCAGCAGGATTCAGCAGGAGGTGTCTGGGCCATAGAACTGGAGCTTTTGTGAACGGATCAGTGCTTGCTGTGGTTTCAGTGTCAGCTGTCCCTTAAATATTCATGAGTTGGAGACTTGATCTTCAGAGTTATGGTGTGAGAAGTGATGAAAAACCTTATAAAAATGGAGGTGAATTGGATATGTTTCAGTCAGTAGGGTCATTAAGATTGCTCCTCTTGGGAGGGATTAAAGTACTTCTCATGAGACCTTGTTGAGTTCTCTTGAGAACAAGTTGTTATAAGAGGAAGCTTAAGCACCCTGAATCTCTTCATAGTTTCCTATCTGGTCATGTGATCTCTTCCTCTCTCATGCACCCTAGCCTTCATAATCTATACTGTTAATCTAATATCTCATATTGGAATATCAGAACATTAAGGTAGCCAAGATTTTTTGTTGCAGTTTTGAGATTTTGCAAAAAGACAAATTATAACCAACTGAGAGGGAGAGAAGAGAGAGAGAGAGAGAGAGAGAGAGAGAGAGAGAGAGAGAGAGAGAGAGAGAGGAGTAAGAGAGATGGGGTGGGGGGAGCAATCACATTTTAAACTCCAAACTTGAGATACCCTGGAGGGCAATAGCTGGTTGTCAGTTGCCTTGGAAACAACTTTCTAATTTCTAATCACGAGAAATTTAAGTGAAGCTATGATCTGATAAGCAGCTAAGGTCTTCTTGTTAATTGTCGATGTCAAAACAGAAATGAAGGTTGTTCTGAAAACATCAGAATTCATGTTCTCATGAGTCTCTAGAGAAAAATCACTGCATTTACTGAAATCAGAACTGTGAATTGTTTACAAGGCCAAGTTTTTATTTTTAAGACCAAGGACTAAGCAAGAAAGGGGCACTTTCTAAAATGTGTACAGGTAGTTTCCAGTGATTGGATATGTGTGTTCTAAGGGTTTATGTAAAGTTCCTGAAATTTAGAATACAATTTCTACCAAAATGATATACAAAAGCAGTTTAATTTGTTTTTGTAATAGCTCCCCCAAACTTAGCTCAGCCTGCCTGAATTTATTTAGAAGGAATAAATAAATATTTAGCCACAACTTTTGTGCCAGACACCAAGCCAAGCATGAGTATTGAAACAGCTGCTATTGACACACCATCTAAGCTTGGCTCACTTCTGAGTTCTCCACAGCCGTCTCTCACATGAAGCACTTACAGCTTCCATTTCTCTGCCTGAAAATTCTGTCCAGAGACAACAAAATTGTCTTATCTCTGCTCAGTTTAAATGTGAAATATCTCCCCCCCACCCCTGTAGGTTCCTGCACTGTTTTGAAAGGTTGTAGAAACTTCAGAAGATGGAGCTAGAGGCTGGCCTTGATGGTTTATAGATCAGCCCTATAGTTCATCCTCAGCTCCCTGAAGGCAAATGCAATGTGACCAGTTACTTCATATTCTTGCCACCACACCAGACCACTAGTCAATCCTCACGATTATGGACTAGATTAACTCAAACTGTACTCCAAAATTAACCCTCTCTCCCTTAAATCACTTCTTGTCAGGACACAGCAATAATAAAAGTAACTAACACAGAAAATTGATAAAAAGGATTGGGACCATTGCTATGATAAACTTGGACATGCTGTTCATAGGTTTTCAGTATTTGTTTGCTGGAGGAATGTAGAAGAGTTTGGAGCTATAGGCTAAAGAGCCCTTAGAATGCTGTAAGCAGAACTTAATGGGCCATTACAGAAAGCCACTGAGGTCAGTAAATGTGAGGAATGGTGAGATTCCTTGCAAGGAGATCCTAAGACATGAAGCTGGAAAGATGAGGCCTAAGTTGCAATGGGCACCTTAGGACATTAACAATGGCAAGACTGAGGAATTGCCACCAAAGAAATCTGTAAGCACAGAGTGGAGCTGGCCCAAGAGATAGGCTGCATGTGTGCTGTAGGCTGCCAAGCCATAGGAGTATGGCCTCCCAAGCACGTTGGAGCCCAGATGATCCTATTACAAGCCCCAGATACCAGATGTAGAGCTACAGGATTTCACGCTTTTTCCTGTTGGGTTTTGATGTTGCTTTGGTCCCATCTTTCCGTGTTATGTCCCTATTTCTTCCTCTTGGAATAGGAAGTTTATGCTGTGCCTTTATATATTAGAAAGATACAGTAGTTTTTATTGTTTTTAAAGGTACTCACAGTTAAGAAATTGCCCTGAGTATCAAAAGAGACTTTTGATTTTTGAATAATATTGAGACCATTAAAGATTATGGAGACTTTGGAGGCCAGACTGAATGAATTTTGAATGATGAGATGGCTATGAGCTGATGAGGAAAAGGGGTAGAATGTTGTGATTTCAATGTGAAATGTCCCTCATAGGATCCTGTGTTTGAACACTTCATCCCCCGCTGGTAGTGCCTTTTGGAAACGTTGTGATATCTTCAGAAGGTAGAGCTAGCTTCACTGGAGGAAGGGGTTGCTGGGAGAAACCTTAAGGGGTGTAAGCCAATCCCACTTCCAGTTTACTCTCTGCTTCCTGATTGTAGATGTAGTGTAACCAGTTGCTTCATGGTTCTGACATCCAGCCTTCCCTGCCATGGTGAACTTCAACCTGTAAACGAAAATAAATCTCTTTTCTCTCATGTTGTTCTATATCAGGTATTCAGACATGGAAACAGGAAAAGTAATTAACACACACCCTGAATAAGACACTGTTATGAGTGATTAAGGGAATGATCTACGATATCTCTGCTTTTGGTTTCCAATGAATAAATTTATTACGTACATAGGAATCGAAAGTAGAAGAATGACTTGTGAGTACAGATACAAAGAAGCAGCAGACAGATAACAAAATATTATCAAATTGCCAGTTCAGGACATCCAGCAAAGATGACTTAAGTAGCCCAGTTAAGAATGCAAACAAAAGGTAGCACCATCGGATTGGAGACTTACAAACATCCAGCAGAAATTGACTGGAGAAACTCTGTTGAGACATCCAGCTAGAGTTCCTGATCAAGAGTCCTTGGCAGATCAGAGCGTTCACTTGGGTGAGGCTTCCAAATAAAAGCAAGTAGCAGCAGAAAGATAATATTAACAGATTCGGGGCTTACAAACATCCAACAGATGAAGCACTTAGGTGGAGCTTGCAATTGAACTTTCTTTCTGGGGATGAGCTTCCCATAGCAGAACTTTAGACTTCCCCTTCCCACTACCGGCATCTTTATATCATGGAGCAAACAACAATAACATCTGTTGAAAATTGGTTATCTTCTAACTGTCCTCAAGAAAACAGCATTTTTACTCTTAGGTGGTTTTGCTATTCTCTTCCTTCACTGTCACAGCGTGAGGGAGGTCAGACCATTCCCAGACAAAGAGCCTTGGAGGGCATTTTAGAGAACACTTGAAAGAAAGATGCTGGAGTTTGGGACAGAGGGCCCTCTGGACTCCCGGAGTGTGACTTCAACAAGCTTAAAGCACGTGACAATTTCCCAATATAATGAACATTAGGAAAGGAAGCTGCTAGGTGAATGTTCTAGCCTTCTGTCTCTTTGATAGAAACAATCATGAGGTGCTTTGTGCATACATTTTAATAATATTCTCAGTAGGGACAATTGACAGAAGCAGCAGTGTACTCATTTTACACATCCCTCGTGGCTCTTCCTTCCTGGCTCACTTTAGTCACTTGTTAAATACGATTCCTAACATCACCATTGGCAGTCTTTGTTTCTGTTTCCGATTTCATATGAGCAAAACGACGATTCTTCAGAGACGAGTAAGGTACAGTTCTTACCCGTGTGAATCTCCCGATTTGTTGGAATTTGCAGACACATGAACACTACATTGAAGTGCAAGGATATAGAGTGGGACAGTCTTCAACAAAAAGAAAGAGATCGGTAGAAAACAGTGTTTAGTAAAGCTTCTGAGAGAAGCAGTACTGGAACTGATTCTTAGAGGATGGATGGGACTTAGGGAATTCAAGAGGAGGGAATGAGCTTCCAGAAGAGAAGAGAAACATTTTAAGAACATGGCCACATGGTAAACACAAGTAAATAGCACCTCCATGAACCTCATTTTCTTTGTGTGTCAAACAAAAGTAATAAAATGCTATGAGAATCAAATAAGCCATAGTACGTACAGCAGCAGGTATGATGTCTGGCATATGGGAATCCAATAACGCTAACAGTGTTATTATAATCTTCAGTGGTATCTCATTCAAACAGTGTTTTTCAACTGGGAGCAATTCTATGCCCTCCCCCATCCAGATAGCATTTTTAAAATGTCTCATTTGGAGATGTTTTAAGTTGTTGCAAGAGGTTGAGGTGTTAACACTACCATCTGGTATGTAGAGGTGGTCTTAGCTAGGGTTTCTATTGCTGTGATGAAACACCATGACCAAAAGCAAGTTGGGGATGAAAGGGTTTATTGGGCTTACACTTCCACATTGTAGTCTGTCACTGAAGGAAGTCAGGACAGGAAGCCAAGCAGGGCAGGAATCTGGAGTCAGAAGCTGATGTAGAAGCCATGGAGAGGTACTACTTATTGGCTTGCTCCTCCTGGCTTGCTCAGTCTGTTTTCTTATTGAACCCAGGACCACCAGCCCAGGGACGGCAGCACTCACAATGGACTGGGTCATCCAGTCACTAATTAAAATTCTCTATAGGCTGGCCCACAGCCTGATCTTAGGGAGGCATTTTCCTCAATCAAATTTCCTCCTCTCAGATGACTACAATTTGTATCAAGCTGACAAAAATCTCGCCAGCACAGAGGTGAAAGATGTTCCCCCAACTTCTTAGAATGCACAGGACAGCACTTACAAAAACAAAAGTCATCTAGCTCCTAATTCAATAGTGCCAAGATTGGGGAAATGTACTGTGTCGTCACAGGACCAATAATCTGGTGATGTGCCCTTTTCTCTGTGAGGCTAACCACACCTCTGTTCCTCTTCACTTTTAACATCTTTAAAATCAAGGAATCTTAGCATGGGAAGAAGTTGTATCTATTTGAGTCTCCCAGAAACCAACTCTGAAAGTAGGTTTGAGTGTGGTTAGCTGGGAAGGAGAGAAAATAAAAGAATGAAGAAGCTAACCAAGGAGCAAGAAGAGATAATAAAGGATGAAAAGTAAGCACAGAGGTGGACAGCTGGAGCCAGAAGCCAAGGTAGGATGTGCCTCAGTCATCCCACCTGGGTAGAGCGGCTTGGGTGTTCATCCACTACCTCACAACGATCACTAGTTGAAGGCCTCTCATTGATCCCCTGGAATTTTCTGTCTTCCACTGGATTAATAAAGTGGACTTCGAGGCCAGAGAGAACTCTAAAGCAACAAAGTGTAAGTTTGGGACGTTAGAAATCTGGCTACTGTGTCCTGAATTAGTAAGCGTGACAGGATATGGAGAGAACCATGACAGTATCTGCCACACAGCTTTGTTTACCTGTGGCTTTGCTCAGAAACATGAGCTCTGGAGCTTATTTGCTTGGATGTATGTTGACTCACTGTGTAATTTTGAGCAAATTACTACTAGTCTAGCTCCAGTTTCCTTCATTCCCAAATAAAAATGGAGTGATGTCAACCTTGTGAAACTACCCTGAGGATTCAATAAGAAATTACGTGGGGACTGGAAAGATGGCTCAGAGGTTCAAAGCACTTGTTGCTCTTAGAGAGGACCCAGGTTTGTTTCTCAGCACCAACATGGTGCTTCATATCCATCCACAACACCAGTTCAAGGGAATATGGTGCCCTCCTATGACCTCCACGGGCACCAGGCATGCATGTGGTGTAAAGACATATGTGCAGGCAAAACATTCATACACATAAAATAACTTTTAATCTTTAAAAGAAGAAGAAGAAGAAGAAGAAGAAGAAGAAGAAGAAGAAGAAGAAGAAGAAGAAGAAGAAGAAGAAGAAGAAGAAAATACAAGTGAATCATGCCCAGTGCCTCTTACAGAGCCTTGGCCATTATGATGATGGAGGTTGTGACAATAACTAACAATAGTAAAGAATTTACTTTGATCCAGGCACTCTATTTTAGTATGCAGCCTGTATTAGCTCAGTTCATCTTGTCAATGATTGAGGTAGAAATCACTGCTACAGCTCTTTTGCATGTGAATACATGGTACTAAGTCAGCAGTTCTCAACCTGTGGGTCATGACCCATTTAAGGATCAAATGACCCTTTTGCAGGGGTCACCTAAGACCAGCAGAAAACACAGATTATAATTCCTAACAGCAGCAAAAATTCATTAAAATTCATAACATTAGCAAAAGTTACAGTTACAAAGTAGCAACAAAAATAATTTTATAGTTGAGGGTCAACACAACATGAGGAACTGTATTAAAGGGTCACAACATTAGGAAGGTTGAGAACCACTGTACACTCAGTCAGGTAAAGTCACATTGCCTGAGATAAGATCTGGAAGTTGAGAGCCATCTGTCATGGAAAAAGGAGAAATGGATATTCTGGAAGTAGGGACCATGTTGTGATTGTGTTTGCTAAATAAGAGCCCTCTTTAAAGTCTTTTCTTCTTTGTGTGGTGACAAAATCAGACACTGAAATGTTTCCTGATGATCCAAGTGCCAAGTACAATCATTCACTTGAATTGCATGGTGACATTTTCCATAAGCCTGAGTGCCCTCTGAAGCAAGCCGTGTGGATGGTGGCTCAGTGCTAAGAAATGTAGTCTTTTTCACCAGAGCCCACAATTACAATGAAAGCTGACCTTTGCAGTTTCATTTTCCAGCTTTTGAAATGAAGACGTTGGGATTCAGAATTAGACAACGTTGTCAGCAGGGAGACACCTAGAAGCTGAAGAATATTTATGGTAATAAAAAAGTTGAGCTCTCAAAGAACCAGCTAAATTACAGTTGGCACAAGGCATATTAGAGTTTGTCCAGATTTACTGTCAGCCCTCTGAATTTGCAGCTTTAAAAGGCAATAAATTGTTGAGGAATATACCTTTTAAGCAGACTAGAGGTAAGAAATGAAAACTAGAAGCTTATAAAATAAAAATTATTGAAGGGCAAACTTTTCTCCTAAACTTTATCTAACACGTAAGCTTTCTGGATATGAACTGAAATATCATTCAAAACTTGGAAATTCATGTTTTCAATCTATCCCCCCTCCACTTTATCCCACCCAGGAGAGAGTGAGTCTCCCCAGCTGTTTGAAGAAGAAAATAGACTGAGGAGAGGCCAACGAATAGTTAAGATCAGCTTGCTCATCTACCCTGTCTTAGATTTGCCCTCCTGTGCTAGAAATGTTGAAGACTAAATCTAGAAATGGAGAAATCTCAAAAAAAAAAAAAAACCTCAATGTAAGCATTATCTAAGATTTTGTGATATTAAGCATGGATTTCATTCCCTCATTTACATTTTATTCCCTAATTTACAAGAAAATGTAATATATTTATTGTGTTAAAAAAACACTAGACCATCCTTCCAGGCAAGATTATAAAGAGATGATAAACGTTAATTTGCATAATTTTAATAAGTCACGTGCTTCCCCTTAGATACCTGAAAAGAAGAGGCAAAATAGTAGTGACAATAAATGAAAGGGAATGGTGAGGTGGCTCAGCTGTTAAAGGTGCCTGCCACCAAACCTGCAGACTGGAGTTAGCTATCCAGATCTCACATGGCTGAGGCAGGGAACCAATTCCTGCAAGTTGTCCTCTGACACTGCACAAACACATGTGCAAATACATGCACAAACACACATACACACATAAATAACGTGTAATGTAAAAAATAAGTGAACATTAATTTGTAGAACAAGATTCAATCAATGCTGAAAATGCATATTGTTAACCTTACTTAGTAAAACAGCAGTTTTATACTGCTACAGCCCCTCCTATCTGTCTACAAATGCATAATGCTCTGCTAACCTGCCCTCTCTCACTCCCTCTAAACACATGCACACACACACACACACACACACACACACACACACACACACACACACACACAGCCTTTTTTCTCTAGCAATGGTACAATCTATTATTACCCAACCTTTAGTTCTCTAGCAATGGTATAATCAAAAAACAAAAATGAATACCTTGGCAGAATATTTCACCTAGAATAACCGTGTCCAAGAAATTCAGAAGTGATAAAAATTCTATCCAACTTCTGGAATGTGCAAATAAAAACCCTTTTTCTCCCATACTAGCTCTTGGAAAATGAGACTTTATACCTTTCCTAGGATGAGCCAGTCCAATTACTAACAAGCAGAAATATTCGAAATATCTCCTTTATGTCTAAATTAAATCCTTAATCTTACACTTTAAACCACATTTTCTTTTGATTAGCTGTGCTAGAATTAAGGAGACTTTTATTTAGCTAATTGTCTCTTTTCTTAACTCTTCTTTCTCTTCTCTGAGGGGCTTGTTTCACTGCCCAACATTATTTTTCTATAATGCAGGGATTTTTCTGGGCTGTATGTGAACTCTCTAAGGTCCTTCAATTTCATTCATTTTGGAGCTGAGAATTACACAGGTTATTCAAAACAGTTATCACCTGAGACTGTGTATGTTGTTTTTATTCTAAATTTTTGATAATATATTTTTATTAATTCTTTGAGAATTACATACAATATATTTTGCTCATATTCACTCCCCACTTCCCCCCTCAATTCCTCCCAAATCCATCCCTTTCTCCTTCCTACCCTTCTCAACTTCCTTTCCTCTTTTTTCTTTAGAAGATACTATTTTACAACAAGCATCCTGGTCCTCTGGCTGCTACAGTCTTTCCATCCATTCTTCCACAATGTTACCAGAACCTTAGGTATAGATACTGTGTTGTTCTAAATGTATTAATTGGGGATGGGTACCCCATGGTTACTTGTTCTCTCCTTTTTGACAAGTTGTGGCTTTCTATAATGGCCCCCATTGCTACAAAAATAAATAAATAAATAAAAGCTTCTTTGATGAGGCATGAATGCTACATATATCTATTATGTGTTCTTATTTTAAATTATTATGAATATAAATGCATTCCAAAGTCAATACAGAATTATGTGGGTTTAAAACTAAAATGGATGGATGTGGTGGTACAGGTCTATAATCCCAGCATTTGGGAGGCTGAGGTAAGAGGATTCAGAGCTCACAATTAGTCTTAGCTACATAGCAAGGACAAGTTCAAGGCCTGGGCTACATGAGACCCTGTCTCAAAAAGGTTTTGCTACCAAATGAAAGCCCTATATCATGAAAATTTAGCAGAGTTAAGAAGCTGTGTTCATAAACACTGCCCAACTTTATAACATTTGCTGATGATGTCTTGTGTATCTTGTGCAGTAAAACTTTAATTCTGACAAACTTTATGTCAATAGGCTCATTTTCATTTAAGTGTGGCCTTAATGAAAGTGGCTACTTCAGTTCTGATTTCCTCTATAAACATTGCCTCATGGTTCTTGATAGCAACAGAAGCTCCGGCCATTATATCTAAGTTCAAGGGAGTGGAAATAGTAAGGAAGGAGATAATCTAAAGAAATAGGGTATTGAACACATTACTGAAGCATTTAGAAACACCACGTTCCAATTCTCTCTCAAAGTCAGAATGATACACATATAGACTTAAGCATGTCTCTCATGAGTAAAGGACGGTGGGGGGGAGGGTGCATGGAACAAAGTCAGAGAAGACTTGACCTCCCTGCCCCATCCTCGGTGTCCTTGAGACTAAAGATGAAAGCTTTTAGAAAATCCACAGAAGAAAGAAATTGCAAGGTATGCTAACCACACGGGAGAGAACAGCACAAAAGAAAACTCCCAACAACCTTGAAGCACACCGGGAGGTAAGTCTTTGCCCAGAGCGTTGACTTTTATATCCCATTTTCAACTAAGAAAAATGATGCTGGCCGCTACATTGCTAAAATACTCCATTGGTCCCAACTACCAGAATACTCTTAGCTTTTAAAGTCAGAATGCTGAACTGTAAACTCTGAATTTTCCCTCTCTGTGGGTAAACCTGCAACCCCATCAAGGTAAACAGATTTCAAATTAAGCAACTATTTATTTGGTCTTGGTTATTTGTCTTAGTGGACATGTGCTTAATGATACCAAAACAAAAATCCATTCCTAGAGGTTCAGCTGCAAAACATTCCCTTCTTTGCTGAGGCTACATGAAGGAAAATATTTCACCTACTTATTCAAGTTATATTAACAAAGAAAATAGACCCCAAATTATTGTTATTATTATCCATCAAAAATTGTGTCACCTGTGTTTTCTCAACTTGAATAATATTTCATTTACGGATCTAAAAGTGCTGGCTATAAATCATCATCCCTAAAGTCAAAATTGTCTCTAGCATTTAATAATGACATATATCTTGGCAAGGCCCTTCATCTTTAAGAGCCTCAGTTTCTCTGTCTGTAAAATAGGGATGGTAATAGTCATTCACATTTTGAGCTTGTTGCAACAAGCATGTGTGTTCTAAGATTTGGAGTTACTACCAAGCTAACCCGTTAACATACCAGTTTCACAGTGGCAAGAAGACACAAGACCCCTGGATCTGACAGAGAACTTTATTACTCACAGCATAGCAGGCAACATGAGCTACCTATTTGCATGAAACTTGTCTCTTCAATTCCCATGAGGGCAGTGCACAACTGGGCTCCAGTGAGCCTTGTCTATGCAATAGATTGTATCGCAGTTAAGGAACCTCATGCTCAAAAAACTCCAATCTTTAAAGGGCCTGCAAACAAACTCTCCCATGTTATGTTGCAAAGGAAGGCAGTCTCTTGATTATCCTGGCCAGGTAACAAATCTACCCTGTTCTAGAAGCTGACTTCTGTTTCAAGGATTATTTTCAATATAGGTACTCTTGAAATTCTGAAATAAAGCCACTCTGTGCCTCTGCCTATAGGACATGAAGAAATAGAAAAAAAAAAAAAACTGTGGGCAATTGTTTCCTGGTTGTTGTAAAAGTGAACATACAATGGAGCAAATCAAGTATTTAGCACAGGTTTTGGTGTGTTATAAGTACTTAATAAATGTTAACTATTATTATCATCCTAGATGTAACTGATTCTTTGAACGTCTTGGAGAATCTTTGAGAGCTGAAGATCCTTTGTTGTACTGGTGAAACTTCAAAATTCTCCCCTGTGAGCACAGTTGAAGTCACAAGGAAGCTGCTCAAAGCTCCAGATTCCCTCACCTGTCCACCTCCACACACCCTAAGCGTCCCCTTTTTTGCCACCTCTTCCCACAAGTCTTCTGGTTTAGAGTACAGAATCCAGACCCTGTATGTCAAGAGTACAGTGTTCCATGCTCTAAAAACCATGACCCGCACAGGGCTGCCTGCAGAATTGTGGCTCTTCTGCCCCTGGTGCATGTGGGTTTTATTCTTATTTAACTTTCTATTTCTTCTCTGTGACTTACACATCATGTATCTTGATCCCATTTATCTCCCCATCCCCTTGCATCCACCCTCCACCCCTACAACCTCCCCCTGAAAAAAACAAAATAAGATTTAAAAGAAAAGCAAAAAGAAAAAAAAGAAAGAAAAGTCTCATTCTCAAAGCTGTAGTATGACACAGTGGGTCACACAGTATACTCTTTAGTCCATATATCTCCACTTACAAGTGTTCACTGCAAAGATTCACCAGTCTGGTTTGAGGCCACTGGTCTCTGCCACACCATCAATACTGGGGCCCCCCGGGACTCTCTCTGGACTTCCTGTTGTTGCCTTATGTCGTAGAAATCCTCCAGCTTTGGATCTGCAGGACTAACCCCTTGACATGTTACAACAGATCACAGATGGGGTGTATGTTAGGGTGGGCCAACTCATAACCCTGGTTCTGAGCCTGTTCAGTTGCAGGGTTGGTCAGGTTGCCAGCTGTCCCCCATCCTCACCACCCGGGTGAGCTCTTCAGCATTGCCCCAGCTAGTCCACCCTATACAGCAAGGAGCAAGGCACAGGGCCAGTTCTACTCTCATTCCCTCATGGCCAGCTCACCCACACCTGCTCTACCAGGGCCATCTCTACCGTGCTGCCAGGCATGGCCTGCTTTTCCGACTGTTGTAGCTGGTGAGGGCAGGGCCAGCTCTTCTGCTTTCATGACCCAGTGGCCAGCTCTCCCACCTGCCGCAGGTGGCGAGGGTCAAGGCAAGAGGCATCTCCTTCGCCCACACCACCACATGACAGACAAGTAGTGGGACCAGTTCTCCCACGCTCATGCCCTCTGGGCTGCTCACCTGCACTCCTGCCAACAGGGTCAGCTCTACTTTGTTGCCCTGGCCAGGTGTGGAGCCTGTTCTCTCGAGTGCCAGTGAGGGGCAAGATCGGCTCTTCCACTCTCATGACCTCAGGGTCAGCTCTCCTACTTGCCGCAGGTGGCAGGGGTCGGGGGACAGCTCTCCCTCGCCCATACCACCATATGGCAGATGAGGGGCAAGACCAGATTTCTCAAGCTCACAATCTTGGGATTGGCTCACCCTCATCCCTGTCAACATGGTCAGCTCTACTGTGCTTCCCAGGCTAGGTGCAGGGCCCATTCTTCCAAGCTGGGAAGGGACTGGATCAAGTCCCCTGCTTACTGCAAGGGGGACAGCTTTCCCTCACCCATGCCACCATATGGAAGATGAGGGGGATGGGACCAGCTCTCCCATTCTCATGCCATCTCACCCATGCCCCCACAAACAGGGTCAGTTCTATTGTGCTGCCCAGGCGAGATGTAGGACCCACCCACTCTCCGGAAATGCTGTTATCGGCAGGACCAGTTCTCCCTAGTGTTGTAGCCAGTGAGAAGGTGGGGCCCACTCTGTTTTAGCCCTATCCTCTTGCCCTTTGGTGGTAACAGAAGCCATGGGCATCAACACAGAAAGTGCCTGCAGCAGGGTCACGGAACCAGGCAAGGACCTTGGCAGCAGCCCAGGCCCGGACATCACCATGGCCCCGGGGTAGCAAGAAAGCCACCCACCTCAGCCCACTCCTCATTTCCTTCACCTCTTCAGATCTGCCACTCTCCTCAGGACATGAACCACCCTGTATCTCTCTCTCTCTCTCCCATACCCCATCCCCCATCATATATTTGCTCACCATAATAGTGCCTGACTGTCGGGCACCTTTTGGCACTGGGACGGTGTGTGTTTTCTCCTTGCTATCCAGGGCAGACTGCCCCAGGCAGGCATATAGGTCTCCTTCTTCCTCTCAGTCACAATTTGGTTTTTATTCTTTCTTCTCCACTAGGAGTATACACACTGAGCTCTCTATGATGCCACAATCCTTTTCTTTATACTGGTTGTAGCAGAAATTGGTCTAGATATTCACACACCCATTTCTTCTTCTTCATGTAGCTATGCTACATTTCCCTGCTTCCTTACTGTCAGGTGTGTCCAAATGCATTAGTACTGGTCCATAGATTGTGTAGATGTGATATGTGCATTTTCTTTGTGTGTGTGTGTGTGTGTGTGTGTGTGTGTGTGTGTGTGTGTGTGTTCCAGCACAAATGCAAATAGATGCAGAAGATAGAACTCCAGACTCAGGTCCTAGCAAATGGTAGATAAGGTAGATCTGGGTTTCCTCACTGATTCTGTGGAGCAGACTCTAGTCAATAAGCCATCCCTCTGACACTTTATAATGGTAACTGACATGTGAGAAGTTGTTTATGTTATAGCTAACACTGCCAAGACTGTTTGTATAAAATATTAGTATAGTATATATTATGTGTAATTATAATATGTATAATTATCCTAAGCTTACATTCCTATAGGTTCCAAGTAATTGGGCCTCCGTGAGTACTCTTAATAGAGGACTACAACTGTACCACATGCCACCATGTCCCACCATGATGATAATGGACTAAACCTCTGAAACTATAAGCCAGCTCCAATTAAATGTTTTCCTTTATAAAAGCTGCTATGACCATGATGTTTCTTCAAAGCAATAGAAACCCTAACTAGGACAATTGCTGTGAAGAGAAACCATGACCAAGGAAACTCTTATAAAAGAAAGCATTTAATTGGGGCTGCCTTACTATTTCAGAGGTTTAGTCCCTGGGATGCATGATGGCACACAGGCAGACATGGTGCTGGGCAGTAGCTGAGAGTTCCACATCCAGATCCACAGGCAGGAAGCAGGAGTTAGACACTGGGGCTGGCTTGAGCTTTTTTTTTTTTTTTTTTTTTTTTTTTTTGGTTTTTCGAGACAGGGTTTCTCTGTGTAGCTTTGCGCCTTTCCTGGTACTCGCTTTGGAGACCAGGCTGGCCTCGAACTCACAGAGATCCGCCTGGCTCTGCCTCCCGAGTGCTGGGATTAAAGGCGTGCGCCACCACCGCCCGGCCATGGCTTGAGCTTTTTTAAACCCCGAATCCCAGCCCCAGTGACACACTTCCTCCAAAAAGGCCACATCTAATCCTTCTCAAGTGGTGGCACTCCTGCTGTAAACTGAAGAAATGATTCAAACCCCTCCCCCTTGTTACTAGCACTCATCTCCTCGGCCTCATGAGCCCCTCCCTCATGTATGCTGGAATTTTGACTTGCAGGTCTTGTGCATGAAATCACAACTACTGTAAATTCATGTATGCAACAGCACTGTCGTGTCCAGCAAATACTGTTTTACACAGATATCCATTACCTCTGCTTCTTATAATCTTTTACCCCTTCTTCTGTGAACCAAGAGCTTTGTGAGAGAGCCAAATACAGGAAACACTAAGTGGACTCTGTGCTTTAAAAATAAGAACACATGAATTTGGGAGGGGAAAATATTGTGGAAAATAGGAAAGAAATTGGGGAGTAGAGAATGGGGGAGTGGGTTTGAACAAAATGCATTATATACATGTATGAAATTATCAAAGTTTTTAAAATGTGTTTTTCTTTATAAAGTATCCTATCTCAAGTATTTTGTTCAAGGGATGGATATGGTCTAATAGGCTATCAGTATAGTCACTATTTGTGCTAAAGTCTGAGCCTACCACATATAAAATCTCATGAGTGAGCTAAAATGTGACGCAGTAGCAAATATCTTAATATCACTGGAGGTCAATAAAAGTGGATTTACATTCTCACTGTGGCAGTTGTCAACTGGCTGACTCTGGACTAATTATCTAACTGTTTCAATCCTTAGTTTTACACCTTAAAATAGAGAAAAAGCATTACTCATATCATAGATAAGCATAATAACTTACATAAAATACTTGAAACGTAGCATGCCCTCTTATCACCCCTCATTAAATAAAGTAAAAATGTGTGGCAGAGACATTTACTGCTTTGATTATACATGTTTGACACATCCTTTCCAGCCCCTTGGAAGCTATTCTGTTCAATGAATCATGAACACGTTATGTATGTTACTTCTAGAGAATGGCATCTAAAACTCAGTGTGTGTCCTTTCAGCTCTCTTAGCCTCTAGAGAATTGATGACAGAGGCCACATGTTAAAATGACAAAGGCACAGGTGAAATGGTCTGAACTGCTAAATTGCAACATGAAAGACTTGAGAAGGCTCTGTTCTCTCTCAGATTTTATATGGATTAGAAATAGGCCTCTGTTGAGACAAGCCAATTAAGTTGTAAAGCCCCTGAGACTTCAGAGTTAATTTGTTTTTCATCATATCCTTGCTTACTGTAAATAACATACCGTTATAATGTAGTCACAGCAAACACACAACTGATAGCATTCATTTTATGATTTTGATATTATTGGCAAAACAATGCAGAAAGAAAGTATTATCCTGTTCTGTTTTCTACTCAGTAAGTGCATTAACCCTAATGAGTGTGGCCAGAGACATCAAGGTGTGCCTCTATTCTCCTTTGGTCTCCAATTTCACAGCTTCCCATAGTGTAATCATTTCAATAGGCTAAATACAACTCTAATTTTAAAGACAGATATTTTATATGTTACATATCTCCTAAATATGCAACTGTTTTATCTCACATTCAATTACAAAAGTCAGAATTTTGCTACAAAGCTAGGGAAAAATACAACTGTGTTGGGCTTGCTAAGAGGAGGTAAATCTTTTGCAAGTGTGGCACTTTGCCTACAGGATTTCCAGGAATAACTTTGACCACAGCATCTTCCTAGCCAACTTTACATTTTGATCTCAGTGTGAGATGCAACTGCAAGCAATCACTGTAAGCATTCAATTATAAAGGTAAAAGTAGATAAGTATATAGAGTTATTAGACCCTAGCAGGCACTGATGAATGTTAACTTATATCCTCTGCTGTCATATGTAATGAAAAGCAGATGTCCAAGGCCACAAATCCAATGGACATCCTTCCTGTTGGAGCTACTAAATCTAAATTGAGGTGGAAGAGGAATACTTACATCATCCCTCTAGCATCAAGACCCTCCTGGTGTTTTCATACAAGAATGAACTGGAGCCACTCATCTTCACCTTCCATTTCCCTGTGTCTCCAGAGGCTCTTTCCAACAACAAGCAATGAAAGCTCGTTTTGTTAAAGTCTATGCCACGCATTTAGGGAATGCTTTTCTCAATCAATGGGCATGTGTTGGTATAGACACCAGAATCTAGTGAGTACATTCTGTTGTCTTTGCCCTCCACAAGTTCGAGTAGCATTGTAGAAGAGATCTCTCCATATCTGTATATAGTGAAGGTGGAACCAGACATGGATCTTTCTGGACAGGACTTCTAAGAGGAGAGGAACCCAACCCCCCATTTCTTCCCTCTCAGCCAGCCACTGTGAGAGTAAAGCAGGACTGTATGCTCAGAAGCAGTGTGAGTGCAGGGATAAAAAGACTGCCCTCTAGGAACCTCTCATTCAAAAGGCAAATACAAGAATATGAATTCTTGAAGAAAGAAGCAAGAGCCTCTATCCTGAACCTCTCTCGAAAAGTACCTGCTCCCTTTCAGAGAACTCTACATTTGGAAGGTAACAGACTTCCATCTTGTCATTAATAATGCTGATGCCTTTTGCCTTTTGATACTTATGTTCTCCAATGCCTCAAAGTTTGGAAAGGAAGAAGAGTGTGTTCAAACCTCAACCCAATCCCTAACACCAAGAAAGGCACACTTAGCTTTGGGACACTGCCTCTTAAATATTTCCTCTTACAAGCTACCCTAGATACCTTTTTTTATATATATTTTTATTTTATAATTAACTTGATTTCACATATCAGCCACGGATTCCCCCATCCTCCCCACTCCCTTCCCCCAATCCACCCCCCATTCCCACCTCCTCTAAGGCAAGGTCTCAACAAAAGGATTTTTGTGTGTAGAACTAAGTTACAATAGGTACATGTAGTCGATTGAAATTGTCTCTTTCCTAAGAATTGCTATAGCCATTCATCCAGGTGTTGTTTCCAAAAAGCAGCATATAGTGTGGTTGGTTACATATTGAAATAGCTGTATCACTTATGAAAGAAATTATATTGTCATATTATGACGCCTTTCTTCTCTCACGGTATAATAAAATGTGCAAACTAATATAGCCAATGTGCAAAAAGCAAATCTCTTCACTCATGCCTTCTCTTACTATGAAGACAAATGCTCTGAAAGTGGATATCATTTATTTCTATTATATACACATAAAGATGTATAAGTATAATTATGTATGGAAAAAATAGTGAGCTAAAGCCTATAAAAGACCTAGTATAAAGTGAACTAACACTTCGTGATTTTTATATAATACATGTATATCATCTTTAGACTGTCATGATACAAAATCATGGCATGAAGTTACCTCAAGCTATGGGAGGAGGGTGTCACATAGACAGTTAATATATTTCAAATGAGTTCATTTTAAATCACTGTTACATACAAAACCACTGAACTGTATCTTGAAAATGTACATTCCAAGGTTAATATCACATATATAATTTTAGTCTTGGGTTATAAGGGACATACTGGATAGGATTTCATGAACATGCATTATAATAAACATGTTGTACAATTTCTTTTGCTAGAAAGATGTGAACAAATCTCTGTTTACCCAAGATAGGGCACTGACGACAGACCAAAAAAATATTCTGCCCAAGTCTAATGCAAAAAAACAGGAAACTTATTAGGGTAAGTTACACGAGTATAGGTAGGAGATCACTTACCAGAACGTGGACATCCCAAAGGCAGATAGCTGCATCACCAAAGAGCCCAGGCTAGCATGGATTAGAACTCATGAAAGCTGCTTCCCTGGAGCTGCCTGTAAAACTTGCAAGCATCCATTCACATCACCAGGGAGGCTACCTGGAAAACAGGACCCCAAGAAAGACATGGGGATCGCCCAATGACAGAGAAATGGAATGAGATCTACATGAACAGCCTGGACATGAGTGGGGGTAGTGAAAGGCGAGGGTCGAGGGAAAGAGAGCTTGGGGGAGCGGGAGATCCCAGCTGGATCAACAACAGAGAGGGAGAACAAGGAATAGGAGACCATGGTAAATGAAGACCACATGAGAATAGGAAGAAGCAAAGTGCTAGAGAGGCCCACAGAAATCCACAAAGATACCCACACGACAGACTGCTGCCAATGGTTGAGAGACAGCCCGAACTGACCTACTCTGGTGATGGGATGGCCAAACACCCTAATTGTCATGCTAGAAACCTCATCCAACTACTGAGGGATCTGGATGCAGAGATCCATGACTAGGCCCCGGGTGGATCTCTGGGAGTCCAATTAGCGAGAATGAGGAGGGTTTATATGAGTGAGAATTGTTGAGACCAAGGTTGGATAAAGCACAGGGACAAATAGCCAAATGAATGGAAACACATGAACTATGAACCAATGGCTGAGGGGTCCCCACTGGATCAGGCCCTCTGAATGGGTGAGACAGTTGATTGGCTTGATCTGTTTGGGAGACATCCAGGCAGTGGGACCGAGTCCTGTGCTCATTGCATGAGTTGGCTGATTGAAACCTGGGGCTTATGCAGGATTGCTTCGCTCGGCCTGGGAGGAGGGGACTGGACCTACCTGGACTGAGTCTACCAGGTTGATCTCAGTCTGTGGGGAAGGCTTTGCCCTGGAGGAGATGGGAATGGGGGGGGGGGGCTGGGGAGAAGGTGAGGGGGACGGGAGGGGGGAGAACAAGGGAATCCATGGCTGATATGTAGAACTGAATTGTATTGCAAAATAAAAATAAAAAAAATAAAAAATAAAATAAATAAAAAAATTAAAAAAAAAAACTTGCAAGCATCCTAACCAGTGGAAGGGGCTCCTTTCTCCAGCAGTTGTTAATGCTTAGATAGCTTTGGAACTGGGACTTGTGAATCTCATAGATTTAATTTACTTTCTGAGTCTTAACAAGTCTCCCTCCAGGAGGGAATGTTACAGGTCACAGGAAATGCAACACAATACATCATACACATATATGAATGTCAAAAATATCATTTTGCACAATTAATATATGCTAATTTTAAAAGAACAGTATGTTTCATGCATATTTCATGAAAGTTTTCCATGAGCCTAGTTAAGAAGTAACAGGCTCTATGTTGTGCTCCACACCTGTAGTGTTTGCTTGTTATGATACAGTCTACTATCTTTCATAAATTTGTATTAAGATGCTGTGTGCCATGACTGGAAAAAATAATATAAAATAAAATTTTTTTTAAATAATAAAACAAAAATTTAAAAAGTCAATGATATGATTCCTAATGATATTCTGTGATTCTCATAAATTGGTATCTAGCCCAACTGTCTTCAAGGGAGGCCTCACCCCAAAACTGATGGGAACAGATACAGAGACCCACAGCCAAACATTAGGTGGAGCTTGGGAAATCCTGTTGAAAAGGGGAAAGAAGGGCAATAGCAGCCAGAGGGGTCAAGGACACTAAAAGAAAACCCACAGAACCAACTAATCGGGCTTCAGAGACTGAACCGACAACCAAGGAGCCTGCATGGGACTGACCTAGGACCTCTGTGTATATGTTACAGTTGCGTAATGTGGTCTTCTTGTAAGACTCCTAACAGTGAGAGCAGGGGCTGTCTCTGACTCTGATGACTGCTTTTGGGACCCATTCCTCCACTGTATTGCTTCATCCAGCCTTAATAGAAGAAGAGGAGCCTAGTCTCACTATAACTTGATATACCTTGGCTGACTGATATCCATGGGGGGCCCACCCCTTTCTGAAGAGAAACTGTGGAGGAGGAGTGGACAGAAGGGAGGGTAGAGGGAAGGTGGTAATGAGGAATTGGGAGGAGGGGAGGAAGGGGAAATTTTGGTTGGGATGTAAAAACAAAAAATAAATAAACAAAAGAAATCAGGTATCCATAGATATGTGGATTTATGTCTGAGTCTTTGATTCGATTCCGTTGATACACTTGTCTGTTGAGTGAGGTAACCCAGACCCAGAAAGACAAACATGGTGTGTACTCACTTGTAAGTGGATATTAATTGTAAAGTAAAGAATAATCATGCTACAGTTCACAGACTCAGAGAAGCTAACAAGGAGAGCTCAATGGAGAGATGCTTGGATCTCCCTGGGAAAGGGAAATGGAATAGATTTTTGGGTGACTTGGTGATTAGCGGGGATGGGAACAGGAGTAATCAGCTGGAGGGAATGGAAAGGGAGAGTACTGGAAGAGGCAACTGAAAAGGGGGAACATTTCATGGTGAAGCAGAAACCTAGTGCAATGTAAACTCCCAGGACTCTACAGGGTGACCCTAGCTAAGACTCCTAGCAGTAGCCTGAAATGGCCATCTCCTGTAACTAGAAAAGACTTCCAGTGGAGGGAGTAAGACACCAACCCAGGCACAAAACCTTCGACATACAATTTGTCCTGCCTACAAGATGGGCTGCAGTAAAAGCAGTCCAGAAATTGTGGGAGTGGCCAACCAATGACTGGTCCATCCTGAGACCCATGCCTTGAGAGAATCCCACCCCTGACACTGCCTGGAGAGGACAGAACTCATGGGCTGGATAGCCCAGAGACCTAGGATAGAACCAAACATCACTGGCAAAAAAATAAATAAATAAAATAAAATAAAATAAAAATAAAAAAATGAAATGATTCCTAATGACATTCTGCTATACTAATAGATTGGTGCCTAGCCCAATATTCATCAGAGAGGCTTCATACAGGTACTAATGGAAACAGATGCAGAGACCCACAGCCAAACATTAGGTGGAGCTTGGAGAATCATGCTAAAGAGAGAGAAAGGATTGTAGGAACCAGAGGGGTCAAGGACACCACAAGAAAACTCACCTGGGGTCCTAGGGGCTCACAGAGATTGAACCAACAACCAGGGAGTCAGTGTGGGTCCAACTTAGGCCCTCTACAAATATGTTATGGTTCTGTAGCTTGGTCCTCTTGTGGGACTCCTAACAGTGGAAACAGGGGCTGTCTCTGACTTTTTTCCTGCTTTTGGTACCCTACTCCTCATACTGAGTTGCCTCATCCATCTTTAATATCAGGGGATGTGCCTAGTCTTATTGCAACCTGATATTCCATGTTTGGTCGATATCCCTGGAAGATCTGCCCTTTTCTGAAGGGAAATGGAAGACAAGTGGATCTGGGAAATAGAGGAAGTAGGGGGAGGGACTGGGAGAAGAGGGGAGCAGGGAAACTATGGTCAGAATGTAACATATGAGAGAAGAATAAATTTATAAGAAGAAAAGATGCCATGTGCCAAATGATTTTGCCCTTCCCAAATATACCAGTGACTGCAACAGTTTCCACATGTCTGTTGCTATAACTTGAAAGGATTGATAGCTTCTATTCATGGCATATGACCTCATGTTACTTAATCTTATATTATACTAAGGCAAATTTCTATAAACATGACTAGTCATTCAATTTTAATACATTATAACTATCATTCATTTAATTCATTTTCTTTCAAGAGAGTCCCTTAATGTAAGTTTGAGGAAAGGTGTCTCCGTTTTTAAGAGCACTTGCTGCTCTTCCAGAGGACCCAGGTTCAGTTTGCAGCACCCACATGGCAGCTCATAACCATCTGAAAATCCAGTTCCAGGGGATCTCATGCCCACTTCTGACCTCCATAATGACTTGTACACATGTGATGCATAGACATACATGCAGGCAAAATACCCATATGTATGAAATAAAATATTACTATATGTTTGGAAGAAATTTTAAGGAAAAACGAGCTAGCAAAAACAAGTATATGTGATAAAATTCATTTTAAATGTGTATGAAATGTCAAAATGAAACCATTATTTTGCACAATTAATATATATTAATAATGTATTTTGTCCACATTTACGTTTTATGTATATGAATGTTTTGCATATATGTATGTCTGTGTACTACATGCATACCTGGTGCCCACAGAGGTCTGAAGGGGGCATGAGATCCCCTTGAAGTAGAGTTATGAGTTGCTATGTGGGTGCTGGGAATCAAAACCAAGTCTTTTGAAAGAGCAACAAGTGCTCTTAAAACTCTGAACCACCTCTCCAGCCCAATATATATTGATTTTAAAAGACAGTGTGTATGAAGTACAGAGATACCAGCACCACCCCTATGAAGCTTCCATAATCCATATTCATGAAGCCATCAACTCAAGAAGTTCACTATACTCACAAAACCATCAACTCGAGAAGTTCACTATACTCATGAAGCCATCTACTTGAGAAGTTCACTACACTAGAGAAGTCATCAACTTGAGAAGTTCACTATACTCATAAAGCCATCAACTCAACAAGTTCCCTGCACAGCCTTTTTCTGATTGGATGGGTCTTTTTAATCTCTCTCCAAGCTGCAAATTTATTATTCCCCTGAAATTGGATTTTACCATTACCATACATTCCTTTCTGTCTTTACCACTTTGTATATATCCATAAGCAAAGTGTTACACTGTGGATCCTTCAAAATGTTACATAAATAGCATGCTAGCTCATGTATATTTTTTAATCTCAAGCAATACCAACTGGGACAATATTGCCCCACCCAGGGGCTGGAAATTGGTTTAGGTGTGGGAGGTAGAGGTTCTTACTCTCCTGATGTATAAAGTACAGATATACATAGAGTGTATAAACAGGTGTAGAATATATCTGAGAAATTAAAATTTCATGGAAGCATTAAGGGAAAATGACTTGAAAGGCTCTTTGGGGAGGCAATAATGAAAAAGGCTGTTCTACATTTTACAAATAGTTTCCTTAGCTTTCTGTCTGTGAGATGTATCCTTGCTAATACGTGTAATACTAGTCTGTTGCTTCTTTACTGTAATGGCATTCCAACATGTGAATAGGCCATAATTTATGTACCATTCTGCTGTGGATAGTACTCCTGGTCAGTTTCTTAATTAAGAACATCCTTGAGCATGTCTTCCTGTAACCATGTAAGTGGCTTTATCTAGGGTGGCATTGCTAAGGTTGGAGCATCTATATAATTAGCCTTTCAAAAGTTTTTCAGGCAGTCCATGGAACCTGTCCAGATCCAAAGGAAGATATATAGACCTCACTCTTGGCCAGAATTTAGAACTTTCAGTCCCAGAGTCAGAGATTATGGGGATTGCTTTCTCCATAAATTCCCACTGGCATAGGAAGAACAAAAGAAAAATCACTGCTTCTGTCAACAATACTCAAGCTAGGGCTGTGGTTTAGCTAGTAGAATGCTTGTCTGACATTTACAAAGCCCTAGGTTCAGTCCTCAGCAATGAATAGACCTGTCATGGTGATGCACACCTGTAATCCCGACATTCAAGAGGCAGAAACAGAAGGATCTAAAGTTTAAGGTCATCCTTGCCAAATAGCAGGCTTGGAGGCCAACCTGGGACAAATAAGTAAATAAGGTCCTGTCTAGGTAAAAAAGAATGCTCTCACTTAGTCAAGTCAGTATCTTTTGTGAACTCTGTGTGTGTGTGTGTGTGTGTGTGTGTGTGTGTGTTCCTAAAGTGATTCTTGCACAAATAAAAAAATACTTTAAACTTTGTGCATATGTGTTCTGAAAATCAACACTCAATTTACTAAAATTACAAATCCACAGATCTTATTTCTAAAGTTTTTTAAAGCTAATGTTTTGTTGTGTATAAAGCTAACAATATTTAGAAATGGCCCTTAAACGGCCCTTGAATAATATTGTTTCTATTTAAGAGTTAACTAAACGCATTAAGGAATTTAACTACATTTGTAAACAATAAATTCAACTCCCTCTCCTTTTTAAAAGCAATTGTCTGATTTTGCAAATAATCCTTTCAAATACTTAAGTTTACAAATCTAAAAAAATTAACCTTATAAACAAGACAATCCTTAAGTACCTTAAATATTCTAATTCAGTTTACAAACTTAGTAAAATTTCAATGTAACTCCATAAGTCTAAATTAATTACTCAATTACACAGTTAACATTGGAATTAAAGTGCTGAGACAACACTCTAAAGAGGGTACATTCACCAGTCTATGAGTATAGCAGAATATCATTAGGAATCACTTCACTGAATTTTTTCCAGCCATGTGTGGTTCTATCCTGGGTCTCTGGGCTAGCCAGCCTCTGGTTCCTGACCCTCCAGGCAGTGTCAGACATGGGATCCCTCTAGGGAAGTGGGCCTCAAGTTGGACCAGTCATTGGTTGGCCACTCCCATAAGTTCTGGGCCACCATTACCACAGTACATCTTGCAAGCAGGACAGATTGTAGGTTGAAGGTTTTGTAGCTGGGATAATGTCCCAGTCCCACTGCTGGAAATGTGGCCAGGTTATAGAAGATGATCAGTTCAGGTTTTGTATCCCCCATTACTAGGAATCTTGGCGAGGGTCATTCTTGTAGACTTCTGGGAGTTTCCACTGCAGTAGTTTTCTACATCACCCCCAAATGGTCCCCAATTCCAGTCATCTCTCCCAGTACTTTCTCCCTCTGTGGTGATATTATATTCCCCAAAATATTGTTCACCCTAATAAACTTATTTGGAGTCAGAGAACAGAACAGCCACTAGATACAGAGGCCAGAAAATGGTGACACTCACACCTTTAATACTATCACTGGGGAGGCAGAGATCCATCTGGATCTCTGTGAATTCAAAGCCACACTGAAAACAGCCAGGCATGGTGACTCATGCCTTTAATCCCAGGAAGTGAGCCTTTAATCCCAGGAAGTGATGGCAGAAAGCAGAAAGTTATATAAGGCGTGAGTACCAGGAACTAGTCTGGTTAAACTTTTGGCCTGGTTAAGCTTTTAGGCTTTTGAGCAGCAGTTCAGCTCAGATCCATTTGGATGAGAACTCAGTGGCTTCCAGTCTGGGGAAACAGGATCAGCTGAGGAATTGGCAAGGTGAGGTGGCTGTGGCTTGTTCTGCTTCTCTGATCTTCCAACTTTATCCCCAATACCTGGCTCTGGGTTTGTTTTTATTAATAAGACCCTTTAAGATTTGTGCTACATCCCTCCAATTCCCCCTCCTGACCCCTCCTGTTCCCATCCTCACCTGACCACAGTCCATCCTCAAAATCTATTCTATTTCCCCTTTCCAGGAAGATCCATTCATCCCCCCTTGAGCCCTCCTTGTTGTTTAGCCTCTCTGGTTCTGTGGACATGATCGTCCTTTACTTAACAGCTAATGTCCACTTGTCAGTGAGTACATACCATGCTTGTCTTTCCGGGTTTGAGTTACCTCACTTAGGACGATTATTTCTAGTTCCATCAAATTGCCTGCGAATTTCATGATGTCATTGCTTTTTAACAGCTGAGTAATACTCCATTAGTAAATGTACCGCATTTCTTTATCCATTCTTTAGTTAAGGGACATCTAGATTGTTTCCAGTTTCTGGCTATTATGAATAAATCTGCCATGAATAAAGTTGAGCAAGTATCCTTGTGGTAGGATGGAATGTTCTTTGAATATATGCCCAAGAGTGGTATAGCTGGATCTTGAGGTAGATTGATTCCCAATTTTCTCAGAAACCAGCACATTGATTTCCAAAGTGGCTGTACAAGTTTGCACTTCCACCAGCAATGGAGGAGTGTTACCCTGGCTCCACATCCTCACCAGCATGAGGTTTTTTTTATTTTAGTCATTTCGACAGGTGTAAGATAGAATCTCAAAGCAGTTTTGATTTGCATTTCCCTGATGGCTAAGGATGTGGAACATTTCTTTAAGTGTTTCTCAACTAGCTGAGAGTCCTTTGTTGAAAATTCATTGTTTCTCTTCTAACAGAACAGAAAGTGGGGAATAAAAGCCTTGAACACTTTGACACAGGAGACAACTTCCTAGGCAGACACCAATAACACAAGCACTAAGATCAACAATCAATAAATGGGACCTTGTGAAACTGAAAAGCTTCTGTAAGGCAAAGAACACCATCAATAGGACAAAGCAGCAGTCTACAGAATGGGAGAAGATTTTCACCAACCCCACATCTGACAGAGGGCTGATTTCCAAAATATATAAAGAACTCAAGAAACTAGACATCAACAAACCAAATGATCCAATTTTTAAAATGGGGTATATTCTTCTAAACATTTTAAATACTTAATATTCTACATATTCATCAGTGCTTTAAAACTAAAACAATAATAGTTCTACTGTGATCATATGAAATAGTTCTATCCTTAATCCTAAATTTTCCTGCTACTCCATTAAAGATGTTTATATCATTCCACACAATTTAGAGATTGACTTTCCCACCATTTGGGGGCTAGCCAAGACGAGGCTGAATTATTTACTGAAGGAACTAACCTGGCCCTATTTATTCTTTTTAACAGAAACTTTCAAACTTTGAAATACAATAGAATATAGCGTTATTTTGATAGTAGTCATATTTTTAAGCCAGATTATACTGCAACATCCACACCAAATTGATTACCTCATTTGATATAATTTTGCAATGTTTTGGCTTGTCAAATACTTGTATGTGTTTCTCCCTCTAAATCAAGAAACCTTAGAACTCAGTTGTTTTCATACAATTATCTTGTAGAACCACACAAATTTGAAAAATTAAAAGCAAAGCTAGACGCATTCTAAATCTCTTCTGAGTTGTCTTTTTTTTACTTTTTATTGATTATTCATGGATTTCACATCATGCATCCTGATCCCACTCATATCCCTTTCCCCTTGCCTCTGCCCTCTGCTTTTGTGACCACCCCGCAAAATAAAACAAAATTAAAAGTATAGCAAAAAACAAAACAAAAAAACAATCAAACAAAAATCTCAGCATGAGAGCTGTAGTGGGGCCCACTGAGTCATACAGTATACCCCTTAGTTTATACATCTTTACTTTTAAGTGTTCATTGCAATGGATCGTTGGTCTGGCTGGAAGCCTCTGGCTTCTGCTACCCTATTAATACTGGGCCCTCACTGGGACTTCTCCTGGATATCCTGTTGTTGTCCTGTATCAAAGAGATCCTGTAGCTTGGGATCTGCAGATCCAGCCCCTTCACACACTCCAGCAATTTCTAGATGGGGTGGATGTTGGAGTGGATTAACTCATAGCCCTGGTTCTGGGCCTGGGTGGTAGCTGGGTTGGTCAGCCTGCTGCTTTCCCTCATTGTCACCACCAGGGTGAGCTTTCTAGCACTGCCCCAACTAGCTCACTCAATGTAGTGGGCAGCAAGGAGCAGGGCCAGTTCTGCTCTAATGCCCTTGGGTCCAACTCACCTGTACTCACACCACCATAGCCAGCTCTACTGTTTTGCCGAGGCAAAGTGCAGGGCTCGCTCGCCCATGTGCTGAAGCTGGTGAGGGGCAGGACCAGCCTTCTGAATCCACCCCAAGAAGAAAGAGAGCAACCCCTTCTCTCTCTCCTTTTAAGCGATCATGTATGTAGACCAGAAGCCACACCCTAAGGCTTATACCTCAAAGCTAACTGATGGAAGGAATTCTCACTACAGGCATATTTCCCTCACCCATGCCACCACATGGCAGACAAAGAGGGACAGAATCAGCTCTCCTGCTCTCACGCTCTCCTGCTCTCATGCCCTCCGGGCTGGCTCACCTGTGCCCCCGCCAAGAGGGTCAGCTATAATATGCTGCCTGGGTGAGGTGCAGTGCCAATTCTCCCACTCTCATGACCTCAGAGCCAGCTCTCCCACCCGACACAGGCAGTGAGGGAGGGTGGTTCTCTCCCTCACCTACTCTACCACATGGCAGATGAGGGGTAGACCCAGATCTCCCAAGCCCTTTCAAGTCTTCAGAGTTTTCTGACCATTTGACCACAGCCCCCAAGACTGACCAGGTGTGCAGAGGCCTCCATACCTAGGGGCTGGAGATACAGCTCAGTTGGTAGAGCCTAGCTAAGTGTGGATCGCCAATCAAAGTCTTATTCTGCTTTCCTAAACAAAGGCATTTGGGGAAGCATGGGGCTAATTCTTCAAAGTATTCTACAAGCATGCAATTTTCCCTGAAATCACCACAGTTACTTTCTTTGAAAGTCAATTTCACAAAATGATTTTGCTTTCTCTCTCTGGCTAAGCAACCAACAGAACATAGGCATCTGAGGGTGGGATGAGCACTTTGCTAAAAATGGGCTGAATACTCTGCTCTGTGCTATATGTATTTTACATGCATCATTTCAACTTCATATTTATAATAGCTCTCTTTACAGGTGAAAAACTGGAAACTAGTGACAGCATGTGAAAACTGGTCTGTGTCTCATTGATGCCTACAACAAAGCAAATCAGTATAAGACATCCAATAAATTGAATTATCAATGTTTTAAGTTTTCCTATTTTGCCTAAAAATAGAGGTTAGTGGGCTTTTCTTGTAAAGAATAAATCAGTGAATATGTTAGACTCTGAAGCAAATGTCTCTACTATATCTATTCAGTTCTACGCTAGTGAAAATATAACACACACACACACACACACACACACACACACACACACACACACACACACACGCAAAGGAACCAGCATGGAAGTATTTCCATAAAGGTTTGTTTATAAAGACCTGATTACTCCACACACTTCATTTTCGAGGTGAAAAAAAAAAACAAACTAGGCCGGGTGGTGGTGGCACACACCTTTAATCTCAACACTTGGGAGGCAGAGCCAGGTGGATCTCTGTGAGTTCGAGGCCAGCCTGGTCTACAGAGTGAGTTCCAGGATAGGCTCCAAAGCTACATAGAGAAACTCTGTCTCAAAAAAAAAAAAAAAAAAAAAAAAAAAAAAAAAAAAAAAAAAAAAAAAAACCTTGAACAGAACTGGAAGCTTCTTCCCTGCTGGCTACATTTCAAATGCAAGAAGGTACTATACAGAGTACTGAAAGAGAAAATGCATAAACAGCTTTCCCCACCATTACCCACCTGTGAAATCTACTATGGACAATACCAATCTGCCAGGCAAGATGTGCCTGCTGGTACAAGAGTGGCATGACTGTTATGAGATAAACAACCACTCTCTTGCTAGATATGAGGCCCACTCCACAAGAATGAATTCAGACCTGATACTGTAAACCTGCTCAAAAGCCCATGGCTAAGGAGGCCTTAAACCAGAGGAACAAACTTACTACTGGTGTTTAGCTAAACTGTTGTGCTACCAAGTTGCCTCCTAAATATTTCTGTTTATACCCATAAATGACTGTTACTTCCAGCCTTCATCAGAGTAGCCTCCCTTTTCAATGAATAATTGTGAATGCAGAGGCACATGAATGTGCAAGATGCTGAGAATAAGTGACAGTTGAGAGTTCAGTCCTAAACAGGACATTTATGTCAACTTCTCTGAGACTCTGGGAACATTACAGAAGGGCTTCCTATGGAACCATAGCTACAGGATCGGCATGATTTGGGGCAACAGTAGGATATCTGAGAAGAATTACAGTGAGGGTCCAGTGATGGTGGTGTGCAGAAGCCTTGAACCAGACCAATGACTCATTGCAATGATCATTTTCAGGTGGGTCTGAAATGAAGAGGTGTTGAAGAGATGGAAAGATGGAGGAATGAGGTGGGGTTTTTTGTTTGCTTTGCTTTGTTTTTAATTAGTTTTGTGGGGGAATCCTTTAGGGAGAGGGATGCTGTAGTGGTGAGGCGTGGATATGGAGATATGGGGAGGTAAGTAGGATTGGGATGGATGATGTGAAATTGGTCCTTCAGGTTCCTGCTTCACAGAGGAGACTGCCAGACATTCTACAGGACACAGGCTGAAAATGAATGTCCCAACATTACAGAGGAATTTTGGATGACTGTCCAGGCAGGCAGCTGTCTCTGTCATTTCCAAAATTTTGGAAGTTGCTTACAATGCATTTTCTGATTACTTAGGTAGTATTATATCTTTCTGGGGTCTTTGATGTAGTTGAAGACTAAATAGTTATAATTTTCCTCAGTTATGATAAAAGATAAGTTACATATGAAACCTTAGACTCACAAATATAGGATAGATAGAATATTTTCTTTAATTTTGCCAAATACAAATAGACTAGATATTATAACTGTAATTCCTGCTTGATAACTGTTCTATTATATGTAATTTTACTATGTTAGAGTTAAAACCTACCTTTTTATTAGATAGAAAAGGGCAAGTGTTGTGTGATATTTTTCTGTATGCTGTGAATATGTGTTGCTCTGATTGGTTGATAAATAAAACTGCCCTGGCCTATGGTGAGTCAGGTTATAACCAGGCAGGAAATCCAAGAGAGAGACAAGAAGAAGAAAGGCAGAGACAGAGAGATGCCAGCTTGCCACCCAAGGAACAACATGCCAGCAGACCAGTAAGCCACAGAACATGTGGCAAAACATAGATTAATAGAAGTGGGTTAATTTAAGATTTAAGAGCTAGCTTGCAAGAGGCCTGCCATAGACCATACAGTTTGTAAATAATATTAAGCCTCTGAGTGATTATTTTATAAGTGGCTGCAAGACCATGAGGCCAGGCAGGACCTCAGGGTCTGCAGGGACTGGGAGGGACCAGAGAAATCTTTCAACTACATGAAATTCCCAAAGAATTAATAAAGAATTTTGTTTTTTAAAATGTAAAAGACAAAGCATAGGGTTCTGTCTTCTGGGCTGGAGAGATGTCTCAGAAGATAAGAGAACTGGCTGCTCATCAGAGGTCCTGAGTTCAATTCCAAGCATCCATACAGTGGCTCATAACAGTGTGTAAATTCCAGTTTCAGGGGACCTGACTTCTTTTTTTGGTCTCTGTGCATACTGCGTGCACATGGCATATAGACATACATGCCCCCACACTATAGAATGTGGGAACTGAGGCTCAGGAGGGGATGCAGTGTACTTTCTTCTTGTCATTCAATTACAAAATAGACCTTCTAAGATTTAAAACTAGGGTCTAGGGTGTATGTGGGGGCACATGCCTATGCTCCCAGCTCTTGAAATCTGGAGAAGGAGGATCAGGATCCTTCCACTGCAGCCTGGGGTACATGAGACCCTGTCTAAGAAAAAAAAAAGAACAACTAAATATGCAAAATTTAAATAAACCAGGCTCCAATAATTTTGTCACTGGACATCTCTGCATCTCTTGTCTAGGAGTGGAGATGAAGGGGAGGAGCAAGAAGAAGAGAGAGGAGATCTGAGACTGAAAGTAGGAGCAGCACACATCGCATTCTGGTTTACTGGGAGCCAAGTTCGGGGATATTCTTGCTGTTCTACATGTATGAAATTGTCAAAGAAAAAACTTTTAAAAAAAAAGTTATTTTTAAAGTTTGAAAGGGGAGGAGTGCACAAGTTCCCAGCCCTAGCTGAGTGGCTATTGACAGTTGGATGGCTGCAAGTGGAGGACTCAATTTTCCTCAAGGATATATAGCTCCTGGTAGGTCAGTGGATGGTCCCATACTCAGAAGAATATTAGCAGCATAAATTGGACTCCATGATTTAAAGAAGATAGGAATCTGGGATATCAGCAAGTGGGTGGTATATCTGCAAGGAGTTAGGGGGGAAGTGGTGAGGGTGAGTATGATCAACATACATTGTATGCATGTATGAAATTCTCAAAGATTTATAAAATACATATTTTTAAAAGCAGGTCATATTCTGTTGGTAAGAAAAATGTTCTAAAATTGGATGATAATAATGGTTTCACTGCTTTCTAAATTGATTAAAAATCACTGAATTATGTGGCATGGAAGTTATTCCCTAATAAAGCTGTTAAAAATACAACTAATCAGGTCCTTTTGGATTTCGAAAGCACAAGTATATTCACTGGCCACAGATAACTCCCACCTATAGCAAACTACCTCCTGTCTTTCTGGTGTCCTCCACAAATCTCAGAGTTATCAAAAAAAAGCACCTGAAAACATATTGAGCTAGATAACTGCATTTGAAGAGTGTGATTTGTGCTTCTTTATTCCTATTGGCCTTTTTTTTTTAAACATACTCATTAGGGTTGAGCAAAGACACCCAAAGGCCATGCTGTGAGATACTAAATAGTTAAGGAGGGTTCTTTATCAGCTCACAAAGGAAAGTTTCATGCTTCTAATTTGATTTATATATATAATCACAACACAAAATATCTGTCATTCAACCTCATCATGGACATATTTTATTTTATAGCAATTAAATATGAATCAGTGCCTGTTTTCTTTAATGAATGCTGTAGGCCTAGACTTGACTTTACAGGCTCTATCTTAGGGCAAGAGCCACCTGCTGCACTCAGTTCCAGGAAGAATCTTAGGAATGTGCCATGACAACTTGAACAGATACAGGGCAGTAAAGTTTAACAAGATCCAGATGCTCCTGCAGACATTCTGTCTGTGATTTATGGCCCTTGAAGCTATCCAGATAATTCCATCAGCAGGTTGTGGTTCCCTGCCAAAAGTCTAACCCAATAGTTTCAAATATGGTTTCGTGCCAAAAGTCTAGACCAATAGTTTCAAAAAATCACCTTGCCTCGTATCCCTTTTACCCAATCCCCAAAACTGCCAAGGCATGTAATTCCCAGCTTGTGGTTTTTTTCCTTTAAACCCCCCGACAACCCCTGAGACCTGGGCCACCATATTTCCCTCCATTGGCTGCATCAGAGCATAGGTTGGTGGCCCAGGTTTGAACCTGACAATAAAGAGATCCTTGTGTGCTTGCATCGGAAACAGGCTCCTTGGTGGTCTCTGGGGGTTTCGTGACATGGGTACAACAATCCCAAGGAATGATAGCTGAATAATAATCATAACATAGAGTGTGATGAGTAATCCTGATTTTCAACTTGATTTAGAATCGCCATGGAAGTATACTATTGAGTACGTTCAAGAGGGTGTTTCCAGGAAGGCTTAACCTATCCTGAACATGGATGGCACCACCCCAGGAGATGGGGTCCTAAATCAGATGAAAAGAAGATAGTATCTGAGCCCTGGAATTCGTCACTCTCTGTGTCCTGGCTGCATATGTGACATGATCATGCTTTCTCCTACATAATAGAGTGTTATATAATAGACTGTACCCTCAAACTGCGAACCAAAGACCCTTCTCTTGAGTGATTTTTGTCATGTATTTTGTCACCAAAACAAATGGAGAAAAGTAGCGCCATGGACCAAAATTGTTGCTAAAATAAACCTCACATGGTTCTTAGGTTATTTTGAACTGCTTTGTAGGAACACTGAGGAAGAGTTTGAAGCTACAGACTAATGAAACATTGAAATGCTACAAGTAGATCTCAATAGATCATTATGGTGGGAGTTTGAAAAGACAGAATGCTGAAAGGAACACAGACATTGGAGGTTGGGGTCATGAGGTTCCACTGGGGAACAATGAACCAATCAGGAACTAGGCTATCAGTCATTCATATTATATTCTAGCAATGAATCAACTTCATTCTTTCCACATCATTGAGAAAGCCTTATTTGTTTGGAAGAGGACATTTCAAGTCAGCATAGCATTTAAGCTGTGGCATGATTATTCCCCACTGCTTATCCAAGTTTACAGTGAAAGAGAGCAGGAAGACATGAAAAATGTGTAGCTTGATGGGGAAGAGAATAAAAAGGAGTTTAAAGTTACAGACAAAGCAGTTTTTAAGCAACTGTAATTGTAAAAGAAATTGGAGTCATTAAAGAGGAAATTGGCACTCTATATTAGGACAATAAGAAAGGTGTCCTGACAGTAGGACTCCACCCTTCAAAGTCTCCAATTTCTGAAAACGCAAATTCATTTAAAAGGATTGATCCTAAACTGAGAAGGCCACATAAGGGGTTCCCTGCTAGGAAAGAATTTTTGCAGATTCATCTACTTAAGTATCCAGAGGCTGGCGCAGCTGTGGTCTGAGAGGGCCAAGCTACACCTCGAGCTGGCAACAGAACCTGACAGCCCTGCTCATGTGATACTGGTTTTGCAAGTATGAAGAATGCAAAAAGAAGGCCAGGGAGGTTTTTGTTTGTTTGTTTGTTTTGTTTTTTAACCAAGGTTCTAGCGAGCTAATAAGGCCAAACAAAGTGTGGTCATGTCAGAGTCTCTCCATGAGGGCACTGTCTGAAGCTGTGAAAGTGAAGTCTAAGTCATGTTGGAGACTTGGGAATGTTGAAGATTTCGGAACCCTGGGAGGAGGTTGACTAAGGAATGCTGCAGGTGCTAATGCACCAACAGAGAGACTCTATTGCTACAGGTGGTTGAGCTGTGTCCCAGATGATTGCATCACAAGCCCCAGATACCTCAGATAGCGTTACAGAATTTGGTATTTGCTCTGCTGGGTTTTGTTATTGCTTTGACCCAGTCTTTCCTTGCTATGCTCTATTTCTCCCCCTTTGGGGATGAAAATATTTACCCTGTGCCTTTGTATATTAGAAATATAGAGCTTACTTTTGTACGGGTTCACAGTAAAGAGGTTGTCTTGAAAAGTAAAGAGGTTGTCTTGAAATCTCAGAAAAGACTGGATTCTGAACAGTGACAATGTTCTCTGTTCTCTCTATTAAAGACTATGGAGACTTTGAATGCATTTTGTATTATGAGATGGCCATGGACCTATGAGAACAAGAAGAGGAAGGATATGTCTTAATGGTGATGTACTTGACTGTCACATTGGCAAGCGCTAATTGTGTTGGTTGGTCCTAATCATGAATTTGGTAAGATTTAGAATCACCATAAAAACTCTGACCAATATTTTTTCATAGCAAAGAGAAACACAGTTCATTCATACAGCTACTCTTTCTCTATTTTTACATCTCCTTGACTGTGCACCACAATTTAAAAAAAATATTTTAGCACAGAAAAGTATTTATTTTATCCTTGATGAACTCTAAAAGATATGAGGAAAGTTTTGATCTTATCAGGGTGTAGCCCAATTGGTAACTAACAATTAGGACAGAACATTGGACTGTTTACCTCAGGATGTTACTGGTATAGAAAAGGTGTAGCTTTTCCTGACTTCTCCACAGAAGAGTTGTAGATTTTTGAAGAGTAAAGTGTATCTAGTCAATGAAAAGTGCCAGAAAAGAATCATCAGGCAACCTAAGAAATACGGTCTGCAAGCTCTCTAAAAGTTATGCTATAAAAGAAAAGAAACAAAGAACCTTAAAAACCATTGTTCACAGGGAAGAAGAAATATTTTCCATTATATTACAAGGTGATCAATTCCCAGTGAGTCTTTATCAAGCTGCCAAAAGTATATAAATAGCTCCATCTATGTAACTTTTTTGCTTGTTTTCTTCCTTAATGTGCATAGCCAAGCAGTCAATGTTTGCTCGCTGTGATTTTTATCTTCTGACATAATAAAGATTTCCCTTTGAGTGAAAAGGCACAGCATACCACCTACTAGCTAGAAGAGAAAGCTTTAAGGCTTTCGAGGGGTGGGGGTGGGGTGAGAAATAATGGCAAGGTGGACAAAGAATGAGGAGGGAGAAATGAAAGAGAAAGGAAGAGAAAGTAAACAAGGTGGGGCCAGGGGGCAAGTTGGACTTAGAAAAGATAAAACATCCTTGTTCTCCAACATCAGAAATTGCTAGAAGCTAACCCAGAAATGATTTCTAAAGAAACCCTGTGCTGTGGATGATCACTAGGTAGGTCTGCCTACCACCACACAATCCAAACACATTTCTTTTCAAGAAAATACTCCAATTCCGGGGCAGAAGGTCAACCTTACCCATCTCTGCTTACTTCGAAGCATCTGAATAGAAATGTGTTAACAGCATAGAAAAATCTTCATGCTACTACTTGCCAAAGAGGATGACCCACTGCTATGGCTTGAATAGGTTCTCTCCAAACTTCACATGTTGTCAGTGTGATAGTATTATAAGATTAGAATTTAAAGAGATAATTAAGTCTGAAGGACTCCTTCCTCATGAAAGAGATTTAGACCTTATAAATAGGTTTTGTCATAGTGTGCTTGTTTGCCTTAAGCATAGAGGCTACAGTAGCTCTCCTATTTGGAGAAGTCGGCAACAACACACCATATTGGGAGCAAAGAGTGATCCTCACCAGACAACCAACAGTCTGGTAGTCCAGATCTTGGACTTCCCTGCCTCCAGAGCTGGGAGAAAGTAAATTCTACTCTTTAGAAATTACTTATGTTCAGCTGTTTTGTTATAGTAGCACATAGGGACTAAGACAATCTCTCGTGTAGCAAAAGCTTTCCCCCCTTTTTTATCACTAGCCTATGCTAGAAAGGTGAATGGAATCTGTTGTGAAATTTTAAGGCCTAGTATTTGTACATAGTTACCAGCATCTTCTGCCACCAACTCTAGTCTACAGCAGGTACACTAAATTTTGTCCTTGGAGAAACTGGATCATCAGACAGTTGTGCTCTTTATCCATTTTATTTTGGCTCTTCCTTGTCTTGCATTTACCAAGCCCATCTTTGAAATTAGGCCATCAAGCAATGTCAAGAGAGCCGATAAAATGTGGCCTAAATTGCTTTCTGGATTTTTTTTCTTGCCTTTTTTCCCCACATAATATATTGTCCTCTTTAACATAAGCCAGAGAGAAAAATTCTTCCACGAACAAGGAGCAGAATTTGTCACGTAACTCTTTCAAAACTGAAAGTTTCAAAAGTCTCATTACTTTGGTTCAAGTAGAGATATAGACCCCTTTCTTTTTCTTCTAATTTTTTATTTCATTGTGTGTGTATTTGTGTTGTGTGTTCATGTGAGCATGTTGTATGCACACTCTCACATACCAGAACACATAAGGTAGTTCAGAAGACAATTTGTGGGAGTCAGCTTGTCCTTCCACCACATGGGCCCACCAGACTGAATTCAGGTTGCAGGCTTGGGAACAAGCACTTTTATTTGCTGAGCCATCTAACTACCCTAAGCCCCTTTCTTTTAGTGTTCTGGATGCTGTACCATACATGTGTATAAAACTTGTCTCTAGTCTTGCACTATTTTTACTAGCTCCAATTCCAATGCTGTTTCTACAATTTTTAGTGATGCAATGTACAGCGTAGTAGAAAGCATAAAAAATACAAAAAAAGAAAAAGTATTGCCCATCAATGTGTTCTGTCTCCTTCTGTGTCTCTACCTCTCAAGTTTACATTCAGTTTACCTTTTGAAGGAAATTGTTTCCTTATTTGTCCATACACGAAGCTCTTTTACAAGCTATACTCAGGTCATAACATGAATACAAAATTAGTCAGTATTGGCCAAAGAAATAACAAAGCCAAATAATGAGCAACTGACACCAGTCAAAGTTCTTCTTGGCCGTATTCATTGATAGACTGGTGCAGCCATGGGAAAGGAAAAGAGAGTATCACAATAAAAACAATATTCTCTAATCTAGCTATCCATGCAGCATATTTAGCATCACTCTAAAGGACATCTGTGACTTGAAAAATGTGGTTTTATTGATGGGCTGACTCATTGTAAAGGATTGCTTTTGGTTGATTGATACATAATAGCATACTTTCTTAAGGATGGTAGAACCCTTAGTAAATGAACACAAACCAGGTGTGTTTTGATGATGAAGAAAAACCCCACTGAGTCTGACAGTTTTCCAGGAAAGGAAGGAAGGGGTGAGTGATAAGACAAATATGTGCTGTCTCCCAGCTCTGGCTATTGGCAGCATTGGTAAAAATGGTTCTCCACAGGATGCAAAAGTCAGGGTTGACTTTATGGGTTGTGATATTGGGCACCTGGTGGGTTTTGACTGAACTGTTTACTCAGAGAATTCACTTAAAGGTAACCCACAGAGCACTGGCAATTGCCTGTGGTCTCTGTGTTATGCCAGCTGACGATGCAGAACCCATCTTAGGAAACAAAGGAGATTGTTCTTCAGAGAAAACAGAATCTTAACAAAAAGCAGCAAATGAAGGAAGACAACGTATGTACTGATTCGCATCCATCACCTTCCTTCTCCAAATTCTATTGCCCCTAAAACATACTGTAATATGGACCTTCAAGATCCAAGTGCACAGCCATTCTATTCTTCCCTTTTCTGCAGCATCACCAAGGGGACCTTCCCTCTCACTTACTCCATGTGCATACTAGAGACCAATGCCAACCTCTGAACCCTAGAAATCATCATAGTACATTGTTCATAGGTTTGGAGTTGGGTAGAAGTGGAATAAGTCATTTTTACATGTTTGGTATTGTACCTAGAATCTAATACATGCTTATAAAATGTTATTATAGTATCATGGGCCTGCTTCTATTTATTTCAGAATTACTTCTCATTGGTACAGACTAATCAATGATTTATCATTGCTTCGAAAGTAATCCCAAGACTTGCCAAGAGGGATTACTCAGCTCTTTGGGAACCACGTCCACCCAGCTATTGAACCCTGTCTGTCATTTCTCACCCTAGTAGAACAACAGACTTATTGAGTGAGCAGTGTTTCTGAGCATCCAGAAGGCTTTTGTATGTTCTACTTATTCTGCATACCACACCCCATATACCACTTTCCTTTGCAAACCTCCAACCATTTGCAATTGCCTGACCTCTCTGGCCATCCCTACTGACTTTGGCAGAGAAGAGTCACATGGAGCTCCAGTGTGATCCCACAAGTACCCGAGTTCATTTCTGTTCTGACACTTCTTCACCTCAATCCTCAGGAATTCTTTTTGTAATCCTCTAGCCAGGCTGTTCTTAAATTTTAGTAGACATACAGATTATCATGGTAATTGGACGTCCTCATTTCATACATCTGGGTGGGACCCACATTTCTAACAAATCCCCAGGTAAGATGATGTTTTCATTCCATGGACCACAATTTGAGTACTAAGGTACTAGACAGTGATCTCTAATATCAGGATTCGTATCTAAGCTTTTATATCTCCCATTGCCCCTTGGGTTAGATCTTCTCCCTGGGTGGTGTTTAAATTAATATGTGGTTGAATGAATATACCATGGGATTATATCCTGATTGGTTCACTTCTGTAACAAGTTAGGAGCAAGTTTTCTAGTCTGGAAGGCATTCGCCTTGGCTTTCAATACCTTGCCCATGAGTGTGTTATTAAACTTTTACTCCTATTGCACAGCTCGCTTCATTTCTCATTTTCTTGTTCCAGTGTGTGCTTCCCTTTCCCAGTTACTACCAATGGGAAGATGAGAGGGACACGGGAAAGTGGAACAGAAAAGCCAAAGAGAGAGACAGAGAGAAGAGTGAAGAGGAGAAGACAGTGAACATGAAAGAGAATGCCAGAAGAAGGGAAATGACTGATTACTCCCCTCCCATAATTCCAGCTCACATACTACTATCCTTATGTATTTGGACTCAGTTTCTCTTCCTTTCCCTGTGTACTGATCTTGACTCTCTTCATTTACCCATCTCAGTACATCTACCTTGCAGCTGCTATAATCCAGGAGCAGTCCTATGGAAAAACTCAATAAAACTGGAGTCAACACCAGAAAAGAAAGAAAGCATGATATTAATTTAAAAAGTGCCTAACACAAGGGAGCAGGAGAGAACATGCATACACACATGAAGTTGTATCAGTAGGGAGGTAGGAAGGCTCTGGGAGAACTTGGGGGAGTGGGAAACATGGCCAAAACACATTGTATGAAAAAAATAAATAAAAAATTAAGGAAAAGAAAGAAGTGTCTAATATAAAATCATACCAGTGTTATAAGAGCAAAGTAGTGTGGAGGGAGGCTTCTGTGGTAAACAGATACTTGAGCTTAGAGCTGATCAGGAGGAGCAATTGACTCTGAGAAACAGAACAAATCTCAGAGGTAGAGGCACTGTGGCGAGGATGAGCATGCCACACAGCATGAATGAAAAGGTCAGAGTGAGTCAAATGCGAACACAGAGACAATTATGGAGACAAGAAAGGGAATGCATGGGAAAATATGTCTGGCTTGCAGATTAGAGAGACAGCCTGTCCTGCTGACAGTCAGAAAACTTCAGGCACGGCCGATAAAGCCCAAGTTGCCCATGGAGACAATATTTTTCAGAAGGCATCAAAGATAGTAAGCAAATTATAATTACTTAGGGCCAAAATGATGCATAACCGTGAGGGTTTTAGCAGTCCCCTCTTTGTCCTAAAACTATGCAGTATCCCTCACAAATCCACTTTACAGTTTTGTTTACAGAAGGAAGTCCTTTAATTTGTAACCTTGTTGTAAGCTGTACTCTTTTAGCAATATTTAAAAAGGAGAGCAACCTGTAGAGTTATATAACCTGAGACTCACGAAAATCCTATATATAGTCATCGTCAAGAACTCTAATTGTGACTCTCCCTTGAGAGGCCTACACTCATCATACTGGATATCACTCTCTCTGAAAAAAACCCTAGGGCAGCTGCACATGTGCAGTAGTGTGAAGGCTATAACCTACTACCAGTGACAAGAAGACGGGGGACCCTTGAAAGAACTTGCTAAAGAAGGAAGCCTGTGTGGGAACAGCCTCCAATATGACTCTCAATGATCCCTGCATATTGGTATTCATACTCAGTGTATTCCCTCCCACATTGTAGCAGGATCAGTCTGTGCAAACAATAGTATAGAACAGAGATGAGGTAGAATACTCAAGGCTAGGTTACAAACAAGTGTAGCTTCTGTCTTAGGTGGATGGATAGTCTCTCGCTCTGTTCCTAGATGACTTTCTAAGAGTCAAGCCAGGTTGGAGCAGCCCTGTGCAGAGGCCTACATGATAGCACAGATCTGAGACCTGCCTGTGACTATATGAGGAAGTGTGGAAGCTGACTCTATTGTCCCAGTAAAGTTTGAGATACATGCAACAGTTTAGAAAGCATGTGAAATAACTAGTGTCTATTGTTTAAGCTGCTAGATTTCAAGGTAATTTGTTGCACAGCAATAAAAAATGAGTGCAATAGATAAGGTCAGACTTCATAAGTATATTAAAGCCTGGGAAGCCTTATAATCTCTCCCCAGCACTCTGAAAAGACAAGCTATGGCAGTTACTACCAAGGCAGAAGATACGAGGAAACTCCCAGAAAGTTTGGCTGAGGTGGTAAATCTCTTCTCTGTTATCTGCAGCTCATTGTAAACCCAGAATTCTAGATAAGGTCTAGGTCCCATGGGCCAAAAGAAGTTGCAATAAAATATATCTTCTCTAAGAGTTTTATGATTTCTATTGGATCTTTAAGCTGAATTCAGTAGTTCCTCTTAAGACCCTAGGTTAAGGAGTTAGCATTTAAGCAAACAAAAGGATAAATGTACAGTCATTCCCAATAATAATGTGTGGCACCACCTACAAGGGACAGTACTTGGAGAGCCTTGAAAGCAGAGCACACATCTGTAACACTGCTGAGGAAGGGTTCCAAGGGTCACAGTAGAGTGCCATTCCTTGGTTCCGTTGGAAAGCCTGGAGCTGAAAGGCCTAATATGATAGTGACTGTAGATCCTTGAGGAATCTCTCATTTATGAGAGAGAGGAGGAGAGGAAAGGAGAGAGACAGAAAGAGAGACTCAGACAGACAGACAGACAGACAGACAGAGAAACACCTTGAGCTGATAACTCACTTCCAAACCAAAACATAAGTCTTGCAGCATGTGGGCTACTGAAAAACCTTCTAGCATCTGAACTGATAAGATGTGGAGGAAAAATGCAGGAGAGATGGTTAAAACAAACTGGCCAGACTACCTTGTATTCCCACAGGCAGTACATAAGAGCTCCTTTTTCCTTGCATCCTCACCAGCATTTGTTATTTTTATTTTCTTGATGATGGCCATTTTGTCTTGGGTAAGACTGAATCTCAGTGTAGTTTAGATCTGCATTTCCTGGTGGCTAAAGATGTTCAATACTTTTCTTGTATTTCTATTTCTTTGTTGAAAAGGTGTCCATTTGCAAAGATGCCAAAAACATATATTAGAGACAAGACAGCCTCATCAATGAATGTTGATGGGAAAAGCAGATATCCATACAAAAAAGAACAAAGCTCAAGTCCTCTCCCTTGCCCTAAAATGAATCTAATACCTGTACATTTTCAACAGCTAGGGGGAAATACTTCAGGGTAATAGGCATGGGCAAGGACTCCAATAGCTCAGGAAATAATAGGAAACATTGAGGAGTGGACAGGCATGGTAGTGTACACCTTTAATCTCATCACTGAGGAGGTGGAAACAAGGGGGTCTCTTTGAGGCCAGCCTGGGCTACATAGAGAGACTGAGTCTCAAAAACAAACAACAAGAACAAAAAGAATTGACAAATTTTGTGTTCAGCAAAAGAAACATCCAGCAGATTTAAGACACAGTCAATATCTGACAAGGGATTGATTTCTGTGATATCTGAAAAGCTGAAAAAAATAAATATGCACAAAAGTCATCCAATCAATAAAAAGAAAAATTAATGGGACAAATAGTTCTCAAGAGAAAATGTACAAATGGCCTATGGAAAAAAAAAAGTTCAGCATCCTTAGCTAGCAGGTAAACACCAATTAAAACTATACTGAAATTCTACCTCTGCCTAGTAAGAATGGCTATCATAAAGAAAACAAAGAACAAAAAATTGTGGCGAGGATGTAGAGGAAAAGAAACACTTATAAGTTTCTCACTGTTGGAGGGAATGTAAATTAAGATAGCCACATAGGAAATCGATAGGGAGATCCTTCCAAAAATTACAAAGAGAAAAATATGAGCAACTCAACAGTGGGTTCTACTGTCCCTGAACTGTCAGGCATTCATGTGAAGAACATTGGAAGAAATTAAGATCAGCAGCAGGGTGAGAGTCAGCATTTTCCAGTCTGACTAGTTTAGGCTTTTATTGGAGACTATGGGGATCCAGCCCCTCGATAGTCCCCTTCCAGGGTCCGGGAAGAATGTACAACCAGCTGATAATTTAATCTTGATGAAAAGAAATGAATCTATGTACACAAAACTTCTTAGTCCACACACTTTATTCTTCTGAGTCAGTTCTCGCTCTACACAGCTTCTATTCTGCTCTCGTACCTAGCTCCTTTCTTACCTGATTTCTCTCTACATTTATCTGCTGTCCCCTCTATGTTCTATCTTAATTCTCTCATGTTAGTTCTGCCCCATCTAGGTTCTCATCCATCTAGTTCTTTCCCATATTAGCTCTTCTCTCATCTCCTTCTTTCTCATCTTGTTCTTCCCCATCTTGCTCCTCCTCATCTTCCATCTTGTTCCTCTAGTACTCTCTTCTAGTTCCTCTCCAGTTCTTACCCATCTAGTTCTTCAGTTCTCTTTTGTCTTCTTCGTCTCATCCTCAAGTTCTATGTGTCAAAACCTCCTCTAAGTCTCCTTATACCTCTTTGTTCTCCATCCTCAAGTTCTCTGGGGTATTCAGTTATAAACCCAAGCAATAGCAATCCTCCCCCTCCATCCAGGACACCAGGCTTGAATTCTTACAGGGTCATAAAGGCAGATAAGAGTTTTTCTCAGGCAGTGACCACCAGGCTTTCTTTTATAACCCAAAAGGGGAGTGGTAAAGGAGGAGGTCAACTGAGAGCTAATGATCGGTTAGTATATCAGAAAAAGGGAATTTGTGTGCTCAGACTATATTCCTAGAAGTGGTTAGGTAAGAAGTTAGGAGTCTATAATGTTAGTAAGTCTGTATAAGAAAAGAGGGTCTCACCTTAAATTGCACAAGAAATAAAGCTATCAGCCTGACCTAGGAGACAGGCATTGTTTCCATAAGGGTGTTACCTTAGCTCAGGAGATTGTTTGGACTTGGATGCTTGATAGGTATTTTAGATAAATACACTGTTAGGAGTTCTTGGAACCACACATAGCATACAAGAAAATCATTGTGGGAATCGGCCAATATATATACAAAAGCTAAAATATCACCAAGACTTCTTAAGCCAGGCTTGACCTTTGGAAAAGTCCTTGACTTTTCCAAGTAGTAGCTTTTGTGATAGTAGCTGATCCATTACATTTTCCTGCAGCTTGCAGTAGACTTTGTTTTGTGGGGGGCTATCTTAGCAAAGACCTTATCATCACATTAGCAGAAGTCCCTGCATTTTACATCTCCAAGGCTCAAAGACATCCCCTTTCCACTGGCTAAGTGAGCAACCACCTTGAGGATCAGTGTGGAGCCTGAAAGCTGTGTTGTAGGCGCAGACCCAGAGATGACATCTCTGTGGTGAGTGGGCTGCAATAGAGTAGGAAGTGAAGGTGCCTCCATTTGGGAGTTTGGCCAGTTCTCTAAGAAGAACAAGAGCAGCTGCTATACATTAGTATGAAGTGAGGGGCCTGAGAGAGAGGTCAGTGTGTCCATGGCCCAGCACCCATGCCCTCCCCCATCTTGTTCAATTGCACATATATATATATATATATATATATATATATATATATATATAGTGTATATGTATACTGTGTATCTGTGTGGGTATATTGCCTCATACTAAAGATATTCTGCTAGTGCACAGTTGAGCATGGGAAATGCTCAGCAAATGTCTAGAGGGCTATGAGAATGTAGAGAGCAGACAAACCAATACAGTCTGTACTGGGAACAAGGAGGGACATGAGAAATCAAGGTAAGACATACAGGGATTCCCTGGCTGTGCGCACCATAGAGCCCATCTCAAATTTTATTTCACAGTGCTGGATCAAGCTCCTGGGGCATTCCATGAGGCTTTCCTTTTCTCTTTTGTTGAACGCCCTGCTGAGAAGCATTCTCCCACTTCCCAGGCACTGCCTAGTGCTCTTGTGTTTGTTCTTACACCTCTAAAGTCAGTGTTTCTATTGCCAGAAGAGCATTCCTGTACATACAGGCTGCAGCACTGTCTTGTGCACTGGGGTGCGAACCTCCTGAGACATCACCACTGCTAGATGTGCGGAACATAGAAGAGACGGGGCAGCACCAGACCAACTCTGAACTGACACGGACCTTGACCTGGAATCGGACACTATGTGATCTTCTCGTCCCTTCATTCCAAACGGGCTGGTCTGCTTTTTAAGATGCCTTTGCACTTCTGATGAACAAACTGGTAACTCCTAAGGCCTTGGAAGAGGGAAAAATCATTGGTATTCAAAGTCTCAAAGATTGTCCTTAAGAAAGGGAAGGTTCTCTGAGTGTTTAAAATTATAACAAAACTTGTTGTGGAGACTTCTTTCTTATCCTCTTAAATACTATTTTATGGTTGTGTTTTCTCTAATTACCTTCTCTATTTTAAGAACTCATAAAAATCCTAAATTTGTAAGCATAAGACACTTGGAGTTTGTTGGAGAGAATACTGGTAGCAACATTAATTGCACCCAAAATTTCCAGGATAGTGGAGATGGAATCCAGAACTGTAAAGCTTAGATCCTAACAGTGAACCCCAGAAGGTGCCATTAGCAGACACCACTTGACTATGTAAGCATGGTAGTATCTGCACCTCTTTCATGAATGTGCAAATTCTTTATAGATTCCCTTACTAAAGAAGAGGCAGACTTCCCAGTGCATATTCTGTATGGTTCATCACAAAGTTGAAATGCCTGATAGGCTCCTTGAGGGCCATCTATGTGCCTCACAATTTCTACTACATTTGTGGTGGTTCAAATGAGAAATGCCCCCACATAAGCTCGTGTATTTGAACGCTTGGACCCCAGGTGGTGGTGCTGTTTGGTAATGTTATGGAACCTTTGGGAGATGCAGCTTTGCTAGAGGAAGTACATCATTGGGGATGGGCTTTGAGAGCTTATAGCCTCATCCTACTTCCTGTTCCATTTCCCCGTGCACGGTGTGTGAATGAAAATATGATCAGGTATTCTGCTCTTTTCTCTATTATTTCTTTTAACCTCTCTTCACTGGTATGATGGTGAACTCCTTCCTTCCAGAACCATAAGCCAAAATAAACCCTATATTTTTTACATTGTTTTGTGTTAAGGTATTTTATCATGGAAACAGAAAAGTAACTAATACAGTATTCGTGTAGACAAAAGTGAAGTCATTTTTAGCCGCTGTGATGGACATTGTGTCCTGTGCAATAACGCTTTGTGATCACTCACTTCGATAGTGAGGTTTATGCATCACGGAATCTGCTTTAGGCTGACTACAACTTCATTGAAGACCTTCATAGAATGAGTGCACAATGGAAGTTCTTGACCTGCCCTGGTGGGATGGATTTTCCAATTAAAACCAACTTGGAAATTGTCACTAAGCTCTGGTTGTTCATAGTTGAAAATACACTGAAAACTGAAAATTTGTCATCCAATAAAGAACAAAGGTGGAAAAAATGATTATGTCACTGTTAATGGAAAGCTGATGAACACTGAGACTGTTGAAATGTGACATCCACTTAAAACACCTTTTTGTCCAGCAGTATTTACTTTGTGGTCAATAGGTACTAGGTAGGACAATGTGCAACAGAGAATGAAAACATCCAACTGTTTATGAACTGAACAAAGGACACATACAACCTGGATAAATGCCTGTAGGTCACTATCAAAAGAATTCCTAACGTCGCTGGATCTCTGACCCCAAGCCATAAGTATCACTTGTCTGATATAATGCCCTATCTGCCTCCTCTGCTTTGTCAATCAAAACTGGATAGGAAAGTTGTATGGGGTCCTCTTTTGGATGACAACTCTTTAGTCTTCATATCAAAGACTATTACTGCATAATTTCTGTAGAGCCTAGTGAGTCACAAAAGTAAATACATTAGATGATCATCTAGGTTAAAATCAGTATAAGAAGGCAGTGAAGGGGACTTGGAAGCCTGAGAAAGTAACAAGGCATCATGTAGAAAGGGGTCTGCAGGTCTGGAGAGATGACTCAGCAGTTAAGAGCACTGGGTACTCTTCTAGAGGTCCTGAGTTCAATTCCCAGCAACCACGTGGTGGCTCACAACCATGGTGCCTACGATGCTCTGATGCCCTCTTCTGGTACATGCAGAACAGAGCACTCATACATAAAATAAATAAATAAATAAATCTTTTAAAAAATAAAGAAAAGGGTCTGGGTGGCTTGGAAAGTGGCTAATGCAGAAATTAGTCTCAGAGAATTACCAAAAACTAGGTTTGATTTGTACCAGAAGTATTTTGCGAATATTAATATGACAGCTTGCCTAATATGAACAGATTTATAGCAAATTTATAGATACATTTATCTCGTTATAATTTTTGAACAAAAACTTGGATTTTACTCTAAATGATTCTTGTTAATGACTGATTTTCTGCTTTAACACTGCAAACAATTGATCGCTTCTAGATAATCTGATGCCTATGAATCAAATAGGTTATTAGAAAATACACGGATCACTTCAGCCCAGCCATTAGAGGCAACATAATGAGACCCTTTCCCTTCAAGAACAAAAGAAGAAATCCAAGGTTGATGATTTCTATAAAGAGTAATACTCAAGCCGGGCGGTGGTGGCGCACGCCTTTAATCCCAGCACTCGGGAGGCAGAGCCAGGCGGATCTCTGTGAGTTCGAGGCCAGCCTGGTCTCCAAAGCGAGTTCCAGGAAAGGCGCAAAGCTACACAGAGAAACCCTGTCTCGAAAAACCAAAAAAAAAAAAGAGTAATACTCAATTTTTCCTAATCTGTCTCTTATAGTCCTCCCTCATCTATCTTGGCAAGCTCTGCTATCCATTTCTAAATTTTTACTTTTTTAAGATTATCTGGGAGGCAGAAGCAGCGAGCCGGCCCGGGGAGAGCGGTTCGACCCTCAGAGCCTGCCTTGGCAGCAGACCGGCATCTGTGTCGCGGCACTTCTGGAGGGGTCCCAGACACCCTGGCAGTGCGCAATGCAGCAGGAAGGTACCAACGAACAATGTTTCCTTGAACTGGCTTCAAATGTCTCTCATGCTGAATCTATTATGAAACATGCTGGCATATTTTGGTATTCCTGTAGACCAGGTCACCGGGTAGTAGATCCATTCAGAAGAGGAAAAGACAGAGTTCACAATGGCATCCGGTGCCTTAATATCCAATGCACTTAAGCAGAAGTTTGCATTTCAAGATGATTCCTTTGACAAAGAAAATCGATCTTGGGAGTGTTCTCCATTTTCTAGTGCAGAAACTATACTGGGACCTATCTGTGCCCAGTCTGAGACAGGCGTTTAAAAATGCTTGTTCCTGGCTTTGGAAGATCTAGCAGTTAACTGGCTACTGAAGAAGAGAGTCGGGTGTATAGATTCCTGCTTTATGTGAATGCTACTGAAAATGGAATACATGCTTCAGTGACTCTCCTACACAGTTATGGCTGCCTACGTAAGCTCCTTTGTAAGTTGGTGTGATGTGGTTGACTCGGCCTTCATCAACTTGGAGATTTTCAGTGAGCAAAAGATAATTCTTTTCATTAAGAGAGTCACAGTTTTAGTCATAGAGGATTGAACTTTCTAAAACTTCCTGAGGTAATCGATTATTTTGACTGCCAAGTCCTGCAAGTAGAAGTAGACTCTTGGTAAGTTTCATCCACACTGACCTTGCACATACATATGGGGCATATTTCCATTGTTCTCTATTACATTTGCACCCTATTTGGCTTTTTTGTGTGTAAATAGATTGTACAATAACTGGATCTTTTGAACTTGAAAAAGAAGAGTATCTGTGTATTTGTGATCTAGTTACTAGCAACTTGTTCAGAGAACTAGAAAGAAAGGACAAAACGGATCTGTGATGAAGTAGGGGAAGGAATTTATTTGGGTAGTTTCTAAGGCTCACAATTTTTTTTAAACCAGCAAATGGCGTTTTCCCAAGAAACTAAGACTCCTGATTATTGGATCAGCTAATGTCCAGTGACCCAGGGAAATTCCATCCTAATGTCATTGTTCCTTTAAACAAAGACCTTGCCCTTGGGTCTTTGTGTTTGTCTCTTCAGTGGTTCTTCCTTAGCCTGTCAGTTGCTTTATCCTTTCTCACAGCCAAAAAGAGGGTTTGAAAATGAAATCAATGACACACTGGGGAGGTGCAAAGTTCAAGTTCTTCAGAAATGTAGAAATTATTTATATTACTTCGTATTTGTAAGCAAGCACTGATTTGTGTGTATGCTAGTACACTCCTTTGCGTGGAAGCCAAAGATCACATCAGTTATCTTCTGTCACTCTCTACCTTACTAATTTAGACGGGGTCTCACACTGGACATACAGCTTACCAACTTGGGCTAGACTAGTCAGTGAACCCCCCGGGATCTACCTGTCTCTGCCTCAATCCCCAGTGCTGGGGTTATGGATACACATCATCTCACCTGGCTTCTACATGGGTGCTGGTAATCCAAATTCAGATCCCCATAATTGGATAACAAGGATTTTACCAACTGAGTCATCCCCCCAGCACCAACACTGTCTTTGAACTATCATTTAAGGGTTTTCATTGTAAGTTTTCAGTAATCACTTTCACAAGTGAAATTGGAGGTGCTTACATAGATAGTCATGGTTAATCTTGACTGTTAACTGGACTAGATTTAAAATCACCATGGAAACACAACTCAAGGTGTATCAATGAGGGAGTTTCCAGAAATGTTTCACAGAGCAGGGATGACCCATCCTGAATGTGGGCATCTCCATCCTATGGGCTGAGATCCAGGATAAAATAAAAAGTAGAAAATGAGCTGAGCACTATCCTTCCCTCTCTCTTTTGCCTCTTCCTCTCCCTATATCCTTCCCTCCTTCTGTCTCTGCTTCCTGACTGGAGACAAATGTAAACAGCTGCCTCATATCTAGCAACAAATGCTTTCCCCACCATGAAGGACTGTAGACCCTCAAACTGTGAGTCAAAATAGACTCCTCCTTCCTTAAGTGGCTTTTGACAGGTATCTTATCACACCAATAAGAAAAGTGACAGACATAAGCTGAAATTTTATAATAGAAGAATTCTAGTGAATAAGTCAGTGAAGCTGTATATATTTCTCACTAAAGATAAGAGTTAACCAAAACCAAGATTATTTTATAATCAATTATTTATGCTCTTCCTAGACTATGGTAAACAGCTGCTTAGCCATGAAAATATGGAACATTCCTCATTTCTAAGTCTGTGTCATTCATCAACTGTAATGTATCTAAGTGAAATGGCATTAATAGATATTCTCTTGTGGTGATTTGAGTAAGAAGAGGTCATAGTTTATATCATATGTGGAATCATATTGAACTGGCCTTTTTCAGCTACTTAGGAAAATACTCATTCTCAGTATAATATATGTAAAATAAATGCAAAAATACTTCATGGTAAAATAAATAAAATCATTATTTCTGGATTTTACCTAATCTCTTTTTGCTGTTTACAGTTGTGTTCCTACACCTTTTTTGTGATACTCTTCTCATTCTACAACCATACACCTAACACTTTGTTTCAGACTCTGGAGACACAGGAAAGTGCTAGATGTCTCTAGTCAAGCATCTTCAGAACTCTCCTCACACAGATTCTTGGTTATTTTTAAGAGGGATATACATCATGTACAACACAAGTTCTCTGACCAGAACCAACCAGATAGATGTTCAAGCTTAACTTCAAGGGCGTATGAGAAAGATAGAGTTGTTCATGTGTGACCATTTTGGAAGCATGACAGTCTCTTTAATAACCACAAAATAAAGCTATGGAAACAAGAGTAGAATGGATGTTCACTAAGGGAGATAAGTGGCATATACTCAATATTTTACCCAGAGCCCTAAGCCTAAGGCTAAACTCATGTGGCTGCTGGAATTACAAGCACGGGCATCTCTTCAAAAGTAGTGGTTTTGAGGTAAAAGGCATCACAGAACAGAAGACATGGGAAGAGAAACAGATCAAATTCCTGGTGAAACACTTGTGTTCAAGCTTATTTTCACTAAAGGCTCAAGATTTTTAGTTTTCAACAATGAAGTGCAATGCTGCTCTTTGAACACAGAAAATACCTATAAGAACTGTACTCAAACACTGAAAGTGGACATTAAAGAAGACCCTAGAAAATGGACAGACCTAACATACTCATAGATTGACAGATTAAGGGATTAGTATTGTGGAAAGTGCTACATTACCAAAAATGATCTACACATTCAATGCAATCTCCATCAAAGTATGTGACATTCTTCACAGAATTCTAAAAATACAATGCTAAAATTTGAACAAAAGACCTTAAAGACCCAAACTAAACCCTAGAAAAAAAGAATAAAGCTGGAGAAATGACAAAGTTTGATTGTAGCTGAAGTTTTCCTGTGCTAACCAGGCACCAAAGTCCCACAGCCACTTAGAAAATTCCTGTGTCCCACCTGGTCCTATAACTGCTCAGACCCAAGTAAACACACAGAGGCTTATATTAATTAAAACTGCTCAGCCATTAGCTCAGGCCTACCACTGACTATCTCCTACACTTAAACCCAGCCCATTTCTGTTAATCTATAAATCGCCATATTTTCCATGGCTTTACCTGTGTGCCATTACATGCTGCTCTCTGGACAGCAGGCTGGCATCTCCTGACTCAGCCTTCCTCGTCCCAGAATTCTCCTCATCTGCTTACCCCGCCTATACTTCCTGCCTGGCTACTGGCCAATCAGATTTTATTAAACCAGTGTATAAAAGCATTATCCCACAGCATCTGATTGCAAAATATGTTACAGTGCCATAGTAATAAAGCTAGTATGATACTGTACACAGACTAATAGACCAATGGAGTAAAATAGAGAACCCCAAAACAGATCAACACAGTTACAACCACTTATTTTTTGACAAAGCTGTAAGAATCACAAATTGGAAAAAAAAAGACAGCATCTTTAGCAAATGCAGAAACTGGGTACCCACATGTAGAAGAATGAAACTATACCACTGTCTCTCAAGCTGCACAAAAATCAATTCAAAACGACAAAAAGACCTTAATATAAGACCTGAAACTTCAAAGATACTAGAAGGAAAATACTTCAAGATAGAGGTATTGTGGTGATATTTTATCTGTGTACCCCAATAACGCTTATCTGTGGATCAGAGGAAAAAGCCACAGGGATCACCCAGCAACAGAGAAATGGATGAGATCTACATGAGCAAACTGGGGGTGAGGGGAATAATGGAGGGCAAGGGTTGGGGGAAAGAGAGCTTAGGGGAGCGGGAGATCCCAGCTGGATCAGGAACAGAGTGGGAGAACAAGGAAAGAGATACCATGATAAACGAAGACTCCATGGGAATAAGAAGAAGCAGAGTGCTAGAGAGGTCCCCAGAAATCCACAAAGATGATTCCACTATAGACTACTGGCAATGGTCAAGAGAGTACCTGAGCTACTCTGGTGATCGGATGGCCAAACACCCTAACTGTCATGATAGAACTCTTATCCAGTGACTGATGGAAGCAGATGCAGAGATCCATGGCCAAGCCCCAGGTGGAGCTCTAGGAGTCCAATCGGTAAGAAAGAGGAGGGATTATATGAGCAAGAGATATCGAGACCATGATTGGAAAAAGCACAGGGACAAATAGCCAAACTAGTGGAAACACATGAACTGTGAACCAATAGCTGATGAGCCCCCATGGAACTGGACTAGGCCCTCTGGATAAGTGAGACAGTTGATTAGCTTGAACTGTTTAGGAGGCCCCCAGGCAGTGGGACCAGGACCTGTCCTTGGTGCATGAGCTGGCATTTTGGAACCTAGTGCCTATGCTGAGACATTTTGCTCAGCCTTGGTGCAGGGAGGAGGGGATTTGACCTACCTCAACTGAATCTACCAGGCTGGGCTGACTTCCCAGGGGAGACCTTGCCTTGGAGGAGGTGGGAATTGGGGGTGGATTGGGGGGTTGGGAGGAGGGAGGACAGGGGACTCCTTGGCTGATATGTAAAATGACTAGAAAATCTCTTATATAAAATTAAAAAAATCTCCACAAGAACAAACAAGTGAAAATCCTGGCAAAGACTCAATAGATCTTCTTTAGGAACCCACCCCAACATACTGATGAGCTATAGGCAGTAGACAGTGTCTATAGGAGGAAAACGTTGAGACTGAGCTTTCTCTTAGGATTCTAGTAAATGGCCCTAAACTCATGCTCATGTTACCATCGCAAACTAAGCATACTGGGTTATGAAAATTAAGAGCCAAAAAGGTGGGAGAAGGGTGTGTTGAGATGAGTGGAAAGTTGTATGGGGAAGAAAGGAGTAGACATGATTCTGTTACATTGATTAATGTGTGACATCCTCCAAAGAAACAAATTTAAATTGCTGTCTATGAGAAGGTTTATCATTCATGTATGAATTGAAGCTGACTGTTTCCAATTTTAAATTTAAGGGCCCATAGGACTGAAATTAAACCATGTGCTAAAATGTTCTTGAACTTTATAGGAATTCTTATGGTCAGATATCCTAGGGCCTAGATGATCTAGTAAGTGAACTAAACAGAGAGTTCCTAACAGTACCTGGACATAGACATAGAGGAAAGGTGAAAGAATGCTGATTAAAACTTTAAAATTGGAAAAAAAAAAAGCCAGCCACTGTAGTAAACATAGAAGTCAGGAAATGGTAGCATATGTCTTTAATGCTAGCAATTGGAAGGCAGAGATCCATCCGAATCTCTGTGAGTTCAAGGCCACACTGGGAACAGAGCCAGGCATGGTAGCACACACCTTTAATCCCAGCACTAACCATGGAGGTCTGGAGGTCTGTATAGACAGATAGGAAGTGATATAGCTGGGAGGAGAGAGGAAGTAAGGTGGCAGGGACAGAAAGGCATATAGGTGTGGGTATACAAGAAGTAGCTCTCTTTGGAGGCTGAGGAGTCAGTAAGGTGAGGCTGGCTATGGCATGTCCTATTCCTCTGATCTCTTGGTTTTCACCTCAACATCTGGCTCCAGGTATTTTATTACTAAGACCATTTAGTAATTTGTGTTACAAGGTATAGGTAAGGATTTTCTGTAAATTACTCCAAACAGTAAAGGAAATAATCCCAAGAATTAATAAATAGGATTACATGAAATTTAAAAGCCTCTACACAGCAAAGGAAACAATCACTGGAGTGAAGAGGGCCTAAAAAATAGTGTGGGTTGGGAGGGGGGAATCTTTAGCTACTGAACATCAGACAGAGGGTTCACATTTAGAATGCAAAAAGAACTGTGGAAATTAAACGGCAAAAAAATGAATCATACAATCAGTAAATGTGGTAATGAACTGAGTAGACACTTCTCAAAAGAAGAAATAGAAACAATTAGTAAGTACTTCAAAAAGTGCTCCACATTCTACATCACCAAGGAAAGGCAAATTACAACTACTCTAGACACCTCTTACCCCAATTAGAATGGCTATGGTCAAGAGACAATTGACAATGAATGCTGGCAAGGGTGGAGAGGGAGGAATCGTTACTCACTGCCGGGGGGAGTGTGAACTGGTGCAGGCACTCTGGAAGTCAGCATGGGGGTTCTTTCAAAAACTAAAACTAGAGCTACAATATGACTCAGCTAGTTCACTCCTCAGCATATACCCAAAGGACAAGTCAACACACCACAGAGATACTTTCCCAGCCCTGTTCATTTCTGCATCATTCACAATAGCCAGGAAATGGAACCAGTCTAGATGTCCATCAACAGGTAACAGAATAAAGAAAGTGTGGTGCATATTGTTGTCCAACTGTTTCCTACAAATTGAAACACTTTCTCTTGGAGAAAGGAGACTCATAAGACTGAGGAAGTAAATAGAACACACAAGGCCCAGGAAGTCAACTGAACACAGAAGGCCCAGGAAGTAAACAGAACATAGAAGGTCCAGGAAGTAAATAAAATATGTAAGACCTAGGAAGCTCTTGAAAGTTACAAGGCCCCTCACCAAACTTATATAAGTAGTAGTAACTGCTGGAGAAAAGAGACTGATGAGCTGAGCTGGCTGCAAGTTGTGCAGGTAACTCACCAATGCGGCTTTTGTTACCCAGGCCATGGCGGACTATTCAGTGACAGCTTTGAATCACCTGTGCTCCTGTAAGTAGCTCCAATAAGCTCATCCACCAGCTCACTAAGCTACACATGGGTAGAATTGCTTCTTTAGTAGTTAATCGATGCCCTATGCTTAGACATTTTTCCAGATCTTCCCAGGAAAAGTCACACAACATCCACATACAATAGAATTTTATGCAACCATAAAAAAATAAAATCATGACATTTGCAGGAAAACAAATAGAACTGGCAGTTATTGCTAAGCAAAATGAGCCAGACTGAGAAAGACAAACACACTGTGTTTTCTCTCATATGTTGTGATTGTTAAGCTCAATTGTCAACTTGATAGGATTTAGAATGAGCTTGGAAACAAATGTCTGAGCATGTCTGAGGGGGTTTCTCTATGTTAAGTTAATCAAGGTAGTGGATATATGCCATACAACTTCAACTGTAGATAATTGGGGAGCAGGTATTGCTGCCTGCACATTACAAAGAAGGCGAAGATACCATACATGAACTGCCTGAGATATGTACAGTTTTCTGTGTATAGTTTTCTGAGTTGCAAGCTTTATGTTGTGGTCCAGTTGCTAAACAATCTCCCGGGATATTTGCTGGTATTGCTAACCAAGATACACAGAGCACAATCACTCATGTTTTTCAGTGATCTCTGGCAGGCATCAGCTGTGATTGCCCTTAAACTGTTTCTACATGCACTGGGATTTGCCAAGGAGAGATGCATCCTGTAAATCTATAAACCATCCAAACCAGCCCATTTTTCCAAGAGAAAACAAACTAGAAGAATAATATATTTGTCTTTAGAGACAGAAAATAGTTCAATAGCATAAAACTCCCAAGCAGCTTTAAATACCGAGTGAGAACACTTAATTGGCTTAATAAGAGATAGAATGACCTCTTACCTAGGACATGTCTCCTTATCTCTACCCACTCCAACCCATCCTTCCTTAGGTAAAATAGTTCTCTTCTGCTTAAATAGCCATGTAGGCTACACACAGCCAGAAGACAAAGTTCAGCAGAGACCTCATGAGGTTCTTTGTAGTTCCAGCTTCAACTTGCTGCCTTTTGTCTCTTCATTTCTATATACAGAACAAGCATTTAAAACAATGTTAGCTTTTTAATTGAATTATTTCATGACTAGTAAGCACACTCTAAGAGCAAGTTTTACAGTTTGAAGAAGAAAACTCTAAATGCAGTTTAGTCCACGAGGTAAGGGAAGCAGGCAGTTATCTCAATGCAGCACAGTGCCACCAATTTATCTCTACTTCACTTCATAATAGAATAAGTGATAAATGATATGCTCATCCAAAGGTCTTAGAAAGAGTCAGCTTCTTAAAGATGATAAATCATGTGACGAGGCTGACTCTGTTTGAACCCTTGCTTCAGGGTCAATGAGAAAATCACAGCCTCTGTGAAGACTCTATTGACAGACTTTCATAAGAAATTAGCCAAAATACAGGCTTCCATTCCCAGTCCCTTCTGCCTTTTTGGAAAATTGAGTCTAGCAGCTCCCTTAAATGAGAGAGGGAACACATGGAACAGCTGTTAACTTTTGTGAAATAGGAGCTACTCTACGTCATTGCAACCACACCCAATTTTGAGACCACAATATTCTTTTTAGACTTTGTCTCCACTCCAAGTAAAAATGATTGAGTTAAAATGTGGCTTTGCAAAATTTAATTGAAGCTACCCTCTAGTCTTAAAGGGGCAAAGGAGTTTCCTTAGCCACATACCTAACCCCTTTACCACCCCACTGTCTTATTAGCTTAGGCTAATTCTATGACCCCTTGGAGGGTTCTGATTTCACCCAAACAACATGCTGAAGTTTGATTACACCATGTTACACTTGCTCTTGACTAAATAGCTTCATCTACATTGTGATTAACTCCAGTCATTTTCATGACTTTTAGGGTCATGCTGAGTGTAGTTAGACATACTACTAATTCGTATTCCGTAGAAGCAGAGTTGCAGTTGTAAACATATCTCCTGGGCTGAAGAGACCCCTATATGCTTACAAGCACTTACTGCTCTTAGTTCCTAGTACCTATATCGTAGCTCACAGCCATCTGAAACTCCAGTTCTAGGGGATCCATCACTCTTTTCTGACCTCCTTAGGCGTAGGGCATACACATGGTACAAATACTTAAGTGTGGCAAATACTCAAACACATAAAATAAAAAAAAATAAATCTTTTTGTACAAAAGAGTATTAACTACATTGAGAGTCAGTGAGATAGCTCAGCCAGTAAAGGTGTTTGCCACACAGACCTGGAGATCTGAGTTTGAACTCCGAACCCACACAAAGGGGGGAAGAGAAAATCAACTTCATAAAATAGTCTGTTAAACCTCACATGAGCACCATGACAGGGTGCCCGTCACACACAGACATTATGAGGGCACACATACTAATAATAATAAATAATTTTAAAAATGAGATTAGCTACATGAGAAGGGGAGATATATGTCATTATTTTGAGAGAATCTTACTATGTAACCCTAGATGGACTAGACCTCACAGAGAGCCACTTGACACTGCCTCCTAAATCTTGGAATTACAGGCTTGCACCACCACACTACATCCAAGAAAGGGGGAAATATATTAGGCCCATTAAAGGATTAAAATCTTCTTTTTGTATTTCTTTTATTTTATGTGTATGAGTCTTTTGTTTACAGGTATGCTGTGTTGTGTGCATCCTGGAACTGGAGTTATGGATAGTTGTGGACTAACGTGTAGGCACTGGGACTCAAACCCAGGTCCTCTGCACTACGCTATCACTCTTGCCCCAGTAAAATCCTGTTGAGTCAAAACTTTTACTCACTTACCCCTAATATCTGGGAACTTGAGATGTTATGATACATTCTCTTTATTTAGTAGCAGACTGTAGGAACTGACAAGATAAAATGATGCAAGTGATATATGGAACTGCAGAAGATCCTGCGCACTGAATTTATTGAGTCATTACATTTGTCCCTAAGATAACCCGCTTATAAAAACTGATTTTTATGAGACTCATGGGCTGTCTCACTATTTTGATTACATTTGGTTTCATGACCAGATTAATAATGAATGATGTTTATGGTTTGAGAAAAATTATAAATACTAGCTGTGATAGTTTCAACAGGTCATTTCATTTTAATTGCTATGTGTAATTATTCTCATTTTCACAGATGAATCATAGGGCCCACAAAATGGTAGGCCCAAATGAGAATAATGTGCATAGAAAAAAATTTCCTTGAAAATGTGGCTACCAATATAATATATTTGGAAAATGACATTCCGTGGGGCATAGCCTCTACCCAAAGGCATTTCTTTTCCTCACTGACATTAAAATATGATCTTGTAAAACAATGTTTCAAAGTCAGGCACACATCTCAGTGATTAAGCCCTAGCTTAGCATGTGCAGGACTCTGGGCCCTGTCCCCAGCACCAAAGGAAGAAAACGTTTCATGTTTAAGTGTGTCCCATAGAACATGCAAAATCAATATACTATAGCAGAATTTGAGTAGAACTCTAGTAAGCAATGAAATTTTCAGAGATGAGGATTTTAAAAAAGTTTTAAAGACCTATCATTATACTTTTTCATTAGTTCAGAAATGGTTTTGTCCATCTAAAGCAGTGGTTCTCAACCTTCCTAATGCTGAGACCCTTTAATACAGTTCTCATTGTAATGACACTCAGCCATAAAATTATTTTCATTGATCCTTCATAACTGTAGTTTTGCTACTGCTGTCAATTGTAATGTAAGTATCTGATACGCAGGATATCTGATATGAGACCCCTGTGAAGGCCATTCAACCCCACGGAATTGTGACCCACAGGTTGAGAACTGCTGATCTAAAGGAACCTCTTATGAACTAACCAATATCTGGTATTTTGTCATAAACCTTTGCCTTGAACACTGTCTCCATCTTCTGCCCATTCCCTATATTTATATGCTAATTAAATCTCTCTGCCTTTAACTACCATTCCCTAACTTTATTAATTTACATACACTTTCTCTCCCACTATCTTCCATAAAATCATCTCTAAGACTCAAATGTCGAGTTCAGAAGTTAGCTTCCTGAAAGTTTTCCACCCTAACCCCACTTAGTGCAGCCACCTTCCTACTATAAGTACCCCTAAGCACATTCCACCTTCCTTTGATTTGCAAGGTTTGAGTTCACAGTGAGTACAATGGTCCTCCTTCCCTAATACCAATTTAAGAAAAGTTCTCTATCTCTGCATTCTGGCCATTCCCTTCATACATATATAACAAGTAATATTGGTTGTTGTTGTTTTCATTTGTTTACTTGGTTTAATAATGCCCAACACTTTGCCTAGTGCCTAATATATGCAGTAAACACATGAGTATGAATAAATGAATCTATTATCCAAAATGCATTCCCTTTATAGTTCATTGGTCCCAAAATACTTAATGGCCAATTATTATCTCCTGAATATTTGCAGCTCCCTCCCATTACCATACATAAGCAAATATTCAGTAAGTAATTAGGAAAGCACCTATTGCAGGAAGGCGAGCCTTTGTGCACCGAACAGTGAGCTCACAAGGTTCCAATGAAGAGTTCCAAACCAGTGCCCGCACAGACGGTCCTGATAAAATTCAGTGAGTCACACAAGATTAAAAGAGCATGAATGTAAAAAAGGAGGGATTGCAGGGAGATGGGGGAAAGATAGCAGTGGGAGGGAGATAAAATAGGATGGGGTAAGAGTAAACAGAATGCATACATATATGTGTAGATGTATATGAAATTATCAAAGAATATTTTTTAAAAGGACACCTTACAAGAAAAAAGAAAACACCTATATTCAAATTGTGGCAGTATTGATACACTCTCACTGAGTGCCAAGGAGAAAAAAGAATCTTTAAAATTTTTGTGTTGGAAGTCCTTGTACTTGCATCATAGAATCCCCCTTTAACATATTATTAAATGTCCACAAAGTCTGAAAGATTTTTTTTAATTTTATATTGTTATTTAATTCATCCAGGAAGTCTAATATGGCACACTGTGGCTCATCAGAGTGTTATCGTTAAACCATATGCTGTCTCTTCCATTCATATCCGTCATTTTTTATTGTGGTGTTTTTTTTTTTTCCAATCAGTTTGGTTTCCAAGCCATTTCTCAGAGTGACAGTGTTTAACTCAGTGTGGTGATAAGCATATCTGACTTTCTCCCAGTGAGGAATGTTCAATGTTCAAATGACAACAATCAGCCCTCATGTGCTTTCAAAGTCCTCCTGCATTCTTGGACTATGTATAAAGGCAAAACTTAATATTGTAATATTAATTTGTGCTGAGAAGATACTTTCATGGAATAATTACTTGCTTTCTAATGTATTGCTTTTCCGAACCTGAGACTTTATTGGCCATAATCTTTATAGTATGATGTATGTAAGTAAGTGTTAAATTTATTGTCAAGGGTTAATAGGAAATCAGAAGATGATGTTTCAGACCTTCATAAACAAAAGCAAGCTAGCCTCATAGAACACTGTAGAAGCAAAATTTTTAAAGCAATTTGAAACAGAAAAGTGGAAGAAAGGGGAGAGAGGGAAACAAATAATAGTGGGAATGCATTCACGGGTTCACCCTAAGAAGTGATACATTGCTTGAGTTTTCTTTCTGGCCATACCAACTTACAATACTTCACATTATGTGAAATCAGAATACATAATAGACTTTTGTTAAATGAATTTTTCTAATTTTCACTATCATATTTTTTAAAGTCCATCCCAAACTGATTATTCCATCAAAACAGCAGATTAATAATTAGGATGTTCATTTAATAAGGAAAACAACGACAATGGGAGGAAATTATGACCTGAATGATGGTCTATTATTCTTTAATTATAAAGAAGTAAATAAGTAAAACATGTCATTAATATCTTTCCAATGTTAGAGATAAAAAGGATAAAAAGTACATTTGTTCCAGCAAAACTGCATGTGTTTAGTTATATAAACTTACTAATTTGAATTCTATTGATCTATACATACTTGTTTTAGTCTACATCTGTACAATTTAAGGGAAACCTAATAAATACTAATGTCTGTAGGATTTAGACCAGAGAGTTTTGCCACATTCAGAGAAACACAATGTAAATACCAATGCCAGTCTTTGCTCAAGGCCTTTAAAAAACTTAAAAGATCTCCACAACAAACTTCACTATGCTTATTTTTAAATTATCTTACTTTACCTGTCAACTAATATCTCAAAAATTATGAGTTTCTCACTTTCTCACCTCAGAGGAAATCTCTTTCTACAATTTATATTCTGCCTCCAACAATCTACAGCCACCTCTCTTTCCTTACCTTCTACACTTAGGCTTTCACTTAACCTAAACATTTTTTAGCTAAGCTTATCCTCCACCACAGGAATTCTACATTCCTGAAATGAATGTTGAACACAGTTTCTTCTACTCTGAGAACATGCTCCGTAATTCACCAAGTGAGGTATTAGAAGACAGGGTATGTACTTCTGCCTTGTCTGGCCAGCCTAATTTGTATGCAAACAAATTTTCATATGTTTGTATGAAGTGGGGTATATTGCATGAGGGGGTGCACACACCCATGAATATGTATGATAGAGGATGTCAGGTGTCTTTCTCTACAACTCTCCACTTTGCATTTGAGACAGAGTCCCTCAATGACCCTGAAGCAGAACTTAAAGGCTAAACTGACTGGCCAGCAAGCTCCACCTGTCTTCCCTGACCACTCTATGATTGGAGTAGAGCAGTGGTTGTTAGCCTTCCTAACGCTGTGACCCTTTAATACAGTTCCTCATGTTGTGCTGACCTGCAACCACAAAATTATTTTCGTTGCTACTTCATAACTGTATGTTTGCTACTGTTATGAATTGTAATATAAATATCTGGTATGTCCAATGGTCTTAGGCAACCCCTGTAAAAGGGTCCTTTGACCCGAAAGGATCATGACCCACTGGTTAAGAACCATTGTGTTTCAGGCACACACAGTCACACCTAGCTTTTACACAAGTGCTAGGGATTTTTAACTTGAGTATTCTCATTTTCACAGCAAGTGTTTTTACTTCTTTAACCCTCAATGTTTTTTTTCTTTTAAAAGACATCTATAAAGTCTCCAAGATGTATGATTAACTTTAAAAATGCAAATTGATGAACAATATGAGTATTGTATTGGGTTAAGAACAATTGCTGTGAAAAATGAGAACATCCAAGTTAAAATCCTAGCACTTATGTAAAAGCTAGGTGTGGGCTGCATGTGCCTGAAACACAGTGGTTTTCAACCTATGGGTAACTACTCCTTTGAAGGTCGAATGATCTTTTCACAAGGGTCACCTAAGACCATTGGAAATATCAGTAGAGTATCCTACTATTTGTGTTTCTAAAATGGAATGTGTACATACTTTCATTAGGTAGAATAGTTTCATATACATTTCAAAAGACAGTAGGATAGTTGACTCTAAGGAGGTAAGTTTTGGGAGTTACATTTTGATCTTGGACTGACCAGTCTCCTCAATTGTGTTACTATTTGTTAGTTACAAACTACTCAGGCTATGCAATAAGAAAAATTTTATAAAAGGGATGGGAGGCAACAATATGGCTCAACTGATACAAGCACTTGCTGCCCAGCCTGATGATTTGAGTTCAATCCCCAATTGCAGAATGAAGAGTAAAAATTCTGAAAAAAAAGAAAACCAAACTTGGAAACTTACATCCTGTCTGTAAAATTTACTATAAAGTTATAGCAATCAACATGGTATAATGAGAGAAGCAGCTCCGAAAACTTACCCACTGACCTCCACATGAATGTCAATATGAATGCTGGCATTGAATATAAAAGCTTAACAATAAAACTATTAGAAAAAATAGACCATTAAAAAATGAACATTCTGCTAGTGACCCACTGAGCCATCAAGAAGGGACTGAGTGAAACCACTGCTTTTGGGTGAAGTGGCAACATGTTGTGTTGTTTGCTTCAATCAGTGTTGTGACAAGAAAAAAATGAGCAATCATGCTCAGACCTGGAATGAAGACAGAAATAGCTAAGGTGTATCCAGAATGTATAAATAACTCCTACAAATGAAATTTTTAAAAAGACAACTCCCCCCCAAAAAATTAGTAAAACCCTTGAATAAATACAACAAATGGAAGATTTATCAATAACCAATAAATGCATGAGAAGATGCTCACACAACACAGAAATACAGATGGAAACTATCACGTACTCACTAAAATGGCAAAATTGTTTAATGCACCAATGGCAAGGACTCAGAGCAATGGAAGCTCTTTCATTTTTGATGGGCATCTAAAATGATGCTTCATATGAACATTTCTTAATAAAATTGAACATAAAACTAGTCATGATACATGTTTCCTTCCCTGGAAGTGAAAAATTGGGAAATTAAAGCACATGTCTTCAAAAACTTTCGAGTAGAGAATTTTTGTTGCTGCTTTATTCAAAGTAGCTAAAAACTACAAATATACTGGGTACTCATCAATAAAAGAATGGAAAACAAATTGTGGTATATATGCACAATGAATTTCTACCCAGCAATAAACAGGAATGAGCTAGTAATGCATAAGACAACATGGAAGGGTATCATTATATTGAGTGGGAAAAAAATCAGATACATGGGACTCCGTGTATATGAAGTGCTAGAACAGACAAAACTCGTCCATGGTGATGAAAATCAGGGCAGTAAGTGTCTGGTGAAGGGAATTGACTGGATAAAAATGAAAAGGAACTTTCTGGAATAATAGAAAATCTAATACATTGGAGTGCCAGGTACAAGGGTATAAATATTGTGAAAACTCATTGAATTATACACATAAGATTGGGGAATTTTAGAGTATGTAATTATATTTCACTGAAAAGTTAAAAAAAACAGAGAGGAGAAACAGCTGGTAAAACATGTTTATGACATTGTTCCATGTGCTGTTATTTTCCTTCAATGATGGTAGCACTGTGGAGTGCTATTTTTAGAATGGAAAACATAGAGGTCAGAGCTACATCTCTTTAAGTTACTTCACACAATCCCAATCCCACTGCCAATTATTAGTGAGCTTGGAAGATGGTAGCTGATGATGAAAGAACAGAAACTGGAATTTTAGTGTGGAAAAAAAACTAACAGAAGCTGAGATGATAGTAAGTATCTTAGAGCGTTTCAATTTAAGACATATCGTTTGGGAAGCAATTTGTACCACAGGAGTGTGCAGAACGTCAGTTAAGCAACTGCTACCTCGTAGAGGAAGTTTGGGTTTCAGTTCTTCTCTGCTGTGGAGTTCAAATCATGCCATCTGTTATATGCATTTAAAACAGATGCCTCACCACTGCTGGTGTTTTATTTTGTCTGTCAAAACTAGAGAAGGTAGGGCAATAGGTGATATATAGATGATATTTCAGTGTTGTCTGAGGAACAATAAAACATGAGGACCTATGACCTGTTCATCTTTTTAAAAAGCTGACATAATTAAATGAAAACGATCAGTTAGAACTCCTGCTTCATAAACAACAAAACCTAAAAATAGAAAATAGCTTCACTGGGTCAGCCAAGATTGATTAGAAAGAGAAGGGGAACTTTTCTGTAGTACTGTTAATTGATGTCCATGCAGATTGCATCTTGGGAGAAAAAAGTGCAAGTTTACTCAGTAAGCTCAAAAGGTGACAGAAAAGAGCCAAGCAATGCAGATCGGGCACTCATAGATCTGGTCGAATATTTGTAACAGAGAAAGGTATCTTTGAACCAGTAAGATGGCTCAGCAGGTAAAGGTGCTTGCCACCAAGCCTGATGGCTGAGTTCAGTCCCTGGGAACCACATGTGGAAGGAGAGCACAGACTCCCACAAGATATCTCTCTGTCTCTGTCTCTGTCTGTCTCTCTGTCTCTGTCTCTCTGTCTGTCTATCTGTCTCTCTCTCTCTCTCTCTCTCTCTCTCTCTCTCTCACACACACACACACACACACACTTTCCCAGGCACAAATAAATGCAACAAATATAAAGATCACAGTAAAACACCTAAGTTTTCAACTCCAAAGAAGTCAGTGGAAAAAAAAGACGAGAAATCTTATATGTATTTGGAAATTTTACCTCTAAATAACAATGAAAATCTTCCATAGAGAGATATATCAGAAACATGGGACATATGGTTTTGTAGGAACATCAGTGGCCATGGTGATGCTCTAGCTTTTCCTCTCAGATGTCCACTATCTGGACATGTAAGAGCAGGTGCTTAGGTGATCTGCCCAGAGATGCTAGAGAAACACAGTAAGAAATTACTCATCGGTCCATTAGACCAAAAGACTGTGGAGTACCAAATAAATGGAGATAAATGGAAATTACTGTTATTATTTTCAGAGATGCCGTCAATCTCATCTTAAAAGATCTTTTCAGCTCTTACAAGCATTTTGGTACATTTACATTTTCAAGTTTTGATAAATAAATGATAATGTGTCCTTATGATGAGGTATCAGTAAAATATGTAGGAGAAAACAACACTTTGCAAATTATATTCAGCTCTCCCTTTTAAGGTTTACCCATGATGGGATCACAGTACATCTGAATCTATATATCTGCTGTAAAATTTTATATCTAAATCCATTTCTATCAAGATCAATAGTGAATCCTGTATGGTTTATCTATAATCATGTACTAAAGAGTAAATTTTAAATTAATCATAATCATAATCATAATCATAATAATCACAAGGGTGTCTAGTCAGCAGTAAAAATAGCAGAAAACTAAAAATAATATATACCTAACATTTGATTATTGAAGAGAATCGTTATACTTTCATTAAAATACCAGTTAGCCTGATAACTATTTTTCACTTAGGCATGTATGTGGCCAATAACATTCATACAATACTATCTTCCCAAACTATGAAAGGTCCAGTTCTATATTTATATAAGTATAGTTTTATACCCTTCAATAAAATGTTGTTTCTCACCCTTGCTATCTGATATAATCTCAGCTATTTTATACCATGAAATACTGTGACTGAAACTTATTACAAGTTAGAAGTTGCTGTTTTATACATGTCTCCTCCCCTGCCTCTGTTTGTTCCTCCATGCATAGACACAATAATTTCAGCAGATGGGCCAGTCTAGATATGTGCCAGAGAGTGCCTCATCTCTGCCAGGATTCCCTCATCTATCTTGGAGTCATATTGTTTCCAGTTTCATTACTGGGCCAAAAAAAAAAAAAAGTACGGAATTTTAAGGCATGAATATAGATCCCATTCATCATGACCAAGGTTCTAACCTGTCAGATCAGCCTGGTCTAAGCATTGGCCTGCACACAGTTGCATGCAACCACAGTATGTAAATTTTCCCAGAATCTCTGGGGGACTTCTTAGCAATTTTTAAACTAGTTGTAGCAAATTTTCAAAATACTGCTTGTTGAAAAGTCTCTTCTGTTAGTTTGAGAGGGAATGATATTATTTGTAATATCAAGCCACATTTTGGAATCTAGCATAAGAAGAAAAATCAGGAACCCAGTTGAAACCTGATTTTAAGAAAGACTAAAGTGAGGCTGGAGAGATGGCTCAGTGATTAAGAGCACTGGCTGCTCTTCCAGAGGATCCAGGTTTGATTCCCCACACCCACATTGTAACTTACAACTGGCTGTAATTCCAGTTCCAGGGGCTCTGTCATCCTCTTCTGGTCTGCTGAGTCACTGCACACATGTGGTGCACAAACAGACATATATGCAGGAAAACACTCAGACACATAAAAATAATAAAATTAAATTTAAAATAATAAAAAAGATTTTATTAAAGGAAAGACTAAATCCATTTAGCCTGAATGTCTAACATCATAGAAGTAGTCAAACAAATTATGTTATATTCTTCCAGAAGGATTGGAAACATTAAATACAAATGATAGTTTCATGGTATATACAGGACATTGTAAAGAATATTTCATGTTATTAAAAATGCCATGACAGCATTATATGTTCAACAGAAATCTTTCAAAGCTGCATATGTAATTTGGTATTCTTTCTTGAAGACAGTATGAAAAATAAAATAGGTTGTGAAAAAATACACACACACATACACATATATATATGCACACACCCATGTATGCACATATACCATAATACACTGTGTGTAGATGGATCAAGGTACTTACATATATGTAAATAGATTGTACATTTTTTACATTTTAATTGTTTTTATTTAGTTAGTTAGGTGAGTACATACATGCCACAGTCCTCATATAGATGTCAGAGGGCAACTTATAGGACTTAGCACTACTATCATTCTACCACGTAGGTCCTGGAGACTGAATTCAGGCCATCTTTTCCCAGCCTTAAATTAAAAATAATATAAAATTTTATAGCAGATATTTGGATTCAGATGTACTATGATCCCATCATGGGTAAACCTTAAAAGGGAGAGCTGAATATAATTTGCAAAGTGTTGTTTTCTCCTACATATTTTAATGATACTTCATCATAAGGACACATTATCATTTATTTATCAAAACTTGAAAATGTAAATGTACCAAAATGCTTGTAAGAGCTGAAAAGATCTTTTAAGATGAGATTGACAGCATCACTGAAAATAATAACAGTAATTTCCATTTATCTCCATTTATTTGGTACTCCACAGAATAAGTCCACAGTCTTTTGGTCTAATGGACCGATGAGTAATTTCTTACTGTGTTTCTCTAGCATCTCTGGGCAGATCACCTAAGCACCTGCTCTTACATGTCCAGATAGTGGACATCTGAGAGGAAAAGCTAGAGCATCACCATGGCCACTGATGTTCCTACAAAACCATATGTCCCATGTTTCTGATATATCTCTCTATGGAAGATTTTCATTGTTATTTAGAGGTAAAATTTCCAAATACATATAAGATTTCTCGTCTTTTTTTTCCACTGACTTCTTTGGAGTTGAAAACTTAGGTGTTTTACTGTGATCTTTGTATTTGTTGCATTTATTTGTGCCTGGGAGAGAGAGAGTGTGTGTGTGTGTGTGTGTGTGTGTGTGTGTGTGTGTGTGTGTGTGTGTGTGTGTGTGTGTGTATGATATGTGGGGATATAAATGCCATGCCATGCATGTGGAGATCAGAGACATCTTTGAGGAGTTGATTCTCTCCTTTCACCTTTATGTGGATTCTGGGGATTGAACTCATGTCACCAGACTTACAGAGCAAGTGCCTTTACCCACTGGGCCATCTCACCAGCCTGAATTATTCTTATTTTTATTTTTATTCTACGATAAATATAATCTGAGAACAAAAATTAAAGTGATCATTGGGACCCCAAACAGGGACCCCAAAACATCTTGACCACACACCTGCCATGACAGGCTTAGGGGCCCAGACACAGCTTCTGTGACAGGATTACTGGCAGGCAACACCCAGATCAAGGAAAAGCCATAAGCTGACACCACCCAGGGATCCACCCAGGGATGAGGAAGTACCTGACATCCCAAACATTCTAACCATTAGATAAGGTGGCCAGAAGTCCTTGAGCCTAATATACACCTATTTCCCCTTCTTACCAAGATATCCCTAGACAATTGTCAGCCAATCAGGGTCCTGAACCCTGGAAATCCCCTCACCCCAACCTCTACTATGATAAAAAACCCCACCCCACCTGAGCTCAGGGCTCTCTGCTCTCACTGCTGTGTGAGACAGACAGACCAAGCCCCGGAGCTTGAAAAATAAAGGCTCTTTGCTTTTACATACAGAATTCAGTCTCCATGGTAGTCTTTTGGGGGTCCCCGAGATCTGGGCACAACAATCATTGTTCAAAAGATGCTCCATATTTTACAAAGACAGGTATTTTGTCTCTCATTTATCTTTATCCTCAATTACAATGTATGGGCCTCCAATATAAAGTTTCCTCACACTGCTGTAACAAAATATCCCAAACATGGAAACTTTAATGTCACATTTCTGGAGACTGGAAGTCAGAAGTCAGTGTGTCACAAAGCAGAGCCATTCCCTTGACAGTCTCTGGGAGAGTATCTATCATCATTTCTAGTTTTCGATGGTTGCCAGCAACCGCTGCCATTCCTTTACTTGTCTGTGCATCACTCCAGTCTCTGCCTGCGTCATTACACAGCTCTCCCCTGAGTCTGTGTTGATTTCCTTCATCTCAGGAGGATTTGGTCTTTGGAGTAGAACCCATGTTAATGTAATATGGCTTCATCTTAACTTGTCTATATCTGTAAAGGCTCTATTTCCAAATATCACATTCACAGGGTATGTGGGTTAAGACTTCAACATATTAGTAAAGAGGATCCAATTCAGTGCACTCCTTGGACTCCCCAAACTCATGTCCTTCCCACATTCAAAATATGTTCATCCCACTCCAACATCCAAGAAGGTTTGCCTCACTACCCTCTCCTGTCTCCTGCCTAGCCCACTCTACTCTGAGTTCTTGTCACTGAATCTGTGAACTAATTTCAAGAGTGACTTTGTCCAACAGTATTGGACAACCAGTGGCTATATTACCAGGACAAAACTTACAGAATAGCTCAATCCAGATCTTTGCTTTCACAATTTCTACTGGTGAAATGAAGCCAAAGGAGAAATCCTTGCTTGACTGAACCCCCACCCCCATCCCCGCCACAGGACGATTTTATCAAGTGCTTTCTGGAACAATGTAAATAATGTGACTTTGCCACCATCCAGGCTGGTTATTTGGCCAAGCAGTACTCTCTGGTTTTAAAATCATACTGTTAAGCCAAATGTTCCCATGTCTGCAGAAAAATTAATATCATCCCATCAGGAGGTGAGTTATAATTCACAGTTCAGCCCTGATAACAGCATGAGCCAATTAACCAACCTTGGGAGCAAAACAGAGCAGTTTTTCTTTTCCTTTAAACTTGTTTAATAAATAGGATATGCATAGCTGCTGAGGCAACAGCCACCACTAGGAAATTTTTCTGACATAAATTAGCAGAGCAGTTTGTCTAGCCCACAGGTAAGCAAGTTTTCCGATTGATTTGTTTTTAAAACAGAAATCAAAGTTGCCCAGGCAAAAAAATCCACACAGAAATGCTATGACATTGACAGAGAGCCAGGAAAGACAGGGCTTTTCAGATTAAGGGAGCAAACTACAAGGCTGGATTCAAGTCAAAATTGTCATACAGAAGAAGGGACAGGAAACTCCAACTCAAGAAGCACATACACCCCATTGGCTGCACAAATTCTCTATGCCCTGTGTGAACAAGCCAAGCCCTCCAAGCAAATCCAACTTCTTTTTTCTTTTGGTTTTTGAGACCAGGTTGACCTTGAACTCACAGAGATCCTCCTCCCTCTGTGCCCCCCATTACCCCCGCCAAGTGCTGAGATTAAAGGTGTGCACCAGCACCCCTGGCTCCAACTTCTTAATCTTGAGGGCCTTGGTACAAAATCAACATGAAGAGCCTTGAGTTCATAAACAGTGAAGGACTTCACAGACTACAAGAGATTTGTGGGTGTAGTGGCTAGTGAAGGGCTTGTCTAGCATGCATGAAGCCTTGGGTTCAATCTCTGAAACTATATAAAGCAGCCATGGTGGTGCTCACCTGCATCCTAGCACTCAGGAGGTAGAGGCAAGGAGGATAGGCATTCAAGGTCATCCTCTGCTACACAGCAAACTTGAGGCCAGTCTGGACTACATGACACCCTGTCTTAAAAAAACTAAATAAATGTATAAATACAGAAATGTGTCCTATGCTATAAGCTGTTTTAAATTGCATGTACCTAAATATATGAATATGTATGTATGAACATATAGAAATAGAAAAGTAGAAGACAGATTACAAGTTTCTTTTTTTAAGAGACGTAACTATATTTTCCTTCCTAATGAACATTTTTTTAGAATCGAAGGATTAATTCATGCCTGTTCTAGAAAATACTGAAACACACAACCCCAAAATGTTATCTATTATTGATTACTGAGAAGTCATTTTCATATTGACTCATTTTCTATCACATTCTTTGTTGTACATGTGTACATATGATATATTTAAAATAACAGGTAGCTCTCTATCAGTGTATCCTAGTGAAATCATGCTTCATGGCCCATTGGGTTCCATGGACAAAGAATGTGAAAACAGCATGCCACATCTCCCCCTTAGAGATTCATTCACACTGTAAATAGCACAGTAAAAGCCCTAAGAAGTCTTGTATAGTGTGTGTGTGTGTGTGTGTGTGTGTGTGTGTGTGTGTGTGTGTGTGTGTATGTGTGTGTGTGCCTCCGTATAAGCCTTTTTCTGTGTATACATATGTAGACAAATTTCTAAGTGGTCTTATTAAATAAAAAACACTGAGCCAAAAATAGGGGTGAAGCCGGGTGGTGGTGGCACACGACTTTATCCAGCACTTAGGAGGCAGAGGCAGGAGGATCTCTGTGAGTTTGAGGCCAGCCTGGGCTACAGAGTGAGTTCCAGGAAAGGCGCAAAGCTACACAGAGAAACCCTGTCTCAAAAAACCAAAAAAAATAAATAAATAAATAGGGGTGAAAGCCTTAGAGATCAGGGAAATAGGAATAGCCACCAACTAACCTTACCTCACCATGCCACAGCTTCCAAAGTGAGTTACTTTCTGTCTACCCATGCCTTTATTGCCTTGCTGCTCTGCCCTCTCATTGACTCTTAGCCCAACTACCTCACTACCTTGTCACTGCCTGTCTGTACAGACCTCCAGGTCTCTATGGTTGGTACTGGGATTAAAAGCGTGTGTCACCATACTTGGCTCTGTTCCCTAGTGTGGCCTTGAACACACAGAGACCCTGCCTGTCAAGTGATCAGATTAAGGGCATGTGCTACCACTGCCTGACTTTTGTGTTTACTTAAAATGGCTTGCTATTTCCTCTGATCTCCAGGCAAACTTTATTAACATAGAAATAAAATATCACCACATACATATGTGGAGGGTTTTTTTGTTGTTGTTGTTGTTTTGAGGGTTTCTCTGTGTAGCCTTGGCTGTCCTGGAACTGGATATGTAGATGAGGCTGGCCTCGAACTTACAGAAATCTGCCTGCCTTTCCATTAAATG